>NC_040095.1:13750000-14375000 GCF_003369695.1 Bos indicus x Bos taurus | reverse complement strand
TTCCACCACCCAATTTTTCCCCCTCCCTCCTCTGCATAAATTTCATAATTATTTATCAGGACCTCTCCTATGTCATTTGCACCGTCGCATAGTTGAAGAGTATGTCTTATCCATTTTCCAGCCTACAAGCTCTACAACATCACACCTGTCTTCTTTTCCCTCACTCTCATGTGTGACAGTGCCCCCACCATGACGGTTTGCCATATAATAGGCTAGAAAAAGCGTTGACCTTGAAGTCTAACAGCCCTAATTTCAAATTCTTGCTCTATCATTTATTAGTCATATAACTGTGGGCAAATTACTTAAACTCTCTGAACCTCTGTTTCTTCATATTTAAACTCTCTGAACCTCTGTTTCTTTATACTTCAACAGGAGCACGAGATGATCATACTTCTGTTGTTACAGCACAAATTTAAGTGAGAGAGCAGGCACAGAGTTATGAGCATCTCAGACAAGCTAGGTCCTCAAAACTGGCGGTGGTGCTGGTAGTAGTAGCCATGCTGTATTTTAGCAGCCACTTTATTGCTTGTTTCCTCAGTCACACCGAGGACAGGAAGAAGACTGTCATACCACACATGAAGTGATTTAAGGAGGATTTTGACCAGTTTAGAAACTCTCAGAATTAACTTGCAGAAAAGTACTTCATCAGTTTACTCCAAAATAATAGAATCCTCCTTTAAGTACTGTTAGCAATTATGTTATTCTGCACAGTTGAATTTGCTAGGGTAGTCATGGCCTCAGGAGATTTTAGATAGCAGTTATTTCTTTAGTATCCTCCTTGAGATCCAACCAGTCCATTCTAAAGGAGATCAGTCCTGGGTGTTCTTTGGAAGGAATGATGCTAAAGCTGAAACTCCAGTACTTTGGCCACCTCATGCGAAGAGTTGACTCATTGGAAAAGACTCTGATGCTGGGAGGGATTGGGGGCAGGAGGAGAAGGGGACGACAGAGGATGAGATGGCTGGATGGCATCACCGACTCGATGGATATGAGTTTGAGTGAACTCCGGGAGTTGGTGATGGACAGGGAGGCCTGGCATGCTGCGATTCGTGGGGTCACAAAGAGTTGGACACGACTGAGCAACTGAACTGAACTGAACTGATTGACTTTATGAGATCTTTTTATTTTTAAATATTCAGGTTTTTTTTCCTTATTGCTACAACACAGAGTTTGTATTAATAATTTGTAGGTTCCACATTCAGAATAACAGGGCAACATTGGAATGTTGTCAAAATGCCCATCAAATTACAAGAATTGTGTGTCATACCATCTGGAGAAGTACAAAGTGTGTTCTATTGAGGGGTCTGGAGGCAACATCAGTCAACCATGTGCTAGTCCTGAGATCCATATGAGGCAGAATAAGGTAAAAGCGAACAGGAGGACAGGCTATAGCCAACAGGTGGGAAGCTGGAGCCCCCAGAAGAGAAGTCGTTTATGCCCATCAGTAATTCTCAGTAACTATTTATATATTGTATTTGTTTCTTGTGATCATTATTAATAAGAATGGAGAAGCATCTGATGAAAAGCTTATCAGATAGTCATATAATTAAAAACTTTTATTAGTAAAATATAAGACAATTAAGTCTAATTGAAACGTTAAACACTAGTTTAACGTTTAGTAATCAGAACCTGTCTTTACCAGTCTATGTTCTCTTATCTCTTAATTTACTAGATAAGTTAATTTAACATTATTTGAATTGATTTTTAGTATATGTGTTGTGGTAATTAATTTATGTGCTGTATGACTATAAGTTATTTTCAACATGACTGCTATTTGAATTATAGACTCGACAATCAATATACTCTCTCTAAAAAAGAGAGAAAAAATTTCGTATTTGGAAAGGAGTGAAACTTAAGCTTCTCACTCCAGTATTCTTGGGCTTTCCTAGTGGCTTAGATGGTAAAGAATCCACCTGCAAAGCGGCAGACCTGGGTTCGACCCCTGGGTTGGGAAGATCCCCTGGAGGAGGGCATGGCAACCCACTCCAGTATTCTTGCCTGGAGAACCCCCATGGACGGAAGAGCCTAGTGGGCTTCAGTCCATGGGGTCGCAAAGAGTCAGACACAACTGAGTGACTAAACATACATGAGACTTTCAAAAAACAAGTTTTTTAAATTACTAAGAATAGACTGTATTTGGGGATTAAAAATTCCAGGAAGTTTCAAAAAGCAAAACTTGAATTTTCTGTATACCAGTTATTTACAGTAGCATTTACAGTGTACTAATTGTTCTAAGAACCTGCCTGCTAATCCAGGAGACGTTAGAGAGGCATGTTTCATTCAATCCTTGGGTCAGGAAGACACCCTGGAGAAGGGAACGGCAACCCACTCCAGTATTCTTGCCTGGAGAATCCCACAGACAGAAGAGCATGGCAGGCCATAGTCTGTGGAGTTGCAAAGAATCAGACACGACTGAAGCAACTTAGCACACTAAATGTTTTAGGTAATCTAGAGATAATTTAAAGGTTATAGGAAGATGTGCATATTTATATGCAAATACTATATCATTTTATATAAGGAACTTGAGCATCCTTGGATTTTAGTCTGGATGTTGAGGGTCCTAGAACCAGTTCCCCACAGATACTGAGGGACAACTGTATATAATTGAAAGTGGTTATTAGACTATAATGAAATACATCTGCAGTGATTATGCACGGCAAAAAAAAAATACACATAGCAATGTATAGAGAGAGGAAACAGCATTGGGTTATCAGAAAATCTGGTTTCTGATATTCTCAGCTTAGCACAACCATTTAACCTCTCTGAACCTCAGTTTTCCCATCTCTAAAATAAGCAAGTTATTATTGTTTAAATTCTTAGTGTTGATATTTTGTGTTGTGTTTCTGCACATATTCCTTTTGTACTAAATTTAAAAATTAAGATTTAATAGCTAGTAGAACATGAACATATAGACCCCTAGATATGAACTGTCATATATTCACTAGTCACCCCTCCTGGAAGTGCCTAAATGGGGGGAAAAAAAAAAAAAATATATATATATATATATATATATATATAGTTATATTCCAAATGAAAATATAAAACAGTCTGAAAATGTGGATAAATTTAACTATTATAATGTGTTGCCTTTATATTTCTTAAATCATCTGATAGAAAAACACAGAGGAAGGTAGTCTATATTACTTTGGAGAATTATTTTAAGCTCCAAAATAACATGATGAAATGAGGCTAGGATGAACAACAGAGAAAGAAAAATGTTTTACATCTGTGTAAGTGTAGATAATTCCACTTAACATTCAATGTTGAGGCATACCTCAATGTGTAGTATTCAATATTGAAACATATTATTTCACATAGTACCTAAATTATTTAATCACTTTTGACTAATTTTCATGAAGTTCTAGAGGCTTATTTTGCCCACCAGATGGAGCCAGCATTGTTTGATTTGTAGAATTTAAAATATACTGAAAATAAAAATTGGTTAAATGAAATTAATAAGTTGTACATTTCTTACTTCAGCACATAATACAGAAAAAAATTAAACTTTTAGCCCAGTCTTTGCCTAAATTTCTGCCTAGTCTTCATAAATGTAGATACCTCCATTAAATAATTTCTTCATTGTGAATTAGTTTTTATATTAGTAGTTTCATTGGATAAACCAGTTTTCTTCTTATCACCTTTTAAAGATACCATCTAAGCAGTTTCAGTTATCTTTAAAACAAAATTAGTACAATAAATATTGTGGATTATAATTATGGCTGTATTACATATAAGCTCTCATTTTAATGTCACTGAATATTCCCAATGTTATCATTTCTATAGTGGATTTTCTTAATAAAACAAACCAAAAAAACAGGCATTTTGACTGAGGTGGAAGATATGCAGTTTATCCCCAGTAGCTCCTCAAGGAGATGGTATAAAGCTTCAGTGATTGGCTGTAGCTGTTACAGAGATTCTGCCCAGAAAGCTCAGTGCTCAAGAGCTTCATGAGGGATAACTGCCTTCAGGTTGACTTCTACTCCTCTCACCTCTGTTTAATAAGCGTAGAAATTATCTAATTCCTTACAACTCAACTTAATTAGGCAGCTATCTTTTGAAAAACTGTTTGTACACTAGGGGCCCAAAGCCCCTACAAGGCCCTCAAGGAGCCCTTCCATCCAGCAAGAGCTACAAGGCAATCATGGACACTGCTGTAATTTAAGATCTAAGAATGAGCACACTGTTTATTTGTCCATTCAGCTTCTATCCATTGAATACATACTATATGCAGGGAATATACTAGCCCAAAAACAGGGCACTCTCCCTGCCATTTGAGTTTATAGCTGAAGGGGCAGTACAAAGAGAGAGTTATGATATAGTTAAGTGAGGAGCTACGAAGTGTTGAAAAATTCAAATGAGGGAAATATACGATTAATTAAGGGGAATCAAGAAAAGCCATAAAAGACTCTTTCTAGATGGAAATTATTTTCATTGACCCACTGTTTGGCATATCACAGTTCCTATTTATTATGGTCCGGGAGGAATTCAAGACCTTTTTTGGTAGGACTTTATATTTCATCAGGACACTTCCAGTATGGTGACATGATGCCTTTTTATGTCAAACTGGAATATCTTCTTCTAAGTTTTCTTTAGTTTCAGACATGAAGAAAAAATAACCACACTGGTTAAGAGATTGTACTTTAGAGCTGGACTTCCTGGTTTTTATTCCCATGTTTATAATCCCCAATTATAACCCACTCAGCAGAATAGGTTAATAATGTGTTGTTTATGAGGATTAAACAAGTAATTCAGGGTACCAGTATCTGGCACTTAGTGAGTACTTGAAATGTTAGCTATCATGTTATTTATTATTTTCCTTTTTTTGCATCATGTTAGCTATTTTCAAGTCTGGTGCTTTTCCTAGAATTAATTTAAGGTATATATAAAATTTGATAAAAACATACTTTGTAGCTTCCAGTGTGATGAGATACAATTAGGTGTTAGTAACTTTGGTATTTTTCTATATTCATATTCATTAAAGTGTGTCCCTTTTCTTTTCAGATGTTGTTTACTATTATCACTAACATATCACCTTTCTTTATATAAGTTTTTATTATGGGAATTTTTCAAAAATTTCCTTGAAATAGTCTAGATCTATTTAAAAATCATGTGCATGCTTAGTTGCTTAGTCATGTCCAACTCTTTGCAGCCCACTAGGCTGCTCTGTCCATGGAGTTTTCCAGTCAAGTATACTGGAGTGGGTTTCCATTTCCTTCTTCAAGGGATCTTCCTGATTCAGGAATTGAACTTACATCTACTGTGTCTCCTGAATTGCAGGCACAGCAGGATGGCTCATTACCCACTGAGCCATCGGAAAGGCTATTTAAAATCCTAAGTAGCTTTATTAACAGTTTATGACATAATAATCATTTAGTAAACTTTTTTTTTAATGAATGAATATGTACCTACTTGAGGCTTTCAGCTGCCTGAACTCTAGTACTGAGACAGTAGAAGGTATAAGCCCTTTTATCTATGAAGTGAGATTTGTAGACAGATACCATTGGTTCATTAGCTAAGTAACCAATAATTGAGTAATCATCACCCCTTTCTGCTCAGAACAAAATAGTTTTGTAATGAAGAGAGTCAAGTGGAACAAAGATTATGTTTCTGACTAGTTCTTAGGGAAGAGTTAGAGACATTCTTTATAACACACAGCAGGGAAAGTGCAGAGTCACCAAATCTCAGAGTCAGAACATAAGTTTTAGCCCAAGTTCTGCTTCTAATCCACATGGGACACTAGCTAAGTTCTCGTGCTCTAGTAAACTAATGCTCTAATAGGAAATTGATCGTTATAGTGATGTTGGACATTCTGGTCACCAAACCCTTTTAAATATATTTTCTAATATTATTTTGGAGATCACTAATATATTTAAATTTTGTTATTCTAATACTATGCAGGCTTCCCTGGAGAAGGAAATGGAAAACCACTCCAGTATTCTTGCCTGGAAAATCACATGGAAAGAGGAGCCTGGCAGGCTATAGCCCGTGGTGTAGTAAAGAGTCAGGCACAACCGAGTGACTTCACTTTCACACTTTTTTTCATGCCAGCACTATAGCACAAGTCATGGCTTCCCTGGTGGTTCAGAGGGTAAAGAATGCACCTGCAATGCAGGAGACCCAGGTTCAATCCCTGGGTTGGAAAGATCCCCTGGAGAAGGAAATAGCAACCCACTCCAGTGTTCTTGCCTGGGAAATCCCATGGACAGAGGAGCCTCACGGGCTACAGTCCATGGAGTCACAAAGAGTTGGACACGACTGAGCAACTAACACAACAACAAGAGCATCAGTTCAGATCAGTCGCTCAGTCGTGTCCGACTCTTTGTGACCCCACGAATCGCAGCACGCCAGGCCTCCCTGTCCATCACCAACTCCCAGAGTTCACTCAGACTCACGTCCATCAAGTCAGTGATGCCATCCAGCCATCTCATCCTCTGTCGTCCCCTTCTCCTCCTGCCCCAATCCCTCCCAGCATCAGAGCCTTTTCCAATGAGTCAACTCTTCGCATGAGGTGGCCAAAGTACTGGAGTTTCAGCTTTAGCATCAGTCCTTCCAAAGAAATCCCAGGGCTGATCTCCTTCACAATGGACTGGCTGGATCTCCTTGCAGTCCAAGGGACTCTCAAGAGTCTTCTCCAACACCACAGTTCAAAAGCATCAATTCTTCAGCGCTCAGCATTCTTCACAGTCCAACTCTCACATCCATACATGACCACTGGAAAAACCATAGCCTTGACTAGACGGACCTTTGTTGGCAAAGTAATGTCTCTGCTTTTGAATATGCTATCTAGGTTTGTCATAACTTTCCTTCCAAGGAGTAAGCGTCTTTTAATTTCATGGCTGCAGTCACCATCTGCAGTGATTTTGGAGCGTAAAAAGATAAAGTCTGATGCTATTTCCACTGTTTCCCCGTCTATTTGCTATGAAGTGATGGGACCATATGCCATGATCTTAGTTTTCTGAATGTTGAGCTTCAGGCCAAATTTTTCACTCTCCTCTTTCACTTTCATCAAGAGGCTCTTTAGTTCCTCTTCACTTTGTGCAATAAGGGTGGTGTCATCTGCATATCTGAGGTTATTGATATTTCTCCCAGCAATCTTGATTCCAGCTTGTGCTTCCTCCAGCCCAGCATTTCTCATGATGTACTCTGCATATAAGTTAAATAAGCCAGGTGACAATATACAGCCTTGACGTACTCCTCTTCCTATTTGGAACCAGTCTGTTGTTCCATGTCCAGTTCTAACTGTTGCTTCTTGACCTGCATAAAGGTTTCTCAAGAGGCAGGTCAGGTGGTCTGGTATTCCCATCTCTTTAAGAATTTTCCACAGTTTATTGTGATCTACACAGTCAAAGGCTTTGGCATAGTCAATAAAGCAGAAAGAGATGTTTTTCTGGAACTCTCTTGCTTTTTCAATGATCCAGAGGATGTTGGCAATTTGATCTCTGGTTCCTCTGCCTTTTCTAAAACCAGCTTGAACATCTGGAGGTTCATGGTTCACGTATTGCTGAAGCCTGGCTTGGAGAATTTTGAGCATTACTTTACTAGCGTGTGAGATGAGTGCAATTGTGTGGTACTTTGAGAATTCTTTGGCATTGCCTTTCTTTGGGATTGGAATGAAAACTGACCTTTTCCAGTCCTGTGGCCACTGCTGAGTTTTCCAAATTTGCTGGCATATTGAGTGCAGAACTTTCACAGCATCGTCTTTCAGGATTTGAAATAGCTCAACTGGAATTCCATCACCTCCACTAGCTTTGTTCGTAGTGATGCTTTCTAAGGCCCACTTGACTTCACATTCCAGGATGTCTGGCTCTAGGTGAGTTATCACACCATCGTGATTCTGGGTCATGAAGCTCTTTTTTGTACAGTTCTTCTGTGTATTCTTGACACCTCTTCTTAATATCTTCTGCTTCTGTTAGGTCCATACCATTTCTGTCCTTTATCGAGCCCATCTTTGCATGAAATGTTCCCTTGGTATCTCTAATTTTCTTGAAGAGATCTTTAGTCTTTCCATTCTTTTGTTTTCCTCTATTTCTTTGCATTGATCACTGAGTAAAGCTTTCTTATCTCTCCTTGCTATTCTTTGGAACTCTGCATTCAGATGCATATATCTTTCCTTTTCTCCTTTGCTTTTTGCTTCTCTTCTTTTCACAGCTATTTGTAAGGCTCCTCGGACAGCCATTTTGCTTTTTTACATTTCTTTTTCTTGGGGATGGTCTTGATCCCTGTCTCCTGTACAATGTCACGAACCTCCATCCATAGTTCATCAGGTACTCTGTCTATCAAATCTAGTCCCTTAAATCTATTTCTCACTTCCACTGTATAATCATGAGGGATTTGATTTAGGTCATACCTGAATGGTCTAGTGGTTTTCCCTACTTTCTTCAGTTTAAGTCTGAATTTGGCAATAAGGAGTTCATGATCTGAGCCACAGTCAGTTCCCAGTCTTGTTTTTGCTGACTATATAGACCTCCATCTTTGGCTGCAAAGAATATAATCAATCTGATTTCGGTGTTGACCATCTGGTGATGTCCATATGTAGCGTCTTCTCCTGTGTTGTTGGAAGAGGGTGTTTGCTATGACCAGTGCGTTCTCTTGGCAAAACTCTATTAGCCTTTGCCCTGCTTCATTCTGTACTCCAAGGCCAAATTTGCCTGTTACTCCAGGTGTTTCTTGACTTCGTACTTTTGCATTCCAGTCCCCTATAATGAAAAGGACATCTTTTTGGGGTGTTAGTTCTAAAAGGTCTTGTAGGTCTTCATAGAACCGTTCAACTTCAGCTTCTTCAGCGTTACTGGTTGGGGCTTAGGCTTGGATTACTGTGATATTGAATGGTTTGCCTTGGAAACGAACAGAGATCATTCTGTCATTTTTGAGATTGCATCCAAGTACTGCATTTCATACTCTTTTGTTGACCATGATGGCCACTCCATTTCTTCTGAGGGATTCCTGCCCACAGGAGTAGATTAATGGTCATCTGAGTTAAATTCACCCATTCCAGTCCATTTTAGTTCACTGATTCCTAGAATGTCGACGTTCACTCTTGCCATCTCTTGTTTGACCACTTCTAATTTGCCTTGATTCATGGACCTAACATTCCAGGTTCCTATGCAATATTGCTCTTTATAGCATCAGACCTTGCTTCTATCACCAGTCGCATCCACAACTGGGTATTGTTTTTGCTTTGGCTCCATCCCTTCATTGTTTCTGGAGTTATTTCTCCACTGATCTCCAGTAGCATATTGGGCACTTACCGACCCAGGGAGTTCCTCTTTTGGTATCCTAACATTTTGCCTTTTCATACTGTTCATGGGGTTCTCAAGGGAAGAATACTGAAGTGGTTTGCCATTCCCTTCTCCAGTGGACCACGTTCTGTCAGACCTCTCCACCATGACCCACCCATCTTGGGTGGCCCAACAGGGCATGGCTTAGTTTCATTGAGTTAGACAAGGCTGTGGTCCATGTGATCAGATTGGCTAGTTTTCTGTGATTATGGTTTCAGTGTGTCTGCCCTTTGATGCCCTCTCGCAATACCTACCGTCTTACTTGGGTTTCTCTTACCTTGGACGTGGGGTTATCTCTTCATGGCTGCTCCAGCAAAGTGCAGCTGCTGCTCCTTACCTTAGAAGAGGGGTATCTCCTCATGGCCACCCCTCCTGACCTTGAACATGGAGTAACTCCTCTCGGCCGGTGCCCCTGACCCCTGGCGTGTGGTAGCTCCTCTTGGAGCATAGGTATGCTCCTAATAATAGCATAGGATATACCTACGCTAAGATAGCATAGATAATGCCATCCTAACAATAGCATAGGTAAGCTTTAAACCCTCTCTTGGTGGCTAATATTCTAAACAAGAATCAGCAACATAATACTTATAATCAGTGGATTGATTTCTTAACTGTTTTTACATATATTATTTTTACTTTACCTATTACATTACTTTCTAGAATGAAAAGCCAGGCATACAGTGGGAACACATTAAATTTTGTTTTCTGAACTGAACTTTTAATTGAAGACAGTAGGGCACAGTATGAGATTTTACTATCAGATAGACTTGGGTTCAAGTTACAGCTTTAGTATATTCTAATTGTGGTCTTAACCCTGTTTCCTAATTTGTAAAATAGGTTTATAGATGCTTTCTTCATAGAGAGTCAAAGAACCGTAGCATGGTACCTAACATATAGTAGGTATTTAGTAAATGTTCTTTTCCCCCCCATTCTTCATTCCTAGTTATTTAGCATACATTTTGTTGAGATTTCAGTTAATGACAAATAGTTGTCATATTGCATTATTATTTATAAATTACCCAGCATATATTAAGATTTTTAAGAAAGGTATTAGATGTGGAGCACTGTGTACTTAAAGAAACTGATTTTTTTTCATGCCCCTTTTCTATGTTATTAGATAATTTTATGTCACTAACATCATCCGGTCATTTACTCAATTTTTGCTTATTCTGGGACATTCAAAGTGAAAGTGAAAGTTGCTCAGTCATATTTGACTCTTTGCAACCCCAAGGACTGTAGCCTGCTAGGCTCTTCTGTCCATGGAATGCTCCAGGACAGAACACTGGAGTGGATAGCCGCTCCCTTCTCCAGGGGATCTTTCCAACTGAGGGATCAAACCCAGGTCTCCCACATTGCAGGCAGATTCTTTACCGTCTGAGCCACCAGAGAAACCATGAATGTGCTACTTTTTCGTCTGGCCACATGGACTGAGTTAAAACAGAACATCTTTCTCCAAATATATAGAAATGCTAGATAAAATATGATCCAGCCCAATTCAAATCTTAGCTAAATATATACGGAATCTAGAAAAATGGTACTGATGAACCCACTTGCAGGGCAGGAATAGAGACACAAATATAGAGAATGGATTTATGGACACAACATGGGAAGGAGAGAGTGAGAGAGTAGCATGGACATGTTTACACTGCCATGTGTAAAATAGACAGCTAGTGGGAAGCTGTGTACAACACAGGGAGGCAGCCCGGTGCTCTGTGCTGATACAGAGTGGAAGGAGGCGGGGTGAGAGGGCGGCTCAGCAAGGCTGATTGACATTGTAAGGCAGAAACCAGTGCAACATTGTAAAGCACTTATCCTCCAATTAAAAAATAAATAATTAGCTAAGCTTGAAAGAGACAGAGAGGGGGTTGGTGGAATGGCACCCCACTCCAGGACTCTTGCCTGGAAAATCCCATGGACAGAGGAGCCTGGTAGGCTGCAGTCCATGAGGTCGCTAAGAGTCGGACACGACTGAGCAACTTCACTTTGACTTTCACTTTCATGCATTGGAGAAGGAAATGGCAACCCACTCCAGTACTCTTGCCTGAGAATCCCAGGGACGGGGGAGCCTGGTGGGCTGCCGTCTATGGGGTCACACAGAGTCGGACACGACTGAAGTGACTTAGCAGCAGCAGAAACAAAGGGGAGGCCCAACTAGAGCATTAAATGCTCAAACTGACACAGCAGTTGCCCAGAGGGATATTGAAACCAGATGTGGTCTCTGATAGCTAGAAGTTCCGGTTTTAATATCACACTTAGAGATACAGTCTTGGATCAACAGAAGAAGAAGCTAGAAAAACTGTCCTCCTGGTCACGAAGTCCACAAAGAAGCTTGTCAGTTTTCAAAACTATATATGGAAGGAAAAAAAAAAGTCTGTCATAAAAAATCAAAACTCTAAACCTCTACCAGGCACAGCTATAAACTCTGAATGTACACTACCTATGTGGTACAGAAATCCTAAGCCAGGAAATTAACTTGGGGGAAAATGGCTGTGCACAAATGGAACCCCTTAATTTCCTGGTAGCAACAAATGCAGAAGCTCTCTGGAGGAATGCTGACACAATCCTGGGTGCCAGGGATTCCTATGGAGCATGATGAAGATGCAGCTCTAGCTATAGGAACACTCAAAATCAAGAATTAGAAAACGCATGGAGAAATAACCACTGTGGGGAGAGAGTCAGAAGCCATAACAAAGCAACTCCAAGAATAATCCAAAAGATAAAATATAACAAGTGTGTTTAAGATAAAGAAGTTTTTAAATATATAAAAATCATAATAAAAGACTTAGGCCATCCAAAAAAAATGGGTCAATTTGAAAAGGAAATAGAATATCTAGAATTTTAAAATATGATTATTAAAATCAACAACTCAGTTTATGTCTTAAAACTGATTAGTCCGTCTAGTCAAGGCTATGGTTTTTCCAGTGGTCATGTATGGATGTGAGAGTTGGACTGTGAAGAAGGCCGAGTGCCAAAGAATTGATGCTTTTGAACTGTGGTGTTGGAGAAGACTCTTGAGAGTCCCTTGGACTGCAAGGAGATCCAACCAGTCCATTCTGAAGGAGATCAGCCCTGGGATTTCTTTGGAGGGAATGATGCTAAAGCTGAAACTCCAGTACTTTGGCCACCTCATGCGAAGAGCTGACTCATTGGAAAAGACTCTGATGTTGGAAGGGATTGGGGGCAGGAGGAGAAGGGGATGACAGAGGATAAGATGGCTGGATGGCATTACCGACTCGATGGACATGAGTCTGAGTGAACTCCGGGAGTTGGTGATGGACAGGAAGGCCTGGCGTGCTGTGATTCACGGGGTCGCAAAGAGTTGGACACGACTGAGCGACTGAACTGAATTGAACTGAACTGAAACAGAGAATTAGTGAACTAAAGCAGAGCTAAGGAAATTACTCAGAGTATAGTACTGAGGAATAAAAACATGAAAAATGAATGTGCTGTGAACATTTGATCACACTATAAACAGAAGTGCTTCATACTGATATAATATGCCCCATTAGGAAATACAAGAGTTGACCGTATTTTTTCACACAGTTGGGTTTGTGTTGCAGATAATCATTGCGTTTGGCTGTGTGTACCATGTTGAAGTGTTTCGGAGAAGGCAGTGGCACCCAACTCCAGTACTCTTGCCTGGAAAATCCCATGGACAGAGGAGCCTGATGGGCTGCAGTCTGTGGGGTCGCTGAGAGTCAGACACGACTGAGTGACTTCACTTTGACTTTTCACTTTCATGCATTGGAGAAGGAAATGGCAACCCACTCCACTGTTCTTGCCTGGAGAATTCCAGGGATGGGGGAGCCTGGTGGGCTGCCGTCTCTGGGGTCCCACAGAGTCGGACACGACTAAAGCGACTTAGCAGCAGCAGCAGATAACTACAATCTAGCTAATTAACATATATCCATCACCTCACAGCATTACACTTTGTTTGCATATGTATAGTGACCACCTTTCTTAGCAAATTATAGGTATACAATACAGTATTATTAACTGTATTTACCATCAGTTCAGTTCAGTTCAGTTGCTCAGTCGTGTCCGACTCTCTGCGACTCCATGAATTGCAGCATGCCAGGCCTCCCTGTCCATCACCGACTCCCGGAGTTCACCCAAACTCAAGTCCATCGAGTGGGTGATGCCATCCAGCCATCTCATCCTCTGTCGTCCCCTTCTCCTCCTGCCCCCAATCCCTCCCAGCATCAGGGTCTTTTCCAATGAATAAACTCTTAACATGAGGTAGACAAAGTATTGGAGTTTCAGCTTTAGCATCAGTCCTTCCAAGGAACACCCAGGACTGATCTCCTTTAGGATGGACTGGTTGGATCTCCTTGCAGTCTAAGGGACTCTCAAGAGTCTTCTCCAACACCACAGTTCAAAAGCATCAATTCTTCGATGCTCAGCTTTCTTCACAGTCCAACTCTCACATCCATACGTGACCACTGGAAAAACCATAGCCTTGACTAGATGGACCTTTATTGGCAAAGTAACGTCTCTGCTTTTGAATATGCTATCTAGGTTGGTCATAACTTTCCTTTCAAGGAGTAAGTGTCTTTTAATTTCATGGCTGCAGTCACCATCTGCAGTGATTTTGGAGCCCCCAAAAATAAAGTCTGACACTGTTTCCACTGTTTCCCCATCTATTTCCATGAAGTGATGGGACCAGATGCCATGATCTTAGTATTCTGAATGTTGAGCTTTAAGCCAACTTTTTCACTCTCCACTTTCACTTTCATCAATAGGCTTTTTAGTTCCTCTTCACTTTCTGCCATAAAGTTGGTGTCATCTGAGTATCTGAGATTATTGATATTTCTCCCAGCAATCTTGATTCCAGCTTGTGCTTCCTCCAGCCCAGTGTTTCTCATGATGTACTCTGCATATAAGTTAAATAAGCAGGGTGACAATATACAATCTTGACGTACTCCTTTTCCCTTTTGGAACCAGTCTGTTGTTCCATGTCCAGTTCTAACTGTTGCTTCTTGACCTGCATACAGATTTCTCAAGAGGCAGGTCAGGTGGTCTGGTATTCCCATCTCTTGAAGAATTTTCCACAGTTTATTATGATCCACACAGTCAAAGACTTTGGCATAGTTAATAAAGCAGAAAGAGATGTTTTTCTGGAACTCTCTTGCTTTTTCAATGATCCAGAGGATGTTGGCAATTTGATCTCTGGTTCCTCTGCCTTTTCTAAAACCAGCTTGAACATCTGGAAGTTCATGGTTCACGTATTGCTGAAGCCTGGCTTGGAGAATTTTGAGCATTACTTTACTAGCGTGTGAGATGATGCTGTACCTTAAATCTCCAGAACCTTCCTATCCCACATAATTGAATCTTTGTAACCTTTGACATCAAAATCATCAGGTAACCATAAGAAGATCCCTTGTTTCTTAGTTCACACATTTTTTTTTAACTAGATAATCTCTTGAACAAAATGGCTGATTATTAATATATTACACATTAATTATGCTTCTCAAACTAGGTAACAAAGAGGCAAGCAACAAACCAAGATTTGACTAGAACCATTTGTGATATTCTTGATTACAACTGGCTCATCTTGGTTTGTCAGCCAAAGATGAGAAGATATAGGTTTTTTTCTTAAGTCACAAATTTTCATTAATATATTTAAATGTAAGTATTGTAAAATATTGGTACCTTTTTTTTTGAGGCAACACTGTATTCTGTGAACCCAGATGTTAACTAATCTTTGTATGGAATTTATTGCAGGATCAAATCCATAATTTTTTTTTTCTCATTTCTAATTTAGAAAATGTTACTTTTATCTGCTTCTGGGCAACTGTCCTCATTTTTTTTTAGATATTTATATTTTATGATGCTATTAAATTGAAGTTGTTTGTTGTTTTGTTATTGTTTTAACTGGGGAGCAGAAATGGCAAGTAATTGGAAAATCAACCAATATTGAATGATTATATCTTATAAGGCAAAGGAATAATATGAAATGGTATTGCTGAATTTTAGGAATATCTTATTTTAAAGGTGAGATAGGTGATTTTATAGTCAAATAATTACAAGTGAGAATAACTATAATAGTACAGTATAAAATAAAGACATTAAAATTGGTTGTTTAATTAAAATCAGTCACCTTCTAATCTAGGAAATCACTGTGGAGTCTTTAGAGTTTATTGGTTTGTTTGTTGAGTTTTCTTTTTTTAATGGAGGAAAACCAGTCCGAGGTTCTGACCTCCTCTTCAGCAATAGACATTCATAGACTTCAGTATGAATCCATACAGCCTTTTTACTGTTTATTCTAAAACTAGTCTATTATTCCTCAGAGGAAGAGGCTGCTCCAGATGGTGCTGTTGCAGAATACAGACGAGAAAAGCAAAAGTATGAAGCTTTGAGGAAGCAGCAGGCAAAGACAGGAACTTCCCGGGAAGACCAGGTAACTTCACAAACCAAAATCCATATGCAATTCATTGCCTTTTAATTGTATGCAGGAATTGTTAACAGAACCTATTTTGATTATACATGAGGGAAAACATTATGTCTTAAAAATGAAAAAGTATATATAACATATGGTGAGGTGACCAGGACCTTGGCCATTCAAGCAAAGATCCAGATGATAGAGTTCTTTCCAGATAGAAAGGTATAAAGCCTGGGACTTTCAAGTTTTAACTTTGTGCATGTGTGCTAAGTCACTTCAGTCATGTCCGGCTCTTTGCGACCCCATGCACTGTAGCCTGCCAGACTCCTCTGTCCAAGGGATTCTCTAGGCAGGAATACTGGAGTGGGTTGCCATGCCCTCCTCCAGGGGATCTTCCTCATCCAGGGATTGATCTCAGGTCTCTTTACGTCTCCGCATTGGCAGGTGGGTTCTTTACCACTAGCGCCACCTGGGAAGCCTTAAATCATGGGTACCTGCTATAGGCCTTAGGTATCCTAGGGGATCTTCCTGACGCAGGAATTGACCCAGGTCTCCCTCATTGCCAGCAGATTCTTTTCCGTCTGAGCCTCCAGGGAAGTCCTCCCTAATTAAACACAGGAACCTGGTAAAACCACATATTACCAGATACTCAGATAGAATCTTTGCTAAGTGAATATTATGAGACCATAATTATAAATGATGAAGGGCTCAGCATCTCACCTGCTGCCTAGCCAACTTCGCTTGAAATAGTACACTGCCTATAAATAAGGCACTTGGTCTGCTGGTTAACGTCTACCATAAACAATATTGCAAAACTCTCTTTACTGAAAGTAATTCCTGAATCTTTAGCTAATAATATAAGAAGATTGTCAGAAATCAAGAATAAAGAAGATAGGAAGTTAGCTCAACAACTTGGGGGTCAGCACCATGCAGCACTTGGCACTTGGTGAGATAGAGCCCTTGAGCAGCCCTTTATGTTGAAAAGATAGGGGGCAGACCAAAATTACTTATATTTGGTGCTGCCATATATATATGAGAACACATCATTTTAGGCATATAAATAAAACAGGCAAAATAAAAGTAAATTAAAAAGCCCAGGCCTGTTTGAATAAATTAATCTAATCAGGAACTGTATTATAAATGACACCTAATTACTGGTAAGGAAGATCACGCATCAGTGCCTAGCGTGAAAATAATCATAGGGAAAATTCAACGAGAATTCAGGTATAGGAAATTATAATTACAGAGAACTAACTTATGTGCAATTTTCAAAAGAAATGGCACATCAAATGAAATTAAGAAAAGTCCTTTATTAACTTGTTTTCATGGAGTCACAAAGTCCTCTGAATGTATTACCAAAAGATGTTAAGGATCACTGTTATCCTTGCATTTCTCTTTCTTCCTCCTAGTAAATAATTATTAAAAATCTACCATGTCCTAATCACTGTAGTTGGTGGTAAACAAGGCAGAAACATCCCTATCTTCTCTGAGCTATCCGAAAAAAATAGGCAGTTAAACAAGTAATACCAATAAAAGGGATGAGCATTATGACAGGTTAGATATAGGGAATTATGTAAAGGTATCGCATAATACGGCATAAGAATCCGGAAAGGCTTCCCTGAGACAATGATTTGTCAACTTGAGGGTTACTAAGAAGATACATGGCTAGACAAGAATACTATATGAGAAGTCTTTAACCTCTTTGCAAAGAACGAAAAGATGTTAAATATGACTGGAACTTAAACTAAGAGAAAGAAAGAGATGAGGCTGGAGAGGTAAGCAGGAGCCAGTTCACACAGGATATTTTTGAGCCATATGAAGGAGTTGAGATTTACCCTAAAAGCAGTGGGGAGACATCAAAGAAAGAAGGTATTATAATCCCATTTGCAGTTTGGGAAGATCTGTCCAGCCTGGTTGCTGTATGGAGAGTAGAGGACCTGGGGCAGCACTGGAGGAGCAAAGGCCATTTGAGAGACCCATGTATACACATGTGTGCAAAAGGTCTACCAGGGGAGGCGCCATCAACACATCTTCTTCATCAACACAGCTGGGAGGCTCACTCTGTGCTGAAGAGAATGCGGTTAGTGGTTAGTCCTTTATTCCTCCTGCAGGAGCCAGAAGACTGATTCCTCTGGATGCCAAACATTAATACCTCCATGCAGATCCTGTTTTCTTCCATTTCTTTTCACAGTGTCTGCTTTTTTGGCTAGTATCTGTCTTGCCTTTCAAATGCAACTAGAGAAAGTCCAATCTTGAAAATAGGAAATGTTTAGAAAGGCCAACCGAATGCAGAGTTCCAGAGAATGGCAAAGAGAGATAAGGCCTTTGTAAATGAACAATGCAAAGAAATAGAGGAAAACAACAGAATCGAAAAGACTCAAGATCTCTTCAAGAAAATTGGAGTCATCAAGGGAACATTTCATGCAAAGATGGGCTCAATAAAGGACATAAATGGCAAGGACCTAACAGAAGCAGAAGAGGTTAAGAAAAGGGGGCACAGATACACAGAAGAACTGTGTATGTCTTACTGACCCAGATAACCACAAAAAAAGATGTCTTAATGACCAGATAACCACAACAGCACAAGAGATGATTCTACAAATGGACATCACCAGATGGTCAATACCGAAATCAGACTGATTATATTCTTGGCAGCTGAAGATGGAGAAGCACTATACAGTCAGCAAAAACAAGACCGGGAGCTGACTGTGACTCAGATCATGAACTCCTTATTGCCAAATTCAGACTTAAATTGAAGAAAATAGGGAAAACCACTAGACCATTCAGGTATGACCTAAATTAAATCCCTTGCAATTATACAGTGGAAGTGAGAAATAGATTCAAGGGATTAGATCAGATAGAGAGAGTGCCTGAAGGACTGTGAACAGAGGTTTGTAACATTGTACAAGAGGCAGTGATCAAGACCATCCCCAAAAAGAAAATGCAAAAAGGCAAAACGGTTGTCTGAGGAGGCTTTACAAATAACTGAGAAAAGAAAAGAAGCTAAAGGCAAAGGAGAAAAGGAAAGATATATCCATCTGAATGCAGAGTTCCAAAGAATAGCAAGGAGAGATAGGAAAGACTTTCTCAGAGATAAGTGCAAAGAAATAAAGGAGCACAATAGAATGGGAAAGACTAGAGGTCTCTTCAAGAAGATTAGAGATACCAAGGGAACATTTCATGCAAAGATGGGCTCAATAAAGGACAGAAACAGCATGGACCTAACAGAAGCAGAAGATATTAAGAACAGGTGTCAAGAATACACATAAGAACTATACCTAAAAGATCTTCATGACCCAGATAATCATGATGGTGTGGTCACTCACCTCAGACATCCTGGAATGCGAAGTCAAGTGGGCTTTAGAAAGCAGCACTACAAACAAAGCTAGGGGAGGTGATGGAATCCCAGCTGAACTATTTCAAATCCTAAAAGATGATGCTGTGAAAGTGCTGCACTCAATATGCCAGCAAATTTGGAAAACTCAGCAGTGGCCACAGGACTGGAAAAGCTCAGTTTTCATTCCAATCTCAAAGAAAGGCAATGCCAAAGAATCCACAAATTACCACACAATTGCACCCATCTCACATGCTAGCAAAGTAATGCTCAAAATTCTCCAAGACAGGCTTCAACAGTACGTGAACTGAGACCTTCCAGGTGCTCAAGCTGGGTTTAGAAAAGGCAGAGGAGCCAGAGGAGCCATTTCAGATGTTGAAATTGCCAACATCCACTGGATCACAGAAAAGGCAAGAGAATCCCAAAACAATATCTACTTCTGCTTCATTGACTACTCTAAAGCCTTTGACTGTGTGGATCACAACAAACTGTGGACAATTCTTAGAGTGGAGAATACTCTCAGACCACCTGACCTGCCTTCTGGAAATCTGTATGCAGGTCAAGAAGCAACAGAACTGGACATGGAACAATGGACTGGTTCCAAATTGTGAAAGGAGTACATCAAGGCTGTATATTGTCACTTTGCTTATTTTAACTTATATGCAGGATACATCATGAGAAATGCTTGACTGGATGAAGCACAAGATGGAATCAAGCTTTCGGCTTTCGGCTCGGGGGAGGCAGAGGTGCAACTTTCTTTGGTCGTCCCGAATCCGGGTTCATCCGACACCAGCCGCCTCCACCATGCCGCCTAAGTTCGACCCCAACGAGATAAAAGTCGTGTACCTGAGGTGCACCGGTGGGGAAGTCGGTGCCACGTCTGCCCTGGCCCCCAAGATCGGCCCTCTGGGTCTGTCTCCAAAAAAGGTTGGTGATGACATCGCCAAGGCAACTGGTGATTGGAAGGGTCTGAGGATTACAGTGAAACTGACCATTCAGAACAGACAAGCCCAGATTGAGGTGGTACCTTCTGCTTCTGCCTTGATCATCAAAGCCCTCAAGGAACCACCAAGGGACAGAAAGAAGCAGAAAAACATTAAGTAAGCACAGTGGAAACATTACTTTTGATGAGATCGTCAACATTGCCCGGCAGATGCGGCATCCGGTCTCTAGCTAGAGAACTTTCTGGAACCATTAAAGAGATCCTGGGGACCGCCCAGTCGGTGGGCTGCAATGTTGATGGCCGCCACCCTCATGACATCATAGATGATATCAACAGTGGCGCAGTGGAGTGCCCTGCTAGTTAAGAACTGCCAAGGAAAAAGGAAAATAAAGGATCATTTGACAACCAAAAAAAAAGATGGAATCAAGATTGATTCCAGGAGAAATATCAATAACCTCAGATACGCAGATGACACCACCCATATGGCAGAAAGTGAAGAGAAACTAAAGAGCCTCTTGACAAAAGTGAAAGAGGAGAGTGAAAAAACTGGCTTGAAACTCAGCATTCAAAAAACTAAGGTCATGGCATCTGGTCCCATCACTAATGGCAAATGGGTGGGGAAACAATGGAAACAGTGACAGACTTTCTTTTTATGGGCTCCAAAATCACTGCAGATGGTAACTGCTGCCATGAAATTAAAAGACACTTGCTCCTTGGAAGAAAAGCCATCACCAACCTAGACAGCATATTAAAAATCAAAGATACTACTTTACCAGCAAAGGTCTGTCTAGTCAAAGCTATAATTTTTCCAGTAGTCATGTATGGATGTGAGAGTTGGACCTTAAAGAAGCTGAGTGCCGAAGAATTAATGCTTTTGAACTATGGTGTTGGAGAAGACTCTTGAGAGTCCCTTGGACAGCAAGGAGATCCAACCAGTCAATCCTAAAGAAATCAGTCCTGAATATTCATTGGAAGGACTGATGCTGAAGCTCCAATCCTTTGGCCACCTGATGCGAAGAACTGACTTATTGGAAAAGACCCTGATGCTGAGAAAGATTGAAGCAGGAGGAGAAGGGGATGACACAGGATGAGATGGTGGGATGACATCACCAACTTGATGGACATGAGTTTGAGCAAGCTCTGGGAGTTGGTAATGGACATGAAAGCCTGGCATGCTGCAGTCCATGGTGTCGCAAAGAGTTGGACACGACTGACTGACTGAACTGAGCTGAGCTGAACCACAACAGTATGGTCACTCACCTAGAGCTGGACATCCTGGAGTGTGAAGTCAAGTGGACCTTAGGAAACATTACTACAAACAGAGCTAGTGGAGATGATGGAATTCCAGCTGAGCTATTTCAAATCCTAAAAGATAATGTTGTAAAATTGACTGGTATGCTGAATGTGAAATGCTGCACTGAATATGTCAGAAAATTTGGAGAACTCAGCAGTGGCCATGGGACTGGTAAAGGTCAGTTTTCATTCCAATCCCAAAGAAAGGCAATGCCAAAGAATGTTCAAGCTACTGCACATTTGCAGTCGTTTCACATGCTAGCAAGGTAATGCTCAAAATCCTTCAAGCTAGGCTTCAGCAGTATGTGAACCAGGAACTTCTAGGTTTACAAGCTGGGTTTCAAAGAGACAGAGGAACCAGAGATGAAACCGCCAACATTCATTGGATCATGGAGAAAGCAAGCAAGTTCCAGAAAAACATCTACTTCTACTTCACTGACTAAACTAAATCTTTTGACTGTGTGGATCACAACAAGCTGTGGATAATTCTTAAAGAGTTGGGAATACCAGACTTATTTGTCTGGGAATACCACCTTACTTGTCTCCTGAGAAACCTATTTGCAAGTCAAGAACGAACAGTTAGAACCTTACATGGAATAGCAGACTGGTTCAAAATTGGGAAATGAGTACAACAAGACTGTATATTGTCACCTTGCTTATTTAACTTATATGCAGAATACATCATATGAAATGCCATGCTGGATGAATTACAAGCTAGAATCAAGGTTGCCGGGAGAAATACCAACAACTGCGGATATGCAGATGATATTACTCTAATGGCATAAAGTGAAGAGGAACTAAAGAGAGTCTTGATGAAAGTAAAAGAGGAGAGTGAAAAAGCTGGCTTGAAACTCAGCATTCAAAAAACGAAGATCATGGCATTCACTCCCCTCACTTCATGGCAAATAGAAGGGGAAAAAGTGGAAGTAGTAAAAAATTTTATTTTCTTGGGCTCCAAAATCACTATGGACAGTGACTGCAGCCATGAGATTAAAAGAAGCTTGCTCCTTGGAAGAAAGGCTAGGACAAATCTAGACAACATATTAAAAAGCAGAGACATCACTTTGCCAACAATGGTCTGTATGGTCAAAAGTATGGTTTTCCAGTTGTCATGTATAGATGTGAGAACTGGACAATAAAAAAGGCTGAGCGCCAAAGAATTGATGCTTTTGAATTGTGGTGCTGGAGAAGACTCTTAAGAGTCCCTTGGACTGCAAAGAGATCAAACCAGTCAGTCCTAAAGAAAATCAACCCTGGAAGGACTGATGTTGAATATTCACTGGAAGGACTGATGTTGAATATTCACTGGAAGGACTGATGTTGAACCTGAAGCTCCAGTATTTTCACTGCTTGATGCAAAGAGCCGACTCATTGGAAAAGACCCTGATGCTGAGGAAGACTGACAGCAAAAGGAAAAGAGGAGCTGCAAGAGATAAGATGGTTAGATAGCATCACTGACTCAGTGGACATGAATCGAAGCAAACTCTAGGTAGGAGATAGAACCGGGGAGCCTGGTCTGCTGTAGTCCATGGAGTCACTAAGAGTCATGCATAACTTGGCGACTGAACAACAAAAAGAAAGGTATTTTGCTTGTCGTAGTCCCAGCTCTCCTCTGAGCAAATGCCAGTCAGTATCACATTATTTGGCTCTAAAAACAGACTGTCTTGCCACTTTCACCTCAAAAGAATAAGATCCATGTCTAGTAATTTTCTAGGAAGTTTTAAAATCATTCCACTAAGAAGTCTCCTTTGTTTTCATTTTTATTTATGTCCCCAGAGAAGACATTTCCAAATTTGTGAAAACCCACCATTAAAAACTGATGGGGTTTGCTTTTAAGTGATAGATAGAGATACATGTTTGTAGACACATCCATGTAGAGATATGTGTTTATGAAATATATAAATATATAAACACATGCACATATACACACAGAGAAACAGGAAGCCCTGTAGGATATATACCAGATGTCCACAGTGGTTACTAATTCTTAGTGGTGGGATAGTAGATATTTTTATTTTGCTTGTGTGTATTTTCTAATATTTCTACAATAATGTCTTTCCATATTATAAAGCAAATACAATAAAAGTTTGTAGGCAGAATGGGTTTTTTTTTAATGAATAAGGTTTTAAAACAAAGCATGTTTTATTAACATTGTTTGAAGAGCTTAATCCTTTAATTACTACTTTAGAAACAAATAAAATATCTAAACCCTAACTCACTAGCAGCCCTTAAAATGCTTATGAGGATATTCTATAGGAATTTATAGTTTTTCCTTAAAACTCATCTCATTCAGCAATTGTGGTAATGTGTTTATTTTCAGCTATTATCTATGCAGGCATTAAATCTTACAAAAACATATAAGGCACTTTTCCCTATCATTTTTTAACAGTAATTTCCTTTGTTTCTTTTAGTTATTTTGACACCACCTGTCTTAGCGAGCTTAGGTTCTAGGCCACCAACACCTACTTAATTTTTTCATAAACTGTGGTCTTAATGATATTTTAGATAAATTCTGGAGCCTCCAAGTTACCATGACTATTAGATCTGTTTTTTACACATTGAACTATTACACATTTTCCCTTGTAAATATAAGTACGGTTAGCCCTTGAGCAACACAGCTTTGAACTTCATGGGTCCAATTATACTCAAATTTCTTTCAGTAAATATATACTACAGTCCTGGACTAAGCATGAATGGTTGCATAACCACAGAAGTAGAGAGAGGGCGGATTTTTAACTGCTCAGAGGGTGGGTGCCCTTATGCTGTTTAGGGGTCAACTATATTTCAGTACTGATTTCAGTGTGCCATTGTCTTAATTAGAAACTTGATTTTTTTTTTTTTAAGACAGGTGGTATTTTATCCCATTTCACAATTATGTACCTTCTAAAACTGTAGAATAAATTTTTTTCCTGATTTCTCTGCTCAAATTCTGAAACAAATTCTTAAGGTATAGCTGGAGACAATATGATTAATATTTAAGGCACTTGTTGTTTCCTCTTACCTGTAAAGGGCATGGGAGTCAAAAAGAAAATCAGAGGACTGGTCCCTTTTTTATAAAAATATACTCAACGTTATGGTTATATCCTACTTCTTTCACTTAACAATAGAATACTTCATGAATATAGTTTAATAATAGTGTAATCACACATTCACTGCTTTTTACCAAATTTATCTATTTTCTTATAAATAGACATTTAACATTTCCTTTTTCACTTGTATGAATATTGCTGCAGTGTACATCTCTTGCATAAGCCATTTTCGGTGTTTCAGATTATTTTTCTACATGTATTCCCAGGATTGGAATTACTGAATCAAAGGCAGCGAGCATTTATTGTTTCTGATACGTATAAAAAACTTTCCAAAGATGTCACTCCAGTTTACCCACCTTCCAGCAATTAATGTGTTCTTTCATTTCACCTTTCCCAACATCGACATCTTTATATTTTTGGAAATTTGTTCAGTGAAAAGTGCTGTTTGTTGTTGGTGTTTTGTTTTTGACTTCACATTTCTTAGTGAAGTATTAATACCTCCCTATCCTGTGTACCCTAAAAACTTAGCTCTTAGTAAGCATGCATTTTAAAGTTTAAATGTCTTCTATATAAACAAGTTTATATCCCCCAAATCAGAAATAGTCAAATATTCCTGGGGGAAAATGTCAGTGCAAATACAAACAGGGCAATGTCAAGGTTTGTAAATATCAATCATGGTTATAATCGGAGGGCGGTTTTGTTATTTTCCTTCAAAGTTAGAAAATTGTTTTATGGAAGAATATTTTCTCTTCTACTAAATTTAAGTGTCTCTTCTGAAATTATATTTATCCTTATCAGGAAGTTTAGCAGTCCTAATTGTTATTTCAGACTCTTGCGCTGCTGAACCAGTTTAAATCTAAACTCACTCAAGCAATTGCTGAAACTCCTGAAAATGACATTTCTGAAACAGAAGTAGAAGATGATGAAGGATGGTAAGGCCTTTGATTTCTTTATATTAACTATGAACAAATGGACTCAGAGCAGAGACACTGTTAAAACAGTTTTATTATAGCATCTTTTCTTTTCAGACTTTACATTCAATTATATCCTCATCTTATATGGTCTCAATCTCCTTTTACTCCACTTCAGTTCAGTAAGCATAATGCTTTGTGTATTCCCACTGTTGTATTATCCAGTAGAATATACACAGGAAATATATGACACTATCCTTGCCCTAAATACTTGTCTAATATCATGGGAAAGATAAGACTCACGTTTAACAACTAGAGAACAGTCTTAAAAGATTCCGAGTCATTAATTTTTTTACACTTTCCCACAAACACTTTAGAACTCATTAGTCCATTTCATAATCCTACTAAGTTCCTCTTCAAATTTATGATCTCCTGGATCCTAGCAATACATACACAGTTAACTCATTTTTATCTTTGGATATTTTTCAGCTTTAAAAGACACTGATAAGAAATAAAGGGATTAATGTCCTGTGCTTAGCACTTTATCCTATATTGGAGGGGAAAAAAAAAAAAGAATTGTGCTTTCTCTTATCATTCTCCTCTGTCCTCCAGTTGACTTCACATGCAGTATATTAGGCCTCCCCACACCTAACTGCCTCCACCTCCCACGACACCCTGGCTCAGGCACGTTGCTGCAAGCAAGCCAGTGGGTCACCCCCACACATGACTCACTCTCTGGAGCCTCTGCACTGTCACAGTATGCCATCACCCCAACCCAGAACCTCAGCCTTACTCCCCTCTGCCAAACAGCGTCTCTCCCCCTTTCAAAACACTGTTCAGCACTCCCATGCTCCAGGAAACCAGTCAGCAAGATTTGTTGAGCACTCACAAATCTAGAGGGTGGAGGAAAGAGGGCTGGAACACACATTTAAAAGGACATAAAAACACTTGCTAAGAAAACATTTAAGCAAGTAAGACTCTGCAACTATATCTAACTTTAATCAAAAGGACCAGGTGGTGATGAGTTGAATGGGATGAAAGCACTTTTGTATTTCTCAGTCTGTAATTTCTGTATGATTTGGGTTATGATGCCAATGTTTGTAAAACCCTAAGTCTCTTTTAATAGGTTTCTACTGCTTATGTGTATTTGCTTATACTTAAATTCAAAGTTGCTTAAGACAGAAGCTGGCTCATCCCATAGTTCTTTGCCAAAGGTGAAGGCTCAGTGAGTGGTGAGTGACCCCCAGAGATAAATGCACATTGCACAGAACTCTCTGTTTTTTTGTATGACCGGACAGGTTTAGTTTTATTTTGGATTCCTTGAATGTCTCAAAATATCTTTCAAATGTTTCGGGTTCAGCCACCACACACAAAAAAAGTTTTGCCAAGTCCTCTTCCTCTTATTTTTGAATCCGTATGCATTTTTTAAGGAAATACGATCCATGTGTTTCTGATTCATTTACACTTAACTCATCAAGATGGTGTTTTGTAAGAGCAGTTTGATGCCCAATAAGTTTTTTAACCTTTTTATAAGCCATTTAAGTCCTTTTTTATTGAACAGGAAAGTCACCAACAAATTTAAACCCAGAAATTTCATTTGAAACTCATAACCCACAGGATTCAAATTTACTTTCAACTTGGCAAGACCATTTAACTTCCCAAGGTTCTACCTAGTCCCTTGGTTCCATATCCTCTCATTTTGAATCCCTCATTAGCATCAGATATCAATTAGTGTTTTTGAAAGGGTCATTCTTATTTTTGATGTGATTTCACAATACAATCAATATTCTAACACCCTCATTAGCAAGTTAAAACAAACGGGAAAACTTCACCAGATTGGGGGTGGTGGTGGGAATAATCACAGGTCTAGAAATCTAGAACTAGAACTAGAAATTGGCTAGTTCTCCATCTAGGAAACAAAAATAAGTGGTAAAGGAAGAGGCATTAGGATAAAGGAACCATTACCAGGTCTTCAGGGGGTTCCTTTCTGCTTCCAATTACAGTCACCTAACCAGAAAGTCTGGAGAAGGCAATGGCACCCCACTGCAGTACTCTTGCCTGGAAAACCCCATGGATGGAGGAGCCTGGTAGGCTAAGGTCCATGGGATCGTGATGAGCCAGACACAACTGAGTGACTTCACTTTCACTTTTCACTTTCATGCATTGGAGAAGGAAATGGCAACCCACTCTAGCATTCTCGCCTGGAGAATGCCAGGGATGGGGAAGCCTGGTAGGTTGCCATCTATGGGGTCGCACAGAATCGGACATGATTGAAGAGACTTAGCAGCAGCAGCAGCAGCAACCAGAAAGTCAAAAGTCTACGCTATGTACCTACACACTTTTTGTATTTTTTTTTAATCTAACATCTAATTAAAAAATATGGGGCTCTTATCTACCGCCTTTCTGTTGCAGTGTAAACTATTGAAATTTTGTAACCTGATAAGCAATGGCATCACTTCTGTTCATAAATAAACCAGTATAAACCAGTTCAGCTTTATCAAATCCCTGGTGATTTAGATCATCTCTCACAACATATATTCCACTAGGAAAAGATGTCTTATATTCAGAATGATTTATAGCAAATATTATGAGTGCATGGCATATGCATGTGTGTTATGCATAAATTACGTGGTTCCCAGACTGTTTTGTAGGTCACGCTTGCCACTTTTCTAAGAAGTGAAAGTCAGCCAGTGCTGTACAACACTGTCAGGGCCTGTTATCTGAGGTAAAATGATTGCTTCTAAGACATTTTTATGTGTCCGCATGAGTGACCACACATTGAGGGATCATTTTCATTTTCTGTCAAGATAGAAACCATTACCAATTTGTTATGTTTTCTTTTACTTGGCAAACTGTTCTATTCGCATTTTTGGCCGAGCTGCTGTATTGGCATGGTATACAACAGACATTTGGGTACCATTCAGCTGCGTTCTACTTTTTATGCAAAAAAAAGTGGGAAGGGGAGAGAAAGAAAAGAAATATGATTCTATTGTAAACACCGTATATGGTGTTTGATAATTATTCCCAGATTTCACTGTCTAACAAGGCATTTAAGAAAGTGTTATTAGTAGATCTAAGCTGAAGTGCGTGATAGAAATTTTTCACTCAGAACGATTAGCATTCCTCCTTTGCTGGGATATATACTGCCAATATTTGATAGTGGCAGTGGCGGGCACCAGATTCTAGTGCAGCAGCTAAAGGAACCTCTTGGCCATGACATTCCTTCTTCCCATCCTAATCCCATAACATCACACACTCTTCTAGATATAGAAACCAACTTCAAACATGGATTTTATAAAAACCAATTAGATACATAGCAGGAGTTATCAGCCAAAGGATTTGTATGACCATGTAGATGAAGTCCATATGCCATTTTGAGTTTAGTTAGATAAAGCTTGGTTAGCTCCCAAAAAAGTTTTGAGAGTTGTGTCTGACAAGGCAGTAGGGAGACTTATAAAAAAAAGAAAGCCACCTGCTCCTTATGCAACAAAATTAGCATTCCAAGAGGAGGGGAAAAAATTAAGTCTATGAGAGTAGACTGCAGTCTTGTGAACATTAACTATTCACTACTGTGTTCCATTGAAACTTCTTTCCAGATCGTTAACATAAAACTTCACAACAAATGTACATGATAAAATAATAAACAGTATAAATGTCTATCTGCCTTCATCCCTTTTTCTCTTCTCTCTCTCCCTTCACCACTTTCCCTTAGTACACACAATATTCAGTAATATAAGAATAGGAAAACACTAACAATTGCAATGGTTGCCTTAAGTAAATTGGAGAAGGAAATAGCAACCCATTCCAGTATTCTTGCCTGGAGAATCCCAGGGACAGAGGAGCCTGGCGGGCCACGGTTCACGGGGTCACAAGAGTTGGATACGACTTAGCAGCTAAACCACCATCACCACCTCAAGTAAAGATTTTATTATATAAGGAAAAGATATTCACTGTAGAAAAACCAGAGTATAGATTCCTCAAAAGAAGTAAAGTAAATCACCTGTGATCCCAAACTCAACAATAAGTGGTATTAATTTATGCATGTATATATGCCCTTCCACATACTTATGCATATTTTCAGCAGAAATGAGATTATATAATGCTACAGTCTTATAATTTGCTTTTTGTCCCCTCAGCTATGTATAATAAATACTTTCCCTTGTGATATAAAACTTTATGATGTTCTGTTTGTATTCTGTATTGTGGCCATATAGTATTCCCTTAAATGCTGAACCACGTTTTACTTGGTCAGTTCTTTGTTGTTGGATGTTTAGGCTCTTTCCAGTTTTTATTAGTATACACAGCACTGTAATGAACATCCTTATATCTGTGTCACTGCCAGTTTTCTCAGGATAAATTTATAAAACTGGAATTGCTTAGTCAGTGGGTATGCATGTTAGACTCTGCTAAATATTTTCAAGTGGCCCTAGCAAAATGTCATTCCAATTTATACTCCCAAGTAAATATCTTTTTTATGACTTGCTTTTAGGACTGTTAGAATCGTAAGAATTAATTATGGTACTTTGTAACGCTTAGTGAAAGAGTATAACATTTCAGAAGAAATGCTTTTCCCTTGTAAACTTTTAAAAAATACCCAGTCTGGTTTGCTTCTGTTTTTAATATATCAATAGCTGGTACATATTTCAACATAACTCCTCAAGATTGTCAGCTCTAAGTATCCTTGTTCTTGGTTCTGAAAAAGTCTTCAAGATAATCCTTTGTGTTAGAACTTTAGGATCTAGAATTTTTTTCCCATTTTATTGTTACACTTTGGCTTGCATTAAAAATCAGTTTTGTCTATCAGCCAGACAGTTTGTTTCTGCTAAAGACTAGAGTTCTGAGAACCACGTTAGCATAGCATAGAAGCAACAAGTACCAGTTGTCTTGAGTATCCAACACAGTGAAAATTTAATAATGTAGATTTAAAAAAAGATTAGAAACTGTTAGACAAATTTGGACCTCACTATAAGATACCATTAACGGATATAGCCTCATTTCATTCCTTGTACTAGCAAAGCTATAAACACCTTTTGTATGCAATACTATAATTACAAATGTAATGCATACTGTGTATGATTTGGTCATGTGTTGAATGAAAGGTGCTGTGACAACAAATGAGTATTTTAACTGTATTCCCCACTTCAAGCAGCACATTGCCAGGCAAGGATAATAACTTGGTGTTAGTTCACTTCAGTCACTCAGTCATGTATGACTCTTTGCGATCCCATGGACTGCAGCATGCCAGGCTTCCCTGTCCATCACCAACTCCCAGAGCTTGCTCAAACTCATGTCCATCCAGTCGGTGATATCATCCAACCATCTCATCCTCTCTTGCCCCCTCCTCTTCCTGCCTTCAATCTTTCCCAGCATCAGGGCTTTTTCTAAGGAGTCAGTTCTTCACATCAGGTGGCCAAAGTATTGGAGCTTCAGCATCAGTTTTTCCAATGAATGTTCAGGACTGTTTTCCTTTAGGATTGACTGGTTTGATCTCCGTGAAGTCCTAGGGTCTCTCAAGAGTCTTCTCCAACACCACAGTTCAAAAGCATCAATTCTTTAGTGCTCAGCTTTCTTTAGGGTCCAACTCTCACATCCATACATGACTACTGGAAAAACCATAGCCTTGACTATAGGGACCTTTGTCGGCAAACTAATGTCTCCATTTTTTAATATGCTGTCTAGGTTTGTCATAGCTTTTCTTCCTAGGAGCAAGCTTTTCTTCCAAGATAAGATGAGGGCAAGTCCTTCTACTCCACCATCTGTTCAGCAGCCTGAAAGTGAAAGTCGCTCAATCATGTATGTCTCTTTGCGACCCCATGGACTATAAGTCCATGGAATTCTCTAGGCCAGAAACTGGAGTAGGTAGCCACTCCCTTCTCCAGGGGATCTTCCCAACCCAGGGATCAAACCCAGGTCTTGCAAACTGCAGGTGGATTCTTTACCAGCTAAGCCATCAGAAAAGCCGAAGAATACTGGAGTGGGTAGCATATCCCTTCTTCAGCAGATCTTCCCAACCTAGGAATCAAACCAGGGTCTCCTGCATTGCAGGCGGATTCTTTACCTGCTGAGCTACCAGGGAAGCCAAGTTGGTGTAGGCAAACACAAATACAGCTATAAGGAGACTATGAGGCTAATGAAAGCCCAGATTAGCCACCTAAGAGATCTTTACCCTTTAGTGAAAAGAAGAACTGCAGGTCTCAAACTATTGGTCTCTGGGCCACTTTTATACTCTTAAAAAATTTTGAGGACCCCAAAGAGCACTTGTTTATGTGAAATATATTTATTGATATTTAGCTTATTAGGAATTAATAATAGAAATTTTAAATCACTTCAAAATAACAATAATGAACCTATTACATTTAATGTAAGTAATGTACTTTTATGAAGAATAATTATATTTTCAAAGCAGAAAATAATTATATTCTCAGCAGCAAAAAAACTGAAAAGAGTGGTATTTATTTACATTTTTTCATATCTCTTATGTCCAGCATTAACAGGAAGAGCTGGTTCTCATATCTGCATTCCACTCTGTTTTGATCTAATACATCATGTGTTCTCTGAAAATTTTCTCTGCACGTTCATGAGAGGATGAGAATAATGAGGGTAAATAATGTCTTAGTATTCATAGAAAATAATTTCGACATTGCAGGGACAGTGACCCCCAGCATTTTGAGAACTGCTGAGTTAGAGCACCTTTAGTCACTGTGTGTGTCACGGTGGTCCTCACTTATCAGAGGGTATGACCCAATCTGTAAGTCCTGGGAAGCTTTATTCCAGATCCTGGATTGTGATCCTTGTTCTCAAGTGGTACCAAAGTGGTGCTTTCTGAAGTAAATGTGCCCAACACCGTTGACCTAGACTTGGTACTGTTGTTCTTGTTCAGTCACCCAGTCGTGTCCAACTCTTTGCAACCCCATGGACCACAGCACACCAGCCCTCCTTGTCCCTCTCCATCTCCCGAAGTTTGTCTAAGTTCATGTCCACTGCATCAGTGATGCCATCCAGCCATCTCATCCTCTGACGCCCTCATCCTGCTTCTGCCCTTAATCTTTCCCAACATCAGGGACTTTTCCAGTGAGTCAGCTGTTCTCATCAGATGACCAAAATACTGGAACTTCAGCTTCAGCATCAGTCCTTCCAAAGAGTATTCAGGGTTGATTTCCCTTAAGATTGACTGGTTTGATATCCTTGCTGTCCAAGGGACTCTCAGGAGTCTTCTCCAGCACCACTGTTCAAAGGCATCAATTCTTTGGTGCTCTGCCTTCTTTATGGTCCAGCTCTCACAACCGTATGTGACCACTGGGAAAACCATAGCCTTGACTGTACAGACCTTTGTCAACCAAGTGATGTCTCTGCTTTTCAACATGCTGTCTAGGTTTGTCGTTTTCCTGTCAAGAATCAATCATCTTCTGATTCATGGCTGCAGTCACCATCCACAGTGATTTTAGAGCCCAAGAAGAAGAAATCTGTCACTACTTCCACTTTTTCCCCTTCTGTTTGCCATGAAGTAATGGGGCCAGATGCCATGATCTTAGTTTTTTCATATTTAGTTTTAACCCGGCTGTTTCACTCTCCTCCTTCACCCTCAAGAGGCTCTTTAGTTCCTCTTTGCTTTCTGCCATTAGAGTGGTATCATCTGCATTCTTGAGGCTGTTGAAGTTTCTCCTGCCTATCTTGATTCCAGCTTGTAACACATCCAGGCCGGCATTTCTCATGTGGTCAGGGTATAGGTTAAACAAACAGGGTGACGGCAGACAGCCCTGTCGTACTCCTTTCTCAATCCAGAACCTATCAGTTGTTCTATACAGGGTTCTAACTGTTGCTTCTCAACCGATGCATGTTTCTCAGGAGACAGGTAAGATGATCTGGTATTCTTATCTCTCTGAGAGCTTTCCACAGTTGGTTATGATCCACACAGTCAAAGGCTTTCGCGTAGTCAATGAAACAAAGGTAGATGTTTTTCTGGAATTCCTTTGCTTTCTCTGTGATCCAGCAAGTGTTGGCAATTTGATCTCTGGTTCCTCTGCCTTTTCTAAACCCAGCTTGGATGTCTGGAAGTTCTGAGTTCGCCAAGACTTTAAGCATGATCTTGCTAACATGGGAGATGAGTGCAATTGTCTGATGGTTTGAACATTCTTTAGTTCAAATTGACCTTTTCCAGTCCTGTGGCCACTGCTGGGTCTTCCAAATTTGCTGAAATATTGAGTGCAGCACTTTGATAGCATCATCCTTTAGGCTTTTGAATAGCTCCACTGGAATTCCATCGCATCCACTAGCTTTATTGACAGCAGTGCTTCCTAAGGCCCACTTGACTTCACACTCCAGAATGTCTGGCTCTGGGTGACTGACTAAACCATCGTAGTTATCCAGCTCATTAAATCTTTTTTGTACAGTTCTTCCATGTATTCTTTCCATCTCTTCTTGATCTCTTCTGCGTCTACTAGGTCTCTACCGTTTCTGTCCTTTATTGTACACATTTTCAGGTGAAATGTTCCCTTGATATTTCCAATTTTCCTGAAGAGATGTCTAGTCTTTCCCCTTCTGTTGTTTTCCTGTTTTTATGCACTGTTCATTGAGGAAGGCCTTCTTGTCTCTCCTTGTTATTCTTTGGAACTCTGTGTTTAGTACCTTTCCCTTTCCCCCTTGATTTTCACTTCTCTTCTTTCTTCAGCTATTTGTAAAGCCTCTTCAGATAACCAGTTTGCAACAGGTCCTGCATACAGGTTTCTCAGGAAGCAGGTAAAGTGGTCTGGTATTCCCATCTCTTAAGAATTTTCCGCAGTTTGTTGTGATCCACACAGTCAAAGGCTTTAGAGTAGTAAATGAAGCAGATGTTTTTTCAGGTTTCTCTTGCTTTTTCTGTGACCCAATGGATGTTGGCAATTTCATCTCTGGTTCCTCTGCCTTTTCTAAATCCAACTTGAACATCTGGAAGTTCACAGTTCACATATTGCTGAAACCTGTCTTGGAGAATTTTGAGCATTACTTTGCCAGCATGTGAGATGAGTGCAAATAGTTTAACACTCTTTAGCATTGCCCTTCTTTGGGACTGGAATGAAAACTGACCTTTTCCAGTCCTGTGGCCACTGCTGAGTTTTCCAAATTTGCTGGCATATTGAGTGCAGCCCTTTCACAGCATCATCTTTTAGGATTTAAAATAGCTCAACTGGAATTCCATCACCTCCACTAGTTTTGTTCTTAGTGATGCTTCCTAACGCCCACTTGACTTTGGACTCGAGGATGTCTGGCTTTCATCAAGAGGCTCTCTAGTTCCTCTTCACTTTCTGCCATAAGGATGGAGCAAGTATCTTTTATTTTGTGGCTGCAGTCACCATCCACAGTGATTTTGCAGCCCAGGAAAATAATATCTGTCACTGCTTCCACTTTTACCCCTTCTGTTTGCCATGAAGTGATGGGACCAGATGTCATGATCATAGTTTTTTGAAAGTTGAGTTTTTTTGTTTTTTTAATTTTTTAATGAAGGATAATTGCTTTACAGAATTTTGTGGTTTTCTGTCTTACATCAACAAGAATCAGCCATAGGTACATCCATGTTCCCTCCCTCCTGGAACTCCCTCCCATCTCCCTCCCCAACCCATGCTTCAGCTTATCTCAGAGCCCCTGTTTGAGTTCCCTGAGTCATACAGCAAATTCCTATTGGCTATCTGTTTTATATATGGTATTGTAAATTTCTATGTTATGCTCTCCATACATCTCCCCTTCTCCCTCCCTTCCTCCTACAGTGTCCCACAGGTCTGTTCTGTATGTCTGAAGTAAGTCAGAAAGAGAAATATAAATATCGTATACTGACACATATATATGGAATCTGAAGAGATGGCACTGATGAATTTATTTTCAGGGCAGCAATGGAGAATGTTGAGTTTTTAAGTCAGCTTTTTCACTCTCCTTTTTCATCTTCATCAAGAGGCTCTTTAGTTCCTCTTCACTCTCTGCCATTAGAGTGTCATCAGCATATCTGAAGTTGTTGGTATTTCTCCTGGCACTCTTGATTCCAGCTTGTGATTCATCCAGCCTGGCATTTTGCCTAATGTACTCTGCATGTATGTTAAATAAGTAGGATGACAAAATACAGCCTTGCCATACTCCTTTCCCAACTTGGAACCAGTCAGTTATTCCACGTCCAGTCCTAACTGTTGCTTCTTGACCCATATACAGGTTTCTCAGGAGACAGGTAAGTTGGCCTGGTACTCCCATCTCTTGTTACAAATCTTCCACAGTTTGTTGTGACCTACAAATTCAAAGGCTTTAGCATAGTCAATGAAACAGACGTAGATGTTTTTCTGGAATTCCCTTGCTTTCTCCATGATCCAGGGAATGTTGGCAATTTGATGTCTAGTTTTTCTTTCACTTTAGCAGTATATATTTAAAGTTCTTCCATGTCTTTTCATATTTTTTATAGTGCGTTTCTTTTTAACAATGAATAATGTTCCATTGTCTAAATGTAGTATAGTTTATTTATCCATTTACCTACTAAAGGGTATCTTGGTCGCTTCCAAGTTTTGACAGTTACAATTAAAGGTACTATAAAGCTCTATGTGTAGGTTTTTGTGTAGACATATGTTTCTGGATAAATACCAAGGAACAAGATTGCTGTATTGTATGGTAAGAGTACGTTTATTTTTGTAAGAAATTGCCAAACTATCTTCCAGAGTGGTTGTTTCATTTTGTATTCCCACCAGCAATGAATAGGATTCCCTGCTCTATGTCTTCAGCAGTATTTGGTGTTGTGTTTTGGACTTTGGCCATTGTGCTAAGTGTGGTGGTGGTTTAGTTGCTAAGTCGTGTTGACCCTTGTGACCCCATGGACTGTAGCCTACCAGGCTCCTCTGTCCATGGGATTTCCCAGGCAAGAATACTGGAGTGGGTTGCCATTTCCTTTTCCAGAGGATCTTCCTAACCCAGGAATCGAACCCAGGTCTTCCGCATTGCAGGGATTCTTTACCGACTGAGCTGTGGAGTAGTATCCAGTTGTTGCATTAATTTGCAATCCCCTAATGACCTGTGATGTTGATCACCAGAGCTTCCCTGGTGGCTCAGCTGGTAAAGAATCTGAAATGCAGGAGACCTGGGTCCAATCCCCGAGTTGGGAAGATCCATGAAGAAGGGAACGGCTACCCTCTCCACTGTTCTTGCCTAGAGAATTCCATGGACAGAAGAGCCTGGCAGGCTGCAGTCCACGGGGTCGCAAAGCGTTGGGCACAACTGAGCAACTAGCACTTTCACTTTCTTTTTACCTTTCTCAATGACCTGTGATGTTGATCATCATCTTGCATGCTATTTGCCATCTATGTATTTATGTTGGTAAGGTGGATACTAAGGTTTTTTGCTCACTTTTTAATTAGCAAATTAAAAATTTTCTAGTTGTTGAGTTTTATGAGTTCTTTGTATATTTTGAGTAACAGTTCTCTATCAGATGTATCTTGGGCAAATATTTTCTCCTAGTTTGTAGCTTGTCTTCTCATTCACTTGACATCGTGTTTCATAGAAGTGTTTTAATTTTAATGAAGTCCAGCTTATACATTTTTTTCCCATAGATCACACCTTTGATACTGTATCTAAAATATCCACTGTCATGTAGGTTTTCTCCTATGTTATCTCCTAGGCATTTTATACTTTTTACATTAGGTCTATGGTCAGTTTTGAGTTAATTTTTGTGAAGGGTGTAAGGTCTGTCTAGATTCAGTTTTTGGGGTGGTTTTTTTTTTTTTTTTTTGCTTGTGGAATGTTTATGTTTTCATAGACTTTCTGTTTTGAGATATCTTCAGGGTTACTTTAATGTGAAATCTCATCATTTCTTTTAAAACCACTTGTTAAGTATACTTTTAGCCAATTACCAGTTATTCAGATTAATCAGTAAGACTACACAAAATATCTGACAATCAGTAAGTATACATCCTTTTTATGGTTTTTTGTTTTTGCTGTTCTACTGATAGTGGACTTCCCATCTGGCACAGTGGTAAAAAGAAAAACCCACCTGCCAATGCAGGAGATGCAAGAGATGCAGGTTCGGTCCCTGGGTTGGGAAGATGCCCTGGAGTAGGAAATGGCAACCCCCTCCAATATTCTTGCCTGGAAAATCCCATGGACAGAGGAATCTGGCAGGTTACAGTCCATGGGGTTGCAGAGTCAGATATGACTGAGCACACACATACATACACACTGGTAGTAGGAGATTAAGGTGGCTCTGGATCCCACCAATTCATTCTTAAAGCAAATATTTACATGTGCTGCATTTCAGGCACCCTGCTATCTTCCCTTATTCAAACCTCCCAAGAGCATCATAAGACTCTAACATTAGAGAGCAACTGTGGTGGATTTATTTCTAACTCTATCAGATAGGTTAGTATTACTTTCATCCTATAAATGAAGAAACTGAGGATCAAACGGATCATTTGTCCAAGATCACACAGTAATAAATAGTGAAGCTGTCAGTCACACTTAAGAGCCCATCCTGCCTCCAGAACACCAGCTCCTCTCAACAGTCATTTGAACATGAAGTAATAATCTGCAGGATGAGAAGAAATCATAATAATTAGTAGGATGAGTAGGACTTTCAGAGACTTTTGATTCCAAATAATAATATCTGTCTTCTGGAGCTGGTTACAGAGTATATTACCCATTCTCATCTTTAGAATACTTTCCACGTTCCTTTAAAAAAAAATACATTCATGGAGGCTGTCTGTAATGCCATATATTGAATCATTTCCTAATTATACAGTGGGCTGTTAAATTATAGCACCTGGTTCAAATCCCTCCTGTTACAATGACTGCAGCAAGAGGCCTCTCTTGCAAGCCTCAGTTTCTTCACCTGTAAAATAGAGATGACAATACATACCTCAGAGTTATTATTAGAGTTAAATGAGCTAATTAATGTAAAGTAGTCAACAGAGTGCCTGACTCTTAGGAAATGCTTAGGAAATGTTAGGTGTGAGAGAAGGAGGGTGCATGGTACCAGGGTAGTATTGATAAAGCCTGCCAAATTACCCAGACAACACAAACTAAATAAACTGGCAAAATGTTAGTTATACAGTCCTCTCATTGTAATAACCTCAAAGAAAAAATAACATAAAGAAAAGGCAAATGTTCATTTACTTTTGTTATCTGTGACCTAGAAGGAATGTAGACATAGTCATTAAATTGGCTAGTAGTGCTCAGTGGTTCTATTCTAAAATCTGTTGAGAAAAGGGGTAAGTATAGTCAAGCACGTTCTTTAGATGAATCCAGATTATAAAATGCTTAATATTCTGAAGTCTGTCTGACAGACTTCAGCTAATGCAAATATGGCATTCATAGAAAAAGAAGAGGAGAGTGGGAATACACAATCATAGATTGTAGACTCTCTCCAGAAACTTCCCCCCCTCCCCACAACGGACAGCATTTTGGAACAAAGAAAACTATATAGGCATAAGCAGTTTACTTCTATTAAATAGTAAGTTTAAGGGACTTCCCTGGTGCTCCAGCGGCTAGGACTCCGAGCTCAGAGGGCAAGGGGCCCAGGTTCAGTCACTGGTCAGGGAACTAGATCCCACATGCTGCAACTAAGACCCAGTTTAGCCAAATAAATAATTTTTTTTTTTTTTTTAGTTTAAGGAGCAAGCAAAGGTCCTTGGGATTAGCACAATGTAGTTAAAAAGTCATTTCTCAATGGTAGTTTCAAACAACAATAAAGCCGGTATAAAATGAGAGACTGGAAGTTGCCATCGTACACAGGCAATCGAGAAATTCTCAGCAAACCATATCTGAAGTTATATGATGCTTAAAGCAAGATAGGAAAACCCAAGTAGTAGGATTTCAGGCAAAATTTAAGGAAAGACGATACATAAATTGTACGTAGTCTTGTTTGTATTTCTCTAAAGGCAGTTTTAAACAATGTGTCATTTTCTTTCATAAGAAAGAGTTTTGTTGTTTGTTGTTCAGTCGATCTCAGTCATGTCTGACTCTTTGTGACCCCATGGACAATGAATTACAAAACAATGAAAAAGAAAAGAAAAAATTGTTTTAATCTTATATCCCACAGGTAATCATCACTGTGCTTTTGTCTAGACTAAGAACACTTACCTTTTTATTATAAGCCTTTCATCAGTGAACAATCCAGTAGTTAAAATTTTGTGTATCCACTGTTATTTCTTAGGCTAAAGGAATTTAAACCGCTGAGCCAGGTATGCATTTTTTATTTTAATTCAGGTATATTTTACAGATTAAAAAATTCACAGTTCTTATTGTTCATTTTTAGAATTTTAATAATTATATACAGCCATTGTAAACACCACCAGAACAAGCCAGAACACATACAATACCCCAGAAAGTTTCCTCATGCCCCTTTTCAGCCAGTCACCTCACCCAACCACTCTCTGATTTCTGTCAGCTCAGGTATGCCTTTGATGACACTTTTGCTGGATTGAATTCCAGAAAATTGAGTCATCTATGCCTTTACAGCAGTGTATGAAGTTGCTGGGTTCTCCATACTCTAGGTATTATTTATGTATGTGCTGTAGTATATCCCAGGAAACAGATACAGTCGTCTTTGCCAGTTTCTACTCTGCATTATTTTCTGTTTGTTTGTTTACTGGTAAACTGAACTTGTTAAATATGTTAACTGGCCATTTATATTTCATTGTTGTTTTGGTGATGGTTAGTTGTATACTCTAAGATGATTATACATTTCTTATTGTTTTACAAAAGCTCTTAAATATTAAGAATGATATTATTTGCTTTAAATATTTTTACGAGTTTGTCATTGCCTTACAGTTTGTTTATAGAGGTTTTTGTTTTTGTTTTGAAGAGTTTTAAATTTGCATTGCCAAATCTGCCAATCTTTTTCTCCGTGTTTTCTGCCCAGTTTCATCTTCAGGCCTTTAAAAATCCCAGGATTATAAATACCTAGTTGTATCTTTCTCGAGTAATTTTATGGTTTTATTTTTAATTTTACATCTTTAATCTATCTGGAATTGATTTAGTGTATTATAGTATGTTAATGTTACAACTTTTTTTCCCTAAATTACTAATCACCACAATTGAATAGTCCTGTGTTTCCCCACCGACATTAAACATGTCCTTTATGATGTAATAGGTCTTACATACATTTTTGGATCAGCTTCATTATTGTACATGGATTTTTCTATCTATTCCTGTGTCAGTACCTCAATACTGTAGCAGTGTAATACTATTTAATATTTGGTAAGCAAGTTGGACTTTATTGTTCAACATTTTATTTTTACTGTAAACGCTTAAACAGCTGGTTAGTGTACTATGTTCTTATTTTGTTTTAGTTTACCACACCTGGAGAAACCTTAAGACAGTTGACCATGAAATCAGTAAAAAGCCCTCATTATTTAACAGGTGGCCACTACCTGAATTGTGGCCCTAGAGCCAAGAAGGAAGTAATCAATCCTAGGCAAACCCCCTTCCTTCAAAGTACTGGAAAAGATTGCATGCGGAAAATAAGTAGTGTGAGGAATAAAAAGAACAAAATCTAGGATATTTGATTGCCATTTTCTATTATGGGTATATAAAAGTTTTTATGAGAAGTTTGATCGGAATTTTTCCATCTCCGTAGTGCTGAACAAAAGCACAAAGGCAGAGGGCAGACAGTTCTCACTCATGTTTATAAGGCGTGAACTCCAAGGGCATCTAGGGTGGCCATGCATAAACGCAAGTCACAGAGCCCACTTCCAAAGACATTCACTAATAATCTTTCTACCGCCTGACATTTTGGATTATTAACACCCTTTTTCTTCTCTGGCACTAGTGGCTAATCAAGTTACATATAATAATAATGTTCTGTCTTTGTGTTCAGATAGTTCACTTGACCAGGATAAATAAAACAGTGGGCTTGAGCTATTTTTCTAAGTAGAAGTAAACCATAGTAAGAAGTTAGCTTTTACTGAACATTTTCAAAACACCTTTTTTAAACCTGTAAGTTTGATATTGTTCTTAGGCCCAGATTCTATGGGAAGAATCTGAGACACAGAAAGGTTACATAACTTTGGTCAAGATCTCATAGCTAGGAAGTGGTAGATTTCAGAAATAGCCAATCATGTTTGACTCAGTGATTTGATTCTGCTTGTTTTCAAAAACATTACCTTGTTTGTGATTTTGTATTTCAATAATGCATATTTTTCATATTTCTAATAATGCAGTATTGTTTCAAACTGTAGTAACTAGGTCAGACAAGTGACTTCGGGACTTTAATTCTTGATCAAAAATTGTCTGACCATCTTTAGATCATGGAAAATGTTAAATTCATGGCCCTACTATTATAATCCCTATATTATTTGAAGAATTATAATTCAGAAGGTTACTCAAAATGTTGTTTAACTTGAACAAGAAGTACCTGTGATTTATCTGTAATTTTTCTTAAAAATATAAATAGAGTGGTTGATTATGGAGTTTGAAGTTAGACCTGATTTTGAATGCTACTTTGGAAGTTTACTAGCTGTGTGATCTTGGACAAATTATATATCCTTTCTTAGACTGTTCCTTAAAGTGTAAATTGGGTATAATAAGAGTACCTTCCTGATAGGTATATCTGTGGATTAAGTGAAATACTGGTAGCATGGTGTCTGGAACAATCAGTGCTCCAGAAAGTATTTTATTCTCACTCAGTGTTGTCCCTGATATTTTTAAGAATTCATTTGTCTATATTTGACTACTGTCAGTATATTGAGATGATGATTGGAATTTATAGCATTTCTATAATCTTTGACAGTTTTTGTGACCTTTACCTAATTAGCCCACAAGTTACAGTGTTTAGTTTTTATTGTAATTCTTAATATTCTGAGAAAAAATTGAGATCTGATATTTTTATGGTAGACGGTACTACCTCATAAATGAAACGTTGGGGTTTTTCCCTTGATGCAAGTGCTGGAAAGAAATTAGGGGATGGGGTTTCACTGGTAAATACAATTTAAATATGAAGCAGAATGTCATTACTTTGGAGATTATACAATTATAAGCTCAGTGTAATGTGAATGTTTTCCTTCCATTTCTCCCTCTTAGCCAAGTTCTAAGGCGGTAATAAAATGAAGGGAGAAGGAATATGATTATAGACCAGGTTCCCTATTTAGTGTTCATTTTATACAAGACTATAAATAATGCTGCTGAAGACCAACATGGTTCTTTATAAATAAGTCTTTGTCAGAGTTGCTGACCCTGGAAAGGTGATTATTCAAATTGTAATAAGCCTTCTGTTCAATCCCTGAAGTTACCTCTTTTTCTGCCCTTTTCTTCTGGATGAAGAAGACTTTTCTGTGTTTACTCTGCTTTCATATCTGCTCTGAAATAAGTTTCTCTCACATTAGAGAAGTTTGCTTTGTTCATGGATTTGTCTTGACACAGGCAGATAGCCATGTACCACAGCTGCTTACCAGGCCTTTTTGATTGGGAAAGGCCATCTTCCCTATGTTTTATTAGTTCACAGACCATATATTAAAAGTTATTGGCAAGATGACACAAACAGATGGATAGATATACTATATTCTTGGCTTGGAAGAATCAATATTGTGAAAATGGCTATACTACCCAAAGTAATCTACAAATTCAGTGCAGTCTCTATCAAACCTCCAATGACATTTTAGAACTAGAACAAAAACTTTTACAGTTTATCTGGAAACCCAAAAGACCCCAGATAGCCAAAGCAATCTTGAGAAGGAAAAATGGAACTGGAGGAATCAGCCTGCCTGACTTCAGACTATACTACACAGCTAAAGTCATCAAGATAGTGCAGTATGGTAGTAGCACAGAAACAGAAATATAGACCAATGGAACAAGATAGAAAGCCCAGAGATAAACCCACACACCTATGGGCACCTTATCTTTTACAAAGGCAAGAATACACAATGGAGAAAAGACAGCCTCTTCGATAAATGGTGCTGGGAAAACTGGACAGCTACATGCAAAAGAATGAAGCTAGGACACTTCCTAACACCATACACAAAAATAAACTCAAAATGAATTAAAGACTTAAATGTAAGGCCAGAAACTTAGAGGAAAATATAGGTAGTATGCTCTTCAATATGCATCACAACAAGATCCTCTAGGACCCATCTCAGAGAGTAATGGAAATAAAAACAAAAATAATCAAATGGGACCTAATTAAACTTAAAGCTTTTGCACAGCAAAGGAAACAATAAATAAGATTAAAAGACAACCCTCACAATGGGAGAAAACAATTGAAAATGAAACAACTGACAAAGGTTTAGACTCCAAAATATACAAGCATCTCATTCAGCTCAATACCAGAAAAACAAACAACCCAATTAAAAAAGTGGGCTGAAGACCTAAATAGATATTTCTCCAAAGAAGGCATACAGATGGCTAATAAAACACATGAAAAGATGCTCAACATCGCTCATTATTAGAAAAATGCAAATCAAAACTACAGTGAGGTATCACCTCACATTGGTCAGAATGGTCATCATCAAAAAATCTATACACAATAAATGCTGAAGAGGGTGTGGAGAAAAGGGAACACTTTTGCACTGTTAATGGGAATGCAAATTGATCCAGCCACTGTGGAGAACAGTGTGGAGGTTCCTTAAAAAGCTAGGAATGGAACTACCTTACTCCTTGGAAAGTTATGACCAACCTAGATAGCATATTCAAAAGCAGAGACATTACTTTGCCAACAAAGGTCCGTTTAGTCAAAGCTATGGTTTTCCCATTGGTCATGTATGGATGTGAGAGTTGGACTGTGAAGAAGGCTAAGCGCTGAAGAATTGATGCTTTTGAACTGTGGTGTTGGAGAAGACTCTTGAGAGTCCCTTGGACTGCAAGGAGATCCAACCAGTCCATTCTGAAGATCAGCCTTGGGATTTCTGTGGAAGGACTGATGCTAAAGCTGAAACTCCAATACTTTGGCCACCTCATGCGAAGAGTTGACTCATTGGAAAAGACTCTGATGCTGGGAGGGATTGGGGGCAGGAGGAGAAGGGGACGACAGAGGATGAGATGGCTGGATGGCATCACTGACTCGATGGACATGAGTTTGGGTGAACTCCAGGAGTTGGTGATGGATAGGGAGGCCTGGCGTGCTGCGATTCATGGTGTCACACAGAGTTGGACACGACTGAGCAACTGAACTGAACTGAACTGAATGGAACTACCGTATGATCCAGCAGTCCCACTACTGGGCATATACCCTGAGGAAACCATAATTGAAGAAGATACATATACCACAGTGTTCATTGCAGCACTATTTACAATAGTGCTTGGAAGCAATCTGGATGTCTATCGACAGAAGAATGGATAAATAAGTTATGGTACATATACATAATGGAATATTATTCAGCCATAAAAAGGAATGCATTTGAGTCAGTTCTAATGAGGTGGATGAACGTAGATCCTATTACACATAGTGAAGTAAGTCATAAAGAGACATATTGAAATGTTAACACACACATATATATGTATGGAGTGGCTCAGCAGGTAAAGAATCCTCCTGCAATGCAGGAGACGTAAAAGACATGGATTCAATCCCGGGTCAGGAAGATCCCCTGGAGAAGGAAATGGTAACCCACTCCAATATTCTTGCCTGGAAAATCCCATGGACAGAGGGGCCTGAGAGGCTATAGTCCAGAGGGTCACAGAGTCACACAAAACTGAATACGTACCCATTGTGGAATCTAGAAAGATGGTACTGATGATCGTATCTGCAGGGAAGCCTTGGAGACAAGGACAATAAACAACAGATTTGTGGACACAGGGCAGGGAGGAGACGGTGAGAAGAACTAAGAGAGTAGCATTGAAACATACACATTATCACATGTATAGATAAAAATTAGAGCCAGTGGAAATTTGCTCTATGATGCTGAAGCTCAAATCCGATGCTCTGTGACAACCTAGAGGCGTGGAATGGGGTGGGAAGGAGATTCAAGAGGAAGGGACGTGTGTATACCTGTGGCTGTTTCGTGTTGATGTATGGCAGAAGCCAACACAATATTGTAAAGCAATTACCCTACAATTAAATAATTTTTTTAAAATTACTGCCTGAGCAGTTGGTCAAATCTCATGGCAAGTGTAAAAATACATATTACAGGTTTATTCTGGAAAGCCTCTTAAGTCTTTCCACCTGTGTCCTATTGAGTGTAAAGCATGCTAGATAGTCCAGAAAGCCAAGAAACTGCATTCCCATGTTGCTGAATATATTTTAAAAGTTACATATTTTATATTTGCCTCAACAATATGCAGTATTTATTAAAGACACTCTATAATATTGTGGAATTTCTCTTTTTCAACTAAAGGAAAAATACATTTTTAAAGTCAGCTTTTCAGAATTCTAAACTAAAGGAGAAATACTAATATTCATTCAAAACTCAGAACAAAGGAAGTTTTCCCATGTGAACAATGAACAGCAAAAGAAAACCCACTGGCTTTCCCCCTTGTTTTCTTTTTCAAAGGCCAGCGCCTGTCTTCCTCTTGCTTGGTTTACCTAGTGTTCTGTTTTACTGTATTTTGCTTATTCCTGTTTTTCCTCCTATGGCAGTTTCCAAAACTCTTAGGTTTTGGACATTTCTATCTGCATTTTTCTATGCTTCCTTTAGTCACTGTTTCTCTATCCCTCTTTGAGTTTTCTTACATTTTTTTCCTCCTTGTTTTCTTGCTTTTTAGTCTTTTCTGTTTCTCAGGCATCTGACTTGTGCCATCCTGCTCTGCTGTTCATAAAGAATGCTAGTGACCTCATTTTCCAGGAATTCTTTTTAAACATACATACTTTGGTCTTTGGACTCATTTATGTTTTGTCTGTCTCTTCCTATGAATTACTATGATCTCTATATACTTCATACTGAAAAAAAGATATTTTAAAAACTAGTACTTTTTAACCCTTTAACTTCTTAATCCCTATAGAAGCTTTGAACATTTGTGAAAATGAAAGCCATAAGTTGTTTGTAACTAGTGATGGCACTAAATCCTAAAAATAAAAAATTCATAAGGTTTTAACTTTAATTTTACATTTTGGAGTTAAAATGCAGAAATGAAATCATCTAATTGGTATTATTCAATTAATGTTTTTAAATTTATTCTAGAAATCATGTTGATCATATGTACTCTTGATATGATGTAATGATAATTGCACTTTACATCTTGGTCTTGGCCAACAAAGGTCCATCTAGTCAAAGCTATGGTTTTTTCAGTAGTCATGCCATCAATGGGGTCACACAGAGTCGGGCACGACTGAAGCGATTTAGCAGCACCAGCATGTATGGATGTGAGAGTTGGACTATAAAGAAACCGAGTGCCGAAGAATTGATGCTTTTGAACTATGGTGTTGGAGAAGACTCTTGAGAGTCCCTTGGACTGCAAGGAGATCCAACCAGTCCATCCTAAAGGAGATCAGTCCTGGGCGTTCATTGGAAGGACTGATGTTGAAGCTGAAACTCCAATACTTTGGCCACCCGATGGGAAGAAATGACTCACTGGAAAAGACCCTGATGCTGGGAAAGATTGAAGGCAGGAGGAGAAGGGGACGACAGAGGATGAGATGATTGGATGGCATCACTGACTCGATAGACATGAGTTTGACCAAGCTCCAGGAGTTGGTGATGGACAGGGAAGCCTGGCCTGCTGCAGTCCATGGGGTCACAAAGTCACAAAGTTGTGTCAGATTTCTTCACTGCAAAGTTAATCATTTTTTTTCCCCCTGCTTTCCATGTTGAATCCTTTGGAAGCAAATTCACTATATGCAGTCCACACCAAGGAGTGAAGTTTACTTCCCTACTCTTTTTATTAAAATTTTTGTTTTCTAACTTGTTATTTCAGACTGAGTGACTGAACTGAACTGACTGAGAATCATGAGAAAATGTCAATATTTAAACAAAAATGCCTGTTATATTTTTAAGTGTCTAAAATGAACTGAGACTCAAAGAAAAAGATTTGTGATATCTGTGGTTGATAATTTCATTATTCCTTATATAACTAGTTTTAATTCATTTGATGCAAATCTAAAAGTTTGCAATTTTTATACTACTTGTACTTTCTTAAAGTTGTAATAAGTACCAAATGTTTGTTAGCATAGTTACCTAAATCCTCAACAAGTTATTTTAGTCTTTATTTTTGTTATAGAAGCAAAAGTACCTGTAAAAGTATTGGACATAATGAGACAGATTTCTAGGCATGAACTGGAAATCAGGCTTCAGTTGGTAAATAATCTCAATAGCTTTTCTTCAGTTGCTTATCTATAAAACGAAATGGAGGAAAACAAGTTACTTGCAGATCTAAGAAAATCCAAAGCTATCTACCAGCAGTCCTAAGCAATCAGTATTATTACCAGATATAAAATAAATACACAAAAATCAACTGTTTTCTGAAATAACAAGTTAGAAAACAAAAATTTTAATAAAAAGAGTAGGTGAGTGTAACTCTTCACTCCTTGGTGTGGACTGCATATAGTGAACTTGCTTCCAAAGAACTCAACATGGAAAGCAGGAAAATAAGAAAGATTCCAGTGGGGACATTGACAAGTACTACCTCAGCCATGTGGTCATGGTCAGCATCAGCATTGTAAATCATGTTGATAGTATGTACCCTTGATACGATGTAATGATAATTGCACTTTACTTGGTCTTTATCCCAGTAACTCAAAGCCCAGTCTTCTCATGAGACGAATCAGGCAAATTTCAGTGATGGGGCATCCTACAAAACATCCAACCAGTATCCCTGGAAATTGTCAAAATTTAAGAAACTTGAAATCATAAAGCAGCTTTTCCAACTACAATGCTATGAGATTAAAAATTGACTATATAAGGAAATAACTGCAAAAAAATGCAAATGTGGAAGCTAAGCAATATCCTATTAAACAACCAATGGAGCACTGAAGAAATCAAAGAGGAAATCAAAAATATCTGGAGACAAATGAAAATGGAAACATGATGATCCAAAACCTATGGGATGCAGCAACAGCAGTTGTAAGAGTGAAGTTTATAGCAACACAAACTTACCTTAGAAACCAAAGAAAAATCCCAAACAACCAGCCTAAACTCACACCTAAAGCAAGGAGAAAAAGAACAAATGAGACCCAAAGTTAGTAGAAGGAAATAAATCATAAAGATCAGAGCAGAAATAAGTAGAAACTTAAAAAAATAGAAGGATTTACAAAACTAAAAATCAGTTCTTTGAAAAGATAAAATTGATAAACCTTTAGCGGACTCATCAAGAAAAAAAGGGAGAGGGACCATATGAACAAAACTAGAAATGAAAAAAAGTTATAACTGCCGCCAAAGTAGTACAAAGGACCATAAATGACTGCTACAACCAACTATATGCAAATAAAATAGACAATCTAGAAGAAATGGGCGAATTCTTAGAAAGGTACAATCTCCCAAGATTAAACCAGGAAGAGATAGAATATGAACAGACCACATTACAGGCACTGAAATTGAGTCTGTGGTTTTAAAACTCCCAATAAAAGTCCAGGACCCGATGGCTTCACAGGTGAATTCCATCAAACATTTAAAGAAGGGTTAATACCTATCCTTCTGAAACTGTTACTTAATCTGGAAAAGTGAAAGGCTTACAAACATTCAGTTAACACTTGAGCAATGTGGAGGTTTAAGGCACCCACCCTTCGTGCAGTTGAAAATCCACTTATAATTTGTAGTTGCCTCTCCACATACCTGGTTCCTCTAAATAAGTGGCTCCATATCTGCACAATCAGCCAACTACAGATCAGATAGTGCTAAAGTATCTGCAAAAAATCGGCATATAAGTGGACTGTGCATTTCAAACCTATGCTGTTCAAGGGTCAACTGTAATTGCTAAAAAATTTGGAATTACCTTTTAATACTCAAGGAGAAAGGTGAATAAAGCCAGGTTTTTGGGTTACTGGCTATCCAGAAACATGTGTTTATTTAGCATTTATTGAGGGCATCCTTCTTGTGAAGCCTTGGTGACTGTGCTGGTACAGAAGTCAATAAAACAGAGCTATCTTCAGTCTAGTGAGGGAGGCTGAACTAAAGATAGGTTCGGAAGAGGACCTTAACCCTCCTGAAAAAGAGCAGGAGAGGAATCATGGACTGGTTCTCAGAGGGATGATACCTCAGTTGAAGCAGGGAGAGAAGTATATCACCATACAGAGGTGGCAAGGAGGCAGGAGAGCAGGTTCTACAGAGGAACAGCAAGTAATTCGGGATGTCTGGAGCATAAGATGTGAAGATGACATAGTAGCTTAGAGAGGAACAAAAGCTGGGTCATCGAGGCTACATAAGAAATTTGGGTTTTATTGCTTAGACAGTGGGAACAGGGCAGTTTTCGTGATTAAATCTGATTTTTGAAAAATATGTATATAATAGAAAAGACCTCCCGGATATCATCAACCACAGGGCACTCCTTAGTAATTTGGATGGCTGAGAGGAGACTGCCAGACGTCCGCCCTACAGGGTCAGCCGGGGCCTGTGGCACTGCAGACATCCACTCTCTCAGGGTCAGCCGGGGCCTGTGGCACTGCAGACATCCACTGTCTCAGGTCAGCCGGGGCCTGTGGCACTGCAGACATCCACTCTCTCAGGGTCAGCCGGGGCCTGTGGCACTGCAGACATCCACTCTCTCAGGGTCAGCCGGGGCCTGTGGCACTGCAGACATCCACTCTCTCAGGGTCAGGGTCAGCCGGGGCCTGTGGCACTGCAGACATCCACTCTCTCAGGGTCAGGGTCAGCCGGGGCCTGTGGCACTGCAGACATCCACTGTCTCAGGGTCAACCGGGGCCTGTGGCACTGCAGACATCCACTCTCTCAGGGTCAACCGGGGCCTGTGGCACTGCAGACATCCACTGTCTCAGGGTCAGCCGGGGCCTGTGGCACTGCAGACATCCACTCTCTCAGGGTCAACCGGGGCCTGTGGCACTGCAGACATCCACTGTCTCAGGTCAGCCGGGGCCCCTGGCTCTTGCTCCTCTTGGACCTCCAGCCCAATGGAGGTCCTCATTTTAGGAGGATTATGGAGAAATTGGGACTAATTTCAGAGAAGAGTGAGAAAAGGCAATAAAGGCATAAAAACTTCCAGTGAAAATTAACTGCCCCCTTAAAAAAAAAAAAAAAAGCAAATGTTCACCTCACAGAGAAGTCCCTTTTCCCAAAGAGGCTCTCATATGGCCCAAGACATTTTGGGAACCTCTTTTCTAATGGCATTAAAGGCCAGCCTGGGAGCTGCACATATTATCGTTCTTGGCTCTTCATAGCTGCCTTTTCTTTTTTCTTTTTTATTTTTTCCAAGTGTGGGTTTATTTCAAAATTATGAAGATTTATATATTATTTTTTATTACATACAATAAAGCAGTTTAGCTTAAAGTAAAAGCTTTCACATTTAAAGTTTTTATGTTAAAAAGATATTTTCAAAATGTAGACCCTTAAAAACCACCAAAAAAGCTGAATATATCTTGCAGCGTAGGTTTATCCTTAAATATTCACATCTCAAATGCTGTTTAGAAAAAAGATTTTAAAACTGGCTAAAAATCATTTACCCTTGGCAATGATTAAAATCTCCTCGTCTCTGACAGAGCATATTAATGGCACATAATGAATTTACTGTCACAAGCATTTAACAGTTTAATGGGTACGTAGTTTTATCAGTATACAAAATGGTCTTAGATGGTCAGTGCAGTTGTTCTGGAGTGATCACTGTATCAGGAAAAGGACACCGTACCAAAAACAGAACATGAGCTTTCAAAAGGTCTTTTCAAACAGTTTCCTTCTTTTCAAACAGCTTTCAGCTCAGGAGAGAAGAACAGCACTTAATTACTGCATCCCTTGTACATGAGATGTACGACATATACCAGGTCATTGACAGGAACTGCAAAATGCAAAGTTATACGGCCAGCCCCTTCTTGTGCCACTGAAGAGCAGCGCGCAGGGTGAGCACGAAACGCAAAAGCATGATAACTGTTGCAAGCAGTCTCGCTGACTCAAACATTTTCTTCAGTTGTTTCACGGGTCCCATTAAAAGCATGTACTGGCTAATGCAGCAGTATTTCCAAAAGTATAAAACACTGCAAAAAGCTTTATGCCTCCAGGGAGCCACAGCAATCCAGTTCCAAGGATGGAGAAGAAGATGCCACTGACGAAGCATACGGCAAACCACTTCAGCCTGGTGTTGAAACTAAGCGTAGAGGCATCGAGGACCTGCGCGGTCAGGCCCTGCTCCTGTCGTCCTGGCTGCTCAGGACCCGCCGCGGAGCCCAGCCCTCCCCTCTATCCTGCATAGCTGCCTTTTTTCAAAGTGTTGTATTCTGAAATAAGCACTACTTGATCTGAGTTTTTTTTTATCCTGTTCACTAGATTTAGCACTGAATTAACTTTTGATTTATTCCTCAAGTTAAATACTTCTTCACAAGATGAACGTTTGTTACCTCTAAAGACATTCAATCAAGCATCCTGTCAACTACTTATCAGCTACAAGTTTCTTGACCACAGATCTCTCAGGTTGCCTGTTAAATTGGGTGAATAACATATTTCCCACCTACCCCATATAGTTATTGTGAAGATAATACCAGACACATGAAAGCTCTTCATAGACCGCTATGTAAGAGGATGCTCTTCTTACTGGTGCCTCACACTCTGCAAACAGTTCTAAAACGTACATTTGTTCTGGTGCCAGTATGTTCATCTCCCCTAACAGGCTGCTCACTTCAGGACAGCAGAGCCTGGGTCATGTTCGGCTTTATTTCCCTAGTGTCTGACACTAGGTCTCACACATAAAAAGGCTCCAGTGTTTGTTGAATGAATAATTCAGTGTAGCTCCTTGCCTTTCCCTCAGACTATATTTAAGAAATGGATGATACACTTGAGATTATTCAGTTAAAATAGGCTCAGAAGTCACTTAAGATTCTTTAAGTATGTGAGTAGTTTGTCATCAGGAACCAGCTGTTCTTAATGTTCTCTGAAGGGACCAGAACAAATGGTGATGAACTCAGTCAGTCTGAACATGTAAAGGTTCTTAACCTTAATGCTGTGGTCTTAACTTCGGCTGTATTTTTAAATCACCAGGAAAAAAAATTTTAGATTACTGAGGCTGAGGCCTCGTCCTGGGATGCTGAGGCCTGGCACTGATAGTTTTAAAACTACCCAAGTGATTGTAATGTACAACCTATGTTTGTTGCAGAACTCTGGGATTAGACTTTGAGGAACACTGTTTTAAAAGAAATCCTGTCTAGTTCTACAGGTACCTACATTAGGTACCGTACCATAGGAAATGGGAAAGAACGTGAGACACGCTCCCACCACAGTCTGCATGGAAAAAAACGAGCCATCACTGATCTGAGAGCAGTGGAAAAGCAGCCATCAATGTGAGCTGAGCTATGAGAGGTCATGAAAAGGTGGGCCTGTGCGGAGCCCCAGACTTTCTACAGAACCTGTTAGACATTTAGAAGTTTATCATAGAAATAAAAAACATGAAAGGAGGTTAAGTGTTAGTTTAGCAAACCAGCCAGTTCCAGCCAGAGGGCCTAGCCAGTACAGAGGATCTGAAGGCTTTGATTCCCAGCACAGAGAGAGAAGTTAGCTGTGAAAAGACAAACTGTCTGAAATAACTGATATTCAAACTCCAGTGAGTGGGCAGTTACGAAATGGGGAAAGTTGATGAAAGAAACAAAATAAAGTTGGTGAGATACGAAGGGTTTTAAGGTCCTTGTCAAAGGGTTTTAAGGTCAGGCTAAGGTATTTCAGTGGAATCCAATAGCTGATAGTTTCTGGTCAAAGGATATGCTATAAAGAAAATGTATAAGAAAGATTAGGGCTTCACTGGTGGTTCAACAGTAAAGAATCTGCCTGCAATGCAGGAGACATGGGTTGGATCCCTAGATTGGGAAGACCCCCTGGAGAAGGAAATGGCAACCCACTCCAGTATTCTTGCCTGGGAAATCCCATGGACAGAGGAGCCTGGCAGGCTATATAGTCCATGGGGCCACAAAAAAGGTGGACATGACTTAGTGACTAAACAACATAAGAAAGATTATTTTAGAACCTTGGGAGCTTATAAAAAGGAGAAATAGTACAGACACCTACAACAATCTCAGGGTAGGCTGGTAATTTCCTATGTTAGGGAGACTTGGTAATGGGAAAGAGTGGTTTATAGAATTGCTGATGAAAAAGATAGCTGTTTACATTATATTAAACATAAATGCATTTCAGTCAGAAATGAGTTATGAATATTGGAATTCTGTATTGTAATACTACTTACTCTATGTCTGGGAATAAGGACCTCTCTTGTTTTCCCAATGAATATGAACTGCTGTCACATCTTAATCTAGTTCACAATTATATAAGAGGTTTTAAAAACAGATGTCAGTTTGGTCAGGGTCCAGGTCCCTTTTGAAGAATCACTTGCTTACTTATGTTTATAATTCCACACAGTCTCATACAAAAAAGAAAAATAAACTTACCTGTTTGTGGGCTGTACCCCACTGGCCTGTGAGCTTTTTAGCTGCCCACCTGTGAGACCAAAGAACCCGGAACAGTGACAAAGTCACCCAAGATGTACTGTATAGGGAATCTTACCAGTCAAGCACAAGGTCGTGGAGCGACACCCTACCCCACAGGCAGATGGCAGGCAGGAGGCAGCAGAGTCTTAGCTACCAAGGCGGAGAAGGAGGTTACCATTTATGGGGGAAATTGATGTCAGACTGGCTCACCAGTTAATAGGAGAACCAGCAGAGGAGCAAGTCTCTGCCAGCCCCTCAGGTAACAGTCGCCAAGGGGGCAAGATGCTGCCCTTTGATAGCCTCGCTTGGTGGAGTGGTTCTGCTCTCAGCACTAGAGTAGTCACTACCTGGGACGGGGGGCACACATGCTGTGGTTACTGTTGAGGCTCTGGGGCTGAGCGGGAAGATGGGTCGTGTGGTAAAGCAGGGACTGTATGGAAAGCAAGAGAACCACCATCTGGAAGGGCCTGACCGTACACCTGTCAGACGCAGCCTCTGTAGAAATGGAAAGCCTCCACATTTCCATAACACTAAAATCAATGTTCTTCCTTGAGAATCTGATCTTATGTAAAATTTTTAATTAATGAGAACTAAATATTTGTCTTTGCCTTCAGCTGAACAAGCTCTAAAATTTTCATATGTAAATGATGTGTGTAATTCCAAAAACTTCACTGCTCTTGTTGGCCAATTCTATGAGCAGCCACAGAGTGGATAGTATTGAGTTATTAGTACATACAGGGCTATAAACTACCAGACCTTATGTACTTGAATTAAGTCTGTATAATAAGTCTGCGTGTGTATTCTCATAGGAGACTGTAAAATGTGGGCATGCTTTCAATTCATGCAGTCTGTGATTTATGAAGGCACACAGGTCAGGAGTTTATTATGCTGAAAATCATAATAATTGTTTTGTTTTGCTTTTTAAAATGAAGTGACCAAAGCATGTTGAAAGATAAATGGGAGAAGCATTTTGATTATGTTTTTATTTCAATTAAAGATTAAATATTATTGCTGAGTAACCAGCCATGCTAAATAGTGTAATATTAAAGCTGAAGTAGTTTGTAAGCTGATAGCCCCTTCTTTCCTCTGGGTTTAGGTTTGTTATTAATCAAAATGTTGGACTTGTTTAGTGCAGTCGTGTATGAAACAAACAGTTGAAAATGACAGCTACTTTAATTTACAGCTTTCTGTTTTTTCAGATTTGTAGGAAAACCTGTTTCTTTTTGTGGACTCTTGTGGTATTATTCACATGTCTAGATTTTATTTCTTAACACCAAAGCCAACTAAATTCAGTAGTTGTAAGATTCTCTCATGACATAGAAAGGAGGGTGCCTTGTAATGGTTTTACTTGACAAATTCTGATAAAGTCATTTTTGAAACATGGACAACCCCTACTAGAAGTACATAATACAAAAAAAAAAAAAAATCTGTCTTTTGGGACAGAGAAAGGACTAATTTTTAAAATAGAAGAATGTATATATAGAAAGGTATTAAGTTAACTAGGATAGTGGGGTTTGTATTCTTATATTAATATAGGAGTATCGAATAAAATTGTTTTAAAGGGAATATGATTCCAGCTATTTTCTGGTTTGGGCTTAGCCTCAGCACAAGTCATTTGGAAAGCTGCTACGCACTTACCGAAGTATAGTGTTAGGGTCTGGGTTCCCCACAGCGTGTGACAAGGACCTGTAACAGGACAGTCTGGCCACACTTCTAACCCTAGTCCTCAGCAGTGGTCTCACTCACAGTTTCTGAAGAGCACACTCTGTAGGGAATGCTGCATAGATTGTAAGGAGCATCAAAGAAAAAGAGAAAGACCACCTCTCAGCATCTGGGGAAAAAAAGCATATTAAAGAGCGAGCTTGCTTTTAGGCACAGTCTCTGAGCAAAGGAGGTTGCAAACCTTATGCAGAGTTTTGGGGTTGGGGATGGTCTCAGGGTTGATCACAACCTCCGAAGCACCACTATTAAGGTAACTAATTGGCGGGCTTTCTGAAGCATGTTCACTGGTGTGGTTCTGCCACTGACTGGCCAACTTTCAAAATCATGAGGCTGTCACTGATTTTTTGGCTTTCCAGAGGTATATTTACTGAAATGAGTTACCACTGATCATTTTGGCCTTCGCAGGCCATCATTAATTGATTAAATCCTGTTTGATCGATTCAGTCTGGTTCTAATGGTCCCTTGCTACCATGGCTAATTGCCTTTTGCTAGGAGTTGAGGATTGTTTTATTCTCAGATGCTAATACTTAAAGAGTGTAGAACATTGAAAGCATAAGAAAATCATACTCGGAGGATTCCATCTAATAAGCAATAATCCTATAATGCACTTTCTAAATAAGGCTGTTTCCAAGGTTAAAGCCATGAAAGTATAAAAAACCAGCAGTTCTCATGTGTGACACTGTTATGAAATCTAATGAAAGTACAGAAATGCAAATGTGCTTTACTTCAGTTAGTAAATTAGATTCTGCTGCTGCTGCTGCTAAGTCGCTTCAGTCGTGTCCGACTCTGTGTGACCCCATAGACGGCCTCCTACAAGGCTCCTCTGTCCCTGGGACTCTCCAGGCAAGAACACTGGAGTGGGTTGCCACTTCCTTCTCCAATACATGAAAGTGAAAAGTGAAAGTGAAGTCGCTCAGTCGTGTCCGACTCTTAGCGACCCCATGGACTGCAGCCCACCAGGCTCCTCCGTCCATGGGATTTTCCAGGCAAGAGTACTGGAGTGGGTGCCATTGCCGTCTCCAAAATTAGACTCTAGGTCATCCATATAATAATATCACTTGTACTCACTGCATTCTAATAAGCTTTTCTGGGAAAGAAGAGGTGTGAATGGTGGTAATACATAGCTTGTCAACTCGTGACAGTCAACCCTACTGAATTCTTTGCAATTGTAGTATCACTAATATTGTAACGTTTCATTTTGCTCACAAAATCTTTTTAGAATTCTTCAAAAATCTAAGTATATCCATGGGAATTCTTAACACAAGTAAACTTCACCCTGCATTTGTGGTACTGCAGGAAGAAAGGGTGTGGGAATTTCTGCTAGTACCTATCGCCCAGTCTGCTTATAGAGGGAAAAAGAAATCACTATAATATTTGGATTTCATCTGAAAGTTACAGCTGACATGTGGGGAGTGTTAATCCTTTAGGCAATTTAGCCATATCTGCTGTGATAAAGAAAAGTGCTGGGTATGCCTATTTTACAAATTGCTTAAATATCTACTGAGAAAAAGAAGCCTTAGTAGTTTCACTTATGTATCAAAACACTGAACTTTTTTCTTTCCAAATTTATTCAGCTGCCCTAGAATCTGGTTTGGGACTTCCCTATTTATTCCCAACACCTCCTAATGGGGGCAGAGCTAATCACTTACACGGTTCTGTGCTGCTAAGCATGGCCAACTTATGACCACTTAGGATTCAAGCACATGTTGATACCTTAAGACCAGTAAGCATTTGATAAAGTAGGGAAGCAGGGTGGTTAGATTTGTTGTAATCAACAGTAAGAGGAGGAAATTAATTCATGGATCTGTGCCCAAAACTCAGTTTCTTTTTGTACAAATTTTTTTTAAAACTCAGCATCTCCCCAGAAAAGGGAGTCATAACACCATTTAAACAGTTTTCTGAGCACATTCCCTACTTGACCCGTTTAACTACTGCAAACAAAACACATCAGATAGGGCTGGTTTACTGTCAGGGTTTTGCTTTGCAATCTGGCTCACCCTGGCTCAGTGAGTGTGCTCTTTAAAGGAAGCTGACAGAATGTTCTCTGAGTTTAGTTGAAGGAAGACTTCTGGGTAGAACTCTTAACCTCCCATTAGAGAAGGAACCTCAAGTGAAGTCTGAAGCACAGAGACTCACTACTAGAAATACAAACCAACAAAACAAACTCCAGACATGTTTTTCAAATTTAAGTGTTTTCTGAGAAGTTGGTTTCCATGTGGTTTAAGCACCAGTAAACAATAAACCCATCTTGATGTTTTGTAGCCTTTTGGTTCATTATGCCAAGACAAGTGTAGTGTAGAACTTCTTTCAGTTCTTATGCCAAAATCAGTGAACCATCTCTCTCCCACTTTAGGATGTCGCATGTACTTCAGTTTGAGGATAAAAGCAGAAAAGTGAAAGATGCAAGCATGCAAGACTCAGACACATTTGAAATCTATGATCCTCGGAATCCAGTGAATAAGAGGAGGAGGGAAGAAAGCAAAAAGCTGATGAGAGAGAAAAAAGAAAGAAGATAAAATGAGAGCAATGATAACCAGAACTCGCTGGAAATGTGCCCACAATAAATGGCCTTATAATAGCCATTGTTCCCAACAGCATCACTTAAGGGTGTGAAAAGAAGTATTTTCGAACCTGTTGTCTGGTTTTGAAAAGCAATTATCTTCTTATGTAAATTGTGGAATGACGTAAGCAAATGCTTTTGGCTACTGGTATATGTTTTTTTCTTTTTTCTAATTGACCTTTTGTATTGCTAAATCTGAAATAAAATCACTTTCCTTCCAGTTTACATATTAACCATTTGCAGACCACGCAAGCCTGTTTGTATCTTTTTATCCTAAAATCTGTGAAGCCTTTGTTTTCAAGATTTTTTTATAAAAGTTTTACAGGAAGAATATTTAAGGGAAACCTCCTTGGCATTCTGCTATCTTTGAAATATAATTGTTAAATTATGTAATATAAAGATTGGTAGGTTTGTTTTGCATATAAATATCTAAAAATAGCCAAGTCAGTAAGACTTCATTGCCTTAAGTCTTCAGGAACCCCTAAGTGAACGCTGACACCCGCATCTAGGTCAGTACCTGGGCTTAATGCAGTCCAGACACGACCACACCACGTAATACCAGCCAAGCTCACTGCAGACCATGGCCCGACACCATCCACCTGCCCTTCTCAGCACAGCAGCAGCAGGAGCATGTACAGAGGCCCCATCCTGGCAACAGAACTCATTAAGAATTTAGCCTTTTATGACAATCGGTCATGCTATTTACTCTATATTATCTATTTAGTCAATATCTTCTAGGATCTGAATGCCAAAATTATTACCACAGGTTAACGCTCAGTTACCTAATAAAACCTTACCAGCTACATATTTTCAGATAGTGTCTCATCAGTTCTCTCTTTTGAAGTGGAACCCAATAGGCTTTCTTTATGAAGCTACCAGGTGGCAGAAGTGATAAAGAATGTGCCTGCCAAAGCAGGAGATGTAGAGAGATGCGGGCAGAATCCCTGGGTCGGGAAGGTCCCTCGGAGGAGGGCGTGGCAACCCACTCCAGTATTCTTGCCTGGTTTTCCACAGAGGAGCCTTGCAGGCTACAGGCCTTGGGGCTGCCCAGAGTCGGACAACTGAAGCAACTTGGCACACACACGCAGGCTTTCTTGACAGCAGTTTCTCTACAACATAGTCCCAGACACTACAAGTGTAGCAGCAGCAGCCTCACTTCTGGCCATGTTAGAAAAGCAAATTCTTGCCATACTACCCACCACCACTGCCTCCATCTAGACTGAATGTGAAACTTGGATCATAGAGAGCTTGTTAAACAACCTTCCAGCTTCACTGCTGGTGATCCAGTCTTTGAGACCAGCAATATCTAGTGAAGTTTAAAATGTTCATATCCAGTGATCCAAAATTGCAAATCTAGGTCTGCCCCCTAAAGAAATTCTCACACACTGCTCAAGGGAACTGTACTAAATATACATTGAAGTATCAACCAAAGACTAAGTTATTGTATATCCATGCTGCGGAATACTTTGTAAGCAGTAAAGATCAATAAACCAGACCTCTGTGTATTAGTTTCTCTTAAAAATAATGTGAGGAAAAGGAAACCTCCCATATAAAAATGTAAAATATGCAACTCATGGTTATATATTATTTATGGATGTACACATGTAGCAAAAGTATAAAAACAAAAAAATAGTGTTTACCTCTAAGGAGGCAAAAGGAATACACAGGGAGATTCACTTAGGTTTGTAATGTTTGATTTCTTAAGATAGATAGATGTTGGGTAGTCAATCCTCACTATATTTTTCTCTATACATTTTGGTATGCCTGGAATATTTCATAATTTATTCTTTATGATCATATCTAGAACCTGGGGTGAGAAGACAGAAGGACAATCCCTTTCTTTTTTGCACAGAAGTAGGACAAAGTTTCAAAGAGGAGAGGGATATGACAAAAGTTTTCTGGGAAATAGATGCAAAGTCACCAAAAAATAAGCCAGTGTTTGGAAATGTGCCCTGTCTTTCCCTCATCACTGTAATAGCAGTTGTATTACAGAGGTTCACAAAGCAAAAGGCTCTTTTCTCAGCTCACGAAGTCTCTGTTGGTTACTGTTGAAAAGTATTACCACTAGATCTGTTTGTATTGAAGTACCCCATAGGTTTTCTCTATCATTCCTCCAAGACTGTGTCCACCTAAAACAGTGGTTTTGTCTCCAAAACAGAAGGAACCTCAGGTCTCTGGGGCGCAACCGGAAGACTAGTATTTATAGACTGAAAAAGAGAACTGAATGACAGAATTAAAACAGGTTGGCTGAGTGCTCCGTATGTTGCTTTAACTGCAAGGAGCAGAAAGATCTGAAATTCTACAGAGATTAGAATCTAATCAGAATTTCACCATGATAATAAAACTGACTTTGAACTTAACCAAATAATAGCAGTAGCAATTTTGAAAAGCTTAAGAACGTGGTTAAACTGTTATATATGATATTAAATGTGCTTATAGCAAAATCTTTGGAAATGTCACAGGAACATGTTTCAGTGCAGTTCAGTTCAGTCGCTCAGTCGTGTCCGACTCTTTGAGACCCCATGAATCACAGCACGCCAGGCTTCCCTGTCCATCACCAACTCCCGGAGTTCACTCAGACTCACGTCCATCGAGTCGGTGATGCCATCCTGCCATCTCATCCTCTGTCGTCCCCTTCTCCTCCTGCCCCCAGCCCCTCCCAGCATCAGGGTCTTGTCCAATGAGTCAACTCTTCACATGAGGTGGCCAAAGTACAGGAGTTTCAGCTTTAGCATCAGTCCTTCCAAAGAACACCCAGGACTGATCTCCTTTAGAATGGACTGGTTGGATCGCCTTGCAGTCCAAGGGACTCTCGAGAGTCTGTTTGGGCCATGCAAATTGCAAAAAAAGAAAAAAAAGAATTCAAAGAAAAAAGAGAAAATATGTAAGAAAATTAGCCTTTATAGTTCATTCTAGTTTTACATTTATTTGGGCTTATTTTTCTCTATATGCATCCTCTAGGGATGTGTTATCCTGAAACAGTGAAGTCTGGTAGCCTTCTTGTTCACTGTCTTTGGTGATGCTGGACATTGTAGAGAGCAGAGACAAAAGCAACTCCCAGCAATTTTTTTTTCCTCATTTTCCTGACAAGCCATTTTTTTCACATTGGTTAAAGCTTATGGCAAGGTCAAAGTTAAAATTCACTCTAGACCTCCCCTTTCTCAATAGGTAATTGAAGAAATGCAGATCTCTAGAATTCTTAATGATATAATAGCAAAATGCACATTATCACATGCCTGCAGCTCTCTGTATGCTCCGAGGCCACACAGTCAGTAATACGTCTGCTGCCTCTAAAAACAGGGACGCCATAAAACAAGGTCATTAAAAAAGTGTGAGGAGATAAGTGGTTTGCTGCTGTTGTTTTTAGAACAAGTTCAATAAACTATGGTGTCCTTATCAACTGTCACTACCAAGTCTCTTGATAGGATCTGACGTGTGAGGTACATAAACCTGTGCTGTTGTATCACTGTGGCCTGAGTGAAAAGGTTAGATAAATGCAGAATATTGCCCCAACATGCTGTTTAATCTTGGTGATAACAAGAAAGAAAATGGATGTGTGAAGTGAGTTACCATTGAGGGTTGTATCTGTATAAGCAATTTGTATATACGGGGTGTAGAGAAGTTAAGAGGGGTTACATTCTTTGACACCGTCATTCACAAAAAAAAAAAAAAAAGGGAGGTCTGGTGTCTCTATGGCTTTGACTCCTTTCCAGTGACTACAGTTTATCCTGCGATACCACTTCTGCTTCCTAGAAACCAGGAGGGTTTCCTGTCCCATATATATTTTATCTCCGTTCTTTTAGCTTTTAATTAAGGCGAAATAGGAGCCATATTTTAAAGAAATCCTTTCTAATAAGGATTCAATGAAATCCAAATTCCTAGAGAAATAAAACAATCTTAACAAGACGAGTATTAAAAGTCCCCATAAGAAGTATGCTTGTGGAAAGAATAGTCATTATTCCTCAAAATCTTCTTTGCAAAGCCATACTCGAACATCTTTGTCACAGGTTCTAAGGGCTGTGCTAATCCCTGGGCAGTTTTCAATGGTGCGCTGCTTAACTGGCTCCATAAAAAACAGAAGGCAAGCAAAGCCCTGATTTGCATCATTTGCCAACTTCTGTGGTGTAAATACTCTCACCGTGGCTGATTTCAAGCCACCAAAGGTAGCTCTTGGCTACAACTGGTTATTTTTCCCATTCTGTTTCATTGCTAAACAAGAACTTCTACAGTAACTCTTGAGCTGGCCCTAAAGAACTCACAAAGGTTTTTAACCTTTTTTCCAAGATGACAGTCTTCAGGGGTATTTCTCTTTTATGTGATTACTTCAGACAGTTTGGTGAAGTTCTAAACTGTAGCAACATCTGCACCCTATGCTTTTCATGATGAGTTTGCATCTTTAGGTTATCTGCTGAGAGAGTTTTCTGAAGTCACTTGGCTCACATTTATTTTTCCCTCTGCTCATCTTTTTGCCTCAATTTAGTCCAAATCTCACAGAATAAAGGGGGAGGGAGAAGGAAATGTAATTACATTTCTTTGAATTATTTTCTGTAAGTGATAATGTAGAAATTCATCATTTAAATTTTTTGGAAGATATTTTGGGCTAAGGTTGGAGAATCCTACCTGGAGAGAACACCAGCTTCTAAATGAAATGCAGACAGGAATCTGGTCTCTCTCTTCCACATCTGCTGGGGATTATTCCTTTAAGGTTAGATCATGATATTAATTCACATTACTTGATCAGTAAGAACATCTTCTGAAGGCTTTCTTCACAGCACCAGTCAAAAAGAAGGTGTTCTTAATCTTTTAGAAAATTGTTATTTTCTCATTCCATGATGCCAGAAATGATAATCATTGCTGCAGTTCCAGTACTTTTTAATAATCAGGATAATTTTGAGAGCAGAAAACTCTTATGTGATTTTCTCATTTGTTTTCTGATTAATATAATTGGAGCTTTGTTATTCAAATGCTTCAATAAGAATATATTTGAAACAAAGGGCATCATGTATTGAAAACATATTTGAAATGAAAGGCATCATGTATAGAAAATAAATGACTAAAGTAGTATCTATTCTATGGCTAGTTCTCACTGCTTATGAGTAAATTTAAAATTTGTGAACTACCTTTTTTTTGTATTATGTGTGTAAATTGTTCTTTAATTTGCAATTTTTGAGGAAATATTTTATTTAGGTAAGAGGAATGTGATCTCTGCTCTAAACTTTTATTATATTATTGGTGTAAATGAATACAGTAGTTAAGAATGGGTACTATCTCCCAAGCAACCAAGAAATTCAATTAGTGATTTTTAAATTAATTTAGAAAAGTTGTGCATGTGAGGTGTGGGTCCATTTCGGAGAGAAGTTTCCTAATGTCCATCTTGTGGATTTCATGTGTCATCAAGTCAACATGTCCAACGCTGAACCCGTCTGCACCTCCGAGCCCTTCTTGCCCTGGATCTGCTTCTCCTGCACTTTCCCCCATCTTCCCCATTGGCAGTGAGACTTTTCTAGTTGCTCAGGCCAAATAGTTTGGATTCCTGTCTTCATCTCACACCCTGTATCCAGTCCGTTATGATAATCTGTTGGCTCAACCGTTGACATATACCCAGAATTTCACCATTTTTTTACCACTTCCCACTGTTACCAACCCTGGTCAAAGGGACCATCAGCGTTCGTGTGGACACCTATAACAGCACCATAACCAGTCTCCCTGCTTCCACCCTTGTTTCCCTCAAGTTATTAACAACACAGCAGCCAAGTGAACCCTTTTAAACATAAGTCATATTGTTACACTTCTCTGCTCAAAACCCGTCAGCGGCTCCCCATTTCACTCACAGTAAAACCCACAGCCTCACAATGGCCTACGAGGCTCTGGAGGACCACTGTCCCCTCCCTCAGTCTCTGACTCCCTGCTTAGTACACTCCTCCTCGTCACTGGACTGACCACACCGTGTGTGCAGTTCTGCATCAGACGAGCCAGATGCCGTCCTCTCGGGTGCTGTGCACTAGCCAGTTCCTCCGCCTGACCTCTTGTCCTCCACACCCAAGTCCCACATCTCCTTCAAGTCTGCTCAAATGGCCCTTTTCTCATTATGGTCTACAGTGACCCACTCAACTTTAAAATTGCAACCTACCCCACCCCGCATGCTCAGTTTCTCTACGCCTCCCACTGTAGTTATATTCAATGGCACTACAAACTCCTAAGCACTCTTCCTTATTAATTTATTTAACTCTTACAAACAACCCTATGGAGGAAGTACGAACTCTTGTTACCATTTTACAGGTGAGAAATTAAGCTTTACAGATGTTAATTGTTGTTTATCATAATCTCCCACCATAGAATGCCCTCCAGGAGGACAAGGAGTTTGGTCAGTTTTACTATTGATCCAGTGCCTAGAACCATGCCTAGCAAAGACAGACGCTTAATATTTGTTGAATGAATAACCCTCCCTCCAAAGAAAAAAAAAAAACAAAACAGGATCCATTATAGAACTGAGGCTTCCCTGGTGGCTCAGACACTAAAGAATCTACCTGCAATGTGGGAGACCCAGATTCAGTCCCTGGGTTGGGAAGATGCCCTGGAGAAGGAAATGGCAACACATTCCAGTATACTTGCCTGGAGAAGCCCATGGACAGAGCAGCCTGGCAGGCTACAGTCCATGGGGTCGCAACGAGTTGGACATGAGTGAGCAACCAATGTTATATAGTGTTAATCTGTATTTTATCACTTAATATTACCACCATAGCCTTGAAACTCCAGTACTTTGGCCACCTCATGCGAAGAGTTGACTCACTGGAAAAGACTCTGATGCTGGGAGGGATTGAGGGCAGGAGGAGAAGGGGATGACAGAGGATGAGATGGCTGAATGGCATCACTGACTCGATGGACATGAGTCTGGGTGAACTCCAGGAGTTGGTGATAGATAGGGAGGCCTGGCGTGCTGCGATTCATGGGGTCGCAAGGAGTCGGACACGACTGAGCAACTGAACTGAACTGGATTACCATCATTTCAGAAAGTTAGGACATTTTTATACTAAAAATGAAGGAAGGTTATAACTTCAGTTCAGAAACAGCTCTAATATTTGAAGAAATTTAACTTTAGGAAAACTTACTACATTGTCCTTTTCTCATTCTACTATAAGACACTTTGTCACAGGTGGGCACAGATCCAAAGAGCATTTGGAGAGACCTGTGGTCTGTAGGAAAACATACATGGCTTCCTTGAGTACCTGCTCTTTATAGAAAGTGATATTCTAACTCCTGAGACAGGAGGGAGCCGAGGCCCAACAGGTAATGTGTAGAAACCAGACGTGTAATGTGTATAAGGCTTCAGACATGCAACTGATTTAACAGAAAAACCATATAACCTCTTAATATCAGTTTTCTCCTCTCACATGGGAACAGTATCAGCTGCCTTACCTACCTGTCACAGTCAAAAGAAGGAATAAACACAAAAACCAAGCTTTATAAAGCATATAATGATAACAGCTAACATTTAATGGATGCTTCCTTTATGCCAGACACTCTTCTAAGTACTTTATCTGTATTAACTCTTTTAGTCCTTATAAACAACTCTATGAGATAGGCTCTACTGTTGTCTCCATTTTACAAATGAGGAGGAGACTTGAAGCTTAGCAAAGTTAAGCAATGTGTCCAGGTCACACATGAAGTAAAGCAGCTTGCTGAAATTTAAAACAAGACTGAACCCAGAGTTCTGAGTTGGTCACTAGACTACCATGCCTCTTGCTATACAAACCAGACTGCTTTACAGTACACCTCTCGAATACCTATAGGGTTACAATCCAAAGGAGGCTAACAGCCCAGAAGAAAGACACAACACAGTGACTTCAGTTGACAAGAGTTATATGTGTAAGAACGAAGTGAGTGCTAGAATGAACACAGACTGTAGTTTAGTGGGATTAGTCTAGAACTGCTTTGTGGCGGAGGGAATTCTGACCATAATTTGGAAGGAAGGGAGAACATGGCATTGAGGAGACAGGTCATGTTGCAGGTGGAGAGAACGTTATGCAGACAAGCCATTAGGACAAATGCAGGAGACAGTGATGTGTCTACATGATGCCAAAACATCTGGTCAATTCAGTTTAAAAAAAAAAACTCTATCAGCATAGATTTCTTCAGTCAATCCAGATGTTTGGCGTCCTGTAGACAAAACATCCAGATGATTAACTGAAGATCTGACAGAGTTGACTGAATTAACCAGATGTTGTAGCATTGTATAGACATCGTGTCAGGACATTTGTTTGGCTGGAGTGGGGTCCAGCTGTCAAGGAGATAATGGTCTGGGCAATGATAGAGGACTGGAGCTTGCATTTGACGCAACTGGGAGCTGCTGGGAGAGGCGTGTGATGGAAAGGATGCTTAAGGAAGAGGATTCTAACAACCATGTGAAGAAAAAAATATGGTGAGAGGAAAAGTTGCAGACAGGAAAGAGGATGTGAGTAGAGTGCAGGTGTGTGTGAGGTAATTAGAGCCTGGACCAGAATCAGGCTGGGGAAAGAAACAGGAAGGAGCGGATCTGAAAAACATTACAGAAAAAGAACAGGAAGTCATGATGGGCTAGACAAGGGAGTGAAACTGCACATCACCCCAAGGTTGGAAGCCTCCAGGCCTGGGAAAGCAGCTGCCGTCAGCCTCGCCACAGTAGTGAACCAAGACGGAATCCCCAAGAGACCTCCCCCACGCACCTCCACCCAGAGGCCAGAGCCGGGCCCACAGGCAGAGGGAACTTGGTTGGAGACCACAAACACAACTCTTATGCAAGGCTCCCTATTCCTTTTAGAGCCACCTAAATGATTTCCTTTCAAATCCAATTTCATGCAAGGATTGAGAATGCTAGATTAAGACTGTTAGGTAGACCCAACTTCAGCCAAAAAAGACAATATTTTGATGTAATTTGCCTTTATACAGTATATAATGTAAACTAAGATCTATAGAGGTATGACTAAATTAGATGAGATTAAGAGAAAAAAATATAACCTATATTACCTAGTTAGCATTATAAAATCCTGTTAACAGGCACAATTAATGGCTGAATTCAAGAATTTATATATCTTTTAAAATCCTTAATTTATGAAACCTTGGAACATTGACTCTTGGTTTGGATATTCTGCAGATTTTTAAAAATTGCAAATATCTTATTTGACAAGAATCAAGTTTATATTTATCTCTAAAGAGTCACAAATTCTAAATTACTAGGATTCAAACTATGGTAACTGTGATAGTGTGCGCCTGTTTATTTTTTAAAATTCCAAATATTCATGGTTTTGAAAATTCGCAGTTTCAAATGTTTTCAGCCCCAGGTTTATCAGTCCACCCCACCAGCGCGTGCCCTTTACAAAAACACCCAGGATTTCTTCAACTGTTTCCTTGTTCATTTCAGGAGGCAAGAAACCATCAGCAGAGGTTTGTTGTTGTTGTTCAGTCATTGTGCCCAACTCTTTGCCACCCCACAGACTGCAGCACGCCAGGCCTCCCAGTCCCTCACCATCTGCCAGAGCTTGCTCAAACCCATGTCCATTGAATCGGTGATGCCATCCAACCATCTCATCCTCTGCCGTCCCCTTCTCCACCCTCCTGTCAACAGAGGTTACTCTCTGTTCATGGTTTGGAGCAAAACCGAGAATTTCTCTCTCCCTCTCTCCCCTCCCATCTCTCTCTCCTTCCTCCTCCCCCCACCAGAGAAACAACACAGAATGTGAGACCATAAATATATTGATGCGTTCCAAATCACCATGGGGGAGGTGGAAGGGTCAGGAAGCTTGTTAAAATCAATGTCCCAGACCTCTGAAATGACAAGTCTGTTGATCTGGGGTGGGAGCCCAAGCATCTGTTGCTTTTTCTGTTAGATTTTTAACAAACTTCCCCAACACTTCTGATGCCTGTTTCCTGAAAATCAGACTTAGATGCTGCCCTAAAGCAGAAAGCTAGAGAATGAAATGCATCTATTGGAAATGCAAATTTAAAATGGTAAAACGTAGATTAAAATTATTTCACATCCCTTAGTCCTTCCTTTATGTAATACGTGCCTAAGTAAATTCACTGTGTTCTATGATATGCAGAATGTTTCACAGAAACTGCATAAAGCCAAGCACACCTATGCAATCAAGCTAGAAGTGCAGAAGACAAATGGGACAGCTTGTCTGTTCTCAGTTCACAGCAGTGGCCATGACAGCCCTTCCCGAACACAATGTGTACATGATGGGAAATATAATTAATGATCTCGGTAAGTATTTCTAGTGCTCCAAGGCTGAGTAACTTATCAGATAGAAAAAACAGTTGAGTTCACCAAAACAATGGGTGATTTATCCAGGTGTGTTTGAATATAACCTTCCCACAGCCATCTTTTTGTAAGAAATACTTCAAAGTTAGTAGATAGCAAACTATTCAAAAAGTTAATCAGTGAAATGTCCCCCATCATAACATCAAGATTACCGTGTTTGTTCTCTACATATAATCCCTTAGGTATCCTTTTCTGGCTGTACTAAATCTGCTACAAGAAATATTAGTGGATTTTTCCCCCTGGTACTATGGCTTCATTTGCCTTAAGCTTAACTCACTCTCAGAAATCTTTTCCCCAAGGATATAGGAATAAGAATAAATTGGGAGAACCTTATTAGGGGCCCTTCATTACCTAAGGTGTAACAATTAAAAGTCAAACTTACTTTTATTGTGCTTTGAATGATGCTTTGGGAACAATCAAGGGTCTCATATGTAACTCAAGTAGTTTTGACTTGAGTAGTGATTCTTTCCCACTTCGCATTCTCCTGCCACTTTCAAATCTCATCTGCAACCATGGGGAATGGGAGAGAATTTGGACAAGCTAGGATTACAAAAGAAAACCCTTAGGAACTTTCAGAATATAAAAAGCCCTTGCCTTCTGATACAGGTTAAAATGAAGATTCATTTCCAATGATCCTCTTTTATCCCACGGCATGTGCTCTAGAGCCTGAGCATCTATCTGCCTCTACATCCTCTGATCAAAGAAGACAGCTTGCCTTTGCTCCTGAACCAAACCTGGTCTCTTTCACTGGTTCAAACAACACTAGGGGTTGGGAGGAGAACCCTTGTTGGGGCTTGACTTCACAGGGTTTATAACACTACCTTCTTGGAACTCTCTCCTCCCACCTCTTAATCCTGACTCTCCCTTTTTTTTTTTTTTAACTCTGATCTTAGATGCTGGGTCTGAAATACTCCCTGAGATAAAATGGCCTTCAGAGCCCAGGCATTTAACAGGTGGAAGCTAAAAGTGCTGCCTGTTCCACATGACTTAGCCTGTACCACCTCACTTTCCCATCACGAATACTCATCAAATACTTGTCTGCCTGTAAAACCTGTGGCACAAGCTAGCCGATTTAGTGACAAGACAGTAATTTATGACTTGGGCCATCCGATGTTCTATCTCACCTGCAGAGGCCCATGGCTTGTTCAAGAAATAGATCTGCCTGGAAGTTGAGACTCTACGATAACTAAAGAGGCTTCTCAGCATCACCGTTCGGGACCACAGCCCTCTGTCTTTGGCCCCCAACCATCTGCAGCACTTTGAGGAAGATGGTTTTTCACCAGGCCTACAATTTCATGGCCACCCAGTAAGATGTGGAAGAAAGACACTCTTTCCAGGCCTGTGAGCTATATGAGTAGCCAAAGTGTCTCTCCACAGGCTGGCAATAGTCCCAGGTTTAAGAACGAGGTCCTCATGACCTGCTGAGCTGGGAGAATATTGTGTTCCTGGATGACAACCTGCCTTTGGCTCCCGGGTGAACCCTCTCTGTAGGTATAATGTGAAAATGTGTTTAGTGCCTCTCTTCAAAGAAAACCTCCTCTCTGCTGACAAGGGTTAGTAATATGCTAAAATGGTACACTTACGTCTCTCTCTCCTTTATCCAAGACACTTAGTGTCTCCTGAGGTTTGCTAGTTAATAACGGGGCTTTTTTTTTTCCCCTGACAATCCCATCAAGTATCACCTGAAGAAGGGCTAGCCATTTCAAAATCCATAGTAGCCAAAGAATTCTTCTAGCCCCTGCATGCACCTGAATGCAGCTCCTCTTGTCTTCTATCCCACATTATCCTTACTGCTTTTCAATAAAGTATCTCCTACAAATAGAGGGGAAAATATTTTTTATTTTGTTTTTCTGCAAGTGCACTTTTTTCCAATCATCTTATGTGCTGGAAGTTAAGTAAACAGTGACCTAAAAATGTTGCAGCACCTTCAAGAACCAAGTTTTTTTTTTTTTTTTCCCTCTGTCTCGTCCAATATGATGGGGCCAAGTTTGACATTTCCAGAGTATTTAAAATATAAGGCTAAAATATAACCTTGGTGGTCATTGGCCTGACATGAGTCTCATTAAATTTAAGGAAACTGCTTCCAGGATACGACTTAGATGCTTCAGAATTTGTTGGAGTGTGGTCAACAAAAAAATAAAATTTCAAATCCCAGTTTATTTGTTTGAAGGACCTCCTCGAGGTAGACTCTATACAAGAAACAATTCCATCATCCAGAGTGAATATTCACTCATTTTTTTTCCAGCCAGGAGTTTGGAAGAAGCCAGCAGGCAATGTAAACATTTGGTAACATCCTTCCCACTGCCAAGATGGATTAATGCTGGGAGATCTTACAACTGGTGAGTAATCGGTAGTACTTACAGACCCTTCATGATCCCCAAGGTGTGATTATTTTCCTACATGGATTTCTGTCCTCATCCTCCAAAGGGTGCTTTGTCATTTGCTTTACTCTCTCCGCTCTGGACTCTCAAGCCCATGTTACAAGTATGGCATGGTTTCCAAGTCATTGCTGACTTCCTTCTCAAACCAAGACGGTGAGCACTTTAGAGACACTGCTAAAATATGAGGGCTATATTATCAAAGTTATACCAGTTTCCTTTTAAGTGATTCTGGAAAGGTATGAATAGTTGTTTATTAAAATTTAGAACCTAAGCATCCTTTGGTTCCACTGGTTTGGTTATTATGCCCCTACCTAATACTCAAGCTGATTTGAAGATATCATGGATATACTAAAATCTCACACTATGGAGAACCTAATTGAAACAATAACCCCACTGTGAGTTTTCAAAATAAACGCTCTTTGCGTCTTTTAGCACTATCATTCATTCCTTAAATTTTGCTCACCTCCACTACCCCAACTCTTCAACTTATGTTCAACTCCCTTCTTGGACTAAAATGGCCTCTGAAAAGGGAAATGAAATCTGACATCAAAAGAACTCACATTTGGGAATCAAACAGCCTAAAGGTCAAACTCTGCCTCTGCCACCAACTAGCTGGGAATCCTTAGATGATTCACCTAATTGCTCTGAGCTTTGGTTTCCTCATTTGGACATACAGTTTACCTCAAAAGACTGATGGTTCTTTGACCTAAGCCAAACTCCTTTCCTTTAGGCTTAGGGACCTGCAAACCTTTGCCTCCTAATCACTCAGGAGGTAGGTACTTTGGTCCTCTTCCCAGATCCCTTCAGCTGAGTCCCAAGTCTTAAGGTCATCCCCAACAGTAAGGCTAATTTTGGAAAACTGGGCTAAATATATCTCCAAAACCTCATTATTTCTGATTAGAAGTCTCACCCCCAGAAACACTGTGTTGCCTAAGTTGAGTGCTACCCCTCATTCACAGTAGCCCACAAACCAGTGGGCCCTGCCTTACCTGATATCAGAATCAGCCAAGAGCTTTGAAAACCACAGATGTGTGCTCCACTCCCAAGCCTCTATTTTAAGTTTCCTGGGTAATTCTGATGATAACCTCAGTTTAAGAAACTCTGATTTTAGTAGCCACCAAACATCCCTATCTTTTCCTCCCACACCTTTGAACTGGCATATCTCTCCTGAGCTGCATAAACCCACTGCTACTTCTCCTGAACCCAGTTAGATGTTGACTATAAGCTCCAAACAGGTCACAGGGACTCAAGCTACTGATTATGGCTTAGGAACCCTCCTCCACATCCCCAGCCCCTTGGGTCCAAGAGGCAGAAAAGGCATCACCTTTTAGCCAAAGAAATATAATCAAGAAAGCACTGGGGTTGTAGAATCAGTAGCAGCCAGTGTGGAACAATGGATCTAAGTTCAAAAGATTTAAAGGCCTGAGACTCCAACAGTGATCAAAAGCAGATAAACACCCGTCTCCCTGCCAAGGCAATCTAATGTGATGCAGCACTGAGCGTGCTGGTGAAGTTCATAAAGCAAGCCTAGAGAGACCTCTGTTGTGAGAGAGTGTGTGTGAATGAGAGAATGTGTGTGAGAGACAGAGTGCCTGTGTGAGTGAGAAACAGACAGTGTGAGTGGGTGTGAGAAAGAGAAAGTGTGTGTGTGAGTGAGAAAGAGACAAAGTGTGTGTGGGAGAGAGTGTGTGAGAAAGAGACTGTGTGTGAGAGAATGAGTGAGAGAGTGTATGTGCATGAAACAGTGTGTGAGAGAGACAGAGTGTGTGTGAGACAGTGAATAAGAGTATGTGTGTGTGTAAGAAAGTGTGTGTGTGAGTGTATGAGTGTGTGTGAGGGAGTGCGTGTGTGAATGAGAAAGAGAGTGTGTGTGAGTGAGAGGGAGGGAGGGAGAGAGGGAGGGAGGGAGAGAGAGAGGAAGAAGGAAGGAAGGAAGAAAACAGATCGTGTCAAGTCCTGACGTGATTAAAACAAATCAGCAGGGCAGTCTGCACTTACGGGCATTTTCTAGGAGTACCAGTGCTGCTCATGTGGACCCCAACTCCAACTCTATCTCCACTCATCCCCAAGTTCCAGGTACTTGCCTACACCCTGCTCACTGGTGTGGTTCATAGTATGGCTCACAGTTTAACCTGCGCCTGATAAACTAGACAACACACACAGGGTGTAGGAGCTGGGGCGCTGAGCTGCAGGGACTCCAGCGGGAGCTCCTTCAAGACTGCCCACAAGGAAAGTTCATGGAAGAGTCTGCTGTGAGATGAGACGCTGTGAAGGCAAAGGGAGGTGTCCCTCATTCCCTGTGCTCCTGGGCACTATTCCCAGCACTGCTTCCTGAGCAGAGTCCAGTAGCTTCCCACTTAAAATGCATCAAGCCCTTTGCTTGACTGACCTGAAAAGAGTGTGTCACCTCACCCAGAATTCTTTTCAGAAGATTTTACAAAGCCATTCATAAGAACGACATATTTCACTATCTGATGTCTTTACTGACATCTCAGAACCCCTAGAATCCTTTGATCACTTTTTCTCCCAGAGGACATAGCTTTTCAGCAAGACCAGTGTGAGGACCATCTCCAAGGAAAACAGTCAGGATCCAAGGTTCACCATCCCTTAGCAAGCCTCTCCAGGCATCGGCAGCCCTGTTCCATGAAATGCTGCTAGGTGCCCATTCTGTTTTTGCTGCGGTGGCTCCCCGCAAGGGCTCCTGGGGAACACAGGCCTGCACCCTAACTCTGGATCCTAGAGCCCGGCCATCCTCCAGCAACTGGCTAACGGATTGGGCTAACAATGGTTGGAAATCGTTAAAACAATTTTAATAAAAATAAAGTCATGAGTAATATGGAACTCTAATACAGATCTCATTAAAGCAGGTAGCTATAAAACCCTATACTTGAAAAATAAAAGCCTCTCTCTCCAAGTGAATTCCAGTTACGGTCCAGGATTTAATTTACGCTTTGGGGCTCTGATACTACTGCAGATGGTGGCCAAACCATTGTCTCAGCACCTGGTGATGGTCAAGCACTGTCTTAGTACAGAGCAAACCTGCCTGGCTGGAGGGAGCAGGTGGCCGGCCAGCGACCTGCAGGCTGTTGCGCATGCGCCGTAGCCTGCCGCGGGGCGGGGGGGGGGGGGGGGGGGGAGGGGGCGTGGCTGTCCGGACGGCGGCCCCCGCGGGCCGTGTCTGACATCGCCGTCTGGGGCACCCTCTCATCTCACCCCGACCCGAATTCCTTTCAGGGATTAGTCCTGACTTCGTGATTAATCGGCGCTTTCTGGTTTTCCTAGGGTGACGTCATAGGTGCGCAGAGATAAAACAGGCTCCCCTCTGAAGGCTCCGGCGCAGAGCGGGGTCCTGAGCCCCAGAGGCGGTCCCGGGACCCCGCCCCGCCCCGACGGTGGTAGCCAACTCCGCCCTGCGGCCCGGAGGAGCGCTGGGTGCCCCGCCACGGAGCCTCTGCTCTTTATTGCTTTGGCCCACTGGTTAAATGCAAAGTTCAAGCCTTTCTGTGCTTCTTTTCATAGTTATAAAAGTAGGACATGCTCATTTCAAAGGCTGAAAAATTATAGAGAAAAGGTAATCAGGCAACGCTTCACCCTGCGGGCTTCATCACTGTTCATTTTGATGCGTTTCTTTCCAGCCTTTTTTGTCTTTCTTTGCAATAGATTTTCAGGTGTTAAACACTGCCCAGCTGCAGTCGTGTTACAAGGAAATAATTTTGAATCTTTTAACTTAATGTGGGAGCAGATACATCCCATGTGCTTGGATTAGCCAACATTTCTGTAAAGCTCCTTTAGAACCTCCTTAATGGATGTACTCTCAGATACGAAAATATTATTTCTATTTATGGACATCTAGGATGGGGCTTCCCTCATAGCTCAGTTGGTAAAGTATCTGCCTGCAGTGAAGGACACCCGGGTTCAATCCCTGGGTCGGGAAGGTCCCCTAGAGAAGGCAATGCCAACCCACTCCAGTATTCTTGCCTGGAGAATCCCATGGGCGTGGGATGTCCGTGGGGTCACAAGAGTCGGACACAACTGAGTGACTAAACCACCAGCAGGATGCCTCCATCTTTTACTGGAATCCAGGTAACAGGCAGACCACCTCTGCAGCCTCTCATGTCTGCCTGGCATTGGTTTTTGGTGAAACATACAAACCCAAACTAAGAATTTCATCCAGTACATATTAAAGAGAGAGAGAACTTGAAAACATCCGCCCTTTTCCATATTGCTGAGGGTGGGGAACCAGGGTGAGGGCTGGCTGCAGGATGAGCTTTCTGTGTCTGTGAAGTGAGAGGTCACAGGGCTTTGCAATGGAGATGGAGGCTGGCAACAGAAGAGGATGCAGCCTCCACTCCGCTGAGAAAGAGAGGTCAAGAAGGTAGTAATCTGGTAACTATGGGGAAAACTCCCTGTGGAGATAAGGGGTTAATTATTTTTTGTTGTTCAGTCGCTAATTCCTGTCTGACTCTTTGTGACCCCGTGGACTGCAGCATGCCAGGCTTCCCTGTCCTTCACTATCTCCCAGAGTTTGCTCAGAGTTATGTCCACTGAGTCAGTGATGCCATCCAACTATCTCACCCTCTGTCACACCCTTCTCCTCCCGCCTTCAGTCTTTCCCAGCATCAGCATCTTTTCCAGTGAGTCAGCTCTTCACATCAGGTGGCCAAAGTATTAGAGTCTTAGCACAATGCTCAAAATTCTCCAAGCCAGGCTTCAGTAATACGTGAGCCATGAACTTCCAAATGTTCAAGCTGGTTTTAGAAAAGGCAGAGGAACCAGAGACCAAATTGCCAACATCCGCTGGATCATCAAAAAAGCAAGAGAGTTCCAGAAAAACATCTATTTCTGCCTTATTGACTATGCCAAAGCCTTTGACTGTGTGGATCACAATAAACTGTGGGAAATTCTGAAAGAGATGGGAATACCAGACCACCTGACCTGCCTCTTGAGAAATCTGTATGCAGGTCAGGAAGCAACAGTTAGAACTGGACATGGAACAACAGACTGGTTCCAAATAGGAAAAGGAGTATGTCAAGGCTGTATATTGTCACCCTGCTTATTTAACTTATATGCAGAGTACATCCTGAGAAACACTGGGATGGATGAAGCACAAGCTGGAATCAGAATTGCCAGGAGAAATATTAGTAACCTCAAATATGCAGAAGACACCACCCTTATGGCAGAAAGTAAAGAGGAACTAAAAAGCCTCTTGATGAAGGTGTAAGAGGAGAGTGAAAAACTTGGCTTAAAGCTCAACATTCAGAAAACTAAGGTCATGGCATCTGGTCCCATCACTTCACGGCAAATAGATGGGGAAACAGTGGAAACAGTGCCAGACTTTATTTGGGGGGGCTCCAAAATCACTGCAGATGGTGACTGCAGCCATGAAATTAAAAGACGCTTACTCCTTGGAAGGAAAGTTATGACCAACCTAGATAGCATATTCAAAAGCAGAGACATTACTTTGCCAACAAAGGTCCATCTAATCAAGGCTATGGTTTTTCCAGTGGTCATGTATGGATGTGAGAGTTGGACTGTGAAGAAAGCTGAGCGCCGAAGAATTGATGCTTTTGAACTGTGGTGTTGGAGAAGACTCTTGAGAGTCCCTTGGACTGCAAGGAGATCCACCCAGTCCATTCTGAAGGAGATCAGCCCTGGGATTTCTTTGGAAGGAATGATGCTAAAGCTGAAACTCCAATACTTTGGCCACCTCATGCGAAGAGTTGACTCATTGGAAAAGACTTTGATGCTGGGAGGGATTAGGGGCAGGAGGAGAAGGGGACAACAGAGGATGAGATGGCTGGATGTCATCACCGACTCGATGGACGTGAGTCTGGGTGAACTCCGGGAGATGGTGATGGACAGGGAGGCCTGGCGTGCTGCGATTCATGGGGTTGCAAAGAGTCAGACACAACTGAGCGACTGAACTGAACTGAACTGATCAGTCCTTCCAATGAATATTGAGGGCTGATTTCCTTTAAGATGGACGGGTTTGATCTCCTTGCTGTCCAGTGGACTCTCAAGAGTCTTCTGCAACACCACAGTTTGAAAACGTCAATTCTTCGGTGCTCAGCCTTCTTTAAGGTCCAACTTTCACATCCATACATGACTACTGGAAAAACCACAGCTTTGACTATACAGACCTTTGTTTGCAAAGTGATGTCTCTGCTTTTTAATACGCTGTCTAGGTTTGTCATAACTTTTCTTTCAAGGAGCAGGATCTTTTGATTATTTTTAGAACAGTTATTAAATGATCTATTTTAATTCTGTTGGTCACAAGCTCCAATGTATTATTTGGGAAAACTCTTCTTGTCTCTTTCTATTAAAAAAATAATAATAAAATCAGAGAAAAAAGGTGGGAGAGCTGGTCTAAGTGAAGGGAGAAAATCACCACTTGCATTTACTGCCCTGCTGTCATCTGCCCTCTGGAAAGTCCCTGCTCCATTTTATGAGAGACTGGTGTAATGTTTTTGTAAGATTCCAGATAGCTGGGATAAGCAGAAGCCATGAGCCATCCAAAACTTCTCTGTGGGCTCCTGCATGAGCCTACTTCTATTTTACCTCCTGCAAGTCACCTTGCCTGCAAGTCGTGATAGGAGAAGGAGACAGTGGGACAAAGGCAGCTGGGGAGTAAATTCAGCCTCCCGGGGCCTTTGCTCCCAGGTTTTATGCACTGTGTCACTTGTGAGTCTAGTTAGTGAATGGGCACACCACCCTACTAGTTGTGTGAGGACCAGAACACTGCAGGTCCCAGCCGTGCCTGGTCATGACTGCCTGTGACCCAGGGGAAAGCCAGGAGCAGCCCTGGCTTTCCCCTCTCCCTCTTTGCTTGGTCTGGGGATGCTTTCCCTTTATGCGAGAGCTCTGCCTCCAGTGCAGTCCGCTTCCTCAATGCTATCTCTGAGAGGAGAGCTAGACTGACCAACTGGCAGCATTAAGACCCGCCACCATGGTGCTTGCTCTGAGAGGAGAGGAGAACCAGCTTTCTGGAGGGCAACACTCCAGACCTGCCTTCCAGCAGCAAACCCACCAGCTCCCAGATCTCAAAATCTGGTCCTCTTTTAGTAGCCAGCGGTTTTCAAAGCTTCCATTTCTGGAGGATGGTTTCCTTTTTGCTGTCTGGCTCTCACAGGACTAGGGAAAAGCCAGCTCCTTCACAGTTACTTCTCATCATGTCCAGTGAGGTCAGTCCCTCTTGGCCTGGGCTCTCAGAATCTTTCTCCAAGTCACAACATTCTCTAGGCACTTACTGACCCTGCTGTGTTCTGCCTGTTAAAAGGTCACCTGCGTTTTGAATTCTTTCCACTCTCCTCCCAGTTATTTGTGATAGCCTCTTAGAAGCTTAAAAATAACATTTATTTCCCCGGTGGTTTTGTATATTTCCATTTGGCAAACTCTATTTTGTTCCATGTGTTTCTAAGGGAACAGAAACCAAAATGGTTTATGTCCTACTTCCTACACTGGCCTGACTGATGTTGTCAGCCTGGAATTGTCCTTCAGCCAGAGTGGGTACTTCCAACCATAAGCTGGACCTTGATGCAGAAACTATATAAACTGCAAAGACAATGGACATTGTTTGGCTGTTGGGAAAGCTACTTCATTGTACTTCCTTTAATCAAGCAGTTAATTTTTCAATAGATAGATTCAAGCCACTTTGCATGGATATGATAATATAAAAGTGGGTTATACCAAGATACTGTGATTGTGAATCCATTGTTAAAATAAAACTGAGGGCAATATCAGACATAAAAATGGAAAGCAGCAGTTACCAGAAGGGGTATACCGGGGGACTTCTGAGGAAAGAAAATGTGCTGGAAATATTCTATTTGAAGACGTGGGTGAATTACATGAGTGTGTTCGCTTGTGGAAATCCAGTGAGCTCTGTAATTTATGATCGCGTTTTTCGGCATGGATGTTCTACCCCAACAAAAAGTTGATTTAAATAAACAGACAAACCGAGGGCTTTGGTTGAGGTAGGCAAGTAAAGGAACGAGGACAGCTCTGCTTTCATTTGCCGCGTATTGTTCTGGTGCTCACACAGTGCTCAGCGGGAAACAGACTCAGTACGTATTACAGAAATGGAACAGTTCATGGCCACGGGGCCTGACTTCAAGGAGTTCACAGTTATGAGTCAGTTACAATATAGATGCAAGTGCTCAGTATATATACCAATGCTGCTAATTAGTTGTGGCAAATGTACCACAGTAATGTAGGGTGTAAACATTAAGGGACACTAGCTACGAGGAATACGGAATTCTCTACACGGTGCTCACAACTTTTCTGTAAATCTAATCCTATTCTATGTTTAAATTTTTATTTTAAAAATATGCAATGCCATGAGAATGACTAGAAGGAAGAGATTATTTTTGTACTAAGGAAATCAGAGATGACTTTGTAGAAGAAAAGATGTGATTACTTTAAAGGAAGAATAGGATCATATCAAGGAAACTAGGGAAGAAGTTAACTGACAGGTGAAAAATGATATAAGCAACTATGGGGTTGGAGTCAGGGGCTTCCCTGGCAGTCCAGTGGTTAAGACTCTGTGCTTCCAATGCAGAGGGTACAGATTCAATTCCTAGTTTGAATCAAGCCAAGCCATGTGGCCAAAAAAAGTAAAAATTAAATAAATTAAGCAAAAAGAAATTTTACAATCAACAGTCAAGATATGGAAATAACCTGTGTCCATCAACAGATGAATGGATATGAAGATGTGTATGTATATATATAATTCAATCACAAGAAGAATGGATTCATTTAGCATACTGCGTTCAAGATCCATCCTTTATGGCAACATGGATGGATCCTGAATGCAGTATACTAAATGAAATTAAGTCAGAATAAGCCAGATAAAGACAAATGCTATATGATTATTACATATGTGTGAACTCTAAAACTCAGACTCAAAGAAACAGAATAGAATAGTGGTTACCAGAGGCATAGGGTGGTAGGAGAGAGGGAAATGTTGGTCAAAGAGTTCAAACTTCTAGTTGTAAAGTCATTAAGTTTCAAGGATCGAATGCATAGCACGGTGATTATATTTAATGATACTGTATTACACCTTTAAGGTTCCTAAGAGAGTGAATCTTACATGTTCTCACTGCAAAGAAGAAATGGTCATTTAGGACGTGATGCAAGTGTCACACCCTACCCAAGGCTGTGGTGGTAAGCATTTTTGCAATATATAAGTGAGCAAGTCAACATATTATACACTCGAAACCTACACAATGCTACATGCCAGTTTATCTCAGTAAAGGTGGAAAAGAAGCTGTGCAATGTATCAGGACTAGTGCATGGTTCTGTCAGACTGGTGAGTTGGAGGCAGGAAAGAAGTGGTGTGGAATAGGACCAGAGAAGCAGAGGGCTTTAAAAGCAGATCGGGAACAGCCTTCAATTTTAAAACTTAACTAATGCACAAGATATTAGCTCTTGATTGCCATTAAAACTCATTATTGGGCCTCCCTGGTGGTCTAGTGGTTAAGAATCCACCTGCCAGTGCAGGGGACACAGGTTTGATCCCTGGTCTGGGAAGATCCCACATGCCACAGGAAAACTGAGCCCGTGCCCCACGACTACTGAGGCCCATACATTCTAGAGCCCATCTCAGCAACAAGAGAAGCCACCACAACGAGAAACCCATACACCGCAACTCAGTGTAGCCCTTGCTTGCCACACCCAGAGGAAGCCCGTGTGCAGCAACGAGACCCAAAAATAAATAAAATAAATGAATTTTTTAAAAAGCTCATTATTTTACAATGAAAGACAAATGTTAATTTGAAAACCAATGGATATTACGCAGGTCTTACCCACTTTTCAAAACTTGACTTTACATCATTTCACTTTTACAAAAGGCCTAAGTTAGTACCTGTTTTTGCTAAAAGAAATCTGAGGAGGATTTTTTTGCTTTTATGAAAAAAAGTGAAAAGCAAAAATACACTTCAGTGTCTGACTTGCAGAGACTGATAGAAGTAGCACCCAGCTCAAGTGGTGAGAAGTGGCCCTGCCAAGCTCCTTCCCCAGAAACTACACTCAGCATCTCAGCATCAAGATGCCATAGCTTCTGGATTATTCTTTAGATTCCACAGATAAGTTACATCATATAATATTTATCTATATATCAATCAGAAACAGACTCATAGACGCAGAAAACAAACTTATGGTTAACAAGGGGGAAAATGGGGAGAGAGATAAAATTAGAAGCATGGCATTAACAGATATCATCTACTATACAAAAAACTGATAAGCAACAGAGTTTACTGTATAGAGCAGGGAACTATATTCAGTATCTTATAAGAACCTATAATGGAAAATAAAGTGAAATATATATGTATGTATGACTGAATCATTTGGTGTATATCCAAAACAAACACAATATTGTAAATCAACCAAACTTCAATTAAAAAAAAAAAATGCCACAGCTTTGAACTGTGAGGATATCTTGATTTATTTTGTGCCTCCTTAGCAAGATGTGCCCTAAGGTAATTGCTTTTTCACTTTTTGCCATTTCACCTTGTGAAATAATTTCCTAGGAACTCTCTATTTTCAGATAGTCCTTATACATGTACCATGAACTAAAGGAATTAAATTTATTAAATATTCACTATGTACCTCATACTGTGAAATCACTTTGTCTACTATCTTAATCATCTTAAAATCCTTATGAAGCAGCTGTTATTATTTTACAGATAAAAAAATCAAGAACGTGTTCATTTCCAACAAACACAAAAGAGTCATAAATGTAAAAAATAGATATAGGCACCTGAGATCTTGTTTGTTTCCAACAAGCACAAAAGTCGTAAATGCCAAAAAAATAGATACAGTGCTTACTGCCAGAATGTGCTTCAGTGGTGGAAATAGAACTGAGTTAAAAATATGTTTACATTCAGATTTTGTTTAAATTCATTTTTTAACTGGAAAGAGAGTCATCTGGTACTAATTTAAGTTCTTCAAGACTTAATGGTCTTGATAACCCCATTTATCAAGTTGTTTCATGGAATAATTCAGACAAGTGTGTTTGGCAAGGAGTGATTATCACACAGAGTACCCAAAACTGATAAAGCCTGGCCTACACAGACTGGACTAGACATAGCACAGGAGAGCTGCTCTCCAATTCAAGCGCATAAACTCTCGTTCTGTGGAGTCAGAGACAACACAGCCATGCTGCATGGACCATAGCATGGACAGCCCAGTTCTGAGCTCTGAATGTTTACCAACAGTTCCAAAGGAAATGAAACAGACTTAACCTTCCTACCTGGGGTGATGTGCATGGTGACTTGCCTGCAAAGCTAAATTACTGGGTACTGGAGAATAATATGGTCCAATAGTTACTAATGTCATTTTCCCCTCGAATTATAAGATAGAGTGAGGAACAAAATAGGTTTCAGCTTGGCTCTTCTAAATCTCAAATCATGCAGAAATGAAAAAGTCATCAAAGATCCATAGTTTCTATTGAGGATTTCCTTCCTTTGTTTTTTATTTTCTAATGAGATTTTCCCTCCCCATACAACCACATAACAAATTTTACCTTTTTTGTATTTGTTGAAAGAAAACTAAATTCTCAGTTCTCTAAATTCTCAAAGAGAAATAAATTCTAAACTTTGCTTTCCTCTAACTCCTGACAAACTGTACTCTACACCTGACAGCCACAAGGTAGGAAGGCAGCTGAGGCATTCAAAGAGGCATTTTGTTCTTGATCTTGCCATTCAATATCACAGGGTGTGATGAAAACTGGAACAAATATGGAAATCACAGAGGTGCCAGAACATTACATTTAAAAAATGGAATTATTTGAGTCAATCTGGAATGTCTGGTTCTTTTAGTTTAGGCCTCATGGGTAGCATTGTGCTTCAAAAACAACTTGAATTGGCTACCAGGATTCCAGAAGGGTAACATAATCGTGTACCTTTGTGGGAGATGCTTATCTATGTCTCCTACGAGCAGAAGGAGGCTGGATTCTTCTACCTTTTCAAGTTTCAAAATGAAAATTATTCAAAAAAGTTCCAAACCTGAGTGGAATTTGGAAACAATGGGAGGAGGCAGTTTCTCAGATCTTTTCCATTTGTGCTAGTCTTTATTTGAAATAAACGCCCAGCATGAATCAAATCCTCTACAGCTACAGACATATGGGGCTTGGGGGAGGTCCATCCTCACCACTTCCCTTATGTGATTTGGCAAGTACAGAAAAGGTCTCCAAGTTAATAATCTTGAATACAAAATTCAGACCTGCGGAGGAGACAGAGATACTTAACTGAGACCCAGGAGCTGGCAGCAGCTCACCTCCCCTTCTGAAAAATGCAGCCCGGAACCCTGGGACCCCCACCCCCTGGAAGGACACTGCTCCCTCTGCAAAGTCCTCCAATGAGGGCTGTGAACACAAGTCAGGTCTCTTCTCCCCGGGCATTGATGCACAGCACTGTACGGGTGTTGTCAGACCTCAGAAAAGGGTTGGGGAAAACCAAAGGGAATTATAACATATGAAGGAAGGAATTTTCAGCTGTGTCATCCAACACAGGGGAAAAATTCTCCACTGAGTTAAGGGGACACACCCAAACTCCTAACCTCGTTGCCTTGTCACACACTGGGAATGAATCCCCAAGCACTTCTGCGGTTGGAATTTCTTCCCATGGGGGTAGCCTGCCTCCATCTTTCTTCTCTCCTCTGTGTAGTACCCATCTCCATGTCTGGGCTATCCCATCTAGTAAAAGACTCTAAACGGCTCTAGCAGAACAAGCCACGGTGCCTCACAAGAGTCTAGGATCCAGTTCCCTTGAGGGCTTCATCTTTGGTCTGGGTTGCGGACATGCCTCTGAATGCTACTTGGATGACCCAGATGCTCCTCCCCTCCACACACACAGAAGCACTCCCCTGACGTAGTAATACCACAACCAAGAAACGTAATACTACTCAGCCATAAAAAAGAATGAAATAATGCCATCTGCAGCAACAGGGATGGACCTAGAGAGTGTCATGCTGAGTGAAGTCAGTCAGAGAAAGACAAATATCATATGATACTACTTATCTGTGGAGTCTAAAAAACTAATACCAATGTACTTATTTTCAAAACAGAAATAGATTCACAGACATAGAAAACAAACTTATGGTTCCAAAAGGGGATGAGGGGGGCATAAATTAGAAGTTTGGGACTAACATATACATACTACTGCTGAGGCTGCTAAGTCGCTTCAGTCGTGTCCGACTCTATGCGACCCCATAGACGGCAGCCCACCAGGCTCCCACGTACTACTACTTACATACAACAGGTAAGTGCCAAGGCCTACTGCATAGTACAGGAGACAATACTCCATGTCTTATACTAACCTACGGTGGAAAATCATCTGAAAAATAATATATGCATAACTTAATCACCTTGCTGTACACTTGAAACTAACACAACGTTGAAAATTAATTATGCTTCAATTAAAAATTAAAAATAAAGAACTTCTTAAAAAGAAGTGTTAAACTGATTTAATAGTATCATCTAATATTCTAATAGAATGCTTCTCAACCTTTAATGTGCATACAGACAACCTGAGGTTGACGCTGCGTTCTAACACGCTTCCAGGTGCTGCCACGGCTGGTCAGTGCCCAGACTCTAAATAGTAAGGATCTAATTAACATACAATCCATATTCAACTTTCTTCAATAGTTGAAAAATCTCTCTGACAGTTTTTTATTCCTGACTCAGGATCTGGTCAGGAACCATTCATCACACTTGGCTGTCAAGTCCTTTCAGACAGAGGATGGGAGCTTTTTCTTGGCTGCTCACTTACTTACACAAAGACTCAAAGTGGTGACATTTCCCCTAGTGCGAGTCCTCACACCATTCCACACTGAGACACGGACCAGCCCTCTCACAGCCTCAGTGAGGGAGAGGCAGAGCAGAGTATTGTCCTGTCCGGCTGCGTCTGGAGGGAACCACCTGCGGGAGGCACTGTTATGGTTAGCTTCTATCGTGTTCTGTTTTAGAAAATGCAAACCACGTATACTGACCTGGGTTTTCTGAGACAAGCACAGGTATATGGTGCCTGTCTCAGAACAGCAGCACAGCACTCAAACATAGCTGCAAAAGAGTTTTATTATCCTTGTTACTAGCCTGAAAGGTCTTATCCATTCTCTCCAGAGAAATTAGAGTCCCACTGCTACAGGCATAGTGAAACCCACTGGGTATACAAACTTCATTTTCTATTCTTCAGAGCTTAGAGTTTAGATGAATTCAATCCGTTCTAGAATAACTCTTCTAAGGACTCCCGCAGGATGGACCATAGGGACTTGTCCAAATCCCACTACACTGTCCACTGTGGGCTCTACCATCCCCTCCCTGGCTTGGTGTGCCCATCTCATTCACCTGTGCAACCTCATCATAGCAGTATTTGCTAAAATGCTAAATATTGCCTGGAAGGAAAGATGAAAGATGCATCCTTACGGCCAGTTAGCTATCAAAGACTCACCTGAAGAATCAAGATGGGTTATCTCTCAAGCTGATAGAGAAAGGGGTTATGTGGCAAAGGGACTTGACTAAATAGGAGGAATGGAGAAGCAGGGAACCTACATAAGCAGGCAGCACAACCAGCCATCTGGCACCTGAGATGAGGACCAGCATCTCAAGAAAGGCAGTGGCACTGAAAGGGCCCTGAGAAGCTCCCGGTTCACCAGCCTCATTCTTTGTCCTCAGGGTCACATATTATGCTCCCAGGCAGCACAGGAATTATTTCATAGAATGGAAAATAATTTAAGATGATGTTAGATCCAGACACCCTTGTCCCCTCATGTTCCAGCACTGTATTCCCTTACAACATTTTAACAGTAGGAGTATTTTAGCCTGTGCTTGAGCATTTCCTACATGGGGTTCACAGCAGGCCTACATTCCTACAAAACACATAATACTAACAGTTAGTGGTTACCAACCTAGACAGCAATTTAAAAAGCAGAAACATTACTTTGCCAACAAATGTCCATCTAGTCAAGGCTATGGTTTTTCCAGTGGTCATGTATGGATGTGAGAGTTGGGTTATAAAGAAAGCTGAGCACAGAAGAATTGATGCTTTTGAACTGTGGTGTTGGAGAAGACTCTTGAGAGTCCCTTGGACTGCAAGGAGATCCAACCAGTCCATCCTAAAGGAGACCAATCCTGGGTGTTCATTGGAAGGACTGATGCTGAAGCTGAAACCTCCAATACTTTGGCCACCTGATGCAAAGAGCTGACTCATTGGAAAAGACCCTGATGCTGGGAAAGATTGAAGGCAAGAGGAAAAGAGGATGAGATGGTTGGATGGCATCACCAACTCAGTGGACACGGGTTTGGGTGAACTCCGGGAGATGGTGATGGACAGGGAGGCCTGGTGTGCTGGGATTCATGGGGTCGCAAAGAGTTGGACACGACTGAGCGACTGAACTGAACTGAACTGAGTTGTTACTGAGTGCATTCAACATGGGCACCGCTCCAAGGGCTTTACAGAGTCATTTAACCTCCACAATAGCCCCAAATCTGTAGTTCTATTATAATCTCCATGTTATAGATAAGGATATGAAAGGATCCAAACTAGACCAAGATTGGGATTATAGACCAAAACCAAGATTATGCATTCTAAATTGGAACAAGAAGTGGGATTCCAAGGCCAGTGATCTTAACCACTTCTCCAAGCTGCTTCTCAAGAAGTCACAAAACAAAACAGTTGCTACCTTACAGAGGATTAAAGCTTAAAACATGTAGCACACATATATTATGTATTCACTCAACTTAAAAATGTAAAACTCATAATGCAATGTAATGATCAAACCAGTCAATCCTAAAGGAAGTCAACCATGAATATTCATTGGAAGGATTGATGCTAAAGCTCTAATACTTTGGTCACCCGACTCAAAGAGGCAACTCATTGGAAAAGACCCTGATGCTGGAAAAGACTGCAGGCAACAGGAGAAGGGGGAGGCAGAGGATGAGATGGTTAGATAGAATCATGGACTCAATGAACATAAATTTGAGCAGACTCCAGGAGATAGAGGTGGATAGAGGTGCCTGGCGTGCTGCAATCCGTGGGGTTGCAAAGAGTCAGACATGACTCAGCGACTGAACAACAGAAACAACACAATGCAATGTACTTTTCTTTAAAATTTCTTGCCTTGGTTTTCTGTTTTTCCTATTTTCTACATTTTACTTGTGGTAGACTCAGCACAGACCTCCTGGGAAAAGACTTATGCCAGAGAGGAACGATGAAGGTTCCTCCCATAACTCACCCACAACAGGAGGCTTCCCTCAAGGTTTCAGGGGGGATTTGGCAAGAGATTTATGGGGGAGAGAGGGAAGGGAGATGGCTAAATACTGTCTCTGAGATGATGACTTCCAAATCGATCATTCTTGCCCCAAACTTTTCCATTTTGATATCTAATAGACGTCTCCAACTTAAGTCCAAAATGAAATACTTGATTTACACCATTGCTCCCCAAACTGGCTCTCATCCACCTTGTTAAATCATACCACTGGTCACCTAATTCCTTAAGCCAAAAACATGAGAGTCATTCGAGATCTCTCTCTCCCTAATATCCACAGCAATTCCACTGGCAAGTCCCATCGGTTGTACTTTCTAAAGATATCCAGCATCCAAACATTTTTCATCACCCTGTCATTCTCATCACCTCTTGAGTCTAAGCTGCCATCATATTCTGCCTGGATTCCTGCATTCGCCTTGCATCTGACCTACCCTCTTTGGCCCTTGTTTCCTGAAGACTACTCCAAATGGCAGCAGTGGTCATTAAAAGCTTAAGTGACATCATTTCACTCCCTGCTCAGAACTCTCTAATGGCTTCTCATCAAACTTAGAATAAGATACAAATCCCTCAACATGGTCAACAATGTAAACTCCATATGACTAGTCCCTGACCACCTCTCCAAGAGCAATCTCTATCCCTCTATTCTTGCTCATTTCCTCTGCTCACATGGTCCTTCTTGCTGTCCCTAAAACACACCATGCTTATCTTCCCTTTGCACTGCTTCATTCAGATTGCTTCTCCTTGTCTTCGAACCTTTGTAGGACCTACTCCCTAATTCCTTTTAATGGCACCTCCTCAGAGACAACTTCCTGGACACCCTTTCTGAAAGAGCTGTTCCAACCCCACCTCCAACCATCATTCTTTACCACTTTGCTTTGCTCTATTTTTCTTTGTGAACATTTGTCACTCCAAAATCGTATTTTATATTTACTTGTTTACTTATTTTTATTTATCCTATTAGATTATAAATTTTATAATGGTCTTGTTTCCCTAGTGGCTCAGTTGGTAAAGAATCTACCTTAGGAGATTCTCTCCTGCAGAACCTGGATCTGCAGGAGATCCAGGTTCAATCCCTGGGTCAGGAAGATCCCCTGGAGAAGGAAATGGCAATCCCCTCCAGTACTCTTGCCTGGAGAATTCCATGGACAGAGGAGCGGGTCAGGCTACAGTCTGTGGGATCACAGAGTTGGATCCGACTCTGTGACTAACTTTCATAATTGTCTTATTCACAAGTGTTTCCCCAGCGCCTGCTAGATTGTAAGTGTTCAATTTATATTAATTTATTGAATGAATATAAAGATTGCCAGGAGAAATACCAACAACCTCATATATGCACATAGCACCACCCCAATGGCAGAAAACAAGAAGAAACAGCCTCTTGATGAAGGTGAAAGAGGAGAGTGAAAAAGCTGCCTTTAAACTCAACTTTCAAAAAACTAAGATCATGGCATCTGGTCCCATCCGTTCATGGCAAATAGATGGGGAAACAATAGAAACAGTGACAGACTTTATTTTCTTGGACTCCAAAATCACTGAAGATGGTAATGCAGCCATGAAATTAAAAGATGCTTGCTCTTTAGAAGAAAAGCTATGACAAACCAAGACAGCATATTAAAAAGCAGAGACATCACTTTGCCAACGAAAGTCTGTATAGTTAAAGCTATAGTTTTTCCAGTAGTCATGTATGGATGTGAGTGTTGGACCATAAAGAAGGACTGATTTGGTGAAGCTGAAGTTCCAATACTTTGGCCACCTGATGTGAAGAACTGACTCATTGGAAAAGACCCGGATGCTGGGAAGGACTGAGGGCAGGAGGAGAAGGGGACGACAGAGGATGAGGTGGTTGGACGACATCACCAACTCAATGGACATGAGTTTGAGCAAACTCCAGGAGATAGTGAAGGACAGGGAAGCCTGGCTGCTACAGTCCATGGGGTCACAAAGAGTCGGACACAACAGAGTGACTGAACAACAACAACCAGTCCACAATTTGTTTTTAGACTTTCTCACTGATACTCAGATCCATGTAACTTGCTGTGCATGACCCACAAGTCCAAAAGGAAATTCAAACTCAGCATGGAGACTGAGCTCACTATTCCTTCCATTCGTCCCCGGTCATTCCCAAGCATAACTGACAGCACTACTATTCATCTAGGCCCTCAAGACAGAATTCTGGGTGTCATTCTAGTTTTCACCCTTTCTCTCATCCCCCAGTCTATCACCAAATCCCATCATTTCTACTGGTATCAGATTGTGTTCTTGGTCACAAACAACAGAATCCACTCTAGCTGCTTTAAGAAAAATCAAAAAGCACTTACTAAACCATCAGGTAGCACACAGCATCTTCAGGAGGGCTGAAGGCCCAACTTGGCAGATTCGCAGACAAGAGCAATGCCCAAATCACCCTGCCAAGCCGTCCAGAGGAAACCTGTCCCCGCTGACCCAGGCCCCAAAGATCACAACAAACTCCAGAGTGGGGAATTATAGCTAGGACCACTGTCTCTCAAAACCCAGTGGCCCCCACGCTCCTCTGCAGAACGTGTTCCCTGTTATCTCTTTCTTCATGTCCCTCTTTTTTAAAATCAGGTACTAATGCACAAAGCCTAGATCACATGCCTGTTCCTCATCTGTCAGGAAGGCTTCCTGGGAAATTCCCGAAGCATTGGAAGAGTGTTTAAAAAATGAAGGGCAGCCACAAGGCATCACAGACGTCAGCTCACACTGTCTCTCATTCCCCGAGCCCACCCACCACTGCTGACTCAGTGCTAGTCTTCATAGTTTGTGGTCTTGACTAATATGATCACCTCCTAACTGGTTTCCCCTGCCTCTTTTCTCACCTTCTCACTAATGCTAGAGGACCATGTCTAAAAGCTTACCCTTACTTAGCATCCATTACTAAAAAACAAAAAGTCTCTCAAAAGCTCTCACTGCCTAGAGATGTAAGTCCAAACTCCTTTGACTGGCATAGACAGCTTTTGTAACATGGCCCTGCCCATCTTTCCACGATCACCTCCAGGCTCCTGTGCTTCCATTGTACCAAACAATTTGCCCTTCTCCAAACGTGGTTGCCCATTCTTCCCTGCTTCTGCTTCTTTGTACACACTCCTTCCTGCTCCTTGGAATGGCCTTCTCCTCAACACACTCTTACTCATCCTTCAAAGCCCATCTCAAGCATCACCTCTTTGCCTCTACCCTGATCCCTCATTGAGACACCCCAGATTTGGTTCTCCCTTGACATCTACCTCTACCACTACTTATTCTATTATTTTGTAATTGTTTGCTTCCACATTTGTCTCCGTGACAGGAAGGAGCTTGACTGTGAACTCCTTGAAGGCAGGAACAACTGCCTTACTTTTGTATCCCTAACATGTTGACTGACTCATAGCAGACACAATAAGTTTTGTGGATAAATAGAACTGCTGATGCCTCTGCTGCAGACAATCAACTCCATTTATGCCACTTCCTGTGTGTCAAGCACTGTAACTAAAATATTTATACATATTATAGATATATGATATACGCATATATAGATTCCAATATACTGTTCATTTAATAAAGATAATGACTCTATGATTTAAGTATGATTATCCTCATTTTACAGACTGGGGAAAAAAGAGCCTTAATGAAGATATAAAAAGGAGAAGGGGGCGACAGAAATGGTGAAATGGTTAGATAGCGTTACCAACTCATCGGACGTGAGTCTGAGCAAACTCCAGGAGGTAGTGAAGGACAGGGTGAAGGACAGGGAGGCCTGGCGTGCCGCAGGCCACGAGACTGCAGAGAGGCAGACACAACTTAGTGACCGAATGACAACAACAAATAACCTTCCCAGGGTCACGTCACTAAAAACTAAGTGAGCGAAATTTGAACTTGTGATTCCAAAGCTTATACTTTTGATTAATATAATTGACAGCTCCCTGTGAATAAATGAAAATGTGGGGAAAAGAAGACACAAATCAAAGTGTGAAGCTTCACCTTGCATTCTACAGTTGGCATTACTCTCCAGCTTGCACAAGCAGAACAGTGTCCTTGCTTTTTCGTTACTTTATGTACTTCATTTGGCTTGAAACACAACTGTTTCTTCCCATGCCCTTGGAGACAGTGAGCTCCGTGAGGGCAGGAAGTCCTATCCTTTTCATCTTCATGTCTGCCCATCTGCCCATTTGTATTAGTTTCCTGGTGCTTCCCTGGTGGCTCAGGCAGTAAAGAATCCACCTGCAGTGTGGGAGACCCAAGCTCGATCCCTGGGTTGGGAAGATCCCCTGGAGGAGGGCATGGCAACCCACTTCAGTATTCTTGCCTGGAGAATCCCCACGGACAGGGGAGCCTGGCAGGCTACAGTCCCTGGGGTCGCAAAGAGTCAGACACGACTGAGCAACTAAGCACAGCACAGCCTGAGGTTACCAAAATATTGTACCACAAATTGGGTGGCTTAAACAACAGAAACATATTGTCTCACAGTTCTGGAGGCTAGAAGTCTGAGCTTAAGGTCTGGGCAGGGCTACGCCCCACTGAAGGCATGAAGGAAGGATCTGCTCCAGGCTCTCTCCTAGCTTCTGGTAGCCTCTTGGCTTGTAGCAGCCGAACACTAATTTCCACATGGCGTTCTCCCTGTGTAACTGGTCTTTCTGTGTCCAAATTTCCCTTTTATAAGGAGCCAGTCACTTTGGATTAGCGCCCTCCCTCATGACTTCATCTTAACTTGATCACATGCGAAGACCCTATTTTCAAATAAGGTTGCATTCACAGGGACTGGAGTTAGAACTGCAAACATTCAAGGGGACACAATTCAACCCGTAATACCATGCATCCAGCAAAGTGTCCTGACGTTATCAATGCTCACTGAACGTTGGTTAGAAGACCTGGAGGGCCCACAGTGAGGCCTGGCCTTCAGCCAGTGTGTCTGAGATTCCCTTCCCTGATGGCTCAGACAGTAAAGAATCTGCCTGCAATGCAGGAGATGCAGGTTCGATCCCCGTGTCAGGAAGATTCCCTGGAGAAGGGAATGGCAACCCACTCTGGTATTCTTGCCTGGAGAAACCCATGGATAGAGGAGCCTGCTGGGCTACAGTCCATGGGGTAGCAAAGAGTCAGACAGGACTGAGCAACTAACACACACACATACACCCATGGTGAGGTAGAAAAGCATCGCCAGGTGGTCACATTACTCCTTGTGATTCTCTGCAGGGCTGGTGGGTGGAGAGAAGCTGTAGAGACTTCAGGTCATCTTCTCTTAGAAAACAGTATTTTCTTCCAGGAAGGGTATAATGTCCTGGGGCTCATTTGTAGATAAGAAGAACGGCATTTTAGCTGGCTGCTTTTATGACAGTGGTGTTGGGCCAAGAGGTTGTAAACATGCCATCCTCTGGAATGCGTCTGCCTGCCTCACTTGGCAGACTCCTCAGGGACTGGATGGGCTCCAGCCGATGTCCAGGCTCTGCATGCTCACTTGGGGCCCTGCTGTCCACGGCCGACTCCTCTGTGCCGTCCGGCCCCACCCTTGCCAAGGCTCAGGGAAGAATGATTTTATTCATTTTTTAAAAAAATTTACATACGTATTATATTGATCACTTTTATGCCTGGCACCATGAGTGTGTCGTGGGCCATTTAATCTTTTTAATCTTTGCCATATACCACAGAGTAGAGTTTTTATTTAATTGCAGGATGTACCACAGATAAATGAATAAATGTCATCTGTAAATGTTTAAAATAATGGTGACACTGCCCAGAATAAGAAACAGAACATTATCAAGTATCCTAGGGCTTCTGTGGACCTCTCTCCAGTTGCCCTGCCTTCTCTCCCTGTTGCTTTTCTTTATAATTTGCCAACTGTGTATGCATCGCTTAGAGTATAATACTTGGTTTTGCCAGTTTTTGTTTTTTTACATAAATGGAATCATCCCATTTGTAGTCTTAGATTATTTTGCTACATTTTTCATGCTTTGTTATATTTTTTATCATCACTCTGTTTTTGAGAATCGTCCATGTTATAGTAGTTCAATCGTTTTCTCTGCTGTGTTTTTCCCACTGTATAAATAAGCCATTGGAGAAGGCAATGGCAGCCCACTCCAGTACTCTTGCCTGGAAAATCCCATGGATGGAGGAGCCTGGTGGGCTACAGTCCATGGGATCACTAAGAGTCGGACACGACTGAGAGACTTCACTTTCACTTTTCACTTTCATGTGTTGGAGAAGGAAATGGCAACCCACTCCAGTGTTCTTGCCTGGAGAATCCCAGGGACAGGGGAGCCTGGTGAGATGCCGTCTATGGGGTCACACAATGTCGGACACGACTGAAGTGACTTAGCAGCAAATAAGCCATAATCTATTTTACTCTTTATGGACATTCAGAAAGTCACCAGTCAGAGCTATCTGGAACAATGCTGCTAGGATATTCGTCTCTTTTTGTGTTGTTTAGTCACTAAGCCTGTCATGCTCTTCTATCCATGGGATTTCCCAGATAAGAATACTGGAGTGGGTTGCCATTGCCTTCTCTAGGGCATCTTCCCAACCCAGGGATCGAACCTGTACCTCCTGCATTGGCAAGCGGATTCTTTACCCCCGAGCCACCAGGGAAGCCTATAGGACATCCTTCTACATGTCTTTAACATACATAGCAGAGTTTCTCTAGGTTACATACTCAGAAGTATAAGGAATAGGTTCCGGATATGCACATTTTAGCTTTACTAGGTAATGCCAAAGTGTTTGTAAAATGTTTACACCAAGTTATATTCTGCATAATTACATTATTCCAAGTTACAGTGGATTAGAGGGCTCATTATTCCATGCACTTGCCATCTGCATTTATCAGAATTAAAATTTTCACCCATCCAATGAGTAGGAAATTATAATATTAATATATATTTCCTTGATTGTTAGAAAAGGATGAACACTAGTGAATTTGAGGCTGTCTTGTGAAGTGCCTATTTTCGTTCTTTTCTCTATTGGGCCATGCTGTCTTTTTCTTATTGATAGTACACTTCAATATAGTCTGGATGATAGTCCTTTTTGGTATTTTATTTTATGCGCTGAAATACCTTTTTCATCTTTATTACCTCTTTTTACTCCTTATTTGGTGTCTTTTGAAAGATATTTAACCAAATTGAATTTTTCAATTTTTCATTATGGTTTATGTCTTCATATTTTGGCTTAGAAAACCCTCCTTTACCCTTAGAATACCATAAAGATATTCTCCTAATTTGCCTTCTAAAACCTTTATACACTTGCCTTTCATATTTAAGTCTGTATTCCATTTGAACTTGATGTTTGTGTGCAGGTTAAGTTCGGATCTGATTTCAGGTTCTTCCACGTGGATAACCAACTGTCCCAATACCATTTGTCAACTTCATGCATCCACCACGGCCCCTTTGTCTTCTTTCAAGTGTCCACGTGTCCATGTGTGTTTGGAGCCCTCGCTTCTGTTCCACTGGCCTGTTTTATCTGTTCCTGTATAAATATCACACTGATCTAATTCCCATAGCTTTAGCAGATCTGGCAGGGCAAGTTTCCTAGCGGTCTTCTTCCAGAGAATACTGGCTATTCTAGGCCTTTGTACCTCCATAAAAATTCTAGTATCATTCCATCAAGTTCCAGGAATACCTCTGAGAGAATATTGACTGGAATTCTACTGAATCTCTGTATTTATTGATTTGTGAGCTACTGTAAATTCCTACTGAAAAATTTGCTATATGGCTTCATTTATTTCAGTTCAGTTTAGTTCAGTCGCTCAGTAGGGTCCGACTCTTTGGGATACCATGGACTGCAGCACACCAGGCCTCCCTGTCAAATCACCAACTCCTGGAGTTTACTCAAACTCATGTCCATTGAGTCGGTGATGCCATCCAACCATCTCATCCTCTATTGTCCCCATCTCCTCCAGCCTTCAATCTTTCCTAGCATCAGGGTCTTTTCAAACGAATCAGTTCTTCACATCAGGTGACCAAAGTATTGGAGTTTCAGCTTCAGCATCAGTCCTTACAGTGAATATTCAGGACTGATTTCCTTTAGGATTGACTGGTTGGATCTCCTTGCTGTCCAAGAGACTCTCAAGAGTCTTCTCCAACACCACAGTTCAAAAGCATCAATTCTTCGGTGCTCAGCTTTCTTTATAATCCAACTCTCACATCCATACATGACCACTGGAAAAACCAAAGCTTTGAGTAGATGGGCCTTTGTTGGCAAAGTAATGTCTCTTCTTTGTAATATGCTGTCTAGGTTCGTCATTAACTTTTCTTCCTAGGAGCAAGCATCTTTTAATTTCAAGGCTGCAGTCACCATTTGCAGTGATTTTGGAGCCCCCAAAAATAAAGTCTGACACTGTTTCCACTGTTTCCCCATCTATTTGCCATGAAGTGATGGGACCAGATGCCATGATCTTAGTTTTCTGAATGTTGAGTTTTAAGCCAACTTTTTCACTCTCCTCTTTCACTTTCATCAAGAGGCTCTTTAGTTCTTCTTTACTTTCTGCCATAAGGGTGGTATCATCTGCATATCTGACGTTATTGATATTTCTCCTGGCAATCTTGATTCCAACTCCTGATCCCTCCAGTCCAGAGTTTCTCATGATGTACTCTGCATGTAAGTTAAATACGCAGGGTGACAATATACACCCTTGACATACTCCTTTCCCAATTTGGAACCAGTCTGTTGTTCCATGTCCAGTTCTAACTGTTGCTTCCTGACCTGCATACAGATTTCTCAGGAGGCAGGTAAGGTGGTCTGCTATTCCCATCTCTTAGGAATTTTCCACAGTTTGTTATGATCCACACAGTCAAAGGTTCTGATGTAATTAGTAAAGCAGAAGTAGATCTTTTCCTGGTATTCTCTTGCTTTTTAGATGATCCAGCAGATGTTGACAATTGATTTCTGGTTCCTCTGCCTTTTCTAAATCCAGCTTAAACATCTGGAAGTTCACGGTTCACATACTGTTGAAGCCTGGCTTGGAGAATTTTGAGCATTACTTTGCTAGCGTGTGAGATGAGTGCAATTGTGTGGTAGTTTGAGCATTCTTTGGCATTGGAATGTAAATTGACCTTTTCCAGTCCTGTGGCCACTGCTGAGTTTTCCAAATTTGCTGACATATTGAGTGCAACACTTTCACAGCATCATCTTTTAGGATATGAAATAGTTCAACTGGAATTCTAGCACCTCCACTAGTTTTGTTTGTAGTGATGCTTCCTAAGGCCCACTTGACTTCACACTCCAGGATGTCTGCCTCTAGGTGAGTGATCATACCTTTGTGACTATCTGGGTCATTAAGATCTTTCTTGTACAGTTCTTCTGTATATTCTTGCCACCTCTTCTTAATACCTTCTGCTTCTGTTAGGTCCATACCATTTCTGTCCTTTATTGTGGCCTCCTGTGCATGAAGTGTTCCCTTAGTACCTTTCAGTTTCTTGAAGAGATCTCTAGTCTTTCTCATTCTTTGTTTTCCTCTCCTTCTGTGCATTGATCACTGAGGAAGGCTTTCTTCTCTCTCCTTGCTATTCTTTGGAACTCTGCATTCAAATGGGTATATCTTCCTGTTTCTCCTTTGCCTTTCACTTCTCTTCTTTTCATAGCTATTTGTAAGGCCTCCTCAGACAATCATTTTGCCTTTTTGCATTTCTTTTTCTTGGATCATATATTTAGATCTTTTTAACCTCTTTCCTTTTGAAGGAGGTAGCCATTACTTAGGCCAAACTACAGGGAGGGAACACAGCCCTACCCATCAACAGAAAATTGGATTAAAGATTTACTTAGCACAGTCCCACCCATCAGAGCAAGACCTAAATTCTCCCACAGCTAGTCCCTCCCATGAGGAAGCTTCCACAAGTCTCTTATTCTTATCCATCAGAGGGCAGACAGAATGGAAACCATAATCACAAAGAACTAACCAAACTGATCGCATGGACCACAGCCTTGTCTAACTCAATGAAACTATGAGCCACGTCATGTAGGGCCACCCAAGATGGATGGGTCATGGTGGAGAGTTCTGACAAAACATGGTCTTCTGGAGAAGGGAATGGCAAACCATTTTTGCCTTGAGAACCCCATGAAAAGTATTAAAAGGTAAAAAGATATGACACTGAACGATGAACTCCCCAGGTCAGTGGGTGCCCAATATCCTACTGGAGAAGAACAGAGAAATAACTCCAGAAAGAATGGAGAGACAGAGACAGGTCCATGAATCAAGGTAAATTAGAAGTGGTCAAATAGGAGATGGCAAGAGTAAACACTGACATTTTAGGGATCAGTGAACTAAAATGGACCAGAATGGGTGAATTTAACTCAGATGACCATTATATCTACTACTGTGGACAAGAATCCCTTAGAAGAAATGGAGTAACCCTCACAGTCAACAAGAGTCCAAAATGCAGTACTTGGGTGCAATCTCAAAAATGACAGAATGATCTTAGTTTGTTTCCAAGACAAACCATTTTTAGTACCACAGTAATCCAAGTCTATGCCCCAGCCACTAATGCTGAAGAATCTGAAGTTGAATGAATTCTATGATGACTTATAGGACCTTCTAGAACTAACACCAAAAAAAGATGTCCTTTTCACCATAGGGGATTGGAATGCAAAAGTACAGAGTCAAGAGATACCTGGTTTAACAAGCAAGTTTGGCCTTAGAGTACAAAATGAAGCAAGGCAAAAGCCAACAGAGTTTTGCCGAGAGAATGCACTGGTCACACGAAACACCGTCTTCTAACACATGGACATCACCAGATGGTCAATATTGAAATCAAATTGATTATATTCCTTGCAGCTAAAGATGGAGAAGCTCTGTACAGTCAGCAAAAACAAGACTGGGAGCTGACTGTGGCTCAGATCATAGGTTCCTTATTGTCAAATTTAGACTTAAACTGAACAAAGTAGGGAAAACCACTAGGTCATTCAGGTATGACCTAAATCAAATCCTCACGATTATACAGTAGAAGTGAAAATAGATCAAGGGATTAGATCTGATAGACAGAGTGCCTGAAGAACTATGGACAGAGGTTTGTGACGTTATACAAGAGGCGGTGATCAAAACCGTCCCCAACAAGAAGTGCAAAAAGGCAAAATGGTTGTCTGAGGAGGCCTTAAAAATAGCTGAGAAAAGAAGAGAAGTGAAAGGCAAAGGAGAAAAGGAAAAATATATCCTTCTGAATGCAGAGTTCCAAAGGATAGCAAGAAGACATAATAAAGCCTTCCTAAGTGATCAATGCAAAGAAACAGAGGAAAACAATAGAACGGGAAAGATGAGATGTCTTAGATGTCTTCAGTAGGAACCTGGAATGTTAAGTCCATGAATCAAGGTAAATTGGAAGTGGTCAAAAGGAAATGGCAAAAGTGAACATCGACATATTAGGAATCAGCGAACTAAAATAGACTGAAATGGGTGAATTTAACTCAGATGACCATTATATCTACTACTGTGGGCAAGAATCCCTTAGAAGAAATGGAGTAGCCATCATGGTCAACAAAAGAGTCTGAAATGCAGTATTTGGATGCAATCTCAAAAATGACAAAATGATCTCTGTTTGTTTCCAGGGCAAACCATTCAATATCACAGTAATCCAAGTCTATGCCCCAAACAGTAATCCTACAGAAGCTTAAGTTGAACAGTTCTATGAAGACCTACAAGACCTTCTAGAACTAACACCCCAAAGAGATGTCCTTTTCATTATGGGGGACTGGAATGCAAAAGTAAGAAGTCAAAAGATACCTGGAATAACAGGCAAATTTGGCCTTGGAGTAGAAAATGAAGCAGGGCAAAGGCTAACAAAATTTTGCCAAGAGAATGCACTGGTCATAGCAAACACTGTCTTACAACAACACAAGAGAAGAATCTACACATGGACATCACCAGATGGTCAACACTGAAATCAGGATGATTTTATTCTTTGTAGCTGAAGATGGAGAAGCTCTGTACAGTCATCAAAAATAAGACCAGGAGCTGACTATGGCTCAGATGATGAATTCCTTATTACAAAATTCAAAACCACTAGAACATTCAGGTATGACCTAAATCAAATCCTTTATGATTATACAGTGGAAATGAAAAATAGATTCAAGGGATAAGATCTGACAGAGTGCCTGAAGAACTATAGATGGAAGTTTGTGACATTACAGGAGGCACTGATAAAGACCATCCTCAAGAAAAAGAAATGCAAAAAGGTAAAATGGTTGTCTCAGGAGGCCTTACAAACAGCTGTGAAAAGAAGAGAAGTGAAAGGCAAAGGAGAAACGGAAAGATATACCCATTTGAATGCAGAGTTCCAAAGAACAGCAAGGAGAGATAAGAAAGCCTTCCTCAGCAACCAACTCACAGAAAGAGAGGAAAACAATAGAATGGGAAAGACTAGAGATCTCTTCAAGAAACTCAGAGGTACCAAGGGAACACTTCATGCAAAGGTGGCCACAATAAAGGACAGAAATGGTATGGACCTAACAGAAGCAGAAGGTATTAAGAAGAGGTGGCAAGAATATACAGAAGAACTGTACAAGAAAGATCTTAATGACCCAGATAGTCACAAAGGTATGATCACTCACCTAGAGGCAGACATCCTGGAGTGCGAAGTCAAGGGGGCCTTAGAAAGCATCACTACAAACAAACCTAGTGGAGGCGATGGAATTCCAGTTGAGCTACTTCAATCCTAAAAGATGATGCTGTGAAAGTGTTGCACTTAATATGCCAGCAAATTTGGAAAACTCAGCAGTGGCCACAGGACTGGAAAAGGTCAATTTACATTCCAATCCCAAAGAAAGGCAATGCCAAAGAATGTTCAAACTACCACACAATTGCACTCATCTCACACGCTAGTAAATTAATGCTCAAAATTCTCCAAGCCAGGCTTCAATAGTACGTGAACCGTGAACTTCCAGATGTTTAAGCTGGATTTAGAAAAGGCAGAGGAATCAGAGATCAATTGCCAACATCTGATGGATCATTTAAAAAGCAAGAGAATACCAGAAAAACACTTACTTCTGCTTTACTAATTATGCCAGAGCCTTTGACTGTGTGGATCATAACAAACTGTGGAAAATTCTTAAAGAGATGGGAATAGCAGACCACCTTACCTGCCTCCTGAGAAATCTGTATGAAGGTCAAGAACCAACAGTTAGAACCGGACATGGAAAAGCAGACTGATTCCAAATAGGGAAAGGAGTATGTCAAGGCTGTATATTGTCACCCTGCTTATTTAACTTATATGCAGAGAACATCATGAGAAATGATGGACTGCATGAAGCACGTGCTGGAATCAAGACTGCTGGGAGAAATATTAATAACCTCATATATTCAGATGATACCACCTTTATGGCAGAAAGTAAAGAAGAACTAAAGAGCCTCTTGATAAAGTGAAAGAGGAGAGTGAAAAAGTTGGCTTAAATCTCAACATTCAGGAAACTAAGATCATGGCATCTGGTCCCATCACTTCATGGCAAATAGATGGGGAAACAGTGGAATCAGTGACAGACTTTATTTTCTTGGGCTCCAAAATCACTGCAGATGGTAATGCAACCAAGAAATTAAAAGAAGCTTTCTCATTGGAAGAAAAGCTATAACAAACCTAGACTGCATATTAAAAAACAGAGACATTACTTTATCCACCAAGTCAAAGCTATGTCACTATGTCAAAGCTATGGTTTTTCGAGTAGTCATGTAGGGATGTGAGAGCTGGACTATAAAGAAAGCTGAGTGCCCAAGAACTGATGCTCTTGAAATGTGGTGTTGGAGAAGACTCTTAAGAGTCCCTTGGATTCCAAGGAGTCTAACCAGTCGATCCTAAAGGAAATCAGTCCTGAATATTTATTGGAAGGACTGATGCTAAAGCTGAAACTCCAATACTTTGGCCACCTGATACGAAGAGCCAACTTATTGGAAAAGACCTTGATTATGGGAAAGATTGAGGGCAGGAGGAGAAAGGGACGACAGAGGATCAGATGGTTGGATGGCATCACCGACTCAATGGACATGAGTTTGAGCAAGCTCTGGGAGTTGGTGATGCACAGGGAGGCCTGGCATGCTGCAGTCCATGGGGTTGCAAAGAGTTGGACATGACTGAATGACTGAGTTCAGTTCAGTCGCTCAGTCATGTCCGAATCTTTGCGACCCCATGAACCCTAGTACTGCAGGCCTTCCTGTCGATCACCAACTCGTGGAGTCCACCCAAACCCATGTCCCTTGTGTCAGTGATGCCATCCAGCCATCTCAATGTGCCTTTCTTTGGGACTGGAATGAAAACTGACCTTTTCTAGTCCTGTGGCCACTGCTGAGTTTTCCAAACTTGCTGACATATTGAGTGTAGCACTTTCACAGCATCATCTTTTAGAATTTGAAATAGCTCAACTGGAATTCCATCGCCTCCACTAGCTTTGTTCATAGTGATGCTTCCTAAGGCCCACCTGACTTCACATTCCAGGATGTCCGGCTCTAGGTGAGTGGGAGTGATCACACCTTCGTGATTATCTGGGTCGTGAAGATCTTTTTGTACAGTTCTTCTGTGTATTCTTGCCACCTCATCTTAATATCTTCTGCTTCTGTTAGGTCCATACCATTTCTGTCCTTTATTGAGCCCATCTTTGCATGAAATATTCCCTTGGTATCTCTAATTTTCTTGAAGAGATCTCTAGTCTTTCCCATTATATTGTTTTCTTCTATTTCTTTGCATTGATCGCTGAGGAAGGCTTTCTTATCTCTCCTTGCTATTCTTTGGAACTCTGCATTCAAATGGGTATATCTTTCCTTTTCTCCTTTGCTTTTCACTTCTCTTCTTTTCACAGCTATTTGAAAGGCCTCCTCAGACTGAACCTAGACAGCATATTAAAAAGCAGAGATATCATTTTGCCAATAAGGTACATTCAGTTAAAGATATGGTTTTTCCAGTAGTCATGTATGGATGTGAGAAAGTGAAAGTTGCTCAGTCGTGTCGGACTCTTTGTGACCCCATGGACTATACAGTCCATGGAATTCTCTAGGCCAGAATACTGGAGTGGGTAACCTTTAGTATGCCAAAGCCTTTGACTGCGTGGATCACAATAAACTGTGGAAAATTCTGAAAGAGATGGGAATACCAGACCACCTGACCTGCCTCTTGAGAAATCTGTATGTAGGTCAGGAAGCAACAGTTAGAACTGGACATGGAACAACAGACTGGTTCCAAATAGGAAAAAGAGCACGTCAAGGCTGTATATTGTCACCCTGCTTATTTAACTTATATGCAGAGTACATCATGAGAAACGCTGGGCTGGAAGAAGCACAAGCTGGAATTCAGATTGCCGGGAGAAATATCAATAACCTCAGATTTGCAGATGATACCACCCTTATGCAGAAAGTGAAGAAGAACTAAAAGCCTCTTGATGAAAGTGAAAGAGGAGAGTGAAAAAGTTGGTTTAAAGCTCAACATTCAGAAAACAAAGATCATGGCATCTGGTCCCATCACTTCATGGCAAATAGATGGGGAAACAGTGGAAACAGTGCCAGACTTTATTTTGGGAGGCTCTAAAATCACTGCAGATGGTGACTGCAGCCATGAAATTAAAAGACGCTTACTCCTTGGAAGGAAAGTTATGACCAACCTAATAGCATATTCAAAAGCAGAGACATTACTTTGCCAACAAAGGTCCATCTAGTCAAGGCTATGGTTTTTCCTGTGGTCATGTATGGATGTGAGAGTTGGACTGTGAAGAATGCTGAGCGCCGAAGAATTGATGCCTTTGAACTCTGGTGTTGGAGAAGACTCTTGAGAGTCCCTTGGACTGCAAGGAGATCCAATCAGTCCATTCTGAAGGAAATCAGTCCTGAATATTCACTGGAAGGACTGATGCTAAAGCTGAAACTCCAGTACTTTGGCCACCTCATGCGAAGAGTTGACTCATTGGAAAAGACTCTGATGCTGGGAGGGATTGGGGGCAGGAGGAGAAGGGGACGACAGAGGATGAGATGGCTGGATGGCATCAGTGACTCGATGGACGTGAGTCTGGGTGAACTCCAGGTGTTGGTGATGGACAGGGAGGCCTGGCATGCTGCGATTCATGGTGTCGCAAAGAGTCGGACATGACTGAGCAACTGAACTGAACTGAACCTTTCCCTTCTCCAGGATATCTTCCCAACCCAGGGATCAAACCCAGGTCTCGTGCATTGCAGGAGGATTCTTTACCAGCTGAGCCACAAGGGAAGCCCAAGAAAGCTGAGTTTCGAGGATTTGATAGTTTTGAACTGTGATACTGGAAAAGACTCTTGAGAGTCCCTTGGACTGCAAGGTGGTCAAACCAGTCAATCCTAAAGGAAATCAACCCTGAATTTTCATTGGAAAGACTGATGCTGAAGCTGAAATGCCAATACTTTGGCCACCTGATAGGAAGAACTGACTCATTTGAAAAGACCCTGATGCTGGGAAAGATTGAAGGTGGGAGAAGAAGGGGATTACAGAGGACGAGATTTTTGGATGGCATCACTGACTCAATGGACATGAGTTTGAGCTAGCTCCGAGTTGGTGACAGACAGGGAGGCCTGGCATGCTGCAGTCCATGGTTTGCAAAGAGTTGGACACAAATGAGTGACTAACTTACTGTATCTTTTTCCTAATAAAGTTCTGTAATTTTCTCCACTAAGCACTTTCACATTTTCTTCTTAGATTTATTCATCACATGTATTTTGGTGTTTCCATAAATTATTATTATTTTTTAAATGCATTGCTTTTTGTAAATGATATGCTGTTTTGAATGCCTTTCTAGCAAAATACTGAATAGCTATTCAGTCTCCCTTTTTTCTCCTGGATCTTATGTAGAATGCTTTCAATATTTCCTTAAAAATTATAATGTATTCTGTAGAGATTTTAATGGATACCGTTTTCCAAATTAGGTAAACCTTTTTGTTTTTTAATCATGAATAAATTTTAAATTTTATTAAATGCCTTTTTCTGAGTCATATGTGCCTGGCAGCTCTTTGTTTTGTTTTGTTTTTGTATGTGGAAAGATTTTAAATTACTAATTCATTTTTTAAAACTATTGTAGTAGAACTATTCAGATTTTCTACTTTTTGAGTCAGTTTTTCCATTATGTTTTTGTAGGACCCAATCCATTTCATCTAAGTTTTCAAATTTATTGGTATAAAGTTGTTCACAATGCCATCCATCTTTTTATCTAGAAAATTTTTTTATAATTGAAGTTTTGTTTCTGCTGTCTCTTTTTTTCTCCCTCATTCATAGTGTTCTATTTTTCTAGTGTGTTTTGGGAGTTTGGTTTTATTGTGAGTTGCTCATTTTCCTTGTAACTTTATCTGAAAAAATTCTTTAAGTCTAGGGTTGAAGGTGAGTTCCTTTTCAGAAGATTCAAATTGCTTCTGCAAGTCTCCTGGGAGCAGTAATCTGGTACTATTTGAAGTTGAATACTTTACTTAAAGTTGTTTTGACCCTGAAGGAGTATGAATTCAGGCTGATAGACCCTTATGAGGGCTCAGTTATGGTTACATAATTCAGGGGGAGGAGCTGTTTAATCCCTCCACCCAGTAACCAGGTCAGTGCACTGATTTCTCTCTGTGGCAGTTCGTGCCAGGGTGTCTTACTCAATCTCCATGCTGAGCAAGCACTGGGAGTTATCTCCAACTTCTTGAGTCTGACATATCCATCAAAGTAGAAATTTGCTGGCTGCCCAGAAAACCTCAGGGTGAAAAATACCTCATTTCTCAGTGACTCCAGTGACTGCTGTTCCTTTCCTTTTGGGAATCACAGATTCTTTATTTTCAACACTTAAACAACATGTTTTTGTTTTTTAAAGGCACTTTTTTTTTCCTTCTTTCATTTTAGTTGGTTCAGTTGGAAGTGTCATTCAGTGTATCTAATCTGCTATACTGCCAGAAACTAAAACCCAGATACTCAGAGAAGGCAATGGCACCCCACTCCAGTACTCTTGCCTGGAAAATCCCATGGATGGAGGAGCCTGGTAGGCTGCAGTCCATGGGGTCGCTAAGAGTCTGGCACGACTGAGTGACTTCCCTTTCACTTTTCACTTTCACGCACTGGAGAAGGAAATGGCAACCCACTCCAGTGTTCTTGCCTGGAGAATCCCAGGGACGGGGGAGCCTGGTGGGCTTCCATCTATGGGGTCACACAGAGTCGGACACGACTGTAGTGACTTAGCAGTAGCAAAGTGAAGTTTGATAAAGCTATAGCCAAGTCCAAAAGCCACCACGTGAGCAGTGCTGACACCTAGAAGGAGCCACAGGTAGTGTGGCCTCTCACATAGCCCTCTGGCTATGGACAGGTGCAGGAGATATAATTTAAACCCACAGACTCTCAAGCAAAAGGTCCCAGGAAGTCTTCTGTCTCCCCTGGGAAGTAGAAGTTGATACTGCCTCATGGGGAGAGTGTCTGCCTCCCTTAGCAGTCCCCTACTCCATGTCTGCTGCCCTTTAATACCATCTTCACTCATGAATCTGGTAATTCTGTCTATTATGTAAGGTAGGAAGAGTCAGGTGTAGGAATGCTTACAGAAGCAGCCAAGGTCAGAACTTCAGCTTAGAAGTCATCCCTTAGGTACTTTCCTGGTGATCCAGTGGCTAAGAATTCCATGCTCCCAATGCAGGAGACCAGAGTTTAATCTCCCGTCAGGGAACTAGATCCCACATGCCTCAACTGAAGATCCTGCATATTGCAACTAAAAGGTCACACATGATGCAATTAAAAATCCTTTATGCCATAAATCAAGATCCTGCCTGCTGCAGCTGAAAGATCCTGCATGCCAGAACTTCCCCGATGATGGAGTGGTTAAGACTCTGCCTTCCAGTGCAGGGGGTGTGGGTTCTATGCCTGGCTGGGGAACTAAGATCTCACATGCCTCAAGGCCAAAAAATCAAAACATAAAGCAGAAGCAGTATTGCAACAAATTCAATAAAACACTTTAAAAATGGTCCACATCAGAAAAAAAATTTTTTAAGACCCCATATGCCGCAACTAAAGATTCCACATGCCACAACTAAGACCAGGCACAGCCTAAATAAATATCTCTTTAAAAGGCCATCCCTTAATTCCTTCATTTTAACAAATGTTTATTGAATACTGTGCTATTCCTGGTGGAGTCACCAAAAACAAGAGCCTATATTTGCATTTACGCAGCTTACAGCTGGTGAAGGAGATCGAGGGATGGAGCAGACTTTCTGAAGGTACGACAGTTGCTACAAAGGGGTGAGCAGTGGATACTGTGGCAGCACTAATGAGTCAAGGGGTCAAGGAGTGCTTCTGGGAGAAGTAATGTCTAAGCAGAGATCTGAGGGCAAGAGGGGATTAGCCAGGCAAAGAGAGGAGGCGGCCATGGTGTTCCATGCACAAAATATCCTGGGCTTGGGAGCTGAAGTGAGGAGCAGCATGAGAAAAGTCTGGAAGGTGGGTAAGGGCACCTGGGGGAAGGGTCTTGCCTATTGCCCTAAGAAGTCTGGACTTGGTCTGGAGGGAAACAGAGTTAGGGAGGGTTTTAAAGAGAGCTCATTTAGAACAATTGCTCTGGCTGCATTATAGGGAATGGAGTGTTATAGGGAATGCAGGGTGGGGGAAATGACACCATGGTGGCCTCTGAGGACTGAGACACATTTAATATTTAGGGCTTTGAAGCCAGACGGCCTGGGTTCCAATCCTACTTCTATCACGTATTGTCTGTATGACTTCAGGCAAATTGTCTAATCTCTTTTGCCTCAATTTCCTCGTCTGTAAAGCCAGAATATGACAGCATCCACCTTACCAAGTTGTGAAGCTTGATGACAGCACATGTAGAGTAGTTGTGACAACCTAACAAGGAGATCCAACCAGTCCATCCTAAAGGAAATCAGTCCTGAATATTCACTGGAAGGACTGATGCTAAAGCTGAAACTCCAATACTTTAGCCACCTGATGTGAAGAACTGACTCACTGGAAAAGACCCTGATGCTGGGAAAAATCAAAGGAGGGAGGAGAAGGGGACGACAGAGGATGAGATGGCTGGATGATATCACCAACTTGATGGACATGAGTTTGAGTAAGCTCCGGGAGTTGGTAATGGACAGGGAGGCCTGGCGTGCCGCAGTCCATGGGGTCTCAAAGAGTTGGACACAACTGAGCAACTGAACTGAACTGAACATATATTAAGAGCTTCATTTTACTGTTATTTAAATGGACAGGACTTTGTGGGTGATTGAATAAAGGAAGTGGAGAAAAGAAGAATCAAAGATGGTTGAAGGGACAAGGAAACCACGGAAGGAGCCAGTGGGACATTCGTGTCTAGTCTAAAGCTGGATGTTCTTACTTTCTGGTTCTTACATATCCCTGAAGCCTAGCACACAAAGAGCCAGGAACAGTGATTCAGTCCCTGCTTTGGAGGAGCTAACAAAACAAAGTGATGAGTGTTTGGCTAGAAGAATCCACAGGATGCACAGGAATGGCTCCTACCTAAGCTCAGGTGGGCAGGGAAGACATCCCAGAAAGAAACTGAGCCGCACTGTGAAGGACATGTAGGAGCTACTCAAGTGCTGGGAAGCAGGGAGAGGAAAATGGCAGGAGATAACCCGGGGAGAGGGATGATGCAGAAAAGCCAGAGAACAAAAGGGAATGCAGTACAGAAGGGCAACAGTGGAGGTAAAACAAGAAAATAGCAGTGTTATGACCTAATAGTGTGACGGAGTCCTTCTTAACTCCCTTTTCTCAACACCTACCATGAGAACTGACTTTTCTTTTTTCCTTCCTTTATTTTTTCTGGGGAATGCTAACTTCTTAAATGTTTCCAACATGCAAAATGCTCTTGCCCCATTGCTTGCACTTTTAAAAATAGTTCACGGCAGATCTATTTAATCAACGTGGTAGGTCGTTACAGTGTCTATGTGGGCCTGGGCGTCTCTATGATTCTGCATCCCGGGAGTGGGGCTGAGGCCCGGCTACCCTTCCCTCTGTAGGTTGCCCGGAGCACATGACAGACTTTGATGCTAATGAAAACGCTTCTCTGCTCCTCTTCACGGGTCAAGTCCATGGCAACGGGTCAGCTAGCACCCTGGACCTCACTCACTGTCTGACTCTCAATATGATGTGTTCTTTCCACTTTCAAGGCTTAGTAAAGCCACCCAAAGTTTAAGCCAGAAATGTAGCTGCAGGCCAACACTGACATCCTCAGTGATTTTTCAACATCAGGAGCGCAGGTGTGCTGGTCACAACTCTTTATGCCCCTCCTCTTCACTCTGCCCAGACCTTGGGTCCTGGAAACGGGCTGCAGCAGTCCCACCAGGCAGCCTCCCCTGAATTCAGCCTGATGAGTCACGGGCTGCTGATTCCACATCCCCAGTGAAATTTCCTGAAATCCAGCACATGGTGTATGCTTATGAAGTTGGGCCACTGGGGGTGATGGTCAGTGCCAGGCATGGCCCTTCCCGGAGGGTTCCTCACTCCTGGCATCCTGAGCTCATTCAATACTGGGGAGACAGACCTGGGTTCAAATCCTGACTCAGCCATGCACTTAAGAGAAGCTAAGCCTCTGTGTCCTCACCAAGAATGGCCCTCAGAAAATGGAGGTGATAATAACTACTGTAAAGGGTTGTTGAAAGGATTAGAAACAATTACATAAAGATTCTAGCACAAAGTAAGGATGCAACTGTTAAAAATAACATTTTGTAGGACTGGAGGCTTAAGGTGTTAGACTGCATGATTTCAGAGTTTCAGAGAGCAGACTTGGAGGCTGATAGTTTCCTCCCAGGCCAAGAAAAGAGAGAGGGTTGCTGGTGGGAGGGTGGGGAAGGGGTGATCAGACCCTAGACCCCAGGGATTCTCTAGATTCTCAGCCCTTGCCCCATAGGACAGCAAGGAGTTAAATGGAACATCTTTTCTCCACAGTTCACCCCTTCTTTGGGCAGAGGCATGAACTCTCCAGCTTCAGGGAACCCTCTGTCTTCTATATAAGCCACTTTTACAATTTCCCCTTGGCTAATGTTTAATATATAATTTTATAATTAGCACTTCCCAGTCACCGTCTCCAACTGCTCTGCAACCCCCCTGGGGACTCTGATGTGATGAAACACACCCTACCCCGCTTTGCCACAAACCCTCCCACACCAGCGCTGGCTGAGAAGGGCACAGGAGTCTGTCCCCTCATTTCCAGAGGGTCATTTCCTCACTCTCTGCAGGCTGGTATCTCAGTCCAGCTGCGGTCCTTGTTCTGGAATGATTCCACACAGACAGCACCAGATGTAATGCGCACACAGTTCACCTCTCAGGCCTTCAAGCTTCAGATCCCCTCCACAGTTCTGCTTGGACTGTAAGAGTGCCAGGAGAAAACAGGACTGAGGATGCGAGGCTCCTCAAGGATAATCCTTTGGGATTTGAGCAATCTTCCCAGCCAGACGTTACAATGTGCTAACACCCTTGTGAGTCATGAACTAACTCATGGTCAATTCTGTTTGGAGAACAGGATGAATAATTGAGAGTAACTGGGTGTTTGCTTGAATCTGGGCCTAACCCAGTATTTATTCTGTTTTCTTGTCTCTTTTTGCCTAAAACAAACATGTCTAGTTTCCCATCTTCCTCCACATTCCCAGCCTAATCCTTCACTGGCTCTTAGAGGAAAATCAAACCCTTTAACATGGTCTGAAGATGCTGCAGGATGGCCCTGCCTACTTCTCAGGCATCTCTAGACTGGATGTGAGGGCAACCACATCCTTGGGGGTATGTGCCTGAAAGTCATGAACTTTATTTTCTTTAAAATTTTTTTTTTTTTTTTTGTGGAATACTTTTACAGACAACTTGCAAAAATAAAACAGAAAGTTCCTCCATTTCTCTAAACCAGCTTCCCTAATGTTAACATCTTACGTAACCACAGTCTAATGATCAAAACCAGGAAAATAACATCGGTACAATACTGCTAACTAAACCACAGTCTATATTTGAATTTTAACAGTTTTCCTATTAACATCTTTTTTTCTGTCCCAGGATTTGGGACCACACATTGTATTTAGTTGTTATTTGTTAGTTTCCTTTAATCTGTGACAGCTTCTCAATCACTCGTCCCTTATTTTTGATGAGCACTGGGCAGTTATTTTGTAGAACGTCTCTCAGTTTGGATTTGCCTGATGTTTTCTCACAGTTAGATTGAGATTATGTATTTTTTGGCAAAAATGCCACAGAAGTAATGTCATACTCTTCTCAGCACATCATATCAAGGGGTAGGTGATATTGCTATGTTTTATTACTGCTGATATCAACCTTGATTACTGACTAGAATTGCCCTCTTCACGCTCAGCCTCTAAACATACTGTTCCTATTCTCTATCGTAATTCCTTTGGTGAACTTGTCCTTTCTCACTGGTGTGAGTATCATCTATCTATACCCCAAATATAACCAAATTTGTATGTTTACTTTAGTTCTCCTCTTTAAACTTTAACCTGTATGTCAGTCTATTCATGCTTTCAAATTGATTATCTAGTAAGGATCTCAAACCTAATATTCAAAATCAAACTCCTTAATCTCCAGTAGTCTTTTATATCTTAGTGAATGGCAATCCATCTTTTTAACAGCTCAAGACAAAAAATCTTGGTGTCATCCTTCCCTCCTTTTCTTGCTCACTACATCTAATCCATCAGAAAACGCTGTTGGTTGCCTGGTGGCTCAGATGGTAGAGAATCCACCTACCAATGTGGGAGACCCCAGTTCAACCCCTGGGTCAGGAAGATACTCTGGAGTAGGCAATGGCTACCTACTCTAGTATTCTTGTCTGGAGAATTCCATGGACAGAGGCTACAGTGCATGGGGTTGCAAAGAGTGGAACGTATTTGAGTGACGAAGACTCTGTATTAAAAATCTGTCCAGGTTCATTTCTCACCACCATCTCAGCTATTGCCCTGAAGTAAGTCATCACCACCCCACCTTCTACTTGGATGACTGTAATTGTCACCCACCTGATCTCCTTGATGTTAGTCTTGTCTTCCTAGAGTCTTTTCTCCATATAGAAAAAATCTTTCAAAAACCTAAATCAGATCATGTAATGCCTCTGCTCAAAACCCTCCAATAGCCATCCCATATTGATAGCATCCCATCTTCATCCCGTCGAAAGGTAAAATCCTTTCCTGGTGACCTATATCATATGCCTTCTCCAATCACACCTCTGATCTCATCTCCTACTGCTCTCCCCCGTGCTATTCCTTGAAAACCATCGAGTTTTGTCCAATTCAAGGCTACCTCTGCTCATGATTTCTGTTCTCCTTTTCAGTGATCCTTCACACATAAGTGGGGCTCAACTGATCCAGCAGCACAAATTGGAGCCTCAGTCATACTGGATGATCCCTTTCCCTTGAGTCCAATCTATCATCAAACCCTGTTTTCCCACATAGACAATGCTCAAACCTGTCTGTTTTTCATCTCCACTGCTAAAGCCTGCATTCACTATGATCTCTCCTTCCTGAGATCTAATTAATTAATGCCAATTAATTCCCCCCACTGAAGCCCAAGTGGTCTTTTTGAAATGCAAATCCAGTCAAATCACAGCCTGTTCAAAGGCTCCTCAATGGCTTCTCACTCCCAGTAGACAGAGATCACAATTCTAAACACAGCTTACATATCCCTCCTCCTGTGGCCCTCGCTCTTCTGTTCCAGCCACAGTAACCTCTCTCCATTCATCCCAGGGCACCATGCTCCCCTCACCATGGCCTGCTACTCTGGAAAACACTCCTCAGCCCAACCTGCTCCCGCTCCCCAGCCCTGTTTTTTGCCTAGTTGAGACTTATACTTACACATACTCACACAACCTAATCGTCACTTCTTCAGAGGAGCCTCCCCAACTACTCTGTCCAATTGAGGTGTGTGTTCACTCAGTCATGTCCAACTCTTCACGACCCCATGGATTGTGGCCCATTAGGTTCCTCTGTCCATGGGATTTGGCTGCCAAGAGTACTCCAATACTGCCATTACCTCCTCCAGGGGATCTTAACCCAGAGGTCAGAGCCACATATCGAGTCTCCTGCATTGCAGGCAGATTCTTTACCCACTAAGCCACCTGGGAAGCCCCCTTTGTTTTATAGGTACTATCAAAGAATCTTTCCTACAGAAATGCTCACCAATTTATAATTGTCTATTCAGTACTGGAATTCTTTGTCAAATATGTCTCTCCCTCATTAGACCATAAATCTTGTTATAGCAGAGAGCAAAGTGTTTGACACCCAGTTGGCACTCAATAAATATTTGTTGAATGAATGGATAAATTGATGGACTGATGAAAATAAAATCATACCTTTGAAAGACAGATCTGGCAAATCAATTAACAGAAGGAAGAGAAAGGGAATTCTGTATAATTAAGAGGCAGAGTAACACAGGTCAGGAAAGAAGAACAAAATCCTAAAGTAGGATGCTGCATGCAGAATGCAAAGTAACTGCCTTGGGGGGCTGTGTTGTGCTGACATACCAGGTCACCCACAAATAGCTAGCAACACCGTGCGCAGTGCCCAAAGCTCACCCCACACACGGGTGGAGGACCAACAGACATCTGGCATGCTCAGGAGTCTCAGCACTGAGGGAAGTTCCAAGGCAAGGACAAAGGCACTTTCTAGGACATCTTGTCCCTTCAAGAGATAAAGCTGTTTGAACGACAAAGAAATGCCAGCACCCTTTGCCATCCTTGGAGCCTGGGAGTTCATAAATAGCCTGGTTCCTGTGTTTTAATAGCCTCTGATGTATTTGATTGCATTTTCAATTCAAATGGTTCCATTACTACAAGAAGCAACTTCATTACCAGGAGGGCCCAGAGCCCAGACTATACTAGCTCCCTGTCATATAATTTAGCCTCAGTCATACCTCAGACAATATTTATACAAGGTCACTTCTTCAGACCATGTCTAGTCTTCCCAAATGACAATATTATTTATGCCAAATGCTTCTCCTAAGAGGTGGAAAACTGCCAACTCTGGTTTAATAGGCTATACGGACAGGCTAGAAAAACATCATTTGTAGCACACACAGTTTATGCATTTAGTATATAACTAGAAGTACAGACTGATCATTGGAATCATGGCCGAAAGCTGGCCCCAGGAAAAAAAAAAAAGCCACAAAAGCAGTAAGGTTTGGATCTTTCCTCCCTGATATTAGTTTTGGAAGCCCTAGGCTTAGGCAGAATTATGAATGCACAAGAGAGAGCTGCTTCAGTGGCTACCTGGATATCCAAACTAGGGGGAAAGCCTGCAAAAGGAAATTTAACTTGGGCGTGTTTGCCCAGCAGCCATCCTCCTGTGGTTGCAAATTAATGTGACCATCCAGTGGAACAGGCAGCCCAGGGGCATTTGGTAACAAAGAACAGTCTAACCCATTGATGTTAATTTACCAAATTATTCACATCCCACAATCTGGAATAGAAATCAGCGGCCAAAAAAATGCCTCCTCTACACCTCAGTCAAAACACCTATAAAAATCTAGATACCAGGAGGCAAAGTCTGGAACATAAACTACTTCATCCTGTTGCCAATGAGTTATTAAAGTACAGAGCGTCGGAGCTGCCAGCAGTGTCTGGGCCTCCCTTGCTTCCAAGCTCCATTCTTGGTGGTGTCTTTAATAAGACATTTGGGCAAAATATATTGGTGACAACTCCTTTCTCTTAAAATCTAGTTAAGGATACAAGTCATGCATTCCACTTAATCCCTTGGGGACCTCAGGAACTTGAAAATCTCTCTCGTAGAGAGTTGGCAAATGTTAGGATGCTGAGCTTTCTTCACATAAAGTGAAAATATCTGTCCAGATTTGCATGATTTATTGATGAAAAATATCACTAATAAACAATTTAAACATTATTGTCCTTTAAAGAGATGTTTACTACTCTTATGTAAAAATACTGTATCTAATTTAAATTTTAGGAACAAAAATGTCAGATTATAAAGGAGTTTAAAAATTCAAAATTTTCCTTTGTATTGATCAACTTGGACTGGTTCTTGTTTCTTAATATGCGTTTTTTTAGAGAATTTACATGTTGCATTATTGTTTTCAAGCACTGTCTCCAGAGTAATTGCCTCCCATTGGCCCAATGTTTAACAGGATTTTATATCATTATGATTTATTAATAATAATAGAATTAACCCTTTATGATGACTATAGCCTTGACCAAGCAACTCCATGCCCAGAATTCATTTTAGGACAGCATTTAAGAGATGTGTGCAAAGATGTGAATATAAAGACACTCATGCAAAGACAATCATCACAGAATTATTTTATGATTGGTAGTAAATGTACAACAATCGAGGACTGGTTAAACAAATTATCCATACGATGGAATACTATATAATCATTAAAAATGTAATACAAAGCAGGAGACACAACCCTCACACACTTCAGACAATACTACAAAACTACAGTAATCAAAAGAGTGTGGTATTGGCATAAAAAACCGCCATATGTATCAATGAAACAGAAAAGAGAGCTCCAAAATAAATCTACACACTTAGAGTTAATTAATCTTTGACAAGGTGCCAAGAATATAAAATGTGAAAAAGATAGTCTCTTTAGCAAGTAGTGCCGGGAAAGTTGGACAGCTCCATGTAAATCAATGAAGTTAGAACACACCCTCACGTCATACACAAAAACAAACTCAAAATGGCTTAAAGACTTAAATATAAGACAAGACATCATAAAACTCCTAGAAGAACTCATAGGCAAAACATTCTCTGACATAAAATCATACCAGTACTTTCTTAGATCAGTTACCCAGGCAATAAAAATAAAAAAAAAAATAAACAAGTGGGTCTAATCAAATTTACAAGCCTTTGCATAGAAAAGGAAAACATAAACAAAACAAAAAGACAACCTATGGAATGGAAGAAAAAATTTTCAAACAACACGACCACCAAGGACAACCAGTCTGTACAAATCAACAACAAAAACAAATAACCCAGTCAAAAAATGGGCAGAAGACCTATATAGACATTTCTCCAAAGATGACATACAAATGGCCAATAGGCACATGAAAATATGCTCATCAATGCAAATTATTAGAGAAATACAAATCAAAACTACAACGAAGTATCATTTCACACAAGTCAGAATGGCCATCATCAGAAAGTCCACAAATGATACATGCTGGAGAAGATGTAGACCAAAGAGAACTCCCCTACACTGTTGGTACAAGTGTAAATTAGTGCAGCCCCTATACAGAACAGTCTGGAAGTTCTTTTAAAAGCTAAAAATAGAACTACCATATGACCCAGTGATCCCACTACTGGGATATATCCTGAGAAAACCATAATTTAAAAAGACACATGTATCCCAATGTTCACTGAAGCACTATTTACAATAGCCAGAACATGGAAGTGACTTAAATGTTTATCAATAGAGGAATAAAGAAGATGTGGTACATATATATAATAGAATATTACTCAGCCATAAAAAGGAACAGAACTGAGTCATTTGTAGAGAGATGAATGGACCTAGAGTCTGTCATACAGACTGAAGTCAGAAAGACAAAAACAAATTTTGTATATTAATGCATGTATGTGAAATCTAGAAAAATGGTACAGATGAACCTAGTTCCAGGGCAGGAACTGAGATGCAGATGTAGAAAACAGATGTGTGGACATGGGGCAGCGGGGTAAGGAGGAGGAGGTGAACTGGGAGATTAGGTTTGACTTAAATATACTTCCATGTGTAAGACAGAAAGCTAGTGGACAGCTGCTGTAGGGCACAGGGAGCTCAGCTCGGTGCTCTGTGATGACCTAGATGAGTGCGGTAGGGGAGTGGGAGGAATTCAATAGTGAAAGTAAAAGTTAAAGTCCCTCAGCCGTGTCCAACTCTTTGTGACCCCATGGACTATACAGTCCATGGAATTCTCTGGGCCAGAATACTGGAGTGGGTAGCCTTTCCCTTCTCCAGGGGATCTTCCTAATCCAGGGATTGAACCCAGGCCTCCCACATTGCAGGCGGATTCTTTACCAGCTGAGCCACAAGAGAAGCCCAAGAATACTGGAGTGGGTAGCCTATGCCTTCTCCAGCGGATCTTCCCGACCCAGGAATTGAACCAGGGTCTCCTGCATTGCAGCTGGATTCTCTACCAACTGAGCTATCAGGGAAGCCCCCAATATATGTATACATATAGCTGATTCAATTTGTTGTACAACAGAAACTAACAGAACGTAGTAAAGCAATTATACTACAGTTAAAAAAAAAAAAGATACATGCACCCCTATGTTCTGAGCAGCACTATTCACAATAGCCAAGATAAGGAAACAATCTAAATGTCCATCAACAGATGAATGGATAAAGAAAACACGGTACATACAAACAATAAAATACCACTCCGCCATAAAAAAGAAATAACATCATCTGCAGCAACACGGATGGACCTAGAGATTACCATACTAAGTGAAGTAAGGCAGACAAAGACACATATCGTGATACCACTTATATATGGAAACCAAAACATGGCACAGATGAACGTGTCAACAAACAGAAACAGACCCACAGGCATGGAGAACACTGTGGTTGCCGAGGGACAGGCAGGTGGGGGAAGGACAGACGGGGAGTTTGGAGTTGGCAGATGCAAACTATTACGTATAGAATGGATAGACAACAAGGTCCTACTGTATAGCACAGGGAACTATAGTCCATATCCTGGGATAAACCATAATGGAAAAGAACATGAAAAAGAATGTATGTGTGTCATGTACAGACATGAGAGCTGGACAATAAAGAAAGCGGAGCACCGAAGAATTGATGCTTTCAACTGTGGTGCTAGAGAAGACTCTTGAGAATCCCTTGGACTGCAAGGAGATCAAACCAGTCAATCCTAAAGGAAATTGACCCTGAATATTCATTGGAAGGGCTGATGCTGAAGCTCCGAAATTTTGGCCACCTGATCTGAAGAGCTGACTCATGGAAAAGATCTTGATGCTGAAAGATTGAAGGTAGAAGGAGAAGAGGGTGACAGAGAATGAGATGGTTGGATGGCATCACTGATTCAATTGGGCAAACTCTGGGAGATGGTGAGGGACAGGAAAGCCTGGTGTGCTGCAGACTATGGGGCTGCGAAGAGTCGGATATGACTCGGCAACTGAACAACATGTGTATGACTGAGTCAGTTTGCTATACATTAGAATTAGCACATTGTAAGTCAACTATACATCAATAAAAAAATAAATTAAGAAAAGAGTCATGTTAGGGCTTCCCTGGAGGCCCAGTGGTAAAAAAAAAAAAAAAAAAAAATCTGCTTGCCAATGCAGGAAACACAGGTTCAATCCCTAATCTGAGAAGATCCCACATGTTGCAGAGAACCTAAGCCCGTGCACCACAACTGTTGAGCCTGTGCTCTAGAGTCAGGAAGTTGCAGCTACTGAGGCCCCAGCACCCTAGAGCCCATGCTCCACAGCAAGAGCAGACACCACAATGAGAAGCCCTTGCACCGTAACTAGAGCGGAGCCCCTGCTCACCGCAACTAGAGAAAGCCCGCACAGCAATGAAGACCCAGCCCAGTCAAAAAAATTAAAAAAGACTTAAAAATGAAGAAATCATTTAAAAATCAGTTTATAGAAAATAGCCCCTCGTAGGAGAAAATTCACAGTACACTAAATAAAAAAGGGAATAACAAAGCAATATATACCAAGTCTATATCCAGATGGAATAATATCAAAATATTCACCCATGCAAGACAGTCCTGGAGACACCCCAAAATTTTGTGGGTCGGGTTTTAGGAGGAGGCTAGGGAAGTAACACTGATGTGATTTCATTTATACCTGCAGGCAGGTAAGACTTGGGAACATTTAGACAGTAAGAATTTTTATTTACACTTTTATTATGGAAGTAATTTGCTTCCTACTTGTCCTCATCCAAGCAAAGAAGGGAGAGCACGGGCAGTTTTCACTGTTCCTAGCCCAGTGGTGGTTTGGATGGGGTCTGCATAAGATTCCATCTGGTTCTCTGTCTGAATCGCTTTCCTTAAGTCAAGAGCGAGAAGCCTGACTTCAGTCTCACACAGTGAGATCCCTGTGTCCTCAACAGTAAAGTGTTGCCATATGGTTCGTAACATTACAACACTCACGGGTAACCCCTGAAACCGTCTTCACGTCCACGTGATCCCAGAGCACAAAGATTTATTTAGGATATTGTAAATAAAACTTGGATAAACAGAAGCATGAAATGGGAGACCCCACAGGCTAGGCGAAAAAAGTTGTTAGAAAAATAGACCTGCTTCATCAGCCTCTCTGGCAAATAGATATGACCCATGATTTATTAAAACAGGAGCTTTTTCAAGACATAATTATAGGCAAGAGAAAAAGCCTTTTCCTAAGAGTGTCTGTGTATGCTTCTGCTGAGACTTTTGTATTTGAACTTGACACATCTGAAAATCATTCTAATTTTTTCTTAGTGTCACTGTTTGGGTAGTACCTGAACAAAGGTAACAAGCAAAGCAAGAGGGGTGACTAAGATCTCTGTGGGCAGGAGCATCATAAGACTGGGGAAGAGGATCAACAAGAGACTCTTGGGATAGACCAACGTTTGAGGGAGAAGAAGAAAGAAGTAAACACAAAGGTATCATTCAAGAAGTCAGAGTGTGAATGAGTCCTCTCTGTATCAAACTATGTAAATAACATTTGCTTGAAGGTGGAAATTTTTAGTGAAAAATATGGTTTGAAAGCTATAGTTTGTTTGTTTGATGCGAATGGATCTTTGCCTGGGGCTAAATTAATCCAGATGTACTGGATAAAACAAAGCAAAATTATACTTAAATAGATTCAAGAGTTCTACTATTTTACTCATCTGAAAAAAAAAACACTAAAAATAAATAAAGGTTTTCAGGGAGTAAGTGAATAATTACAAGCATATATCCTACTCCAAAACACTGAATGTATCAAGAAAAGTTTCTAAATGAGCAGACCTTGAAAGGGTCCTACTGGTTTTACAGACCACGGTTTCTCATCCTCAAAGGTTCAACTTACATTTTTGCTAGAACATATTACTAAACAGAGGGGGCTAGTGAGGGTTCACTTTTTGTTTTCCAGCCTGCGTGTTGCCTGGCTCCCTCTGCTCCGAAATAACCACAGGGCTTGCTCACTCAGTAGCAATGCTGACAGCATTCTCAGCGACTGGAAGGTAGAAAACTTGCCTCTGTGGTTCCCGAGGCTAGGATCAGACTAGAGCAATTATGCAGTGTTTGGCCCACCTTGGGGACTTTGGCTCTCAAATGGCAGGGCTACGCAGACTAAACTGAAGGTTGTTTTACAAGAGACCATCAAAATCCTCATTTGCATGTGTGACATTCCTGTGGAGAGGCTGATTTTCAATCAAGCTGGCTGGGCCTGATTACAAATCCAGTCTGCTAGTGTGAATGTAAATGGCATCAGCTGGATCTCATCCCTCCCAGTTAGCCTTTGCCTTCTCTGACCCAACGCGTGCTAAGTCACTTCAGCTGTGTCCTCTTTGTGACTCTATGGACTGTAGCCCATTAGGCTCCTCTGTCCATGGGGATTCTCCAGGTAAGAATACTGGAGTGGGTTGCCATGATCTCCTCCAGAGGGTCTTCCTGGAGGTTGACCCAGAGATCGAACCCACGTCTCTTATGTCTCCTGCCTTGACAGGTGGGTTCTTTACCACTAGCGCCACCTCGGAAGCCCCACATCACTAGCCAATTGAGTTTAAATACAAATGATCCCAACACCTTCTAGCTAACAGGAAGACATCAAGTTTTCTTAGAACAATGGTCATCAGCAGCCATCCCCACAATCATGAGGTCCATTGGGTATTTACATTGTACTAAGTGCTTTACATGCATCATCTCCTCCGATACTCACAGCAGCCCTGTAAAATGAAAGTGTGAGTCGCTCAGTCATGTCCAACTCTTTGTGACCCCATGGACTGTAGCCCACCAGGCTTCTCCATCTGGGGAATTCTCTAGGCAAGAATACTAAAGTGAGTTGCCATTCCCTTCTCCAGCGGATCTTCCCAACCCAAGGATCTAACCCCGGTCTCCTACATTACAGGAAGAGTCTTCACCACCTGAGCCACCACAGAAACCTTCGCAGCAGACCTATGGCGTGTGACACCACTGTACTGTCATGTTGTCATTTTCCAAGGGGAAACAGAAGCTCAGAGAGATTAAGGTCAACTCATCCCTGGTCACACAGGAAGAAGGCAACAGATGTGAATGCAGACAGTCTAATTTTCACATCTAAGCTTTCCACCCTTTCTGCCTGATGTCATATTGCTTATGAGCAGCACGGCTTCAGTTGACAATAGCAGCAATGAACTTTGAGATCAAAACCAAAAGGCGACGTGATACAAAACAAAGCATAAAGTGTGATTAGAAGCTGTGTCATTTTTGTCACACAGAGCTGTGTGAATCATAGGGAGCCCTCCCACTTCCAGACGGCGATTCTAGTTCATTAAAAACCTGGACCTTATATGTAGGATCCAGACAGAGGATCTGCTCCATGCCTCTGTCTCCCAGTGGTAATAACTCTGTAATTCTGCAGTTTTTCTCTGTTAGGCAGCTCTGGGACTCAGCGCTTTCTCTGTAGAGGCCTGGGGGAATAGAAAACCATCCATAAACAAAGTCCCAAACTGGAGCTGCAGAGGGCAGGTGCCCATAGCATTGCAGTTGCACAGACTACTCCCCTACCCCACTTTCAGGGTAGGTGCTGGGGATCATGCGGAGAAGGCAATGGCACCCTACTCCAGTACTCTTGCCTGGAAAATCCCATGGACGGAGGAGCCTGGTGGGCTGCAGTGCATGGGGTCGCGAAGAGACAGGCACGACTGAGCGACTTCATTTTCACTTTTCACTTTCATGCATTGGAGAAGCAAATGGCAACCCACTCCAGTGTTCTTGCCTGGAGAATCCCAGGGACGGGGAGCCTGGTGGGCTGCAGTCTATGGGGTCGCACAGAGTTGGACACGACTGAAGCGACTTAGCAGCAGCAGCTGGGGATCATGAGGAAATGGGGACATTTACTCTTCAGCACAGAAATTTCTGGGAGTCATCAGGACACCCTCGGTCTTGAGGACACAAGGCCCTGACAGCCATTCCAGGGGAGAACGAAGCCCAGTAGTTACAAACTTCCCAGCTCTCAGTCCCTGCGGAACATCTTCCACATATGGAGGGGGGTCCTCCACTCATCACCTGGACAGCAGTCTGGCAACTGCTGGCCGAAGTGGTTTATAACATCTGGATAACTGTTTCCAGATGGGGCCTTCCTCTGAAAGACTTGATTAAAAGTTTCACACTCAGCGTCTTGAAATAACTGACATATGCACAGAGAGTTTCTATCATCTGCACCCAGCAGCGGAAGCAGCAAGCCATGCCTAAGATGAGAGCACGCATCCTTCGTAGGATTTCAAGAGCCTCAGAAAACTGCAAGGCTGTTTCTACTGGGTCCACATCAAAGTCCAGCAAATCCAGCTGCATAGGGAGGCAGTAAAGTGGACTGGACAGAACAAGAGCTCTGGAATCAGATCTGCATCCAAACCCAGAATCGATCCATTGCCAGCAGGGACTTCAACAAGGACTTAACCTCTCAAAGTCTCAGATTTCCTCTCGGTAAAATAGGAATGCAATAGTCCTTACTTAGAGGAGAACTGTGACACGCCTGCACACAGCAGGTACTCAAATGTTTTTTTTCTCTCTCTCTTTTTTTTTATTATTAGCTGAGTCTATAAACACAATTCACTATCATACTTATTACAAAACTGTTAGCAAAACACAGTAGGACTGCTGCTAAGTCGCTTCAGTCGTGTCCGACTCTGTGCGACCCCATAGACTACAGCCCACCAGGCTCCCCCGTCCCTGGGATTCTCCAGGCAAGAACAGTGGAGTGGGTTGCCATTTCTAGAAGTTCCTTTTTTAGTCTTTATACAGAACATTAACATTTTAAAAGCATAAACAATAGTAGCGAATGTTTACAATATGTCCTTTTGAGGAGGAGCTCTAACCATCTCCCATCAGAAAAAAAAAAAAAAAAAAAACCCACCCTCAATTTGTCTTATAAACAGATTCAGACCAATTCTGACCCCTGGATTAAAATCCTATGGTCCCTTCATGTCTTCTGGAGCTAGACATCTCGATGTTGAAGAGAAAAGGAAGTCTGACTGGACCTAAGATTGGGGGCTTCGCTGGTGGCTCACGGTAATGATGCCTGCAATGTGGGAGACCAGGGTTAGATCCCTGGGTTGGGAAGATCCCCTGGAGAAGGGAATGGCAACCCACTCCAGTATTCTTGCCTGGAGAATCCCCGTGGACAGAGGAGCCTGGCAGGCTACAGCTATACAGTCCATGGGGTCACAAAGAGTTGGACACAACCGAGTGTTGTCTTATGAACAGATTCAGACCAATCCTGACCCCTGGATTAAAATCATGTGGTCCCTCACTTCTTCTGGAGCTAGACATTCTGATGTTGAAGAGAAAAGGAAGTGAAAAGGAAGTCCAACTAGACCTAAGATTAAGATTCACCAAATATGTGAATGGGTCAAGCAAAATGATCCTCATTTAAAAGGGAGGGGCTTCCCTGGTGACTCAGTGGTAAAGAATCTGCTTGCCAATGCAGGAAACACAGGTTCGGTCCCTGATCCAGGAAGATCCCACATGCTGCAGAACAATTAAGACCATGCCCCACGACTACCAAGCCTATGCTCCAGAGCCCAGGAGCTCCAACTATTGAGTCCATGTGCCACAACTACTGAAGCCCTCTCGCCCTAGAGCCCGTGTTCTGCACCAAGAAAAGCCACTGTAATGAGAAACGCTCATACCTCAACTAGAGAGCAGCCCCCGCTTGCCGCAGAGAAAAGCCCAAGAAGCAGTGAAGACCCAGCACAGCTGAAAACAAATAAAATTAAAAAAAAGAAAACTAGGTTCAGAGAGGTTAAGTGATGCTTTGAGTGTTAGGTTGAAGATTTAGTACAAATGAGTAAGCTAATTTTCTTCACTTTACAGCACTTCTCCCACTTTTTTTTTTAATTAATTGGAGGATAATTACTTTACAATATTGTGATGGTTTTTTGCCATACATCAGTATAAATCAGCCACAAGAATACATGTGCCCCCTATCCTGAATGCCTCTCCCACCTCCCTCCCCACCCTATCCCTCTAGATTGTCCCAGATTACTGGCTTTGACTGCCCTGTTTCATGTATCTAACTTGCACTGGTCACCTATTTTGCATATGGTAATATATATGTTTCAGTGCTATTCTCTCAAAACATCCCACTGTTGCCTTCTCCCACTGAGTCCAAAAATCTGTTCTTTACATCTGTCTCCTTTGCTGCACTGCATGTAGGATAGTCGATAAATTCTAAATTCCATATATACGCATTTATATACAGTATTTGTCTTTCTCTTTCTGACTTACTTCACTATGTATAATAGGCTTCAGTTTCATCCACCTCGTTGGAACTGACTTAAATGTGTTCCTTTTTATAGCTGAGTAATATTCCATTGTGTATATGTACCACAGCTTCCTAATCCATTCACCTGCCAATGGCCGTCTAAGTTGCTTCCATGTCCTAGCTGTTATAAATAGTGCTGCAATGAACATTGGGGTACATGTGTCTCTTTGAATTCTAGTTTCCTCGGGGTGTATGCCCAGTAGTGGGATTTCTGGGTTGTATGGCAGTTCTATTCCCAGTTTTTTAAGGTATATCCACACTGTTCTCCATAGTGGCTACACCAGTTTGCACTCCTACCAACAGGGTAAGAGGGTTCTCTTTTCTTCACATCCTCTCCAGAATTTGTTTGTAGACTTTTTGATGATGGCCATTCTGACTGGCATGAGATGATACCTCATTATGATTTTAATTTGCATTTCCCTAATATTTCCCCTACTTATTTTGAAAATCATTATCAATATAATAATGGCTATAATTCATGGAGCATGTATAATATTTCAGGGCAGTGATAGGCACTTTCCTTACACTATTTCAATGTAATCTTCTTTACAACGTGCCTATAAAGCAGGCATAATCATCAACCCTGGGTTTTTTTGGGTGAGGAAATTGTAGCTCAAAGAAGTTAAATAGCTTACCACAAACCATAAAGCCAACCAGCAGCAGACCTGGAATTTGAAGCCATCAGTCTAGCTCCAAAGGCATCTGCCAACAGCTCTGAAACAATTTCACCTTGCCATGAGGCGAGCAAGAAAACTAGTGAGAATACTTTTTCCTGCTCATCACCTGAAATCGCTATGAGAGTTAACCTGTGGCATCCTCGGTTACTGTGTCCACAATCCGGGCTCTGTCCACTATTCCTCAGAGCTGCTACGAACCCTCTTTTTTTTCTGGTCTCTATTGCCGGACAGGTGTTCAACACAATAGCTCCCTTTTCCTCCATCTGCTTCTCCTTGCGCAGTGAGGCCCTGATCCGTTTCAGGCGGCTGCTCCCCACATGTGCTCACAGCCCCACTGATGAGAAATGGCAGAAGCAGGTATTAAAGGTGGAGGTTCTGGCTTGTTGCTCTGAATGTATTAAAAACCATTCCCAGACTCCACATAAAGAGTTTTACACACATACCCAGCACATGCGATATGAGGGAGACAGAGAAGCAGACGTGGGGATAACCACAGTGAGACAAGTAACCACAACAGAAGTCTGGAGAGATGGGCCCAAGGAAAGCCGCTTTCACAGACCGGGTGATGGATCGTCTCCTCAGCAGACAGACAGACAGCTCGAGGTACTTATTTTTATAAAAAGTTGACAGAAAGAACTCCAGACATCCAGGCCCGCTCCCTGCTCAGTCCTGTGTCCAGAGCTGACTCAGCTCTCACAGGATGGTGAGTTATTCCATGCGCTCCTGCTAATTATCCCCATCCAGCTCCTTTCTTTTCTCACAGGTCGTTTAAATGTCTCCTTGTCTGGGTTAGAACTTGGGTGGATGCTGAATTCCCTTCTGTTTTCCTCCCCAGGGATGAATTTCTCATACCTAGGGTATTGTTTGTGAGGGAAAATTCTTTCAGTTTAAAGGCCCTTGAGATGGTTATCCCAAGAACTTGTCTCACTAGGCTCTTGAAGAGGATTCTCACCATTTACTGAGCACACAGTAGGTGCCAGATAATTTCCATACTCTGTCTCCTTTAACTCTCCTAACGATTATATAAGGTCCTTTTAAGTCCCATTATATAGATCGGTAGCTTTGTGCAGTGGCAGTATCGAAGCCAATGAGGTTTATCCAAGGCGCGATTATTGCTAATTATTGCTAATTGAAAACAGATCAATAGCACATAGGACATACACAATAAATGGAAGGGAAGACAAAGCCGCATAGCATACTGATTTCCTCAGTGTTTCTTTATAAACCAGAAGACAGAGTGATACAGTAAAAGGAGCTGATTCTGGATCAGGAGACCGGAATTCTTATGTTAACATGAAAACCAACCAGTTCTCTGGTCTGGGCAAGACATTTTACCTTTGTGCACCTCTGTTCACTTAATCTAAAAAATGCATGAATAGACTAGCAATTTCTATACCCATGGCTCCTTCTTCCTCTAAATTTCTATGACTATTGCCTGTTTTCATACTATAGTTAATATTCATAATGTCAGCCTCTCCAAGAATAAAGTCCTTGAACACAGCTAGTCCATCAGCACTGAATCGACATCCTTCATCACCCAGCTCTGGAGCACATCTAAGCCACATCTGGATAACAAATTAAGGTAGCCATAACACTTTACCCACTCCAGGCTAATTCAGCATGCTGTAGCTTTTAAAGACAAGTTGAAGCAGAACTTCAAACCCTGTGGCATAATAACAGATTCAGTTGTCTTACTACCCTGGATCTGAGATATTTCCTGACAAAAATAGATACTTGGTATTGTAGCTATTTATTTCCGCCCCCCAAAAAACCCCAAAACTTAGTAGATGACAACAAATATTTACTATTATCTTTCATGATTCTGAGCCTTTAAAGACTCAGCTGGGTGTTTTTCTTATATGGGGTCCCTCATATAATTTTAGCAGAATGGAGGCAGAGGCCAGGAGTCTTAAGTTAAAGGTTTTTTCATTCACATGTGTGACAAATGAGCTGAGATAACTGTGGGCTTCTTGGTCATATCTCTGTCCACGTGACTACCTTGGGCTTCCTCATGGCATGGCAGCCCTGGGGAAGTCAGATTTCTCATATCATAACTGATTCCCCGCTCAAGTGAGCATTGCAAGAGAGCCAGTCAAAAGCTATACGCCTTCTTGTGAACGAACTTCACTTATTCTGCAGGTCACAGCATTCACAGATTAGCCCAGACTCAAATACGTGGAGGCGTGAATTCTAGTGCTCAGCGTGAGCACAGTTTTTCCCTCCAGGAATGAAGGGATGGTAGTCATCTTGGGGACAAGTTAATCTACTTGGCCTATCTCAGAGCAAAATGAACTACAGTAAAGGTCAGTTAGATTCTCAACATTTCTCTCTCTTTTCCTTACACACACACGCACACACGTACACAAACAGTTCCAAATGATGCCAATTATAGTACCATGCTTGAACACCAAAGATGATTACATAAAGTAGGAATTACAGGTTTAATCCCATAAAGAATAGGTCACAGAAACCACCCTTCCATTTCTCTCTGAAATAACGTTAAGCTCTGTCACTGATGGGAAAGGGAAAGCAACTTAAGTGAGGAAAATGTCTTCAGAAGAAATAGTAATTGCAGGTCAGTGATCTAGTTAAGTCCATCAGGATGGACATTGAATCCCAGTTATCTTAAGAGAAATCCAGATGTACCCTTGAAACCATCCTTAAAGGAAGGTGAGCCACCAGGATGAAGTTGCCAGACTCTGTTCCAGACGTCCACACCGATAAGCAGGCCTGAGGTGTGGCAGTTTTGATGGGCAGGCTTAAGAACACAAAGAAGCAAACTGAGGATCTGGACAGTATCACTATCAGGAAAGCACATCATAAACCTCAGAATGTGACACTGCCCCAAGAAAAACAGCGACCCAGAGGCCAGCTGAAAAACTAGAGATTCTGGGGTACAAACGCAGGTCAGACAGGAAAGCAGTGGTGAGCAAAGTCTGGATGGTGTGTAGGAACCCAAGAGGGATGGCCTAAACACTGTAGTTACAGGCCCCCAAAGGGCTGAGATGATCTGCAAAAGAAAATACCAGCAGCTCCCGGGGAGGAAGAAAGGCTTAGGAGTCATCAAGGAAGCAGCACAGTGACCCTTTGGCTATGGATGCCAGAGCAGAGCTAGAATTACTGTGGCTGGGAGGTGACTCTGAAGGCCCCCAAAAGAAGCATTTCTCTTCATGACTCAGAGAAAGTCAGGAATGAATTCCCTAGACATGAAACTTAAGGAGGTTTCTGGCCTCTAATTGGAATATTTAGGATTTGTCAGTCTTGAAATCTGATGGGCACTGCAAGGAGCTCTGTGGGTCTGTGGGGCAGGAAGATGCAATAGAAAGTTATTTTCCTCTCTGGTTCTGCCTTCAGATGGGAATATGAGGCTTGTTCTTTACGCTGTACAACTTTTAACACCAGAGGTCCCAATGGGTCAATCATAGTCCACCACCCAGCAGAGGAACTAACTGGACCAATCTTCAGGTTATAGTGCTCAGTTAAACCCACCCCTCTGCCTCTTAAAGCACTCTCCCCTAATTCTGGCAATCATAAAAATCTGTAAGGCTTTTTAATTTATAATCTCATTTCTGGGAATTGGATACAACTAAACTATCCATGAGCAGGGGAAATGCATGTGCATGAAAATGTTCACAGCAGCATTATTTATAAGCAGACAAACTCAGAGCTTCTCAAACTTTGATATGCATCTCTTAGAGGTTTTCTTAAAGGGCAGATGTAGTAGACCTGGTAGGTTTGAGTGGGGCTCTCATCTCTGCATTTCTAACAAGCTCTCAGGTGATATCCAGCTTATCAGGCCACACTTTGAGTAGCAAGGGGCTTACTTTATATGTACTGCTAAGCCTGCTGCTAAGTCACTTCAGTCGTGTCAGACTCTGTGTGACCCCATAGACAGAAGCCCACCAGGCTCCCTCATCCCTGGGATTCTCCAGGCAAGAACACTGGAGTGGGTTGCCATTTCCTTCTCCAATGCATGAAAGTGAAAAGTGAAAGTGAAATCACTCAGTCATGTCCGACTCTTGGCGACCCCATGGACTGCAGCCTACCAGGCTCCTCCGCCCATGGGATTTTCCAGGCAAGAGTACTGGAGTGGGGTGCCATTGCCTTCTCCGTTATATGTAACTTAAAAAAAAAAAATCAAACATGTATATGACTAAATAAATGATAGGTAGGTACACCTCCTCCATGGAATACTGAAATGGATGTTAAAATGATTTCAAAAACAAGCAATGTGAAGAAGCGTTTATGACATACACTAAGTGAGGTATGGATGTGAGAGTTGGACTGTGAAGAAAGCTGAGCGCCGAAGAATTGATGGTTTTGAACTGTGGTGTTGGAGAAGACTCTTGAGAGTCCCTTGGACTGCAAGGAGATCCAACCAGTCCATTCTAAAGGAGATCAGCCCTGAGTGTTCTTTGGAAGGAATGATGCTAAAGCTGAAACTCCAGTACTTTGGCCACCTCATGTGAAGAGTTGACTCATTGGAAAAGACTCTGATGCTGGGAGGGATTGGGGGCAGGAGGAGAAGGGGACGACAGAGGATGAGATGGCTGGATGGCATCACCGACTCGATGGACGTGAGTCTGAGTGAACTCCGGGAGTTGGTGATGGACAGGGAGGCCTGGCGTGCTGCGATTCATGGGGTTGCAGAGTTGGACACGACTGAGCGACTGAACTGAACTGAAGAGAAAAACACAGGATACAAAATCGTATACATATTAGGATTGCAATTGTAAAAAAAAAAAAAATAATAGGGAAAACATTGGAAGCAAATCCAAAATTAACTGAATGGTTCTTTTAGGATACTGAGATTATGTATTTCCCCCTCATTTTCAAGTTTTCCATCATGTTGCCACATTACTTTCATAGTCTAATAATGCTGGTAAACTGGGGAATATTAGGTAATCATACATCCTGCTTTTCTAGAATAGTCTCAGGTACCTGTTGTCTCTACACAATTATTAATAGTGGTCCCTTCACTCCCAAAATGCTTTATGTAGTTGATAAATTCTGTGGCCATATTAGATACAGGAATGTCCGGAGGCTAGTTACGTGCCTTCTCTGTTACTCCAGAGCATGTGAAAAGCTGAACTGAATGCCTGGAGAGGGGGGCGGGGGACAGGGGAGGTCTCTGACGTGTACATCGTTTCAGCTGATTTTTAGAGCAGTTTAGGGTCACAGCTAAGTTGAGAGGAAGTACAGACACTTCCCATATACTCGCTGTCCCCACACACGCACAGCCTCACCTACTGCCAACACACTCCACCACTACAACTGAACCTACACCGACACATCACAGTCACCGGAAGACCATGGTTTACACTAGGGTTCACTCCTGCTCTTGTACATCCTACGGGTTTGGACAAAAGTATAATGAGTGACATGTGTCTACCGTTACAGTCTCATACACAACCGTTTAATTTCACTTTCCTAAAAATCCTCTTGCATATTTGTTATAGGTGTATTTACGTTGTGATATAAGACCTCAATAGTATATGCATTAAAAAATGTTTGACACAACCATGAAAGCTAGCAATTTTTTAACAGGGGAGAGAGGAAGTCAGGCAAATGTTTGCTGTGCTTTTTAAAACTCTTGCTTTTTAGTTAGCTCTTTCTGATCTTTTCTAACTGCACACCAGGAGTCATCTCATAAGATGAAATCCTACACATCTTAGGGCTGTGATTTTTCTCCTGCTGCTGCTGATCCTCTAAGACAGTAGAGGTAATGTTTGAAAAGGCTGATGATTTGATTCCTTTTCGCTGCTTTTGCTAATATGTGAAATTTTTAGAGCCAGGTTTTTTTCATTGCTGCCTTAAACCACGTAACTTACTAGTCTTTTACTTTATACCTTATAAACCTGAATCAAACTAATGCTACTACTTATCAGTTAAACATTTTTAAAGTATTAAGAGGAAAACTTCAAAACAATTGAATTAACTAAATACAAGCCAGATTTCCCTATAGCAAATTCTGAGGCACATTCCAATTTCACTGACTTGGAATTTTATCATACAGAATATTATCTTCAAAAATGTAAGCAATCAAAAAAAATATGTGAGCCACAAAAAAAAAAAAAACAAAACGTGAGCCATCAATTGCAGCTTGGAAAATATCTTATAAATATACCTTCTGTTGTAATTATTTTATACAAATTGAATTTAACTTGCAATGTTATTTCTTTTGTCTTTATGAGATTCATTAATTTTTTTATTCTTACAGAAATTGATATACGTTACTCTCTCCCTCTCTCACACACACACACACACACACACCCCCTGGTGTGAAACACTCTAAGTCCTAGGCCCAAACTATCTGCTGTAAGTCCTTGTCTGCTAGTGATTAGGTAGGTGGGAGAATGACGGTCTTTGTTCTTTTGCTCCCTCTGGTGTATATTCCATTTCACCTGTGTAGAGCTAAACTTACACCCCAAGGACAAATGACACTTAGGTGAATGACAATAGGTGGTTCTAAATTGAGAACGGCTATTCAGTATGGATGTAAGTTCTGATTGATGGTGCATTTAGAAGCAAAAAATAGAAGCCCATGGAGTGGATACTGGACTTCACCTTTCAGGTCATTTTAAAGAATAGTGAAAGAAAGACAGGAGAGTGAGAGGCAGTAGTTTGCCATTCCAGGAAAATAAAGGAAAGAAAAAGACAACAGATAAAGCTGAAAAGCAATGGCCTCAGAGTATACAAGAAACAGAATAAGAGTGAAATAGAGTGTGAACAAACTCCAGAAAAAAAAAAGTTTAAAAATGCTTAGGGGACAAAGTGTTACTAAAGAAAGGAAATCCTAGCTTGTGAGACTTAACGTGAAACGAGAAGATAAAAATCCTTTATACAATCAGCAAACAAAAGCAAGGAAATATAAATTCTCAAATCCCATGGAGAGCCTGGAAGGGAAGTCAGCGAGACAATGCAGAACATGCAGTTGAGAGGATAAATCATTTCTTTACCCCACTCTACACAAAAAGAAGATAAGGGCCAGGGTGAGACATATTTTCCAGCAAAAGGGTAGGGAATTGTTGAAATGCTTTTTCCTTACCACAAAAAACTAACAGAACACCCAATTCCAATGAACAGGATTCTCTCAGAAAGACAAAATCCATTCCTACAGCAAACACGGGTGAGGTCCGTGAAGGTGGAAGGAAAAGAGGCTGCCCACTCTGACACCACATGAAATATCTGTCAACTCACTGTTGAAGGAAGATCAATAAGGACCTTAGAATTTGTGGGAGCAGCCTCTCTTGAGGGAAGACACTGGGTTTTCTTGAGGTGCGGTCTGAGTAATTGGAAAGTTGGATCACTGAACAGTGAGACCATGAGTCTCTCACCCATAACCACAATTTTGAGAGGGAAATTAAGATTGTTTAAAATAAAGAATCAAATTTATTTAAAAATATTTACTTAAATGTCTCGGCATGTATTTAAAAACAGTACACACACACACACAAAAGACCTGGATTCCAAGAAGTAGAAGTCCACCAAGGTCTTACGGGCTTGAGGGAAAAAAGAAATGCCTGACATGATATTGAGGCCAAAAATATTTCCCCTTGGCCAAAAAGCATTTAAAGTTCATTTCTCATAATGAAACACAAGTTTGGCACATATACAGAATGTTTATTTTTTTCAAATGGATGAAAAAGTAGGTAACCAAAACATACAATGTCAATGAACCATGTCCATTCATTTATCCTGGCTATGGATAATCAGATATGGAGTACCCTGAAAGCAATCATGTGAGTGACCTGAATAATTGCATTGGGGCATTTTTGTAGTTGGGCCTTAGAACCACTCTTAATTCTTGTCTCTAACAAATTGTCCTCATTGTTCACCTGCGAAATGGACTCTGTGATAATACTGCTTTTCTCTATACTGGCTTTTTTTTTTTTTTTTAATGCTCCGAAAAAGGTCTAAGCTTTTCTGAGATGCAGTTTTGAAAACAACAAGAGGCTTGGCAATTCAATTCAAATTAATTTGTATACAAACTTGAGTTTCAATGATACAGACAGAAAAGGAAGTGTTTTTGGTTTTGCTTTGTGTGTGTGTGTTTTACTGAGAGACTTTTCTTGAGAAATCTTTCCTACTTAGAAAAAAAGCCATTAAAGAGTTTTCACAAGCTGGAGGGAGTCTTGCCAACATCTTGATTTTCCTCTTTCTTTTCCTCCTTGGTTTCTGATTGATTTAGAATTTTTCAATTTGTAAAGGAAAGATGCAAGTACTGTGGGTACAGGCAAATACAATTTGCATTTTCCCTAGTAAAATGCATATTTCCTTCCCATAGTTAGAGAGTGGTCTAGAGCACGAAAAGAAGGCCATCTCTCTGACTGGGGCACAAATAAATAGTTAAAACCTTTTGATGTGCATGAGCAGACAGCTTAAAGAAGATTACTGGTAGAGACTTTCGTGCCCTTTGATGCACTGTGTGGAAATAGCTTTTTCCTTAAACCAAAATAATAATAAAAAATAATGTTGGTAAAATAGTGGTTAAAAACTGAAGTTTAGGGGAATATTTAATTTGTACTTAGGCAGTTATGTTTCTTTAAAAATCTGTTTAGACTGTGTAAACATACATTTTATTAAAATGTCCTTTTTATATCCCTTTTATCTTTCTTTTTATTTTTTGGATAGTACTATTATGGCCAAAGAAATGGCCCTTAATTTTTCTATATGACCAATGAAAACCAAAGTTAATTATACTCAGAATTACTCTATGAAGGTTTTTGCCCAACAGATGAGTTTCTGGCGAGCAAGCTGCGAATGTCTTTAAACTGCATGTTTGCCTGGCGTTTAGTTCTAAACTCCAACATATTAGTCTATTTCATTAAATCATAAAAACTTTTAGAAACAAGAAAAAAACTGCTGTTATTTCAAAAGAATAAAAGGTAAGAAAAGACATATAAAGTCTGGTTTCCTTGTTTTTGTTAAGATTACAATTTTAATTTGTTATGGAACACTTCTGTTAAATCAGGAAATCCTGCTAGAACTCAAATTTGTTGCATTATTTGAGATGAACATACTTTTAGTTTGTAGTGAATCTCCTTATTCAAAAGCTATTTGGAATGAAAAACCCAGTCTAGAACTCGAACCTTATAGTTTGCATTTTTAAAAGAACTAATTTGCTGGTAGGAAATTCTTCTTAGATAAACCACACTGACTTTTCAAATGCTATTTTTTAAGAAGACCCTAAGGGTCATTTGTCTGTAAAAATAAGGACTAGGCTGCCTCCAGGGGCCGTGCCTTTCCTTGACTCTCGCCCAGACATTCCAGTCAATCAGAGCAGGGCCCATCCTCTGGCCCCCTTTGCCTACACACATCACACCTAATTTTGGCCAATTTCCCCTCTAATCTTCATCTTCCCTTGTTCTTCCTTTGTTCTCTTCTCAGTTTTCTAAAGGAAAAACTATAGCATTTAATTTGATAAGTAGATAAAAATAAAATTCCCTTTCAGCTTTTAAAAACTGCTTCCCAAAGGTACAGGAAAACCTTAAATTGTGAAATGTCAAAATGTCACTGAGATGACTCTTTATCTGTTTAAAGATATATGTTATTTTATATACATACACACATAATAAAGTTATACCCTATTCATTAGAAATTCATTAGGAATTTACAATAATTCAACCTGATTGAGATCAGAATTTATCTTTTTAGTCTTTAGAAATGATTTTACATGGAAGTAATACCATAAAAGATAATAGCATTAAGTTTAAATTACTTAAGACTGTCTAAGGCCAAATGAATATTGTTTTCTACTCAACAGAAAGCGTACAATAAGAAATCTTGGTAACCTTTTCTTCACAGCTAATGTGAATTATTTTTGATTTTGAAAGCAAGACCTACATACCTTTTGAAAAATACCTGTGTAGCCAGTTAGATCTCTTTTTCACAGTGTGATGAAAGAAAAAAAAAAACACAGACTTTGTGTTAAATCTGTTTGACCCCTGGCTCTATCGCCCACTAATTTAATAGCTTTGGACAAACTACTTCTCCAAGCCTCAACTCTCTGTCTATAAATAGGGATACTAATACCTATGCCAGTGACTTGTTTTGAGTGTACAGTGCTAGACCCCTACTATGAGATTAGTCGTGTACATTTGCTGCCTGTCCCTGAGCTCTTGGTGACCAGTTTCTTCGCAGTGATCTGAAGAGAGGAGCTGCAGCAAAAGGACGGAGGAGGGGAAGCTTCTGTCAGCTGGTGTTAATGAGTTGACTCAAATACAGTTGAAAGAAGAGTGATATACCTCCCTACCAACAGTGTGGCATTCCAGAATGTTTTTCCTCAACTGGGATTAGAGCTTCTTTTCCTCTCCAAGATGAGTTTTAAATGAATAAAAATGCTGAAGGGTATGGAAAGCTATGAGATAGTTGGCAGTGCAATTATTACACGCCCAACATATCTTGGGAATGACCCTTCAATACCAAGGTATAGGCTTCCCTTGTGGCTTAGCTGGTAAAGAATCCGCCTGCAATGCAGGAGACCTGGGTTTGATTCCTGGGTTAGAAAGATCCCCTGGAGAAGTGAACAGCTACCCACTCCAGTATTCTGGCCTGGAGAATTCCATGGACTGCACAGTCCACGGGGTTGCAAAGAGTTGGACATGACTAAGCAAGTTTCACTTCACTATGATCCTCTAACATAGGTTCATTCATTCATTCATCAATCATTCAACTAGCATATATTATGTGCCTGTCAAGCCCCCAGAACTGCACTGGGTATTCAAAGATTTAGCCCTCAGGCACATTACAGCGTCATTTACAGACATATAAACAAGCACCCTAAAGTCCTGGCACTCAAAGTGTAGCCTGTGGGCCAGCAACATTGGTATCTCCTGGGAGCTTGCTAGAAATTCAGTATCTTGGTCTGTTTTAACTTTGGTTAAGAAATAAGTATTGTCTCACTGTGACCAATGATCTTATTTGACCAAGTATTTCAAAGTTTTTTGACAAACTTCCCGAATACCAAATTTTAATTAACATTCTTTTGACTTCCAGCTAACTTTGGGATGCTTTAGAGGGCATCTCAGAGAGAAATGTTTAACTAATATTATTTGGTATATTAAATTACAAAAAGCCCATTACTACACGAGCAATAAACTGACTTAAGATATACTATATAGATGAATGTTATTAATACAGACATTCTAAAAATTATATAAAGTTTCTAAAATTTGGATAAGTCCTGGTATAATGCTATAGTTATAGTTGTTATCTTAAAAAGTTGTATGTCACAACAGTAACCAAGCTTCTATATCAATTACACTGTAATCAGATGTCTAAACGTACCTTTTCAGTCTTTTGTCATTCATAGACAATTATTATTGTACTCTGATGGTGTTACAAAAATGCTTTATCTTCAGGAAGATTTATAGAAAGACTACGGAAGCAGTTACAACAGTTCCGCATTAAGATGATGTCTGCGCAGGAATTCCAGCACAAACCTACCTAAAACAAGAGGCTGTCCTACCCTTGGGACCCCCAGATCAGGCATCGAAAGATTTTTACTTCCTAACAGGGCAGAGTTGATGCCCCTATTTAGCCCTGAAACAGCTACAGAAAACAGACTATCCCTCTCTGCTTCTCAAAAGATTATGGGAGTAAAATTTCTAAGTGGGGAATGAAACGGAAGGGAAAGGGGCAGGGCACAACCTTTAAAGAATTACAGCCATTGAGGACACAACGCACACTGGTTAGAACCAACTAGGTCCAAGATGGCGGATGACTGATTTCCACTGAACCTTGAGCCTTAATACACTTTCACACTACATGAGCAAGCCCCCACAACCCACCCACAGGTGACAGTTCCAAAGCTGACCATAAAAGGCCCAAAACTGGGCAGTGGCCCAAGTTCCTGGAAATCTCTGTCTCTTCCCCAAAATAGCTGGAATACTCTTCCCACTCATTAGCTTATGAAACTACCCACCCCCTAAAAAAACTGACAACACCGTGCCCTGGCCCCTCTCACTTTCTGAGATCGCCCACACTTAGTCTCTGGAGTGTTTATCTCCCTAAATAAACCTCTTTCACTTAATGAAAAAAAAAAGAAATTCAGTATGTGAGGCCCCAATTTGGGCCTAACGAATCAGAATCTGCATTTTAACAAGGTTACAAGGTGATTTGTATGTACATTATAACTTTAAAAGTAGTGCTTTAAATGGGACCTAATTAAAAGCTTTTGCACAGCAAAGGAAACCACAAACAAAATGAAAAGACAACCTACAGACTGGGAGAAAATATTGGCAAACAATGCTACAGATAAGGGATTAATTTCCAAAATATAAAAAGTTTAAAATATATATATAAAAACAACAACAAAAAAAAAACAATAAAAAATGGGCAGAAGACCTAAGTACACATTTTTTTGAAAGAAGACATACAGTTGGTCAACAGATACATGAAAAGATGCTCAACATCACTAATTATTACAGTGATGTAAATCAAAACTACAATGAAGTATTACCTCACATCAGTCACAATGGTCATCATGAAGAAGTTTACAAATAATAAATGCTGGAGAGGGTGTGGAAAGAAAGGAATCTTCCTACACTGTTGGTGGGAATGTAAATTGTTGTAGCCACTATGGAAAAGAGTGTGGAGATTCTTTAAAAAACTAAAAATAGAGCTACCATATTACCCCGCAATCCCACTCCTGGGTGTATACCTGGAAAAAACTCTAAAGACACATGCACCCCAGTGTTCACAACAGCACTTACAATAGCCAAGACACAGAAGCCACCTAAGTGTCCAGGGACTGATGAATGGGAAAAAACGATGTGGTATATACATACAATGGAATATTATTCAGCCATAAGAATGATATAATGCCGTTTTCAGCAACATGGATAGACCTAAAGATTATTATGCAAGTCAGAGAAAGACAATATCATATGATACCACTTACATGTGAAATCTTAAAAAATGATATAAACACACATTTATAAAACAGAAACAGACTCACAGACATGGAAAACAAACTGATGGTTATGAGAGGGAATAGAGGCGGCTGGAGATAAATTAGGAGTTTGGGATTAACAGACACACACTACTGTATATAAGATAGCTAATCAATAAGGACCTACTATATAGCACAGAGAACTATATGCAATGACTTATTATAACCTATAATGGAAAAGAATCTGAAAATATACACAAAAGTATAACTGAATCACTTTGCTGTACACCTTAACCTAACAAAACATTGTAGTTCAGTTCAGTCACTCAGTCGTGTCCAACACTTTGCGATCCCGTGGACTGCAGCATGCCAGGCCTCCCTGTCCATCATCAGCTCCTGGAGTTCACTCAAACTCATGTCCATTGAGACAGTGATGCCATCCAACCATCTCATCCCCTGTTGTCCCCTTCTTCTCCCGCCTTCAAACTTTCCCAGCATCAGGGTCTTTTCTAATGGGTCAGCTCTTCACATCAGGTGGCCAAAGTATCGGAGTTTCAACTTAAGCATCATTCCTTCCAATGAATGTTCAGGACTGATTTCCTTTAGGATGGACTGGTTGGACCTCCATGCAATCCAAGGGACTCTCAAGAGTCTTCTCCAACACCACAGTTCAAAAGCATCAATTCTTCAGTGCTCAGCTTTCTTTATAGTCCAGCTCTCACATCCATACATGACTACCAGAAAAACCAAAGCCTTGACTAGATGGACCTTTGTTGACAAAGTAATGTCTCTGCTTTTTAATATGCTGTCTAGGTGCATCAAAACTTTCCTTCCAAGGAGTAAACATCTTTTAATTTCATGGCTGCAGTCACCATCTGCAGTGATTCTGGAGCCCCCAAAAATAAAGTCTGCCACTGTTTCCTCTGTTTCCCCATCTATTTGCCATGAAGTGATGGGACTGGATGCCATGATCTTAGTTTTCTGAAAGCTTTAAGCCAACTTTTTCACTCTTTTCTTTCACTTTCAGAGGCTCTTTAGTTCTTCACTTTCTGCCAGAAGAGTGGTATCATCTGCATAACTGAGGTTATTGATATTTCTCCCAGTAATCTTGATCCCAGCTTGTGCTTCATCCAGCCCAGCTTTTACTATGATGTACTCTGCATATAAGTTAAATAAGTAGGGTGACAATATACAGCCTTGATGTTCTCCTTTTCCTATTTGGAATCAGTCTGTTGTTCCATGTCCAGTTCTAACTGTTGCTTCCTAACCTGCATATAGGTTTCTCAAGAGGCAGGTAAGGTGGTCTGCTATTCCCATCTCTTTAGGAATTTTCCACAGTTTACTGTGATCCACACAGTCAAAGGCTTTGGCATAGTCAATAAAGCAGAAAGAGATGTTTTTCTGGAACTCACTTGCTTTTTCGATGATCCAGCGGATGTTGGCAATTTGATCTCTGGTTCCTCTGCCTCTTCTAAAACCAGCTTGAACATCTGGAAGTTCATGGTTCACATATTGTTGAAGCCTGGCTTGGAGAATTTTGAGCATTTCTTTACTAGCATGTGAGATGAGTGCAGTTGTGTGGTAGTTTGAGCATTCTTTGGCATTGCCTTTCTTTGGGATTGGAATGAAAACTGACCTTTTCCAGGTGGCCTCTGCTGAGTTTTCCAAATTCGCTGGCATATTGAGTGCAGAACTTTCACAGCATCATCTTTTAGGATTTGAAATAGCTCAACTGGAATTCTATCACCTCGACTAGCTTTGTTCGTAGTGATGCTTCCTAAGGCCCACTTGACTTCACATTCCAGGATGTCTGGCTCTAGGTGAACGATCACACCATCGTGATTATCTGGGTCATGAAGATCTTTTTTGTACAGTTCTTCTGTGTATTCTTGCCACCTCTTAATATCTTCTGCTTCTGTTAGGTCCATACCATTTCTGTCCTTTATTGAGCCCATCTTTGCATGAAATGTTTCCTTGGTATCTCTAATTTTCTTGAGGAGATCTCTAGTTTTCCTCATTCTATTGTTTTCCTCTATTTCTTTGCACTGATCTCTGAGGAGGGCTTTCTTATCTCTCCTTGCTATTCTTTGGAACTCTGCATTCAAATGGGTGTATCTTTCCTTTTCTCCTTTGCTTTTCGCTTCTCTTCTTTTCACAGCTATTTGTAAGGCCTCCTCAGACAGCCATGCTGCTTTTGCAGTTCTTTTTCTTGGGGATGGTCTTGTTCTGTTTCCTGTGCAATGTCACAAACCTCTGTCCATAGTTCATCAGGCACTCTGTCTATCAGATCTAGTCCCTTAAGTCTATTTCTCACTTCCACTGTATAATAGTAAAGGATTTGATTTAGGTCATACTTGAATAGTCTAGTGGTTTTCCCTACTTTCTTCAATTTAAGTCTGAATTTGGCAATAAGGAGTTTATGACCTGAGCCACAGTCAGCTCTCAGTCTTGTTTTTGCTGACTGTATAGAGCTTCTCCACTTTTGGCTGCAAAGAAATCCAAGATCAAAGTGTCACTAGTCTTGGTGCCTTCTGAGGGCTAAAGGAGAATCAGTTCCATGCCTTTCTCCTGGCTTCTGGTGGCCTTTGTCATCCCCTGGCTTGTAGACGGTGTTCTTCTGTGTCTTCACCTGGTCTTTCCTCTCAGCAAGTCTATCTAAAACCAAATTTAGTCTTTTTATAAGGACACCAGTCATTTTGCATTAGGGCTCACTCTAGTGACCACATCGTAACTTGACCATCTGCAAAACTCTATTTCGAAATAAGGGACTGGGATTAGGACTTCAACATGTTTTGGGGGGACAAAACGTAATCCTTAGCATGACCTTTGACCCTTCAACTTGAAAATGATTAGGTATTAGTGAAACAAGCTGGGCATCTCAGGTGGTAGAACCAAAGTTAGTAAAGGCTTAAGGAATCACACCTCTCAGTAACCACAGTTGAAGGATAAGAGCAAATGGAAGGTGAGGGAAGGAAGGAGGCAGATTTACTAGAAAACTAGGTAGGTCTAAAAATGCTGCAACAGAATTGAACTTTTCATTCTGTAGGCAATGGAGACCCAAATGGAGGGCTCCAACCTTCAGTGCTGTGGCCCGGTTTCCAGCTCCCTGGAAGCAGGATGCAGAGTAGACTGAGCTGGCCTCTGGAGTCAAGTCACCAGTGAAGAGGTCACTACATTGGTCTCTGTGAGAGATGAGGAGGGCCTGAGCTGGGGCAAATTCAAATAGGATGAAGAGTGGGGGAAATGAGAGTCATGAGGAAATGGTGATGTCAGCCCTGGGTTTGTTGCTTAGTCTGCTTATGTGGGAAATACCTACCTCAGGGGGAGCATGTTAGACTTGGGACTTGTGTTCCTTCAAGAAAAGAGTTTGGTCCAATGAGAATGCAAGACAAAGGATGCTCCCCCTCTCTACCCCCAATCCCCGGTAATCAACCTACAAATACAGCAGCAGAGCTTCCTGGCAATATTCAGACAAAGTTGCAGCAGGAGAAACACTCATGACCCTTCTGGGATTCAGATCAAAGAGTAAAGAGGAAGAACCTGGAATGAAAGGCAGTCTCTATCTCACCAGAAACTTTAGGAATCAACTTAGAATCTTATCTTCCCCAAACCTTGGAGGTGAGCCAGCTCTTAAAGAAGGGTATTGGAAGAAAAACACCCAAGTATCAAATGGCTCAGACGATTTGATAAACACGTGTGCTCGCTGGGAGGCAAGGCTGCTCTGGGAGTCCCTTCATGGCTGGGAAGTTAGAGAGCATTGCTCTAGTCCACATTCAGTCTCATTCTTTGTAAGCCCTTGGTTCTGCATCCACTTACCTGCTGAACACAAGGTATGGCGGCCTTGGACTGTGGTAAGGCAAGCCTCAGAGTGATGCAGAAAGCTCCCAAACTGCACCTGGTTCTCATAGGGTCCTTGAGCCAAAGTCCTGTCCTAAGCTGACAAACAACACAGACAACTTAAGGGACAAAGAGAAATGACATAGCAGCTAAAAATGAGAAATTTCTCATGATTACACCCTCCTAGCTTAGACACTTTTTCTGTAAAAGTCCAGATAATAAATATTTTAGATTTTGTGGGCCACATACACTCTCTATTCCATATTATTTGCTTTTAGTGTTTTTTTCCTAACAGCACTTTAAAAATATAAAATATCATTTTTAGTTTGTGGGCTGCATGATATCAGGGTACAGATGATAGTTTGCTGACCCCTGGCTTAAAGCTGACCCATGAAGCCATGGAAAACAACAGATATGCAATCTATCTTGCTTAATCACTTGAGACATTTGAGTTTTTATTCTCACCTCTTTCCACCATAGAGTCTGATTAATTGGGCTCTTGCAGTTAGCTGACTTGAGAACTCTCCAAGAATTCAGAAGCAAGGCTTGTGTGGCCTGCCCTCTTATAAACAAACACACTCTAAGGTCTGAGGTGCAAAGTGATTGATGTACAGGAAGCAAAAGGCCTCTAGTCTTCCACTCACTACCTTAAAACCCTGAGCACTATCTTTTTTTTTTTTTTTTTTTTTTAACCTTTTGGCCTCACCCTGTGGCACATGCGATCTTGGTTCCCCAACCAAGGATTGAACTTGCATCCCCTCCATTGGAAGCATGAAGTCTTAACCCCTGGACAGCCAGGAAAGTCCCACGAGCACTAGTAAGAAAAGAGGAGCCCCACTGAGAAGCATAAGAAAAGGCCTGCCTCTGAGATGGCATGACTTTACGTTCCCCAAACAGTCATGCGTTATGCTTCCAATTAGCTCCAGCCCTCCCTACATCCTGCAGGGAAACTCTTGGCCAGTTCACACGTGTTAGGTGTTACATTAGCAGCACACATCATGGTATCGATACAACAGGCCTGGTGTTTGCTTTCTGACTCATGGACATGGTTTCCGTGGAACTACGAGCACGCAACCCCAACAATGCCCAGTCTGTTCAAGGTACAGACTATTTTAGGAGTGTCTGGCTTAAAGCAGAGTAGATTAAATGGAAATAATCAGAGAAAGAAGAATTACAAAAAAAGTTTTATGGATAGATCTCAGTTCCAAACCCAAATCTCTATTCTAACATCAAACAATGCAGATACTACTGTGAATTTATATGGATGCAATGGGGTGAATTGGAGTTAGTAAACTCTAGCATATATGCAAAGACAGCAATATATGATAAACAATATGGCCCTGGGTGTTTGCGGTTATTTTACCCTGGAAGCATTGATAAAACAGTTGATTTGAGCATATGCAAAGACAGATATTTGCCTGGTAATTGACAGAGGAAACAAAAACAGACTGTGTACTCTTTACGCCAAGGAAAAAGATGGAGCACTTTGTTATCTTCTTCTTTCCTTCTCACCCCCCAAGCCTGCTTAGAAGCCTGTTCTCAGGTGCTAAACTCCATTCTCGGTTTACAGTGAGCATCCTGCCAAGAGCCGAAAGGAAGACAATGTGCCTGTCATTAGAGCATCTGGGAACTGTTTTGTCACATGAGCTCAGACAAAACCACGCTCACCACAGGTCAGTCTGCTCCTCGGCTATATATATAGGTGTTTCTCTGTGTGCCTTGGAACCCCCTCAGCGTGACCTCACCATTGTGTTGTCCAGAAAAGTATCAGCTGAAAAATAAAGGCCCACTTTACAGCTATTGTATTGCTGGCTTGTTTTACATCCAGAAACATTCAATTTAAATACGGCTTTTGTAGAACTTGGAAAATGCTCACTATAATTGCTAAAATATCAATGTAAACCCTCTTGTCTTTGGGATTTAAATATATCCATGAGCTACTATCGAACTGCACAAGTTGAAAATTGTCTGCAAAGAAATAAAAGTGACAAATATGGTAGGAATATACAATAGTACAAATGATGAAAAGTAAATTGCCCTTTGAATTATGCTCATTTAATAACTAAAAACATTGTACTGCACATAAGGGATTTTATGAGGCATAGCATTTTAACTGCTGTTTCTCAATGCAGCCCTATATCCGTTCCATCTCCCTCTAAAATGCCATAACCCAATGTCCTGCAACTGTGAAGGAAGGACAAATTTTGAGTTATAAAGCTGGGCTCTGCCACGTACAGCTGCCTTCTTAGTATAGTACAGCCCACTGCCAAAATAAATGAACAGCATCTTTTTGTGGAACTTACTGTCAGAAACCCTCTAGCCTCACGTCTACAAGCTTGATTGGTAACAGAAGCAACCCAAGGAAAACTATGTGATGCCTGCTCTCTGCTTAATGGTGCCGTCTGTGCATTTGTTATTCAGACCCAGCTTTTCATAGCAACCATTGAATATGCAAAGTTGAATTTAGGGATGCCAGAGTTAATTAACACCAGCTCCATTTGATGGCAAGCTTTGTAAACAATCAGGATTCTAACTTCTTTAGACTTGAATTTTGGAGCCTGACAACTTTTATCCCTTGGAGTTAGGAATTCTGTATAAAGTATAAATAGATGATTTCAGGTCATATTTACTTGCCAAAAGATGGAACACTGATTGGTAAGGATGCCTACACACCTACAGGCTACTGGATGAAGGAGGATTTTCATTTTTAATGGTTAGCAGTAATACCTCGTTTAAATTCAGAGGGAGGCCCAGGTTTTCCCTCTGTGGAGAGGCAATAATCTGAGGCAGGCTCTTCAGAAATCCTAGGTTGTGACTTCCTTTTGCTAATTTTCCTTGCACACACTTCGAGAATGACTACTACTTTACTGTTCTCAAAGTGACCATGCAGTTGGATGCAACAGAAGAGGGCTCCATTTTTTCCATGTTATACGCTGTGCCCTGAAGATACTGCAGAGGTTTAGCATCTTGCCAAAGGCAAATTTCCCCCATATTCTACCCAATCTACATACTTCACAGCTCCATAAAAACCATTCCCCTTACACAAAACTCTGAGTTGCCACAGAAACACCCATCTCTTACCTGATACCTGGCATTTGAGACTCAGAACTTCCAAGTTTAGAAACCAGGCAGCTTCTGCTCTCTGAAATGAGAGGAGACTCTAGTGAATTTTCATTTTTCCAGAAGTTGAATGTCCAGGTTGCTGCTCTTCCTCTGGCCACTTGCATTTGGCATTTTGCTGCCCATTCGTACTGTCACCAAAGCCTGGGCAAGAGAAGTAAATGAAGTTAGGATTCAAATCTGCCAATTTGGTTCCTCCTTAGATACTGCCGGGTAAAAGATCTGGCCAAGAAGGGTGACATGTCTAAACCAATTTTTTTTTTAAGTTGGAGGATAATCGCTTTACAATTTTGTGCTAGTTTTCACTGTACAACATGAATCAGCTATATACATACACATATCCCCTTCCTCTTCCACCTCCCTCCCACTGCCCCTGCCCACTTCTCGAGGTCATCACGGAGCTCTGAGCTGTGCTCCCTATGTGTCCAAACCATTTTAAAGCGTAAATTATCTATGAGTTGTAGCCATTTGACGACTTGAAAGTCAGGGACTAAAACGATTTTTAAACCTTTCGTAAATGAAGAACTTACTCCAACAAACTAGGAGGACTGTGGACAAGTCAGGAGCCAAAGAAAATGAATCAAGAACCTGAATATGGAGAAAGCTGAAAACTGTGTTGCTGGATCTAGACAAGGAAAGACTCCTGCGATTTCCTGATGTACAAAATGAAGGGGTCACACTGAATGAGAGCTGCAGTTCCTTCCAGCTGCGACTTTCTACAGCGTTTCAGCTGAGTGTGAGAGGATTATCTGTTTCTGTATAGAGCAGCAATTACAAGGAAGGACCTGGGCACTCAGGGCAGGGCTATTTTGCTTTGCTTCTGCCAGGAAACTGCTCTTCTAAGGCTGTGAAAGATATCCTAATAGTCACTATGAACCCACCTCCACCACGTGAGCACCTACTATTCACCAGGCACTCTGCTAGGGACCCAGGATACAAAGGTGAATAGGACCTCCTAGGAGCCCAGAATCTGGTGAGGGAGACAAATGTCAAAAATCACCCCAGTACAATACAGTAAGTGCTGCACTAGAGATGACATAAGAAATATTACGAGTTACACGAAAGAGCAAAAAGTCTTATGGGATAAGGCAAGGCAAAGAAAAGGACGCAAGGGCATTTCTGGGAATGGTGATGAGTGAGAAGGGGAAGGAACTAGAGCAGCTTGTGTGGCTGTAGTGGGCCAAGAAGTCAAGCACAGCAAAATCACTGGAGATGTAACTGGAAACAGTTTAAAGTAGGTTATACAGCTCACTAATTAATGTGGATGTCATCTTCAAGGCAGTGGTTCTTGACTGGTGGTAAGTAGTCATGGCAAGAAGTCAAGAATTCATTGTCTACAGATTGAATGTATCTTATGTTTCTGGATAGATATTATTGGTCAATTTATGTCGATGCTTTATTTTTTTCCAAGTTTTTTTAAATTTAAATTTATTTATTTTAATTGGAGGCTGATTACTTTACAATATTGTATTGGTTTTGCCATACATCAACATGAATCTGCCACAGGTGTACACGTGTTCCCCATCCTGAACCCCACTCCCACCTCCCTCCCTGTAATAAATTGTAAACTGTTGCTGAATTCAAAGTAGCTTTTAATTTAGGTAATCTCTCAATTAACAGGTGAAAAGAGTATAGCTATCATGGGGGCATCCATGATGGTTTTTGACATGGAAAAAAAAAAAACCATGCAAAAAGGATTGGGAACTACTATTTTGGGTGATAAAAAAAATAATTACTTTAAATAAGGGCATGATTACTTTAAATAATGCAGCATGATTTAAATCATTCACTGTAGGAATGAATGAACTTTGGAATGATCACTCTGAAAGATATTCAAGGATGAATATGAGTGCAGTGAAAGGAAGCTGCTCAAGTTGAACAAGGATAAGAGCTTTGACAGTAACAGGAAGACACAGAGGAGAGGATAAACTCATGAGGTGTGTAGAAAGTAGAAATAAAAGGATTTGTTGACAGATTGGATAGACTAGAGAGAGAAAGAGAAGAGAGTAAGGACCACTCCCGGGATTCCCATTTGGACTGTGAAATGAAAGTGGGACATGCAGGAAACAGGATTGTTGGAGAGGACAGGAAACTTGATTAGGGATATATTCACTCAGAGGTGCCTGAGGGGCAGAGACGTGGAGTCCTTAATAGGAGATAGGGAATATGAGTTGGAACCCCAGGACAGAGGCAGAGGCCACAGGTTAAGTGATTTCCACAGATAACCAGTGGAAATCACGAGAATAATTAGGAGAGGCAATGGAAACCTCAAGAGTGGATGACATTACTCAGAGAGACTTGTTGATTGTAAGAAAGAATGCTATGAAACCCCAAACTTTAGGGTTGGGCAGTAAAAGAGTCCTGACAAAGGCGACAGAAGACGCAGCAGGATCTGAGGGGACAGTGAGACAGAAACTCTGGAAGAGATGGCAAAAGGCTAAACATCACAGAAGAAAATTAAAAGGAAATAAAAAAGAAGGCAACAAATTCTGGCCACCAAGGGGCCATGGTGATCTGTAAGAACCCCTCAGGACAGGAATCAACAGAGAATGCAGAGCACATGGCCTTGAGTAATGAGTTGTAAAGGCAGAAAAGGAGGCCAGGAATGAAAGGAAAAGAGAGATACAGGACAGTAGATTGAGGAAACAGCAAACAAGGAAAATTATTTCAGACCTGAGGAAACATGAGTGTACAGGTTTCAACCAAGGAGAGGCTGTCAAGGGAGACGAATTATGAAGATATGAAAAAGGAAGGTGTCAACTGACAGAGCCAGTCCCAGAACCAATGAGTGGGTTGATCGTGATTACCTCTCCTCCCTGGCAACCTCAACACCATACTAGTTCTTCCCCGGGCTGGCAGAGAGTTTTCATACCACTGTGCCACCGCTGTGGTATGAAATCTCTTAATCTGTGGCCTCATGTTGTTCTATCAGCTAGAAATGACTTGCCCACTTGCCCTGCTTTCTCTGTCTTACATTTGCACTCACCCTTCTGACCCAGAGCAAATTCTGCCCTCCTCTGAGAATCCCGCCTGATTTCCTCTGCAATTCCCAGTCCTACAAAATAGATGAACCTGCTGGATACTTTTATCACAGACTTTATTTGTACTGCCATCATCATTTTCCTCTCTGTTTCCCCCAGTAGAATGTGAGCTCCTGAGGGCAGGGATTTTGTCATAATGTGCTTTGTATCTTAATTGCCCAGCCTGTTATCTGATTGACAGGGGCAGGGAACTGTAATTGCATACTCACTTTGGAGGGTGCTTCAATCCTAGCAAACTCTGTTACACATGTAAGAAGATCTTCCTCTTACAAAGGAGGAAGCTAAAATTGAGAAACTCTAAGCAAGTTGCTGAAGGTCACATTATCAAAAGTAATAAGTGGCGGGGGCGGGGGGGGGGTGCTTTCCTGGTGGCTCAGTAGTAAAGACTCTGACTGCCAGTGCAGGAGACACGGGTTCGATCCCTGATTCAGGAAGATCCCACAGGCCGCAGAACTAAGCCCATGTGCCACAACTTTCGAGCTTGTGCTCTAGAGCCCGGGAGCCACAACTACTGGAGCCTGTATGCCCTAGAGCCTACGCTCCACAAGAGAAGTCGCTCCACAAGAGAAGTCGCGGCAAGGAGAAGCCCATGCACCGCAACAGAGTAGCCCCTGCTCACCACAACCAGAGAAAAGGCTGCATAGCAATGAAGACCCAGCCCAGCCAATAATAAACACATAGAATCTTTTTAAAAAGACTTCTTGTTTAAAAAATACTTAAAATAACAGTAACAATGCAGTAGTAGCAAATACAGATCATGTTACTCCACCAGGCACTGCTTTGGGTCCCAACGGAAAAAAAAGATACAAAATTCAATTGATTCGGCTCTTACAGTTTCATGCCTTTTAGCCTCAAGGAGCCCCACAATTGCATCTAATCAATCCTTTTATGCTTTTCAGAGCATCTCCTTAACACGATCCCTGCATATTTGACCAATACACTCTTCTTCCTCTCATTGAATAGCCATCCTCCTACCACTTCATTACTCTCAGCACATAATTACGGACCCAAGCTCAAAGGTAACCTCTTCCCCAAGCCTGTGTGTACTCAATTCTGCAATTTAACCTCACAAGGTGCAGTTAATTGTGGGATCTAAGTCACATGCATATAGCCAATCTCTTCAGAAGACCGAGAGAAACAGGTATGTTTGGTTATCTTTCTATACCTTGTGATAGAGGACCCCTGGAAGGGAGAGTGAATGGCTGTTGAACATGCTAATCTTCAGTTTCTTCCCTGTATGGACTGCTTCCCTCTCAAATTGAGCATATCCCAAATTAAAACAACATCTTCCGATAAGTCAGATTTCCAATCCGCTCATACTTTTGTGAGATTTTCTGATTTCACACAGAATTTCTGTCAACCCAAACAAAAAAATTAAGTCAACTCTTTTCTCTTTATCAGTTGTGTCCAGTCTTTTACAAAGACTCAGTGTTTCCTTTGAGAGGAATTGCTCGTGGACACACACTTTCTGCTCCATCCCTCATGGCCCTATCCTATCAAGGGTCTCAATGCCCCAGTGTAAGACTGCCGCCCTTGACTCCTAGCCTGTGTACATGCCGCCAAGCTCAATCTCTTCCAAACATCTTTTGTAAAGTCAGGCATCCTTCTGAAGCATGGCTTTCATGATCTCAACTTCTGGTCAAAAATGAATTATTAACACAGGAGAAAAAAACATGTGATGTTTGATTAACAATTCCTAACGCTTGGATATGTATGAAAGACATACATATACATACATACATACAAGGAAAACTAAAACCGAGATTGTCAATCTAAAGTTTGCAAATTTCTAAAGTATGCAAGGATGATCTACTACTTACCAACTGAATTGAGAAATTCTATAGAAGGTGACAAGGGCTTCCCTGGTGGCTCAGTGGTAAAGAATCCTCCTGACAATGCAGGAGATACAGATTTGATCCCTGGGTCAGAAAGATCCCCTGGAGAAGGAAATGGCAACCCACTCCAGTATTCCTGCCTGGGAAATCCCATGGACAGAGGTGCCTGGTGGGCTACAGTCCATGAGTTGCAAAAGAGTTGGACACGACTGAGTGACTAAAAAACAACAAAAAATAGAAGGTGACAAATTTTTGCCACTTAAAATTGAACGAACCACAGTCTGAAAGAAGGCAAAGACATGTTTCTTTCCCACTTCCTGCATGACATTCTGAAATGTACTTTAGAAAATCAGGCAGCTGTCACTGTACTGCTTTTTGGAATAGCACATTACATTCCCCTTGTATCCTCAAAACTATCCTAAGTGTATCCCCTACTATGTCCTTCTAGGTCTACTGCTCCCAGCCTACAACAAGGTGGGATATAGAATAATGGCTGTGGTGAACATGCCTCCCATGATCCAAAGTGCTTCAGACCAGATGGAGGCAGAGACAACCCTACTATTGGTGTGGCAGAAACTTCTCATTGCCACCGCCCCCCTGCCCCTGCCCCCAAATCAATTCTTTCTTCTTCTCTGGTAAGAATCTATACCCGGATGATGGCTTCCAAGAAAGGAACCATCACCTACTCTTCACCTAGGTATCCCCATGAATGAAGTTCTCACCAGTGGCCTTTAAGACAAAGGTGCTCATGCATCTTTAAGAGATAACTGGTGTATTCTCTTTACCCCTTATTCTTCATCCCCTTTCCCACAAAACTTCCCAGATGGCAACAGTGGTCAAGAATTTGCCTGTCAGTGCAGGAGATACAAAAGACATGGGTTCAATCTCTAGGTCGGGAAGATCCCCTAGAGAAGGAAATGGCAACCCACTCCAGTATTCTTGCCTGGAAAAATCCCATGGACAGAGGAGCTTGGTGGGCTATAGTCCATGGGGTTTCAGAGTCGGACATGACTGAGTACACACACACACATTTGTGCAAAATAAAATTGAAAAGCTAAAAATTGAAGGTTGGGCAATGATTTCTTAAGCAAATGCAGACACCAAATCCAGGCATGACAATATTAATTTCAAACAATGGAAAGTTAAGAAAAGACATTAGAAAGGACATGGAATATCATATTCCTTTATAAAGATCAATGATTGGGATCTGCTACTAAGTAACAAAGCATCAAAATACATAAGATAGAAACAATTAAAAATTACAAGGAGGACTTCCCTGGTGATCCAGTGATTGGAGTCTGCCTGCCAATGCAGGGGACATGGGTTCAATCCCTGGTCTGGGCAGATTCCACATATGTCGGGGCAACTAACCCAAAGCACCACAACTAATGAATCCTGAGAGCCCTAGAGTCCATGTTCTGCAACAAGAGAAGCCACTGCAATGAGAAACCCGAGTGCCTCAAGTAGAGAGTACCTCCCTCTTACCAAAGGAAAGCCTGCACACCACAATGAAAACCTAGCCAAGTCTAATAAAATTCAATAAAATATTATAAGAAGTCAACAGACATAAAACTAGAGTGACCTTTTTGATAAGTCAGGTAGACTAAAAATAAATGCAATGAATTCTGGAATTAAAGAATTACATTAAAAATTAAACCATTAAAACTCTAGGTGAAAAATTAGCTGATCTGAGAATAGGTAAATCTAAAAACAATGGAAGAAACAACAGAAGACAGAAATGAAAGATTTGTCTATGTAATTTTAAAATACGTAATCCAAAAACAATGGCAAATGACATACTAGAAAAAGTTATAACAGGTACAACAGACAAAAGGTAATATTCTGAATTTATGAAAGTCTCATAAATAAACTGGAGAAGGAAATGGCAACCCACTCCAGTGTTCTTGCCTGGAGAATCCCAGGGACAGCGGAGCCTGGTGGGCTGCCGTCTATGGGGTCACACAGAGTCAGACACGACTGACGTGACTTAGCAGCATAAATAAATATCAGAAATACTAACATTCTATGCTAGTTGTGTCTAATTGTTCTAAATCTGCACTGTCCAATAGGGTAGCCACTAACCACAAGAAGACTTGAAACAAGGCTAGTGTCAGTGTTAAAATGATAATATTTGGGGTATATTCGGCTAAATAAATTCTATTATTAAAATAACTTTTCATTAAAATTATTTTACCTGTTTCTTTTTACTTGTTTAATGTTGATACTAGAATATTTTAAATTACATACATGGCTCACGTTAGGTCTTTATTGAAAAGGGCTGTTTTAGAATAATGATTAAGAAAACAAAGAAAAAACTCACAAAAGAACAAATACAAATGACCAATAAATTAGGAAAAAATTGTACCTCACTCATAATCAAGAAATACAAACTGAAACAAGATACCATTTTTTCTTTGAAATTGACAAAGTTAAAAAAAAAAAAAAGGACCTCATTGTTGGCAAAGTTTCCATAAAATGAAAGGCCCATAAAATGGAAACTCTCATACAGTGCTGATGAGAGTATAAATGAATTCAACCTTTCTTGAAAGCCATTTGGCAATATGAATCAAGAATCTTAAAAACACTTATACTCTTTGACCTAATGTCTCTGTTTCTAGGAATTCAGCCTAAATAAATAATTTTTAATGCAATTAAAGCTTTTGTATAAGGATATCCATCACAGTGCTATTTCTAATAGTGAAAAGTTGGAAACAAATAGACAACAACAGAGAAACTGTTAGGTATATCATGGTTCTACCTTATTATCCATATTCTATAGCCTTAAAAATTAAAAAAAAAAAATCTAGTGATGAGGAAAATGTTCACAACAAATTGAAAAAAGCAGGACTTATTTTACAGTATAACCATAAAGAATACTGTATCTATGTACATATCATGCATAAAAACAGTATTTCATAACTTTAATATCTTAATTTCCTAGTTTATAACACCTTTCACAAAGTTAGGATCAAAGTTAGATAATGCAAAAAAGGCTCTAAGTGGGTATCTCTGGGTAGTAGAATTATTTTATTTTCATCTTTATACTTTCCTGGGTTTTTTCCTCCAAAATATTCATGAGTATGTACTATTTTAAAAACAAGAAGAGAACAATCCCTTTTATGAAAGTATCTAGGCCACATCAATCCCCACCCTCTCTCAGGTTGCAAGCCCTCTATGAACCAGAGCCCTTTTCCTTTCCAAATTCATTTCCCATGGCTGCCATTAGTCATGTCAGAGTTCCCTCCATGCCATGTCTGTCCTCGCCTCCCTTTCCCTAATGCGGTCTGACTTCCCACTGAGCACATGCAGCTCAGAACATTCACAAACCCTCTCATTTATCCCACCAAACAATCCTGAAAGGTGGTTATTATTATCTGCGCTGTAAAGAGAGAAGGGGGAGAGGAAATGGTGTTTTTTTCACTAACCTACAATTTCACCCACCCTTACCTTCTGCACAACTGTTTTTCACCTCCACTCGCTGAGTGACAAGGAGCAAGTTACTTAACTTCCATACGGCTGGCTTCTCACGTGCAAAAGAGGGCGACAATGGTACACCACCACGGAGCTGCTGTGAGGACGATGGGATCCCACTACTCAGCTCTCTTAGCCCACTGCCTGGCCTGCTCCTACCATTACTGACCCTTTTCAGTTGGACCCCAACAAGACACCTCCTGCCGGGTATCTCAGGCCAGCGAGAACTAGTCCGGTGCAGACGCAAAGGAAACCTTTCTTATATCAGGGAATGGACAGCCAGAAGCTCGGGCTCTAGAGCACAAGCTCATCCCACGGGTTGTGGGCCCGGCTGCCTTATAGGGATCTCGCCAGAGGGGGCGGAGTTCTCGCGAGGCTGGCACAAGTGCGCTGCTCAGCTTCCAGAGAGCCGGGCTGAGCACTCCCCTGCACACTGCCTGCTGCCACCGCCGCCATCTTTACTTGAGCGTTGTGCTCAGCGCTTCGGCACAGGCCTGGCCAGAACTGAGTTATAGGAAACAGCTATCTGCCACCAGAAACTCTGGTCTAAAGGGCTGGGTGCGAGGCCTCTGCATGTGGCCTCCTGTGAGCAAGTGAAACCAGACTCAGCACAAAGGATTTTTTTTTTTTAAGTTTAGACCTTATTTCATTACTCAGATTCCTTTTTATATTTCCCAGGAATTGTTAATAGGCTTTGCCGGTGACAATGCCAGCTCAAGTCCCTCCTCGCCTTCCAACTCTCTCCAGCTCCTAAGACCGATGCCTTTCTTTGCCTTCTCTACTCTTCCTTAACACAGGGCTTGGTGGTTCTGTGTGTTAGCTGTGATTCCTCAACTGCACCACAAGCTCCCACCAGGGAGCGGCAGAGCCCTCTCCCCCCCAACACCCCCCCCCCCACACCACCTCCACACACACACATTGAGTGCTATGGAACATTCTAGACTCCAACGTCTAATTGCTTGAAAAATATTTAATTGCTTGAAAAGTCAGTAGGATTATTTCACATGTCAGCCCTTGGGCAAACTGAAAATTTCATACAGGGTGAGCAACCAGTCACATGGATTTAATAGACTTCTCCCAGAACATTCTGACAAGCCAAACACTGAGGAGAGGCCCACCCACTTTACTCAAGCAAACCTAAAGCACCTGCATATTGCCACGGGCTGGATACATCCATTGCGTTAATTAGCAGGGACTCCCCAGGGAAGTTCAGGTGGTGCTAGTGGTAAATAACCCACCTGACAGTGCAGAAGACCTAAGAGACTCCAGTTTGATCCCTGGGTCAGGAAGATCCGCTGCAGGAGAAAATGGCAACCCACTCCGGTATTCTTGCCTGGGGAATCCCATGGACAGAGGAGCTACAGTCCATGGGGTTGCAAAGAGTCAGACGTTCCTGAAGCGAACTTAGCACACACAAGTTAGCCAGTTTTCTAGCTAACTAATTTCCTCTCCTTCCCATCCTGACCCAAAACATATGCTGGATCTCAGCGAGATACGGCCTCTCCACAAAGAAGCTCACATAAGGGATTCCTTCAGATGAGCCACCCAGGTCCCTGGGTCAGCGCATGCTCAGCCCATCACCCACAATGCCTCTGGCTGAGGACTCATTCCCCACTGGGCAGACACGATCCAAGATCAGGATGAGTCTGATACGATACCAACTTATTAACCATCTAAGGAAAAAACAAACAAACAAAAAAACTGCTTTGCTTAGTACACACTTTTAACTAAGGTAGTACTGATAAGAGACAGTTACTGAGATGAAAAGAGGAGTTAGTTTAGGGGAAGCAAAAAACTTAGATACCCAGAGTATTTCATCTTCAAATAGATGCAACAAATATTTTCTGAGCGTCTGTTTGGTGCCAGGCACAGTCTGGGACACTAGGCACACAGCAGCATTACTGTTGCTAAACTCCCACAAACTACCCTGCTCCTTGCCACCCGCCCACCCCTCACCACACCCCAGGATGATTCAGAACCCTACATTTATCCACAAGCCTGCCTCCCTTGACAGCTTGGTGAAGAGTGATGTGGACACAGAAGGAAACCAATAAATATTTGTTGAAGGAATGAATTGGCAAGGAATCCAAGTCTTTGGTTTCCCCACGCCTTCAGCACAGGACACACAGAGTGAGAAACATCCCCTGGGCCCCTGGGAGGTAGGATCCTGCAGAGCTCCTCACAGCATCACCTGAAGTGGGGAGGACGGAATTCTTTACTGAAGGAGCCGCACACACAGGCACCAGGGGGCAGAGTGAGCAGTACTTTTGGAGTTGGCCGGGAGCTGGTGCCTTTTCAAGAGAGTCCTCCTGGAGCCGTCTGAGACCTCCCAGTAGAACAACAACATATTTTCTGTGCTTCTCGGCACATTCATGTTTCTAGTCGAAGTACAGTATCTCTGAAATCCAGCGTGTGATGTCCGGGTCAGGATGGGAAGTGGAGGAAGGCAGTGAGCTGCAAAGTTGGGATTCCTCAGGAAATGTGGATAGTTCATCCTACCCTTTTGGTTGGGGAGGCTGAAGGAACAGTCACTGCTGCTGGAAGACTGTGTAACACAACTCCACTGTCTGAGGCGCCTTCCCCTCAGTGTCTGAATGGCCAGCCCCATGAAGCTGACAGGAATCCAATAACTGGGAGGCATTCTTAGTTTTATGTCCCAAGAAGAATGTGTAACATTTAGAGGACAGTAAACCCCAGACCCACAGTGTTCCATTAGACTCTTCCTTACTGGGCAGTAGGCACCACTTGGGCACACTAAGCCTAGCATTATCAAGAAATAATTGAGAAATACAAACTGAAAGAATTCTGCTACAAATGGTATTTATTACTTCAAAAGAGAGAACTGTTTTCCCTTTTATGGCATCGAAGATATCCATTTTTTGAAAATGTTTTCCTAGCACATTACAAATTACTTCAGAGTTGGGAAATGCTCCTTGCTAGGAAGAGGCTGTGTGCTCTGAGGATTGGTTCTGACTCCTGATTGAAAATATTGTTTATTTGGGCAACTACATTCTTCAGTCAGTAAGGCCTGGGGAGTTTACTATTAATCCCAAATGTAAACCCCAGTTAGAGTTGCTGCTTACAAAAGCTGATTACTATTTAACTCTCATGTTCACAGCACATCTTGCAAATGCCTCCAATAAATGAGAAAACAGTACTTATAAGCAACGCTGACTGAGGTGACCTAAATTACTGCTCCTTCGATCTTTTCTCCTACCTCGACTCTCTCCATTGACTGTCCCAGAAAACACCTGAAGGTTTAGCCCAAAGATGAACTTGCACGAATCTGGGGGAGGCGGGGCGGGTGGTGGTGGGGTGAGGACAGAGGGGAGGACAGGAAGTTGTGCCTGACGGCTGGCCTGGTGATTGCATGCTCCCTTCCTGTTTTAAAGAATTGCTATCTGGACAGGAATTGAACCAGAAGAACCATAGATACACATGGAGTTAGCATTGCTAGATTTAGCAAAACAGACAAAAACTATTGTATGTGACATATACAATATAGGCCCTGTTGATCTGAGGTTCAACTTGAACTGGGCATCCTCACAACCCTCCACTGAACAGATAACCCAGACTTGCAGGAGACAGGAGCCGTAGAAGGATGAGGCCCTCAAAATCCCTAAGAGAAAGGTTCTCAAGATTTCTAGGGTAGCTACAAGTACCCAAAGTGGAGAGTCTAAGACTCCTAGAGGGCAAGGGCTAGTCCATCCCATGAGCCTGGCATCCCTGGTCCCCCTGGTTCCCCTGGCCAGCAGTGGGCAGTGGGAGAGGAATCAAAGAAAAGGAGATAGCCAGCAGGGTATGCCCTTTCCTCTTCCTGCAAGCTCCTCTCACACGTGTTCTTTTTCCTCCTCTCCCCTTCGACTCTCCTCGTCCTCGCCCCAGTATCCCCTAAAGCCAAACAAATCCTGAAAATCAAAAAGTAAAAAAAAAAAAAAACCACCTTTTTTTCCACTGTGGTTTTCACGTAGATTTTCAACCTACGACATGCAGACATGATTGAAGCAATTAACCCTGAGGTGCGAGAGACGCTTCACTAGGATTTGCAGCCACCAGTCAGGAGGCGAGACAGGTGTGGGAGGGGCAGTGGGGCCACAAAAGAGGGCGCCCCCAGTCGCCATCCCCGGGGGCTCGCGGATGGCTCCTGCGGCCGCTGCTGTTTATCAAGCTGTTCACAGGAAGGGCTTCACAAAATAAAATAAAAATCAACTTTCCAGTCACAGCCCTGACAAGTCCCAGGACGGCCAGCTCCCGGCTCCCACACACGCACCCCTTGTGCCCTCTCTGGCTTTCAATTCCAACTCCCCATCACATGGGGGTCCCCACCTGCTTCCCCACGAAGCTGCTCTTCCTCTTGTAACAAGAACGTCCATCTCGGGTTTTATTTCCTCCCGAGAAGCCTGAGGAAGCCTCAGGTGGGTTTCCATGTCAACCTTCACTGAAATCCAAACATTTGACTTTCTCAAAGGCAGTTTAACCTCTGCCACCACATCCTTAGAGGGGCAGAGGATTTTTTCCCAAGGCTTGAAAAAAAAAAAAAAGACTAGAGCTTTCAAAAGACTCAGGCTTCTGGGGGATTCTAGTCACAGAGTGATAACACATCTTGAAACAGGATATTTATAATTTGTTTGGTTTCACATTTATCCTCCCAAAGCTAAACAGAAATGGCTGAGAGCTATGAAAACACTTAGGTAACAAGAGGGGCCAGAGCAGAGATAAAAAGAATAATTGGAAACAGAGAAGCTGCTTCAAGTCGCACCTTCTTGAAGGCTCATAGCTCGGCAGGCTGGAAAGCTCAGGGCAGGCCACAGCATCCTTCCATTCTGGGCATTCCTTAGCCTCCCCTCTTCCAAGGTTTACTTATGCAAGCTTAGCTGCAATTTTCCATAGATCCTTGGCCTGGTCCCAGGCCACCTTCCCAGGGAAGAAGCCCGCAGGGATGGGAGCTTGGGGGAGAACAAACACAGGTTCCAAGCTCTGGAACAGGCCACCTGGAAATGAAAGAGAACCTGTCGAGATAAGGGATTTACCCAGGCCAGGGTGCGCTGTGGGAAGCGAGCAGGGCAGGAGCAGTACAGCCTCACATGCCCAACCATCAGATGACGAAACTGGGAGGTAATAAATGGGTCTAGTGAGGCCACACGTGGAATAGTATGTTCCTCACGGCCTCACAGGGAAGAGGCACACACTGACTTGGCTGCCATTCAGAGAAGAGCAATTAGGATGATTAAGAGGCCAGAGGGAGTGACTTAGGGGGAGAGATTAAAAGAATTAAACATGTATACCTTGGCTAAGCTCAAAGCAGAGGGAATGTGGAAACTCTATAAGCATCCTCAGAACATAAACATGAGGAGAACATGGAATTGTTTCACATAGTCCCTGAGGGATGTAACTGGAAGTAATAGGATGGAGGAAAAGAAAACTGAACTACCTGTTGGAGAAAGCTTCTGAATAGGTCCAGATCAACTCTGACACTCAAGAAGTGTCAGTCACACCGAATGTTCTTGAAAAAAAGTCAACAAGGGGAGGAACAACGTGATAGGAGAGAAATAAGTGCATGTAACAGGGGCTGGTCTGACAGAGACGCTGTGAAAGGGAAAAAATAATAACACAAGACAATTTCTTTTAGGGCATAGTCAAAATCTTTGGAGGTTCCCTACTAACTAGAATTGATTATTGGATGTCTTAGCTTGGCATTCAAGGCCCTCTCCCACTGGCCTGAGCGCACCCTCCTAAAATGACTTCTCATCAGTTCTCAACGTTAAGCATATCTCCTGAAGCTTCCTGCTGCGTTTCCTCCTTTGTTTATGAAATCGCCCAACCTGGAATTCCTCCCCCGACTCCCATTGTCCAGCTATTGAAATCTTACTCAGTATTTAGAATCTACTTAAACCCTGCTTCCTCTGGCTACCCTGATCGATCCCAGTGCTCTTCCCTCTCCCTCTTTCCCAGATCCCATTTTGGCAGCTGTGACAAACTCCTTGCTTTGTCAGCTAATAGGTTCATGTAATACTGGAGACATCATGAACTGGAATGTGTATCTTCTCTCTCATCCTTTGCCACCAGCTTTTTGATCCTTCTTTGACAGCTCTTCCCTCCATGGTGAACCAGAATTCACATAACACTAGGGTCCTGTCCTGCTTTCCTCCTTCCTACCACTCCAGGAAAAAACTCTCTCTTATTTCTGACTTTCAGATGCGGGTGCTCCCCGGAACTCCTTCTCAGCCACTTCTTTTCTCGCTCTGCATTCTCCCTGGAAGATCACTTCCAACCTTGGGGCTGCAAGGACTCTCTCAACACTAATAATTCACAAGTCTGTGTCCAGCTCAGTTGCTTCTCCTGCGCACCAGGCTTCTTATTGGATATCTCAAGTTGGAGGTTCCATGTGCTCTTCAACATGCCCCAGGTACAGATCTGAACTCAACGTCTTCTACTTCAAACCTGCTTCTACTCTTTTTAAGAGAATGCCCCCAACTAGAAATCTCCCTATCACCCCAAATGAAAACTCCCAAGTGCCCTCCTAGGCTCATTTCCTGCCCCTCCTCCACAATCAATCAATCATCTCAATCAGTCATCAAGTTCAGTTTATTCTGCCATGCCTTTGTGTCTGCCCAGGACTGCCCCAAACTCCGCTTTACTTATCTGGTGATAGTACTTACCTCCTTAACCACTGATGAGAGCACATCCCTTAGACACAGTACTTCTCCCGTTGCATCCAGAGATGAACCCAGGTGTAAGCATATGATCCAAGCCTGGCCAATAACAGGTTTTCCTGGGCCCCTACATTTTGAAGCTGTTCTGAATCACAGAGAGCAGGACTCCTTGGTTTCATCAGACACTGCAAAGACATGATTTCAGAGCCACCAACAGGTCATGTAACCAGGCCTGAAAGAGTGAACAGCTAACTTCCAGAGATAAGAATAAAAATAGAAAGAGATGGCAGGATGCCATTCCCCAAACCAGCTGTGGCAGGGCCAGCGGCTTCCTTGCATTTCCATGATTTGGTTACAGGAGCCAAAAAATTCCCCACCTTTAACAGAGCTTCTTAGAGGTCATTTCTGTCTCTTTGAGAGTTCCTATTAATATTAAAAAAAAAAAAAAAATCAAATCTGGCATAATTCTTCTCATTCTGTGCGTATCACCATCAGTCTCACCCAGGCCACTAAAAGCCTTCCCACTGAATTTTACAAATAGTTTCACTCCTTTCTGTGTCACTCTTTCAGTGCAGCCACCATGAATTTTCTAGAACTCAAGCCTGATCAAGACACTCCTGACTTAAAAGTCTAAATTCCTTGTCAAGGCTTACCAGGCCCTGTGCCCCCTTGCTCTTGCTTACTTCTGTCACATGCTATGTACCCTGATGTAGAATCCATTCTGCTTGAATTGCTCTTCTCTCCTAATATTGACTCATCCTTAAAGTCAAAGTGTAAAATGCCACTTTGTCAGAGAGACTCTAAACTCTAAACTGGTGTTTGTGTTAGTCCCTCAGTCGTGTCCGACTCTCTGCGACCCCAGGCTCCTATGTCCATGGGATTCTCCAGGCAAGAATACTGAAGTGGGTTGCCATTCCCTTATCCAGGGGTTCTTCTCAACCCAGGAACTGAACCCAAGTCTCTGCATTGGCAGGTTCTTTATCGTCTAAGCTACCTGGGAAGCTCTAAGGAGCCACTCCATGTTCAAGGTCAGGAGGGGCGGCGATGAGGAGATACCCCTCATCCAAGGTAAGGAGCGGTGGCTGCGCTTTGCTGGAGCAGCCGTGAAGAGATACCCCACGTCCAAGGTAAGAGAAACCCAAGTAAGACGGTAGGTGTTGCAAGAAGGCATCAGAGGGCAGACACGCTGAAACCATACTCACAGAAAACTAGCCAATCTAATCACACTAGGACCACAGCCTTGTCTAACTCAATGAAACTAAGTCATGCTGTGTGGGACCACCCAAGATGGGCAGGTCATGGTGGAGAGGTCTGACAGAATGTGGTCCACTGGAGAAGGGAATGGCAAACCACTTCAGTATTCTTGCCTTGAGAACCCCATGAACAGTATGAAAAGGCAAAATGATAGGATACCGAAAGAGGAACTCCCCAGGTCGGTAGGTGCCCAATATGCTACTGGAGGTCAGTGGAGAAATAACTCCAGAAACAATGAAGGGATGGAGCCAAAGCAAAAAGAATACCCAGCTGTGGATGTGACTGGTGATAGAAGCAAGGTCCGATGCTGTAAAGAGCAATATTGCATAGGAATCTGTAATGTCAGGTCCATGAATCAAGGCAAATTGGAAGTGGTCAAACAAGAGATGGCAAGAGTGAATGTAGACATTCTAGGAATCAGCGAACTAAAATGGACTGGAATGGGTGAATTGAACTCAGATGACCATTATATCTACTACTGTGGGCAGGAATCCCTTAGAAGATATGGAGTAGCCATCATGGTCAACAAAAAAGTCTGAAATGCAGTACTTGGATGCAATCTCAAAAAGGACAGAATGATCTCTGTTCATTTCCAAGGCAAACCATTCAATATCACAGTAATCCGAGTCTATGCCCCAACCAGTAACACTGAAGAAGCTGAGGTTGAATGGTTCTATGAAGACCTACAAGACATTTTAGAACTAACACCCAAAAAAGATGTCCTTTTCATTATAGGGGACTGGAATGCAAAAGTAGGAAGTCAAGAAACACCTGGAGTAACAGGCAAATTTGGCCTTGGAATACAGAATGAAGCAGAGCAAAGGCTAATAGAGTTTTGCCAAGAGAACGCACTGGTCATAGCAAACACCCTCTTCAAACAACACAAGAGAAGACTCTACACATGGGCATCACCAGATGGTCAACACCGAAATGAGATTGATTATATTCTTTGCAGCCAAAGATGGAGAAGCTGTATATAGTCAACAAAAACAAGACTGGGAGCTGACTGTGGCTCAGATCATGAGCTACTTATTGCCAAATTCAGACTTAAATTGAAGAAAGTAGGGAAAACCACTAGACCATTCAGTCAGTTCAGTTCAATTCAGTCGCTCAGTCGTGTCCGACTCTTTACGACCCCGTGAATCGCAGCACGCCAGGCCTCCCTGTGCATCACCAACTCCCGGAGTTCACCCAGACTCACGTCCATCGAGTCACTGATGCCATCCAGCCATCTCATCCTCTGTCGTCCCCTTCTCCTCCTGCCCCCAATCCCTCCCAGCATCAGAGTCTTTTCCAATGAGTCAACTCTTCGCATAAGGTGGCCAAAGTACTGGAGTTTCAGCTTTAGCATCATTCCTTCCAAAGAAATCCCAGGGCTGATCTCCTTCAGAATGGACTGGTTGGATCTCCTTGCAGTCCAAGGGACCCTCAAGAGTCTTCTCCAACACTACAGTTCAAAAGCATCAATTCTTCAGTGCCTCAGCTTTCTTCACAGTCCAACTCTCACATCCATACATGACCACAGGAAAAACCATAGCCTTGACTAGACGGACCTTTGTTGGCAAAGTAATGTCTCTGCTTTTGAATAGACCATTCAGGTATAACCTAAATCAAATCCCTTATGATTATACAGTGGAAGTGAGAAATAGATTAAGGGACTAGATCTGATAGAGTGCCTGATGAACTATGGAATGAGGTTCTTGACATTGTACAGGAGACAGGGATCAAGACCATCCCCATGGAAAAGAAATGCAAAAAAGCAAAATGGCTGTCTTGGGAGGCCTTACAAATAGCTGAGAAAAGAAGAGAAGTGAAAAGCAAAGGAGAAAAGGAAAGATATAAGCATCTGAATGCAGAGTTCCAAAGAACAGCAAGAAGAGATAAGCAAGCCTTCCTCAGCGATCAATGCAAAGAAATAGAGGAAAACAACAGAACGGGAAAGACTACGGATCTCTTCGAGAAAATTAGAGATACCAAGGGAACATTTCATGCAAAGATGGGCACAATAAAGGACAGAAATGGTATGGACCTAACAGAAGCAGAAGATATTAAGAAGAGATGGCAAGAATACACAGAAGAACTGTGCAAAAAAGATCTTCATGCCCAAGATAATCATGATGGTATGATCACTCACCTAGAGCCAGACATCCTGGAATGTGAAGTCAAGTGGGCCATAGAAAGCATCACTACGAACAAAGCTAGTGGAGGTGATGGAATTCCAGTTGAGCTATTCCAAATCCTGAAAGATGATGCTGTGAAAGTGCTGCACTCAATATGCCAGCAAATTTGGAAAACTCAGCAGTGGCCACAGGACTGGAAAAGGTCAGTTTTCATTCCAATCCCAAAGAAAGGCAATGCCAAAGAATGCTCAAACTATCACACAATTGCACTCATCTCACATGCTAGTAAAGTAATGCTCAAAATTCTCCAAGCCAGGCTTCAGCAATACATGAACCGTGAACTTCCAGATGTTCAAGTTGGTTTTAGAAAAGGCAGAGGAACCAGAGATCAAATTGCCAACATCTGCTGGATCATGGAAAAAGCAAAAGAGTTCCAGAAAAACATCTATTTCTGCTTTATTGACTATGCCAAAGCCTTTGACTGTGTGGACCACAATAAACTGTGGAAAATTCTGAAAGAGATGGGAATACCAGACCACCTGATCTGCCTCTTGAGAAATCTGTATGCAGGTCAGGAAGCAACAGTTAGAACTGGACATGGAACAACAGACTGATTCCAAATAGGAAAAGGAGTACATCAAGGCTGTATATTGTCACCCTGCTTATTTACCTTATATGCAGAGTACATCATGAGAAACCCTGGCCTGGAAGAAGCACAAGCTGGAATCAAGATTGCCGGGAGAAATATCAGTAACCTCACATATGCAGATGACACCACCCTTATGGCAGAAAGTTAAGAGGAACTAAAAAGCCTCTTGATGAGAGTGAAAGAGAAGAGTGAAAAAGTTGGCTTAAAGCTCAACATTCAGAAAACGAAGATCATGGCATCTGGTGTCATCACTACATGGGAAATAGATGGGGAAACAATGGAAACAGTGTTAGACTTTATTTTGGGGGGCTCCAGAATCACTGCAGATGGTGATTGCAGCCATGAAATTAAAAGATACTTACTCCTTGGAAGCAAAGTTATGACCAACCTAGATAGCATATTGAAAAGCAGAGACATTACTTTGCCAACAAAGGTCTGTCTAGTCAAGGCTATGGTTTTTCCAGTGGTCATGTATGGATGTGAGAGTTGGACTGTGAAGAAAGCTGAGCGCTGAAGAATTGATGCTTTTGAACTGTGGTGTTGGAGGAGACTCTTGAGAGTCTCTTGGCCAGCAAGGAGATCCAACCATTGACTCATTGGAAAAGACTCTGATGCTGGGAGGGATTGGGGGCAGGAGGAAAAAGGGATGACAGAGGATGAGATGGCTGGATGGCATCACCTGACTCGATGGAGGTGAGTTTGAGTGAACTCCGGGAAATGGTGATGGACAGAGAGGCCTGGTGTGCTGCGATACATGGGATCGCAGAGTCGGACACGACTAAGCAACTGAATGGAACTGAACTGAACTGATTTTGTTATTTCCTTGATCATAACACTACCCATCACAGTTCTTACAAAAATTATTTATTAAATGTTTTACCTTTCCCCACTAGTCGATAAGTGCCTGAGAGTAAGTCTATGTCAGCTTTTCCAGAGAGAGAGAGTGAACAGTGGTGATCATGGTGAATTAATAATACCAGCTACCACCTAGTCTTTGATGGCTTTCAAATGTATTTCTAGACTTTCTCCCTTGGTTTCAGATGTGTATTTCCAACTGCATCCTAAACTGGTCCACTTTCTGTGGTCCATATCCTCCTAGGAAAACAATCTAGATGCCTGAGAGTCACTTTCTGACTCCTCCTTCCCTCTTTCCCAATATGCACTCAATCAACAAAGCTTATCTGTTATCCCTTCTACTCTCTGGCTATGCTAACTCTGCTTAGTAGAGGTGATAGCCTCCCAACTGGTCGCATTGATTAACTGCCTTAATTCATTTCCATGTATTCTTGACATTGTACCCAGAGTTGTCTTTAGAAAAGTGCAAAGCCAATTGTGTTGCTCCTCTTAAAATTCTTATATGATCTACCCAAGATAGAGTTCCTCTCTTTTACGATCTGGCCAAAGCTGACCCTTCTCCTTTCACTGTCTGCCCCTTCTATCTCAGTATTGTTCCTGGGGGCTTCCCTGGTGGTCTAGCGATTAAGAATCCACCTGCCCATGCAGGGGACATGGGTTCGATCCCTGGTCCAGGAAGGTACCAAATGCCATGGGTCAACTAATCCCGTGCACCACATCTACTGAAGGCCGTGCCCCCTAGATCCCTGCTTGGTAGCAAGAGAAGCCACCACAGTGAGAAGCCCGTGCACCACAACGAAGAGGAGCCCCTGCTCGCCACGACATGTGCAGCAATGAAAGCCCGTGTGCAGCAAGGAAGACTCAGCACAGCCAAAATAAATACATAAAAATATTGTTTGTGATACTCACATTATCTTTCATGCCTATGCACCTTGGCATATGTAGTTTCCTCTGCCTAGAATGTGCTTTCTCCTATGTCAGCTTGGCCAGCTTAAGACAACTGAGCTCTGGGAAGCTTACCCTAACTTTCTTAAGCAGGTTTAGAGTAGTCTTCCTTCCATGATGGGAAGGAAGATAATGATAATGATAATAATGTATCACATATATACTATATACTAGTTTCTCTGCTACTAACCATTAGTCTATGTGGATTATTATGTCCAATAAAGAAACTGGGAACTGAGGTAAAGAAAGGTTAACTGACTTGTCCAAGTCTTCACACTTAATACATTTCCAGCGTCAGGATTCAAACTCAAACTCAAGTCTCACGGCTCCGAGGTCTATGCTCAGGTTCTTTATGCCATGCTGCTTTCTGTACCTCTGTTATTGCACACACACATCTTATCACTAAATACATTATTTGGTTTATTTCTGTCTGTCCTATGGGAGAGTAACTTAGAAGCGGGGCCCATGGCATTTTACGTTTGAGTCCCAGTGTGGCAGACAGTCAAAAATGTTTGTTGAATGAATAAATATATCAGTGAAGGTATGGTGAGAAGTGAGAACACTCTGTGGCTTATTCACCTCCAAATATGGACAAAATTGTGACGTAGGCAAGTTTCCCCTCCGTTTTTGTGTCAGTGCACTCATGTTTGCTTTCCACCCTTGGGAATGATGTGAAATTAGAGACAACAGGCGGAGGCAAGTGAGTCAGAGATTCCAGGGAAACTGTGCAGCCCAGTGGAGCAGAATTGCATGGGAATAAGATAAATGATATGAAATTCACATGAAGTCAAAATGCCCCTTAACATTTCCTCAAGAAGATGCTATGCCAGGACCCAAAGTCATTGCCTGTTAGAAACTTGAATAAGGCCAGTTTTTCCTCCAGAGTTCAAATGCATTACTGTTTCTTTATTGAACCTTGATAACACAGTGAATGCATCTGGGGGTCATATTCAGGTGTTCCAGGCAAGGGTACTTTTTTTTTAATTTAAATTTATTTATATTAATTGGGGGCCAATTACTTTACAATATTGTATTGGTTTTGCCATACATCAACATAATCTGCCACAGGTGTACACGTGTTCCCCATCCTGAACCCCCCTCCCACCTCCCTCCCTGTACCATCCCTCTGGGTCATGCACCAGCCCCAAGCATCCTGTATCCTGCATTGAACCTGGACTGGCGATTCATTTCTTATATGATATTATACATGTTTCAATGCCATTCTCCCAAATCATCCCACCCTCTCCCTCTCCCACAGAGTCCAAAAGACTGTCCTATACATCTGTGTCTCTTTTGCTGTCTCGCATACAGGGTTGTCATTACCACCCTTCTAAATTCCATGTATATGCGTTAGTATAAGTTTTTCTTTCTGGCTTACTTCACTTTGTATAATAGGCTCCAGTTTCATCCACCTCATTAGAACTGATTCAAATGTATTCTTTTTAATGGCTGAGTAATGCTGCATTGTGTATATGTACCACAGCTTTCTTATCCATTCATCTGCTGATGGGCATCTAGGTTGCTTCCATGTCCTGGCTATTATAAACAGTGCTGCGATGAACATTGGGGTACATGTGTCTCTTTCAATTCTGGTTTCCTCAATGTGTATGCCCAGCAGTGGGATTCCTGGGTCATAAGGCAGTTCTATTTCCAGTTTTTTAAGGAATCTCCACACTGTTCTCCATAGTGGGTGTACTAGTTTGCATTCCTACAACAGTGTAAGAGGGTTCCCCTTTCTCCACACCCTCTCCAGCATTTATTGCTTATAGACTTTTGGATCACAGCCATTCTGACTGGCATGAAATGGTACTTCATTGTGGTTTTGATTTGCATTTCTCTGATAATGAGTGATGTTGAGCATCTTTTCATGTGTTTGTTAGCCATCTGTATGTCTTCTTTGGAGAAATGTCTATTTAGTTCTTTGGCCCATTTTTTGATTGGGTCATTTATTTTTCTGGAATTGAGCTGCAGGAGTTACTTGTATATTTTTGAGATTAGTTGTTTGTCAGTTGCTTCATTTGCTATTATTTTCTCCCATTCTGAAGGCTGTCTTTTCACCTTGCTAATAGTTTCCTTTGTTGTGCAGAAGCTTTTAAGTTTAATTAGGTCCCATTTGTTTATTTTTGCTTTTATTTCCAATATTCTGGGAGGTGGGTCATAGAGGATCCTGCTGTGATGTATGTCGGAGAGTGTTTTGCCTACGTTCTCCTCTAGGAGTTTTATAGTTTCTGGTCTTACGTTTAGATCTTTAATCCATTTTGAGTTTATTTTTGTGTATGGTGTTAGAAAGTGTTCTAGTTTCATTCTTTTACAAGTGGTTGACCAGTTTTCCCAGCACCACTTGTTAAAGAGATTGTCTTTAATCCATTGTATATTCTAGGCAAGGGTACTTCTAATAAACATCCTGCATGGTAAGTTTTATCTGACCCTGCTTCCTAGAGAAGTTGGTACCAGGAGTAGTCTGGGAGCACAGATGGTAAGATTGGGTTTTAGAGCTGGACCATTTATAGCCTGTTTGGTGGTAGGTAGAGCACAGATATCCCCCAGCACAAGGTGGAGGTCCAACTGTTAGAGCTTCATTGGTGAATTATTATAGTAGTAGAAAGAAATTACATGAACTGGGGCAAAGTGTCAGGCTTTTGAGGTATATGAGGCAAACAGTAAGTGTGAAGTCAGTGAAACTGAATGGGTATTGCTAAGCCCTACATCACTAAGAAAAGATAATAAAAGGCTGAAAGCAAAAAACAGGCAATAGCAAGTGAAGTAAGAAAGCAAAGGGCCTCCCAAGTGTCACACAAAAAAGGCTCCCAGATCCTTCAGGATGGCAGAGAAAACTTAGGACCGGGTTTTAATCAGAAGAATAGACAAACTCCAAAGAAGGTTGAGCTCCCAGCTGTGGCAGGTATGCTATGCCTGGTTGGAAAAGAATACAGCCCTGAATTAGTTATTGTAAACAAACTCATTTCCTTTTACATGGCTTATCACATTAATAGATCTGGGAAGACAATGCAGACATATACATACACAAAGTGTCCGTTCTTGTGCACTGAGTGGAAAAATATGGTGGATGTCATTCATTCAGTCAACAGTTAAGTTACACAGTGCCAGGCACTGGGCTAATTGAGATACAAGACAAATTAGTCATGGTAGAAAGGAAATAAGAATAGAATCCAAAAATGCCATTTGGTGAATCGATTTCTATCTACAGGGAGGTTTTTAGTGGCATGCCACAAATCGCAGGCATTGTCCATATCTTATGTAATATTATTTATTAGCCATGATTTTGATAAACAATAATAGGAGACCTATTTGTCACATTTTATTTTGGCACAAAACTAAGTAGGTTAGCAAGTACAAAGATGGCAGGATCAAGATACAACCAAGACTGGAAGCATCGAGCAGAAATGCTCAATATAGACAAATATAAATTTTATGTTAAGAATAAGTACAGGTTGGGGGTGACGCAGCTTGATACCAGCTCATGAGGAAGAAAGTTGGCTTTGAGTGCAACAAGAAAGTGGGCTCTGAGAAAAGAACTGGATTGTCTGGAGCACAGAATGTGATCCACAGAGCACCTGGAATACCGTATCCAGTTCTGGGCACCACATTTTAAAAACACTGATCCACTGAAGTTGGTTCAGTGGGTGGTAGTTAGGACATGAAAGGTCTGGAAATCATACCATATGAAGAGAGATTGACGGAACAGAAACCAAGAAGACTGAATGGAAACACAGTGGTTATCCTCAAATATGTGGAGGCATTTAGGTAGAAAAAAAGAATGTCTTGTATTTTGTTCCAAACAACAGAAATAGAATTCCGTTCTCCTTCAGACCTGTCCCATAGACAGGCTAGCGTTGTCCAGAACAACTTATAAGGCAGAATGTAGGACTAGGAGATCGGGTTTAATCTCCTCTGAAGATTCCTGTGCTTCCTTGGTGGTGCTAGTGGTAAAGAATCTGCCTGCCAAAACAGGAGATGCAAGAAACATAGATTCCATCCTTGGGTTGGGAAGATATCCTGGAGAAGGAATGGCAACCTACTCCAGTATTCTTGCCTGGAAAATTCCATGGAAAGAGGAGGCTGGCATGCTACAGTCTATGGGATCGCAAAGAGTTGGACACAACTGAGTGTGCACACACACACAAAGATTCTTTAGACTCTAACATTCTGTGTTCCCATCTGCCAAAAGTGAAAGTCACTCAGTCATGTCCGACTCTTTGTGACCATGGACTACAGAGTCCATGGAATTCTCCAGGCCAGAATACTGGAATGGGTAGCCTTTCTCTTCTCCAGGGGATCTTCCCAACACAGGGATCAAATCCAGGTCTCCCACATTGCAGGCGGATTCTTTACTAGCTGAGCCACAAGGGAAGCCCAAGAATACTGGAGTGGGTAGCCATCTCCAGGGGATCTTCCTGACTCAGGAATTGAACCAGGGTCTCCTGCATTGCAGGCGGATTCTTTACCAACTGAGCTATCAGGGAAGCTCTTCAAGTGTACTGGAGTGGGTTGCCATGCCCTCCTCCAGGGGATCTTCCCATCCCAGGGATCAAACCCAGGTCTCCCGCATTGCAGGCAGATGCTTTACTGTCTGAGACACCAGGGAAGCCCCATCTGTCAAAATCTGCTCTCAAATACTTCATTCAGACTCAGGCACACATGATGGAAGACAGACTTATAGCCTCCCCATTACCTCCTGGTATCTGGACTTTAACAGAGTAGAGACACATCAAAGGGTTAATTTGCTTGCTCGTGGTGAGGCCGTTCTAGCTGAGGATCGCAGTGAACACTAAAGGGTATGCAGCCCTTTCCACTGCCTAGAATTCGCAGGGACGGGACAGTGTTCCCCCAGGAAGCTCACAGCACTTCGCTTTCCTGGCACAAGGAAAAATTCCGCAAGAATAATGTATTTGTTGTTAAATCTGCTCTTCCAGCAGAGCTGTCATTGCTTCCCAGGGAACATCTTTACATCACAAAAGCATCGGTCTCCTTTTAAATGAATGAATGAATGAACAAAAATGCCAATGCTTTCATTTCCTTTCATCAAAAGCCATGCTTACAGTAATAAAAGACAAACCGGGGTAACTGAGAAAACATGAAAGCAGGAGGAAGTACCTAGTAAAGCTTACATTATAAAAGCTCCTTTGGCTGAAAGATTTGCCGGTCTGGATACGAAATTGGCATTTCAGAGCCATATAATTTATGTAAACGGTAGCCACAGAGATATTTTATCTTGGTCATGTGCATAATCTGAAAAGAAAAAGAAAAAAAACTGGACATCATCCGGGAGGACAACTTCCCGCTGGAGCTTTCTGGATGATTTATCAAGAGACTGTGCATGAGGTCACCTCTTTAGGTGGCAGACGCTTTGGAGATAATTGTTATGACCACGACTGGAGACCCTCCCGAGTCTGGGCTCAGGACCCCTCCCCAGCCTCTCTGGGCCGGCTGCCTCCTCCGTAACCATGGCTGACAGCTGTCTGCACACAGTCCTGCAGTACCCAGCCCGACTGGGAGTTATTAGCCCATCTTGACGGGGCTCTTTCCCAAACAAAGACTCACTGGCAGTGAGTTTCTGCAGAGACAAGCTGTGCATGCTCCTGGTGCGCTGGTGTGCAGCTCCCCTAGAAGGGTGGGGAGCCCAGCCTGGGTTTAGAGCAGCACTCCAGAACAAATGTGTGGTTTTGGAGGATGTGAGGATTGGAGGGTGTTCTTTACTCAGTGTAATTCCACACAGGAGTGAGGAAACAGTAGATGAAGTGAAGGGGTTGGTAAAGATGTAGAATAAATAAAAATGAACCCCAAACAGTGAGAAGGCCCAGAGTCAGCCGGGTCCCATTTCTTTGGTCTTGAGTCACATCAGGGAGGTGTAGGCCCTCACAAGGGTTCAGAAGACCTGCTTATGGCCAGTTTTGTTAGGATAGTGCCTTGTGAACAAGCTGGAAAGCAAGACCACTATCAAGCAGAAGCCCAGCACTGGATCTGGATCTGAGAGAACGCTCTGGCAAGGGCTTGAAACTCACGGGGTCCACATCCACAGACACCAAGTATGGCTGTGGACAGGAGTGGGGACCTGTTGCGTAGGCCTGAAAGGTGGTAGCAAAACGACCCTGGGTATTTCTCTGTGACAAATTATTGTTTTTTTCCTTAAGGGAAGACTGGAAGTTTGCAGGCTGTTCTTGGCAATTCTGTAATCCTAGCAAAAGAGTTACCCAAACCATGGATCTGTTTGGAAATCAAGAGATCATGCTTATCAATTCCTTATCTAGGTCTGACAACTCTGCTTCACTCTAAGGAAGGGCTTTCACAGTGCAGTTTCCAGAGAGTATCTGAAAGCAGAGAAACAACAGGAGAGGAGAAAATAATTTGAGAATGATCTGAGACTATCAGAAGCTGATAAGATTCAAGAAACCTAAATCCCTAATGACACTGGGGGCAACTTGTAAATTCATTTAGTGACTCCAAAATGGTCTCTTTCTCAAACAAATTTTTGTTATTGTTGTTTTACATAAACTTCTTCACAGTTAGCAACTTTTTTCTAAAGTACACACTTTTAATTGGTAAAAGCAATCTCTTGCATCATGAGGAATGAGTCATTACAGGACCCAGATGCCCCCTCAGTTTCCTCCACAAACACATAGGTAAGAAAGTGGGTCACAAGAGCCTGCCATCCATGTCATATTCTTTCTTGTATGTTTCATTCAACATTGTTTTGTACTTATAAGGAATTGTTACACTAATCATCTTTTTGCCAAATTGGCCACAATATAATCCACCTACCACTGACCAACTACAGAAGAAAAATTAAACAAACGTTTTGCTGTTGTTATCCTTTTTTTCCTAGGGGTTGAGCTTCTGAAGCCAGGAGGTCACTTGGATTATGTATACAATTTTGGTAATTGCATTCCTAGATTCTACAAAATGCCACAGCACTCGCCGGAGTCCAAAATAGCTGTTGCAAACAATGACAATTACTGCCCAGACATTTTCAAACACAGCAGGTTACTGGCTGAGGCCGTGATGGAAACCCTAAAAAATATATAAATATTTTGAAATGCTCTGTAAATCAAATTGATGCCCCAGACACAGAGTGGATTGTCTTGGAGCAGCTGAAATCATTTGGAGGCTGAGAGGCTTTGTGGAAGGGTGTTGGAAAACTTTTGAGCTTGTTAATATTAAGCCCCAAAGTCATAATTAAATGATTTTTAAGTTTTCTTTCTCTCCAAGAACAGGGATCACAGTTCTGTCTGGTCACCTTCACCCTATAAAGGCCTGTACTCTATTAAAAAAAAAAAAATTACAACTTAAATTTCCCCAGTGCTTCAATATGTTCAGATTCCCACATCCAATGGCTGCTATTGGATGGTGATTGGCACCTGTTTATGGAAGGGGGAGCTGAGGCCCCTGTCCAGTGGTGATCTGAGAGGCCATGAGGGTAGGCAGTTGGGGTCAGAGGGGAACGATGATGGCCCCAAGAAATCTTGCTTACACATTCTAACAGTTTCTGCTGCCCTGGGTCAGATTATGGAGGAGTTGTGGTGCCTTCTGTTTGGAGTTGGGTGGGGCTAATTTTGTCAAGACTGATGTCCAGAGGGAAGCTTCCAAGTCTTGTCCAGTCCGGGTAAGGTAAGAAATCTGACACTAATATAGTCTCACAGCAGCAGGACAATCTGCCACAAGGCCCAGTCCCACCCCAGGATATGAAAAAGCCTGCTTCAAAAACTCCAATATGGCAGGCTGCCCTTGGGGAAGTAGGAGGTCAGAACTTAACCCAGTGCACAGCCTTAAGGAGTATCTCTTCTTTCAAGAGGAAGTCTGGACCTTGAGTGAGACTAAGGAGAGTTTCTTTTCCTAATAAATGTATGTCATGGACAGAATGTTTGTTTTCACCCAAAATGTATACGTCAAAGCCCTAACCCTAGTAAAATGATGTTCGGTAGTGGGGACTTTGAGAGGTAATTAGGTTTAGATGAGGTCATGAGAATGCGGCCTCCACGATATGATTAGTGTGTCATTGTAAGAAGAGAAGGAGACACTGGAGCTGTCTCTCTGCTAATGATCACACAGACGAGAAGGTAGCTGTCCATAAGCCAAGCACAGGGCCCTCAGCAGGAACGGAAGTGATCAGCACCTTGACCTTGGACTTCCCAGCCTCCAGACCTGTGAGAAATAAATATCTGTTATTTAAGCCACTCATTCTATGGTATTTCGTTATAGTACCCCAGGCTAAGATAGTATACATGCCAGTATACTGGATTTCCTGGAAGTAAATCCCTACATTCAAGTAAGTCATTTCCTGTAAAAGCTGAAAACTATTAAAAAGAAACAAATATCCACCTATATTCAATTCTTTAAAAAATGTTTGCTTCAGGTCCTGGGTTACAGAAAAAAACAAAACTTCCAAACCCCAGAAAGACATGAACCCTGTCCTCAAGGAACTTACAGGCCAGGAAGAGAGGTAGATATTTTAAAAAATGAGCTGAGTAGTACATTTAAATTGTGCATGAGTATAATATTAATTTATCTCAGCATTTTCCTGTCTTTTTATTTTTTATGTGCCATGGACCATGTGTTATTTTTCACTTGGCAGTGAATAAATCTGTGAAAGACTTTTATCATTATTCAGTGATCAGGAAGCTGGAGGGATCACAGTGCAGAGGACATCTTGACTCTTCACTTCCCCCAATGTCCCCTTGAAGGTGCTTCTAGCCTTTCTGAGGACCTGTCTCGTTGTGGGAACTAACTGCTGCTTGTCAGGCAGCCCTTACAGGTCATGGGCAGGACTCTCTCGGTTGCTTGTAGCATGAACCCAATTGCTACAGTCTGAATGTTTGTGCCCCCAAATTCATATGTTGAAATCCTAATCCCAAAGATGATGGTACTGGAGGGGACTGAGGCCTTTGGGAGGCACTTAGGTCATGAAGGTGGAGCCTCACGAATGAGATTAGTGCTTTTTAAAAAGATTTTGGTTGTGCTGGGTCTTTGTTGCTGTATGGGCTTTTCTCTAGTGTGGTGAGCAGGGGCTGCTCTCTAGTTCCAGTGCCTGGGCTTCTCACTGTGATGGCTTCTTTTGTTGCAGAGCAGGGGATCTAGAGCAGGCAGGCTCAGGAGTTGTGGCGCATGGGCTTGGTTGCCCCATGCCATGTGTGGGATCTTCCTGGACCAGGGACTGAACCCAAGCCCTGGTTTCTTAACCACTGGGCCATCAGGGAAGTCCAGGATTAGTGCTCTTAAAAAAGGAATCCCAGAGAGCTCCCTTGCTTCTTGCACACAACAAGAAGTTCTGACTATGAATAAGAAGAGGGTTCTCACCAAAATGCAAAATGCTGACACCTTGATCTTGGACTTCCCAGTCTTCAGAACTCTGAGAAATAAATCTCTGTTGCTTATAAGCCACCCAGCCTGTGGTGTGTTATTACAGCAACTTTAACAAGCAAAGATACCAATAGAAAGGAAGTTCCTGATTCACATATATCAAATAAACAGGTAAGGCCAAGTCATAGGATTCCATGAATGGCCGTGAGGCCAAGCACAGCAGCTGCTATCAGCAGAAGGAGTAGTGAAGCCATACCAGCTGCCTAATACTGGGATGATAGAGCACTTTTGGGGGGATGAAAAATATGTCCCTGTAGTTTCCTCCTTTGGAATAGCCCTAGACAAATCTAATTTCTCTCCAATTTGAAAGTCATCAAAATATTTAAAGACAGGTGTGAAGACTAAGAATTCTTCTCCATGCCAAGTATTCTACAGCCCAAGACCTCATTGCTTAATGCAAAGTCCCCTCATAAGGTGAGTTACCTGTTCATCTTCTAGTTTGTTCATGTCTGTCCCTCTTTGGTCCTCAACACAATCTCCAGCAAGAGGGTTCAGTTCAGTTCAGTTCAGCTCAGTCGTGTCCAACTCTTTGCAACCCCATGGACTGCAGCATGCCAGGCTTCCCTGTCCATCACCAACTCCTGGAGCTTGCTCAAACTCACGTCCATTGAGCCATTCAACCGTCTCCTCCTCTGTCGTCCCCTTCTCCTCCCGCCTTCAATCTTTCCCAGCATCAGGGTCTTTTCCAACGAGTCAGTTCTTCACATCAGGTGGCGAGAAGCCCTGTATCTATCACTGGAAAGGAAATGTCTAAGTTTTCTTCCTAGCATTTGTCTAATAATTATATGCATTTGGGAAACATCTTGGAAGTATTTTGAAGTATAGATCCATCTGTCTGTAGTTACCATACATAAAAGAAGACTTCATAAATATTACCTTTCCTGTACTGTCTAAACACCATGAGGTGCCAGAATATACAGACATATTCTGAAAATAAACTACTCAGAGGAGAAGGAAGCCCCAGGAATCACTTCCCAAGCAACAGATCATTCAATTGTCATGATGATTAGTAAGAGTTATTAGCAATTTTTCCTCATTGTCTTCCTCTCCTTTACTAAAATACAATAGTGGCCTACGCATGACTTAGTCCTATCCTGACTTGTAATTCAAGAACCATTCACTGAGTGGCTGTTATGTGAAGAATACATTTCAACATTTTGTCTAAGTGATGGTTCGAGGAGCTACGGATTTACTGACTATGCATAGAACCCATTGATTGTAGTAGAATGAAGTCTTGTCTTCTTCAATTGATCAGCAAAGATTCTTGAATTCCTAATGATTACATTGTACAATTATATTATAGAATTACAAGTAATAGAAATGAGCTCAATCTAATAAAAGTGATAAAAGGAGGGCATGGTATAAGGATTGAGAAGTGTCTCATGAAATAGCAGGAAGGAGCTGCTTTCACAAGGGACTGGGTGGCGATCAGGAACTAAGGCAACTTCTCTCTCCTAGGGCTATATGGACTCTCACCTCTGTTTATCGCTGTGTGTCTGCTTCTTCTCTGCTCTAGATAGGTCAGCTTTCCAATATCACCATGTGCACGGCAGAAGATGTCTGCTTCACAGAGAAGAAGTTTATACATCTGCAGGTCCAGTCATAGCCAGAGACTGACCACATTCTTAAATTCCAACTCCACATTTTCAGGGAAACTCCATCAGCCTATCCACCCCAAAAGTGAAAGTGAAAGTGAAGTCACTCAGTCGTGTCTGACTCTTTGCGACCCCATGGATTGTAGGTCGTGTCTGACTCTTTGCGACCCCATGGATTGTAGCCTATCCGGCTTCTCTGTCCATGGGATTCATGAAAGTGAAGTCACTCAGTCGTGTCCGACTCTTTGCAACCCCATGGATTGTAGCCTATCAGGCTTCTCCGTCCATGGGATTTTCCAGGCAAGAGTGCTGGAGTGGATTGCCATTTCCTTCTCTAGGGGATCTTCCCAACCCAGGAATTGAACTCGGGTTTCCCGCATTGCTTTACCATCTGAGCCACCAGGGAAGCCTATCCACCCCAAGGACCCACCTCATCAGCTCTGGTCAAGGCAGCAGGAACGCGTATAACAGGTACGGCTCTGATGGATGAGGGGCCCCTTCTCAGAGTGGGTTGAACAGGCACCCCATAATGCATCACATCTAGTCCTCCTTCACAGTCTGCTTTCAACTCACAACTTCCATGAATTTATTTGTTTTCATGTATTCACTGTGGTCATCTAAATCTTTTTATCTCATTAAGTGCTCCATCTCCATTTTTAGTCACAGCTTCTCGGTTCCTTCCTCTAACGAAGAGATAGTCATGCTGATTCTCACAAGTTGTCAAACAATCTTCTGCAGGACTGATTCTTGGGAGCAGGTTTCTAAGCCTTGCCAGAACCTTCAGTATCTTTGCTTGGAGTAGAGTGAATACTAGATTCTAGCAAACATGTCTGGGAACAGGGTACATGCTAGTTGGCAAATATCCAATGGAAGCAACAATCCACAGGAATACTCAAAGATACACTTACACTCTAAGAATTAAGGGGGGAGTGGCAGTCCAAGCCCCTACCTGTGACTAAAATGATGACACAGGATCCCCTTGAGATTTACAAGCCCACTGTGGTGGTAGAAGAGTCCTGGGACACCAACAACCTCAAGACCTGGCATCTTACGTGCAAGATGTCCTTGCAGCCTCGTATCAACACATGGGGTAGGGAAGTATACAGGAAACTGAAGCAGCAACATCAGACGGGTGACAGAGGCAGGGGAGGAAGACAGCTCTTCTGCCCCCTCACTAATGCTTCCTCTGCCCCAGTGTCCCCCAGTGCCCTCTAGGTGACCTGTGCCTGGAGGATTCTTCTCAAGGAAGGGCTGTCTGTGCTTCCAAAGGGGCAGCAGCTAGTTCCTGAGGCATGGGGCTTGGAGTACAATGCTGTTTTAGTAAGGAACAGATGTAAACAACTGTGATCGGGCCATGGCAACACCATCCAAAGCCCATCTCCCTGGAGGCCTATACCCGTCAACAGCAATCTTATCATCTTGGACAGCTGGTCCACCATGTTCAACATGCCAAGTCTCTACTGACTGGTACCTCCTGGCTTTGCATTTTATTCTTTTTGGTGGTGTCTGGTGAATTTTTCTTTTCTTTTCTTTTTAAGAACTAAGGGTCCTGCTTCTTTGGTGAAACTAGTTGGCTTCCATTTCATTTTTCAGGATAACTCAGTGTATTGATTTTTCCCTTTGCTGGTGATCAACTTGGCATCTATGCCTGTGGGGAAGCTGTTTAGTTTTCCTGTTGTTTCAAGTTGGTTCTAGACATTTCAGACTGCCCCAGACTAGTTGAACGGAGGCACTTACAGCCACATGCTCATTATGAAAGGTCTCACCTGGACCAGCCAGGTGTGGAGTCTGTTCTTTGCCAACTACCTCAGATGGTGATCTGAGGATTGGCAGGCGACTCTGTCCCATCTGTCACCTGTGGGGCCACACAGCAGGGAAGCAGAGGTGTCTGGTGTCCATCTGCTTCCCTCCAGCAGAGGACCCAGCCTGGGTCATGCTCACTCCTGCCTCTTTGGGGAAAGGTCTCCATTTCACATCACCAACCGTTGCCAACTTGGATTCAAAGCCAAACTATGTTGGGCTGTAGAACCTTTTGGATATTTGACATTGTATCAGGAATACTCCTGAGAAGGAGGCAAGAGGTCTCAAAAATGCCTCTTTTGGCTGGGAGGCAGGAAACTGACTCTGGGGCTATTTGTACGATACAGCCATGGAAAAGCTGACTCACATCTCCATAACTCCACTTCTCCTTCTCAAAAATGGGGACGATTCTGTCCCTTGAAGCTTCCTGAGGCCTCTGGGCAGGGGCAGGAGCTGTGTTCAGAAGTACCTGAGCCCTGTGGCAGAAACGCTCCCCGCTTATAAACAGGCAGGATCATCTATCATTTTGTAACTACTTCTCAAACAGGCTAGACTTTGACTTCTGGCGGAATCCCATTTCTCTCCTCTTGGACTGAGAGCGTGAACTCTTCAGGGAGCCAGTTTGTCCCCCACGAAAGACCTCTGGCTCATCAAATGATATTTATTGACCAGTCTCATGCACAGGGCCCACCACTGGCAACTTAGACAGCGAACTTTCTGAGCACAGACTGTTTCTAACTCTGTGTTCAGGACAGTAACTAGAAATTAGCAGCAATCAAGACTCAGTTGAGATCATCATCTTGGGCTATTTTCTGTCTGGCAAGTGTGTGCATCCAGGCTTCTGCCACAAACCTTCTTAGCTAAAAACCCTCTCTGTCTGCCCTGCAGCCCAGGGGATAGAAGCCCACACTTTGTGGGCAGGAGCTGCTCTCATAACTGTACCTATTTTGGGCAGACACTGAGGGAACAGGCAAGAATTCCTGTAGCGTTAGATCGGTAAAGAAAAGATCTGCCTTGGATTTAACAGCTTATACATCTCAAATAGGAGAGAAATTCTGAATATTGGAAAAAAGAAGAAAACCCAGAACCATGAGGGTATATTTATATGAGCTGTGGAAGGAAGTTGAGGAATGGGGCTATGATGAGGAGCATTCCCTTCACTCCAGGTCTGGACATCCCTGTCTGTCTGAAGCAATGGCCTTTCCTTTCTGATGCTCTGGCAAGAGTGCCAAGATTTTCCCATGAGCTCATAAGGATGGGCTGTTTTCATTTCTCTAGATAAATTTGGAGAAAGATTTCACAACGGAATCTCAGAATAGTCATCTTCAGCTGGACCTGGCTCACAAGATTGGGCAGCCAGGCATGTGGCAGAAAAAGAACATTCTATCTGGGGCACTGTTTTCAGGAAGCATGCCCCTAGGGGGATGGGAGGAAGAGTGTTATGGAGAGAAGAGATGGCACAGGAAGGGGGTCATATGTCAACGTTTTCTCCTTATATCTTAGTGGGGATGTGTGCTTCCAGTGTACTCAGATGAACATTCAGAATAGAAACCACCTAAGTGGTGCTGTTTCAGACAAGTCAGTCTCATGGCAGAAAGTAAAAAGAAAGAGCCAACCACAAATGGCCAGGACACAGAGTATGTCACATTTGCTCACATGCCATTGACTAAACACAGAAAGTCGTATGGCCAAGCCCAAAGTCAACAGGACAGGGAATAGACTTTATTCTGCAGCAGGGGCCACCTCAAGTCACAGGGCAAAGGGCAAGGATGAGAAAGTAAAGGAGCAGCTGGGAAGAACAATATATCCCACCACAGCCCTATAACATGACCCACTTATGTAGCTAGTATATCCCCATCCTGTGGGCTTGAGGGTCTTTTCCCAAAATCTCCACAGTGCTTTCAGTTCAGGTCAATCACTCAGTTATGTCTGACTCTTTGAGACCCCATGGACTGCAGCACACGAGGCTTACCTGTCCATCACTAACTCCCAGACCTTACTCAAACTCATGTCCATTGAGTCGGTGATGCCATCCAACCATCTCATTCTCTGTTGTCCCCTTCTCCTCCTGCCTTCAATCTTTCCCAGCATCAGGGTCTTTTCCAATGAGTCAGTTCTTCGTATCAGGTGACCAAAGTATTGGAGCTTCAGCTTCAGCATCAGTCCTTCCAATCAATAGTCAGGACTGATTTCCTTTAGGATGGACTGAGTGGATCTCCTTGCAGTCCAAAGGACTCTCAAGAGTCTTCTCCAACACCACAGTTCAAAAGCATCTTTGGCTTTTGAAAGTCAAAATTCTTTGGCGCTTAGCTTTCTTCATGGTCCAACTCTCACATCCATACATGACTACTGGAAAAACCATAGCTTTGACTAGATGGACCTTTGTCAGAAAAGTGATGTCTCTGTTTTTTAATATGCTGTCTAGGTTGGTCATAGCTTTTCTTCCAAGGAGCAAGTGTCTTTTAATTTCATGGCTGCAGTCACCATCTGCAGTGATTTTGGAGCCCAAGAAAATAAAGTGTCACTGTTTCCATTGTTTTCCCATCTATTTGCCATAAAGTGATGGGACCATTTTTGAATGTTGAGTTTTAAGCCAACTTTCTTCCTCTTTCACTTTCATCAAGAGGCCCTTTAGTTCCTCTTCACTTTCAGTTCAGTTCAGTCGCTCAGTTGTGTCTGACTCTTTGCGACCCCATGAATCCCAGCACGCCAGGCCTCCCTGTCCATCACCAACTCCCGGAGTTCACTCAGACTCATGTCCATCGAGTCAGTGATGCCATCCAGCCATCTCATCCTCTGTCGTCCCCTTCTCCTCCTGCCCCCAATCCCTCCCAGCATCAGAGTCTTTTCCAATGAGTCAATCTTCGCATGAGGTGGCCAAAGTACTGGAGTTTCAGCTTTAGCATCATTCCTTCCAAAGAAATCCCAGGGCTGATCTCCTTCAGAATGGACTGGTTGGATCTCCTGGCAGTCCAAGGGACTCTCAAGAGTCTTCTCCAACACCACAGTTCAAAAGCATCAATTTTTCAGCACTCAGCCTTCTTCACAGTCCAACTCTCACATCCATACATGACCACTGGAAAAACCATAGCCTTGAGTAGACGGACCTTTGTTGGCAAAGTAATGTCTCTGCTTTTCAATATGCTATCTAGGTTGGTCATAACTTTCCTTCCAAGGAGTAAGCGTCTTAATTTCATGGCTGCAGTCACCATCTGCAGTGATTTTAGAGCCCCAAAAAATAAAGTCTGACACTGTTTCCACTGTTTCCCCATCTATTTCCCATGAAGTGATGGGACCGGATGCCATGATCTTCATTTTCTGAATGTTGAGCTTTAAGCCAACTTTTTCACTCTCCACTTTCACTTTCATCAAGAGGCTTTTTAGTTCCTCTTCACTTTCTGCCATAAGGGTGGTGTCACCTGCATATCTGAGGTTATTGATATTTCTCCGAGCAATCTTGATTCCAGCTTGTGCTTCTTCCAGCCCAGCGTTTCTCATGATGTACTCTGCATATAAGTTAAATAAGCAGGGTGACAGAGACAGCAAATCCTCATAGACTTTCTTTTTAAAATTGTGATTCAATATACACAACATAAAATTTACAATTGTCTTTTTAATGGAAGGTAATCCCCTGGTGGCTCAGACAGTAAAGAATCAGCCTGCAATGCAGGAGACTGGGATTTGATCCCTGGCTCGGGAAGATCCCCTTGAAAAGGGAATGGCAACCAATCCAGTATTCTTGCCTGGAAAATCCCATGGACAGAGGAACCTGGTGGGCTATAGTCCATGGGGTCACTCAGAGCACAATGAGCAACTGACACTTTTTTTAATGAACACAATTCCTTAGCATAAGCACATGTACATCGTGTACTGCCATCACCATCATCCATCTCCAGAACTTTTTCATTTTCTTCAACAAGAATTCAAATGAAATATAACTCTTCCCTCCCCTCCCCACAGTCCCTGGCAACCACTGTTCTACTTTCTGTCTCTATGAGGTTGACTCCTCTAGGTACCTTCACACAGTATGTGTTTTTTTGTGACTGCCTTGTTTTCTTTACCATAATGTCCCCAAGTCTCATCCATATTGTAGCAGGCATCACAATTTCCTTCCTTTTTAAGGCTGATAATATTCCATTGTATATATCACATTTTGTTTATCTGTCAATGGACACTTGGGTTGTTTCCAGCTTTTGACTGCTGTGAATAATGCCACCACAAATATGGCTGTACAAATGTCTCGAGTCTCTGCTTTCAGTCTTTTTGGTTATCTACCCAGATGTGAAACTGCTGGAAAATATGGTAATTCTAGGTTGAATTTTTTGAGGAATGTCCATAGACTGCGGCCGTCCTTATCTCTGAAGTTTGTGGTAAGCAGAAATTTCTGCTGTTGACGGCTTAGGTCTGTTTTTCCTAGAGCCACCGATTCAGTCCCTCAAACTGGTTCTTCCCATGTCGGAGAATATCAGTAAGAATTTTTAGGATTTTGTTGACTCACCTTCTTTTCTGAGTACCAGTTATGATGGGTAGGTTCAAAGGTAGGAGTTGCATGGAACTGTGTGGATTGCACAAGACTTCCCTTCAACCACTGTTTTTCAATACAGACAGCAGAAAATTATTCCGCCTCTATTGTTGGCTTGTTGTTGGTGATGTTTTTAGTCTTTTAAAAAACTCTCTTGTTTATTTTATTGGATTGAGGGAAGACAGATTCTATATTATGACTTTATTCTGTCATTTAATCCTGGAAATCTATTTTTTTAGTTTTTGCTAAAATTGCAATTTCTCTTTTACACAATTTCAGTACATGTCTCAAAAAAGATTGGAGCTCCAAGCTAAGATGCTGTTTTAAAATTATCTGTGGGTTATCACATTTTCCATAGCTTGTCAAGAGAGTAAAACGTTCATTTTAATTACACTAACAACTCTCACTAGGAGCTGTTACAATTTCCTTTATGTAGCAGAGGAAGACCAGTTCTGTGGGTCTGAATATTTTTGCTTTCATGAATAATTCAATAAGGCAGTTAATAAAGATGAGTAGTTGTTCACAGTCAATTGGGGGTGAAATGATGGGAGATGATTCAAGCTTTTCTCAGCAGAGCTATGATATCATTTGGCCAGGTTTCTCCAGGCTCCCTTGAAATGCAGGAAGATTTTGAGCATTATTTACATAAATCTCTGCTCTCAGCTTGGATGAAACTAAGGAAAGCATTTCTTAGACTGTGGATATATGCTCAGCAGGTGCTACAGGCCTCAGCATGGGAAGCTCTAAGTGAAGAGCTCCCAAACACCAGGCTTCTGCCCCCGAGGAGGCTTTCAGATATGTGATATTGTCCCTAGTCCCCTACAAACAGTGGATCCTAGGCACCAGTAGCAGAGACACTGCGGATTTTCATCTCGGCCTTTTTGGAGCTGGAACATAGAGTGAGGCTTAGTACCAGCCTCTGTGTTCTCAGGGTCCATGTGCTACAGCTTCTGGGAGCACTCTGTCTCCATGACAGTGCCCTCTGCGAGCAGTTGACTCTTCTGCATGCACCCCTGGAACTGCGATGGCCATCCTGCACATGAGGGAAGCCACAGGCATGTGGAGACAGGCAGAGGGACCTCCAGGGTTCCTCCAGGACCCTGTGGAACAATGGGCTTCTGTCTGGAACTGGAACTGCACTGCCCTTAGTGTTCCAGTCACTTGTTTAGTGTTGTAAGTGGTAGGGGTGGTTGAGTCACTAAGTCGTGCCTGACTCTTGAGACCCCATGGACTGCTAGGCTCCTCTTCCATATGATCTCCCAGGCAAGAATACTAGAGTGGGTTGTCATTTCCTTCTCCAGGGGATCTTCCTGACCCAGGGATCAAACCCAAGTCTCCTGCATTGCAGGCAGATTCTTTACCAACTGAGCCACCAGGGAAGCCCTTAGTGTTGTTCGTGTGTTGTGTTTAGTCTCTCAATTGTGTCCGACTCTTTGTGACCCCATGGACTGCAGTCCACCAGGCTCCTCCATCCATGGGGATTCTCCAGGCAAGAATACAGGACTGGGTTGTCATTTCCTACTCCAGGGGATCTTCCCAATCCAAGGATTGAACCCAGGTTTCCTGTATTGCAGGCAGATTCTTTACTGTTTGAGCCACCAGAGAAATCCAGCTATTAGTGTTGTATACATGCAGTTAAAAGCCTTCTTAGTTGAAAAGGAGGTTAAACGGAAAAATAAGAATAAGATAGTTAACTTCCATGTTTTTAGTGTTCAAATGTACTCTCTCTTAGAAAGGATAGATTTTAGAAAAATGTCTTTGCTTGGCAGAGCAAAAAGTTAGCCACTCTACATCTGTCTTCAAAGTAGTTTGAAATTTTAGTGGTCCATGAAATCTGAAAGTCTGGGAACCACTGCTCCAACTTGAGAAAAACTCATTTTTGGACAAAGACTCAGAATTGGGTTTTAGCCCAGTTGCTTTCCTCTCTGGCTACTCCTTACATGAAAGACTTGTGATTCCAAGTCCTGCTTTTCACTTGGTTTCCTGCTTATAAAGATGAAAAAGGATAGGAAAGACTAATTCACTAAGCTTTCTTTTTTTTGACTGAGATATCAATAAGCCATTGCTCACTCCTTCTTCCTCTCTCTAAACATACACACACACACACACACACACATGCATGTGAACACACATATACATGTATACACATGCAATACATGCCCACACATTCTGTGGGGATGAACATTCTTCCCGTTTACCCATCACCTATATTTACCAATTATTAACATTTGCTATATTTGTTTGTTGTTCTCTCTCTACACCTGCCCCATTTTAAAAAATCAATTCTTTGAAAGCTATTTGCAAACGTCACAACACTTCCCTACAGATAACTTTTAACGACACAGTTGAACTTGCTACAATTAATTACGTATGGTTACAGTCAGAAATTTTGCAGTGGAGTTGGAATTTGAGAGAAGTTTCATTAACTAGGGGAGCTATTGACTCGCTGATTGTAAAGAAAAATATGGCTGAAATCATTTGCAGCAAGACAGTTACAGGAAGGCAACACTGTCTTACAAAACTTAGGCTGGAAGCACCCATGGTCCGGAAGGGCCAGAGGAAGGGAATTGTTTTTCTCCATGAGTTACTTGTTTTGGGACCACTCTTCTGGGATCAACAAGCAGAGAGGGATGTTGGATGTTCCTCTTCCTAAATGTGATTTGCAACAAAGAAAGGATAGGCACTGGCAGTAGAATTGTTTTCTCATAAATCCTGGTTTTCTACAGTCCAGCTGGGCACAACATGCCAGTGGATGAGTCTCTTAACCTCTCTCAGCCTCAGTTTCCTCTTAGATAAAATCAATATTATGATAAGATAATGGACAGAAAACCCCTTCTAATATGACCTGACCGGATATAGAGCATACAGTAGGTGCTCATTAAGTGGCATATACAATTTTTTTACTTTCTTAAGTTTGAGGACAACAGTTTTAAAAAGAGCAAATGCAATTTCACAATGAAAATGTAAGTGTTTATAAAATAGTAGTGTGGTCTCTTTTCAAAGTCTTTATCTTTTAGGGCCACATTCTAAAATATTTAATGATGAAATAATTTTGCTTAAATAATCCACAGTAGAGGAGTGTAGATGGAAAAAAGGCTGGTCATGTGTTGATAACTGCCAGAACTTGGGTGAAGAAGGCTGAGTAGTTAAACAAGTCTCTCTGCTCTTTGCATATGCATGAAAATTTCCAAAATAAATTAAAACAAAATAAAGTTGATACTTTCTTGCCTAAAGCAAAAAAAAAAAAAAATCAAATATCTTCAACAATGCGGGAAACAGTTCTAATTTCTCAGCACCCCTTATTCTTATACAACATATTACATTAAATAAATACACTATCACTTATTATTTTCTTCATACACTTCTTGAAGGGATCCCATCGTCTTATCAGAGCTTTTCTCCTAGGCAATTATCAGCAACTTAATTACTATGAAGTGGATGAAAAAGATCCATTTGTTAGACTGTTGGGGGGGGGGGAGGGGAGACTGTAAACAGGTTTAAAGTGAAGTTTTCTTTTTGATTTGGAGTGACAGTGGACTCCAAAAGTGTCCCTGACCATAGCTGTCACCACTAATTTTGAGGAACAAGAATTCCTGGCCACCCAAGGAGACTTTTTGAAGCTGTTTGGAAAGACAGGGTATGAATTTAAAATGATCTGGCTCTTTGGGGGTGGGGAGTGGAGTGTTGTGTGCTCAGTCATGTTCGACTCTTTGCGACCCACCAGGCTCCTCTGTCCATGGAATTTTCCAGACTTTGGTGGGGGTGGGGGAGGGTGGGAAGGAAGATACAAAAATTGCGAATTTTAAGGCACGTTACAGCAAAAATCTTGGGAAAAAATTTTTTTGGTTTGTGTCTTGATATTTACATGGGTATCTGTTTTATATGTAAAAAAAAAAAAAACTCATGGTAAAAATTCACACTTCAAAGTTAAATAAGTAAGGGAGTAACTATCTTCTTCAAAAGACCACTTGGAATTCCTTACAGTAGCAGTCGACCCCATATGTTTGAGTATCTGTTTACACATCATTAACAACTTCCTTGAAAACTCTAGGAGAGAGGCAGACTAAGGGAGAAGACACTCAGTGCTGGCTTGTCAGCCCCACATGGAGCCAATTCACTTCAGAGGACAAGGCTCATTTTGGAATTATCATTTAAGAAAATGGGAAATGACTTGAGCTGCAGGAATGCAACACACAGACAGTTGTGTAAACTTGTGGCATTTCCCAATGGTGAGGAAGCAGAGCACCAAGTCTTGCGCACTTGGCGGCAGCTTTGCTAGCGGTGCTGATAGACCTTGGTTAATTAGCCCTCTGGAAGGGAATCCTGAAAGGACAGCTGTGTGCTAACCTCCAGGGTCTGAGAAGTGGTTCTGCTTCCTGTATTTAAGAGTTGACTCAGTTCTAAGAGGTCAGAGATCTTTCTTCTCCCTAACAGATAACACATCAGGTTAGGTGGTCCAGGTTTCAGCTAATTTTAGAAGTAGAAATAGGGATATTTAGCAAAAGCATGTATTATATCAGTCTTAAATTGGATTATAAAGTAATGCCAATAATTTTTAGACAAAACACCAGCACTTTTGCATCCAAATGAGTGAAATCCTTCAAAAAAGTCACTTGCTCAAAGCGTATTTGGAGTTGTTTTTGTGGTATCACCTGGGGTCAATTTGTAAGACAGAAGATATTTGTAGCCAAAATGATTATATGCAAATTACTCATCAGATCTGGTTTTGAAATTTTGTGAAAATCAAATCCATCTTACTCGGGGAGATAGTCTAAACAAGCAATTTTAAGACAGCTTTGAGTGATGATTTTGCTCTTAGGATGAGTACAGAGTGATCTCCAGTGATTACATGGAAGGGAACAGCACTCATTTGGAGAGTTAAGTTCTAAAGTATTGATTTTAAAAGCCAGACATAGGAGATAGCTGGTACATGTAGTTTCTGCAGTTGAGATTAAATATGGGAAAAAATGAAACAGTGGGGCCTCTCCTCCTTCCCTTCAGCAGGAGCTTCCCACACTGGAGGGGACTTGGCTCCTGGCACAGTAAATAATAACATCTTCCTGACCCAGCCTACATTCAGAAAATCCTGAAAGCTAAATGTGTCCGCTCCAGGTTATTATCTTGTTTCATAATTTCAACATACACTTCCCCTTTTAAATCTCAAAATAAAATGTATTTAATTTCTCAACTGTACTTTTTCTCTGTTTCAAAGTTTAAAGCTCTTAAATTCGTCTTTATTGCATTTAGGTCAGCTGTGAGAACTGTTTTTCCCCTACCCATTTTAATTCAAACTCACATTTTAGTCACTTCTGGGAGTGTTTTTTTAAAAATATCAAGCCATTCTTACTACTATCTAGATAATAAGTACACATTATCTCTTTTAACTTGGACGTCATCCTCCTTTGCCTTTATATTTGTATAGATACAAAGCATCAGGAGGTTTTTTTATTCTAACAACAACATAAGCAACAAACAGGAACTAAATGTTGATTCATTTATATTGGATTTGAATGGTTAAAAATAAAATACCAAAGTTGATGATACTGAAAGAAGGGGAAGAGAACAGCATGCTTTTTGCTTGCCTTTGGAACACAAAAGCAATTCCTTAGTGCATGTACACTTTGGTTTTCCTTCTCTGCAGCCTGTTGAGTGACCTGGTTTGGGGAGGAGCTGGGGTGGAGGGCATAGGTGCATGAGGTCCATCTTGCCAGGCTGAGTCAGGCCAATGCAGCTGCTGGCCTGGGCACAAGCGTGGGCGGCCACCTGTGGCTCCCAGCACAGCTGTTTGGTAGAGGGCCAGCCAAAAGCCCTGTCGGTGGGGTGGAGGCAGGTGGCCAGTCGGACAGCCAATGCATTCTGGCATGGGCTGAAAGAACACCTGGTTCCACTCTGTGGACCCACCACAGAAGGTCAAAGAATGTGCTTTCTGGCAGCAGCCCCATGGCCTGGGCTTTCCAGTCCCTATGGTACTGCTCTGACTGAAACACAGAGAATCCCACCTTCCTTCTTCAGAACTTACCCCAAAGCCAACACGGGACTCATTCTGCTCCAACTGAGTGGATGCAGGTCAGCAAGGCCATCTGGCATGTCTGGAAATGGCGTGGGGGGCTGTCAGGCAGGGACAGGCTCCGTGGTTCCAAACAGGACGTTTCAGGAGCGGTGACAGCCTTCGTGTTGCTTGGCTGCTGCCACATCCTCCAGTGTCTTTGACCTTCCTTCTCCTCCTCTTCCCACGAACTCTAACCACATGCTCGGAAACCACTTCTGGTCCCCACCTGTAATTTTGTCACCAGACATAGGAATTTTCAGAGTGAACACCACCACCTACCAGACAGGAGCCCCAAGTTTACCCTTCGGTGACCCCTCAGGCCCCTCCCATGGCCTTGGGCCCACTGCTTCCCAGGAAGTAGGACCTCATCGCCTCTAGCCAGGTTGTTTTCTCTTTGGTAGAGGAGCTTCCTTCCCAGCTTCCTTGTCCCAGAGGTGGGCCAGGCAGCTCCCTTCTATATGCCAAAGAAGTATTTCCTCACTGGCCTGTGACTATTCATAACTTATTCAACCTCTCTGAGCCTCAGTTTTGGCATCTGTAAATGGGGATCGACAGTATTGTCCTCACAGGTTTGTTAAGAGAATATTCCACGGGACAGCATATGCTAAGTGTCTAGCACAGAAGCTGGTCACAATAGGGCCTCAGCAAACACTGATATAAATGAATGCCCATGGTTAATGCCAATCTCCAGACATAGTGGGCACACCTGGCCTGGAATCGAACTTCCTGTGGCCATATTTGCTTGGGATTTCAGGAGCGTCATCTTATAATTGCTGCTCTGTGAGCCCATGCAGTAGCCTGCTATCCACAACTGCCCTTGCCAGGGCCACAGAGCAGGCCTCCCAAGAATGACATCAGTCTTGGGCTGGTGGATGCCACCAACTTTTTGAGCCATTGATCTGAAGAAGCACTCTGAGTTCTAGGAGGCCTTGCCCCTTTTCATGTGAAGCTTCTTGGTGAGGTAAGGTGTTCAAGCCAAAAATTTAAGAAGCACCTATAGAGTTCAAGGCTTTCAGTGTGCTAAGGAAAGCCACTGACCAAGAGACAATATGGGCATAACCTTGGTTTGCTTCACAGAGCAGAGCCAGCCCTCAAACCACTGTTCCATTTCCGGCCTCAGATATCATCTGCGGATGAAATGAGGGATGAACGAGGCTAGAAATAACCCTCTGAGAAAGAAACGGGAGAAAAGACCGTTTTCCTTTTAAGTTCCAGCCTGAGGTTTTGACGTCTAAGGCACAAAACCATTGTGAACAGCTGCTTTTTTTAAAACCATGTGTCAGTTTAGTCCACACATTCTGATGATATGAACAAGACAGAATGGCAAAAATAATCTGTCACTTTTCTTTATTCAGTGAGTGATCTCTTTTCTGTGACCACTTATTTAGAATTTTCCAGTCCTTCTGGGCTATGACTTTTTTTTTTTCCCCCCTGAATTACATTTCTTTTCCCTTCTTTTAAAAGTAATGAATCTTACCCTTGCCACACAAATTCACGTATTTTCGTTACCAAGGTCAATATCCAACTTTCTTCCTAATTTACTTGAAAAAAAAGTCACCTGGCCTCTTGGAGCATAAGGTTGAAGGGTCCTACTGCTCCTCCAGCAGTGGCAAAATCTTTAGAAAGTCGGACTGTCCTTGGGGTCAGTGCCCTAGGCAAGATAGTGACAGTTAGGTATTTCACTGGGAGAGAAACATTTAAACAGAAGCTTGAAAACAACTGTAGATGAAAAGACAGATTTGAATCTTGAGGAATCAAAGCTAAAGCAGGACTTATTTCTTGGTTGGTGTTCCCCCTCCCTGACCCATAGCAGCAGAACTACCCTTTGCAAATGCAGTGGGAGGCTGAAATAGTTGGTGCCAGGGTCTTCTTAACTGAGCATTCATAATACTTCACCGTTTTTGGCTCCTAAGATGACCTTGAAAAGCACCCCCCAGAACTATCTAATCACCTTTCTTGATTCCTTCTAATGTATATAATTGAATGTGTGGGGGAGGGATATGGGAGTGAGTGGATTAAAGCACAAACATGTTTTGGACAATGCACATTTTTTAACGTAATTGATGAAGTTGTCATTATCAAAGTACTGAAACAGCTAAGCATGCAGGAGGGATAACTTATTAGCTGCTAAGCTTCATATGAACTGTTGCCTTTCCATATGATAGGGTCCCTCAGTTCAGCAAAGCGGCTCAGCCTAAGAGGAAATGTCTGAAGGTGGCAAAGAATGCTCATCTTGTTCTTTGTTCCTAGTCGAATATGAATAGAAAAACCCTTCAAGCATGAATTCTTTGTTCAGCACCCTTTCTACAATGAAATACCTTGTGTCTATACTAAAGAGCTTACATGGAAGGCAAAAAGGAGAGGGCAAAAGAGTTTTGGGCCGTGTGACTCAAGTTACGTGGCAGTGGCCAGTCTGACTTCCCTTCTGGCCTTAGAACAGCTGGCTGGTGGCATCTGGGGATACAGCCCCACCAGAAATAACTGAGGCCTTGCATTTAGATGTTACTGACATACAAGTAGATGTAATCTCTGAGAAGGGTAATAAGAAGGCAACAAGTGGGACTTCCCTGGCAGTCCAGCAGTTGAGAATCTGCGCTTCCACTGTTGGGGGTGTGGGTTTGATCCTTGGTCAGGGAACTAAGATCCTGCATTCTTCACGGTGTGGCCAAAAAAAGAAAAAAGAATGCAACAAGTTATCTCAGTCCAGACACTTCCTGGAAAATTTAGACGATGTAGGGGCTTCCTTGGTGACAGACGGTAAAGAAACTGTCTGCAGTTCAGGAGACCTGGGTTTGGCTCCTGGGTTGGGAAAATCCCCTGGAGAAGGGAATGGCTACCCACTCCAGCATTCTCGCCTAGAGAATCCCATGGACAGAGGAGCCTGGCAGGCTACAGTCCATAAGGTTGCAAAGAGTCAGATGTGACTAACACTTCCATTTCACTTTCACTGCAGTATGGTATTGCAAGGGAGAGAGTTCTACTGTGAGTTTAACACCATCTTTTCAGGGAATAGACAACTTCCATCTGAATCATTCTTACAAGCTGAATTTTTATTTTTACTAAATTATCTATGTTAAAAAAATCTGTGCCTGGTGTGGAATTTCACTCCATCAAGTGTTACAATGACTTTTTCATTTTCATTACAAGCAGGAGACTGAATGTAGAACAAGTGTTAGGAAACATGGCAATAAATTAGAATATAATTTACAAAGCAAAAAAAAAAGTAACAGTGTACCACATTAATACTGAATATAAAATAAGCAACAACTAATCACAATAATACAAAGGTAATTTCATTCTGTATTATTAAGGATACCTATGTGACATTCACTCAAATAATAAAATTCCTAATGAAATGGACTGTTCAGGGAGTCAGTTGGCTACGCTTACCTTGCCTTTTTTGGCGGGTCTCTGCAGTGGCAGATACTTCTCTCAGTCATGGGGTACCAGTTTCCTTAGGCTTCTCTGAGTAGCCTACATAGCTCACTCCTTTTGGAGGGCCTGCCAGGGTGGCTCAGCCTCCACAGACAATCCTATTGTTAATATTTAGGAATAGGGCATCATGCAGCCATGTGATGGATGAGAGAGCAGCAGTAATGTTGTGATGTGATATGGAATAAGACTTTCTCAGTCAGGTATAAATTCGAGACCAATTGAAAGTTTAGTCCTATTGTATATATTCTGTGTTTGGATCTTTCCAGAAAGTAATCTGATGCTGTTTCCAGGTGCTCTCTGCCCCCTGGCCTTGCCGCTGCACAACCCCCAGAGGAACATGGCTACCCTCCTTTCTAGCACCAGTTGGGGTGCTGCCGGGGCCCAGGGTTATGGCCCTCACAATGTTAGTTCCTGGGTGAGGGGGAAAGGAGCCTCTAGTCAGTAATGTAAGAAATCTTCTTGAAATAAAAACATAAGCTGGTATTTACGTTGGAAAAAGCAGATCCTGACAGCAAACCTATGTCTAAAAGGTGCCACAGAAACCACCTATCCTTTGTTGGTTTAGTTTATTTCACCAGGCACATTAGCACCGAGTTAACTGCTCTTTGCAAGGGACCAAAGGAAGTCAGTGCTTGTGGGCTGTCTGCCCTTCACTGAATGGCTGAGGTGGCACTTGGGCTGTCTTCAAGGCAGCAGAGATAGACGCACTGGCCACTCTCGCCCACTGTCAATAGCTCTCTCTGGAAACTCAGGGATGTGAGCTGCGGTGTTGAGAGAAAGCAGGCGAGGAGACACAGATGACCATGACTGAACATGCAGAGCAACAAACGTCCCAGGCTGACTGTCCACAGCAAACCTGACATCTAGTTTGGTTTTTGAAGAATATGAGTTTCTCTTCCTTTCTGAAAAACCTAATCAGCCACTCTTAGGTCATGGCGTATGTGATACACCCGGCAGGTTGTTTCAGAGCACAGTGATGATTTAAGTCAAACACACTCTTTAACCGCAAGTAGTATCTTGCAAAGTAGCCATTTGGTTTGAGTTTGAGGTGTTGGTGTCGCATGGTGCAGTCGTGTTTTGGACACAAAACACATTCGTCAAGATCCTGCTGCAAGTGTTCAAGTACAACATATTCATAAAGCAAGTACCCTCTTTTTGTTTCTCTTCTTAAAAAATCTCACTGTCAAATCTTTTTGACGAGCGTGATGTGAAACTTGTGGACAGGGAAAATGTGAGCTAGTCAATTTAATTTAGGTAGATTTGATTCTAGAGTTTGAGCTACCCAAGAAATTGGATTTCACATTTAATTGCCATTCAGAGTATCCATAAAAAATACAAAATCCTTGGTTAGGTGACTATTTAAATGATGCTTTATGATCTCTAGTCTTCATGAGTTTTTCTTCTTTGGTTATTGTCCCTTGCCTACCTTAGAACTCACAGAAATAGCACATCTATGTGCAAGCACACTCACCTACCCACACACTCAAAAGCGCCTGCACACACACACACACATACACACACACACTTGCTCTCATATAAATAAATGCCCTTCTGCCATATCAAAGAAGGGACATCTGGAACTCATCGTAATTGTCAGCAAAAGGGTCTGCCTGGTTGTCACCGAGCCAGTCTGTCTTTTGCATGGTATCATCTCAGCAAGCTCAGCATGCATATGCAACGATCCAACAGGGCAGAAGCCGTTCTGTGGCTGGAGAGGATGTAAACATGAGTGAGTTGGGGTGACTCAAATAAGAACTGAGGCAGCCTGTGTGCTGGCAGCAAAAGGCCTGGAACTTCAGTCTCTACCATACCCCAGGTCTGCTTCTGCATGAAATTGAAATGTTTTTCTCTTAAAGTTTTAATGGAAATCTCAGCTTCACTTGCACAATGGCAAGTTGGCCACAGTCTTTAAGCAGTGAATTTATAGACTTGCACAGCTGCAGTAACTGATGCACTGCTTTAAACTAAGTCCTTCATTGTTGTTCAGTTTAATATAGTTTATATATGGCTCACAGCAGTGTTCAGAACAGGGGGATTATTCCTAAGGAAATTAAGTGGAATGAAGAAAAATAATACAAACTTTCATTACTTCTGATTTATAATTCCGCCTTAAATTACAGTTCAAAGCCCATTTTAGAATTTAAATTGTGGTGCTGTTGGAGTGAGATAAAGTATAGTAAATATTTTTAAGCTATGACTTAAGATTTCTGAATCTTCTTTACTTCCATAGTTGACCAAGTCAAAACAGCTACATTTTAAACAGTTTTAAACACAAATGGATTCAGTGTCATTGCTAAGTCCATAATAAAAATTATCTTAATGGTCCAAGGAGGTAAACAGGCTATTGGATTTACTCGAAAGAACACAAAGGTTCCACAGTAAGCAAGTCTCCCTGCGTTGTTTGGATCTCTCCAATCTGGCATTCCCTCCTACTACCGTGTCCAGCACTTTGGATCAATAAATCCCACTTCACAGAAGTTAAAATAATATTGAAATCCTGTCAGCTAGGGCTGACCAGTGGTTACGTTTTCCACAGGGTAATGCATTTGCAAGGACATCAATCCTCTTCCTCTGGGTGGCTCTCTGTGATGGATACATTTCCACGATGAAATGACAAGGCGCTCTCTCTGGCTTTCCGTGGGTCAGTGTCCTTGGCAGGTCTTACAACACATCTGTCTGAAGTATGCTCGACTACAGAACTTGAACTTCAGCACCAGTGGGCAATAAGCCACTTTGTTCACATCTTTGCACTCTAACCAGTGGGGGGAGAAAAGGGAAAACAATTAGAGGCACATAAACAAGTACATAAACAATGAGCTTGGATGTTCTGCAGAGACCCCACCCCTACCCAACCCCGCTGCCTCCCTGGGCCAATGCACCTTGGCTTTCACATCCATGTGGTTTTTGTTTTCAAGCATACCCTGTCTGGTACACCCTACCAGAAATATTCTTTTGATACATTTTAACACGAATTTTAAAAAAAATGATTTGCAAGGCTTTCCTCCCAGACTTTTATAAGTATGGTGCATGCCCACTGTGTCTTGAAAGAATTACCATTTGTTGGGATAAGTGATCACTTTAGACAGCTTGGAAACATGAGTCATTTTTCTTACAGAGCTTTTATTGCTTCTTTCTCAAGGGTTATTTTATTCAGCAGTGCAAGGTTATCCAAAATCAAACATGAGTTGCATTGTTTGATACCAGAGTACACATGTCTCCAGAGAATCTCTGCATCTGTGGGGTGTGGGGATGGTCCTGGGTGAGTGAAAAGGACTGCTGACAGTGGCCTAGACTTAGCAACTACACTAGACAAAGAGGAAAACTTGGAGGGGGTTGGCCTCAAATGGCAGCAGTCTGTGGGTTATGGAAACATGTAGAAATGTCTTTTTTTAATTTGGAAGTGAGACATGGCCTTCTTTTTTCCTATGTGTGTTTTCTCCTCAGTGCTAGAACTGCCACAGTTGAAATCTGCAGTTCTTCCAGCCAGAGGTGAATAAATGATTCTTTCTCCACTTCCTCTTGAGGCTGGTTGTAGAAGATGGGGCTGAGGGGCCAGTGTAGAAAAATAGACACAGGCTTTTGAGTCTCAGAAATCCCCACCATTCCATATAACCCCACTACTGCTAATGAGGATATTCTTCTCCAGTCTTCTGGTCAATTTTATCTGGGGGTTTTAAAATACTTTGTAAATCTAGTAATTAAATTTCCATATGCCTCCCAGAATCAAAGTTCCACCCTCATTTTTCCAGGTGGTTATACTGAAGCATCCTGGGTAAATTAAGGTAATTAGAATCAGGCAGAACACTGGGAAGTGTTCAGTGTAACAGAACAGAGTTGTTGTTTCTTTATTTGCCTGTTTTTTTCTTTGGCTTCATAAATCCACTAAGGTTCAAGAGATCATATGCATGGTACATAAGCCATATGATAAACATGGAAAATCAAATGCAAAGAAATGGAAAAATTTCTAGTCATTATTATTAAGAAGGTAACAATTTTATTGATCTCACTTTCAAGGCTTTTTCAGTGAAAGACTTAACATTTTAAACTGTAACCTTTAATCTTCTGAAAGCATAAGCTCTGCCACCATAGAACTCCCTTGAGTTTTGATTTTCAAAGAGAATAACTGTTAGAAATTTGAATAGAAAATTTCTATACTAAGATTCTCAATGAATTTAAGTTTTGGCTGAAAAAAGGTAGGAGAGACATTAAAAATTTCTTTAAACTTTGCACTGAAAAAATCAGATATTTGGTGAATCAAGTTTGAATTTGAGGTGAAAGTATCTCCATATATTTTAATTTGGAGGTCATTTGTTATTTTTCTTCTTCTCTGTCATGATCAGTGAAAAGTAACCAGAAAGTTTAGACTAAGGATATTTTTGTGTTGTATATTTTTCATAAAAAAGAATATTTTTGTTTTGTGTTGTACAAAAAAGGTTGTTCAGTGTTACCTAGAGGAATGTATTATCCAGATAGTGAAGTTATTAAAATGATGAGAAAAGCTAAGCATAAAGGATGAGGCAACCTAGACAGCATATTAAAAAGCAGAGACATTACTTTGCCAACAAAGGTCCATCTAGTCAAGGCTATGGTTTTTCCAGTGGTCATGTATGGATGTGAGAGTTGGACTATAAAGAAAGCTGAGTGCCGAAGAATTGATGCTTTTGAACTATGGTGTTAGAAAAGCTTCTTGAGAGTCCCTTGGACTGCAAGGAGATCCAATCAGTCCATCCTAAAGGAAATCAATCCTGAATATTCATTGGAAGGATTGATGCTGAAGCTGAAAATCCAAAACATTGGCCACCTGATGCAAAGAGCTGACTCATTTGAAAAGATCCTGATGCTGGGAAAGATTGAAGGTGGTAGGAGAAGGGGATGACAGACGATGAGATGACTGGATGGCATCACTGACTCAATGGACATGAGTTTGAGTGAACTCCAAGAGTTGGGGATGGACAGGGAGGACTGGTGTGCTGCAGTCCATGGGGTTGCAAAGAGTTGCAAAGAGCAACTGAACTGAACTGAAAGGATGAGGAAAGCTGATACAATATCACTCATCTTTAATTTCAAAACACCATCCTAATGGGGCAGCCTTCCAATGGAGACCATTACTCTCACACACTATAACAGGGTTTTGGTGGGACTGCTTTAAGTTCCAAATAAACTTTGGCTTTCATCTTCTTTGCCAAAATATAAAAATGATTTAGTTTATAAATGGATAGAGGAGGACTGGCTCTTTTACAGTACAAGGAAATAAAATTAGTAGTCAGACTACTTGGATTTAAGACCAGCTTTCTATTTACAAACTTTATGACTCAGAACAAATTTCCTAACCTCTCTGTGCCTTCAAGAGGTTAGGCATCCTCACTTGTGAATAGGAAAGATGACTGTTTCCATTCCCACATGTAGCATGTATATCCAATGATTCTGCCTAGCACAGTGCATAGAATGGTTATTGGCTCTCAGTGAGTGTAAAATACTGAATTACTATTACTACTGTTAGTTATCATTACCTTTTACCACCTGATGACAAGTACGTTGTGCTCTGAATTTCTCAACAAGGATGCAATACTTAGATTACTACTTAGAAAATGCTGTCCTACAGACACAAGTCAGTTTGAAGACAAAGAAGAATATTTCCTGAGGTGTAACTTTATTGGGAGGTTCATTACTCCATTGTTGAAGAGTTTCTGAACCAGGAAAATTCTGAGATGAGCAAAACACAAGAAAATTTACAGATTTTTCTTTTAGATTTAGACTTTAGAATTTGATTCAATAGTAGATAATGAATAAAACAAAATATTCATAAATTGTTTCTTCCTCCAACCACCCCCCCAGCCACCCATTCAGGCCATTACAAATAAAATATTCAGGATTCAGCTCCTTAGGTAGGGGCTAGAAATGAGAAGCCTCTTTCACACACAAAGGTCCCAGCATGGCCCTTCGGCCGGAGCGGTGTCTAGTCTAGGGGCAGCCTGAAGGCCCACTGCCAGGGTGTCTCCCTCTGAACTTCCCAACGCCTCTTCTAAGTTAGTTCTCAATAACCTGATTCCAAGTAACGTGATTGAAAGCAGGAATTCATTTGGGTCCTAGGGGTAGGATCAAGCTTAGGGAGGCAGGGACGTTCCAGGATCTGAGAGTATCACTGGTGAGAGTGGCAGATCCAGGGGTGAATTCGGGCACTGCCTCTTCCCAGTATTTGTTTGTCCTTGGCCAAGTGACTTCGTCTCTCTAAACCTCAGTTTCTTCATCTGTGAAATGAAGCTCATAGGATGTTGTGAAGCTCGTATGAGGTAACATCTACAGCACATGTGTGACTTGGCACAAGAGTGAGCACTCAGTTTATCAGCTTGCATTACTGCTACCAATAACACATTTGAGAACAACCATCCTGTATTGTTTCTCTGGGATTCCTGTGAAAAATATATAGGCTCTTCACTGGCATACATAAGTAAATTAACAATAAGATTTTAAGAGAGAGCAGGTAAATTATGATGAGGTGAGGAGAGATCTGGGGTAAGTACCAGGGTTGAAGACTGCCAAGCAGATAATGGGCCTTGATGAGATATTAAATGGTGATTCCTGGGCTATGGAAGGACACTCAATATTGATGGAGTGCAGGGAGCTCCCATGAAGAAGGGGCCCTGAGGGAGATTCTATTGCTATGTTATGGTTTTACCTGCTAGAGATTGCTTCAGTTCAGTTCAGTTCACTCGCTCAGTTGTGTCCAACTCTTTGTGACTCCATGTACTGCAGTACACCATGCTCCCCTGTCTATCACCAACTCTCAGAGCTTGCTCAAACTCATGTCCATCGAGTCGGTGATGCCATCCAACCATCTCATCCTCTATCATCCCCTTCTCCTCCTGCCTTCAAACTTTCCTAGTATCAGGGTATTTTTCAATGAGTCAGTTCTTCACATCAGGTGGCCTAAGTATTGAAGCTTCAGCTTCAGCATCAGTCCTTCCAATGAATATTTAGGACTGATTTCCTTTAAGATTGACTGGTTGGAGCTCCTTGCAGTCCAAGGGACTCTCAAGACGCTTCTCCAACACCACAGTTCAAAAGCATCAATTCTTCGGTGCTCAGCCTTCTTCACAGTCCAACTCTCACATCCATACATGACTACTGGAAAAACCATGGCTTTGACTAGACGGACCTTTGTCAGCAAAGTAATGTCTACGCTTTTTGTATCACCGACTCAATGGACGTGAGTTGGAGTGAACTCTGCGAGTTGGTGATGGACAGGGAGGCCTGGGGTGCTGCAATTCATGGGGTCGCAAAGAGTCGGACATGACTGAGTGACTGAACTGAACTGGACTGAGGCTTGTTGTAGCTTTTCTTCCAGGAGCAAGCATCTTTTAATTTTATGGGTGCAGTCACCATCTACAGTGATTTTGGAGCCCAAGAAGATAAGTCTGTCACTGTTTGCACTGTTTCCCCATCTATTTGCCGTGAAGTGATGGGATGAGATGTGATGATCTTCGTTTTTGAATGCTGAGTTTTAAGCCAGCTTCTTCACTTTCCTCTTTCACTTTCATCAGGAGGCTCTTTAGTTCCTCTTCACTTTCTGCCATAAGGGTGGTGTCATCTGCATATCTGAGGTTATTGCTATTTCTCCCGGCAATCTTGATTCCAGCTTGTGCTTCATCCAGCCTGGCATTTTGTATGATGTACTCTTCATGTAAATTAAATAAGCAGGGTAACAATATACAGCTTTGACATACTCCTTTCTCAATTTGGAACCAATCTGTTGTTCCATGTCTGGTTCTAACTGTTGCTTCTTGACCTGCATACAGATTTCTAAGGAGGCAGGTAAGGTGGTCTGGTATTCCCATCTATTGAAGCATTTTCCACAGTTTATTGTGATCCACACAGTCAAAGGCTTTGGTGTAGTCAATAAAGCAGATGTTTTTTTCTGGAGTTTTCTTGCTTTTTCTGTGATCCAACGGATGTTGGCAATTTGATTTCTGGTTCCTCTGCCTTTTCTAAATCCAACTTGAACATCTGGAAGTTCTCAGTTCACATACTGTTGAAGTCTTGCTTGGAGAATTTTGAGCATTACCTTGCTAGTGGACAAGATGAATGTAATTGTGTGGTAGTTTGAATATTCTTTGGCATTGCCTTGCTTTAGGATTGGAATGAAAACTGACCTTTTCCAGTCCTGTGGCCATTGCTGAGTTTTCCAAATTTGCTGGCATATTGAGTGCAGCACTTTCACAGCATCATCTTTTAGCATTTGACATAGCTCAGCTGGAATCCCATCACCTCCACCAGCTTTTTCATAGTGATGCCTAGGGACTACCTACACTGGAAGAACTGGTCTTCAGAGAGGTGAAAACCTGCTCATCAAAGAAGATCAACCAATGACCAGTCTTTCATTCTTTGCCTTTTAAGTCTATGAGAGATTAATCTAGTAATGATAACATTAAAAATAGTTTATCAAGTGCTTCCTTTACGCCAGGTATTGACTTAGGCAGTTTTACATATTTATATATATTTAATCATTTTAAGTGGGCATCAGTGATGGGTCAGTGGTAAAAAATCCACCTGCCAATTCAGGAGATGTGGGTTCAGTCCCTGGGTCGGGAAGATCCCCTGGAGCAAGAAATGGTAATCCACTCCAGTATTCTTGCCTGGCAAATCCCATGTACAAAGGAGCTTGGTGGACTACAGTCCATGGGGTTGCAAAAGGGTCAGAAATGACTTAGCGACTAAACAACAACAATCATTTTAAGTAAATAAAATGTCAGCTTTACACAGATGGAAAATCTGAGGATCAAAAAGGCTACATATGAAACTCATTCTGTGTCACAAAGCTGGTTGGTCTAAGAAGGGGGACCAGAACTCAGGTTTGTCTGATTCCAGAACCACTCTATTTTGGCAGCATTCTTTTCATCTTAATGCAAAAGAGTTTCTGCCTGTCAATACTTATTTTTGGCTGATAACTCTGATAAGTCAATCTTTGGGGACATCATTATTAGGAGATCTGCTCTGCCATCCAAGAGAAGGGGTAAATATTTTTAAATAAACAATGACAGATATGTTTGGACTGGATTTCTGAATGATCCTCAGTTAGCATTGATTTCTAGCTAATATTTAAAATATCTAAAAATTGGTTTCTCTAAAGTGAAGAGGAACTACAAAGCCTCTTGATGAAAGTGAAAGTGGAGAGTGAAAAAGTTGGCTTAAAGCTCAACATTCAGAAAACGAAGATCATGGCATCTGGTCCCATCACTTCATGGGAAATAGATGGGGAAACAGTGGAAACAGTGTCAGACTTTATTTTTTGGGGCTCCAAAATCACTACAGATGGTGACTGCAGCCATGAAATTAAAAGACGCTTACTCCTTGGAAGGAAAGTTACGCCCAACCTAGACAGCATATTCAAAAGCAGAGACATTACTTTGCCAACAAAGGTTCGTCTAGTCAAGGCTATGGTTTTTCCTGTGGTCATGTATGGATGTGAGAGTTGGACTGTGAAGAAGGCTGAGCGCTGAAGAATTGATGCTTTTGAACTGTGGTGTTGGAGAAGACTCTTGAGAGTCCCTTGGACTGCAAGGAGATCCAACCAGTCCATTCTGAAGGAGATCAGCCCTGGGATTTCTTTGGAAGGAATGATGCTAAAGCCGAAACTCCAGTACTTTGGCCACCTCATTCGAAGAGTTGACTCATTGGAAAAGACTCTGATGCTGGGAGGGATTGGGGGCAGGAGGAGAAGGGGACGACAGAGGATGAGATGGTTGGATGGCATCACTGACTCGATGGACGTGAATCTGGGTGAACTCCGGGAGTTGGTGATGGACAGGGAGGCCTGGCGTGCTGCGATTCATGGGGTCGCAAAGAGTCGGACACGACTGAGCGACTGAACTGAATTGATACCCAAGTAATACACAATCTGCACATAAACAATTATACTAGGAAAGCTACTGAAAGGAATCCTTTTTTTTAGGCAGAATCTTTTTGTAATATAATCTCTTTGTAGTCGATCTACTTTGAAAGTCTGGTTTTTACTCTCATGTTTTCTTCATGCAGATACTTTTATCTACTGCTTTTAAAGCAGTGGAATCTGAGCTAGCAGGTCAAAGATTTTAAGATGACAGAGTCTGATATTTTTATTCTACTATCTTCATGTACCAGCTAAGCACTCTCTGGGGAGGAGAATGAGAAAACACTTTTATCTTTTTTCTTCTGAAGCTATTAGAAGGGTGAGAGGTCCTTATAGTGTGGTTTCTGGGACATATTTTGTGAACCTAACTAGTCTCTCCTTTTTTTACATCTCCTCTCACCTCCCTGCCCAAAAATAAAGTTTCACTTTACCAAAGATGAGATTTCTGGAGGGACAATTTATGGACTATTTCTTCTCAGAGAGACGTGGGGATATATCAAGGGCTGAAAGCCAGCTTCTAGGCCTTATGATATGAATTAGACCCACTATTAGAATCTTAAGTAACATTCCAGGTATGCTGGAGTGGGTCTCACTGGTAATCTGGGTTCTGGTAGATTTGAACAATAAAATTAGACAACCTGTTTCATAGGCAACACATGAATTTACTCATCATTGATGTGCCAACAGTTTTTCCCCAGGTACTTTACATTAATCTTTCAAAATTCTGAACTAAAAGATATGATTTTGAACTAGTCACACTGAACATAAGCTTATGAATTTAGGATGCAAAAGGATTGAGATTCATTATGACTTTGATGGCTTGACTTAACCCAAGGAGTATAAGAGCAACTCCTGAAATGCAGTGTTCCTATATTTATTTCATAAAACACTGCCAAGCCTGCCTAAATCAGGCTTAAATTCTATGACTGGAGGAGTTGGGATACATATGACATATCCTTCCATGACCAAGTTGGACCATTCAGGATTTTTCTCTGGAGAATGCATATTCTCTGTGCCTGTAAGTTCTTTATGAAATTCAGAGGAAGAACACAATAAGCAGAGCTATGATTCTCATCTAAGGGTCTATCCTTTGGATTACAAAAGTAAAATCAGCTGTACTTTTGTCAAAGAGCCCATGGAGATGTAGAGCCTGGTGAGAAGAGAAAGGCAAAGGCTATGCATGTACATGTATGGTGACGGAGTTAGGGGTAGGGGATATGAAATCAGAATACTTTTCCTGATGAAACTATACTTGCTGCTGCCGCTAAGTCACTTCAGTCGTGTCTGACTCTGTGCGACCCCATAGACGACAGCCCACCAGGCTCCCCCGTCCCTGGGATTCTCCAGGCAAGAACACTGGAGTGGGTTGCCATTTCCTTCTCCAATGCATGAAAGTGAAAAGTGAAAGTGAAGTCACTCAGTCCTGTCCGACTCTTAGCGACCCCATGGACTGCAGCCTTCCAGGCTCCTCTGTCCATGGGATTTTCCAGGCAAGAGTGTTGGAGTGGGGTGCCATTGCCTTCTCCAAAACTATACTTGAGTCCTTAGTATTTTACATATTCAAACTGGAAAAGGATGAAATAACATGTTTTGCTTGGGAATTTGATAGCACTCATTGCAGTGGGAACAGTCCACTGACTTTTACTAAGTAAAGCAAGGTAATATCAACTATGGGACTTCATTTTGAGTCCACCTTACCATGGACTAAGCCATTTCTTTCTCTCTTTATTTCTTGGTTTCTTCTTATCCAGTCTTATTCTCTGGATGCCACCCACAGTCAACTTGAGGTGCTTTGAGCCAATACAAATCCAGGGTTCCCTCCAAACTAGACAGCAGGAATGTGACCCTGAATGTTATGGTGGATTATGAGCTCTTTAAAATGGCAACAAAAATGTCTGGTCTTCCTCACCTGCTTGAACTCAAAGTCCAAATGACCTTCACCATTCATTCCTTTCACTGATTTTAATATATCAGATGCCACCTTAAAAGCCAAATTCAGTAGCTGTTTTGTTCCATGGATCTCAGGAGATTGCTGGAGCTGCTCAGGCAGCTCAGAGTCATTTACTTAAGGGAGACTGAGACCCGCCAAAGGCACCGTTAGACAGCCTGGTCTGGTAAACCAATGTACACTAACTACACCTTTCCTGCTCACCTTTCCACACCATGAATCATTACCTGGCAGTAATATATACTAGATGACAGAGTACTTTGTGCAACTGAGAAGCTGAAAAGACTCACCATATAAACTACAAGGGAATCTGAAACTGTATAAAGATGAATAAAATGGCATTTGGGATAGAATTTCAGGTGAGCTCGAGTAGGCTAGTCTCAGCTGCCAGATGCACTTAAAAAAAGTACTCTGAGTAGTATTTCAAATGCAGTGATACCCAGTGTGTCTATAATTCACTCTTAGCAGCAATGTAGTGTTACCCTCATCAGTGGCAGTCTGTCAAAATCAGGCCTATAATGCCTTTACTCTTAGCCGAAGGTTTTTAGGAATAAAAAGTTAAAGCAGATGTTAAGGCAAATTGTATCTTCCTTCTTCTTCCTCCTAGCTCCCTCTCACCATTTACTTTTAATATTTTGATGTTCCACTTCTGATTCTCTTTCTATTACTATCCTTTGTTGCCTTAACCTTCCTCCATTTCTTTAATCTCTCTCCATTGTTTATTTTTTAAAACTTTATTCAAATTCCATTATTTTATTATGGTTTTAGGGGACTAATGTGCTTAATTTCCATGTAGATGCCTAAATTCCTTACCATGATTAATAGTATTCAGTTCCCTAATCTGACACTTGAGAGTCATATGTAATACTTCTACAACATATTCTCATTCCTATGTCCACTGGTTCACCAGGGTCTTTTTCTTCTCCTTTCTATTTTGTCTTTTTTTCCTTCAATTCATTACCCTCTTTTTTTGCCACTTTTTTAAATTGAAGGATAATTGCTTTACAGAATTTTGTGGTCTTCTGTTATACATCAAGAATCAGCCATAGGTACACACATGTCCTATCCCTCCTGAACCTCCCTCCCATCTCCCTCACCATTCCAGCCTTCTAGATTGTCACCATTGCCCTCTTTTTGATCCTTACCATATCTGCTTGAGTTCAAGCCTCCATCATCTCTAGCCTGGATTCTTAGCACAACTTTGTAACTCTTCTCCCACACAACACTATCTTCCCTCTGCCCCTTTATACACCTGCCAGCCTAAGTATGTCACTCCCCAACTTCCTTCACTTGTTCCCAGAACTGATAGAGTCTTACCTTCCTTCCACTGCATCCAGGAACCCCCCAAACCAAGTCCCTGTCTCTTTCTTTGCAGCCTCATCTCCACTGCCTGCTCATCTGCCTCCCTCTGCAGCCATACTGAACTATGTGTGACTCCACAGCTGTGACTGCACACACTCATCTTCTGCTAGGAATGCCCAGCATCTCAACATCTTCTCAGCCAACTATTCCACCTTTCAGTGCCCTGCCCAGTGGTGCTTCTGCTGATACCCCCTTCCTCTGTGTACTCATGGGAGCTTCTGTCTACTCCTATTATCAGATCAGATCAGTCGCTCAGTCATGTCCGACTCTTTGCGACCCCACGAATTGCAGCATGCCAGGCCTCCCTGTCCATCACCAACTCCTGGAGTTCACTCAGACTCACGTCCATCGAGTCACTGATGCCATCCAGCCATCTCATCCTCTGTCGTCCCCTTCTCCTCCTGCCCCCAATCCCTCTCAGCATCAGAGTCTTTTCCAATGAGTCAACTCTTCGCATGAGGTGGCCAAAGTACTGGAGTTTCAGCTTTAGCATCATTCCTTCCAAAGAAATCCCAGGGCTGATCTCCTTCAGAATGGACTGGTTGGATCTCCTTGCAGTCCAAGGGACTCTCAAGAGTCTTCTCCAACACCACAGTTCAAAAGCATCGATTCTTCGGCGCTCAGCATTTTTCACAGTCCAACTCTCACATCCATACATGACCACAGGAAAAACCATAGCCTTGACTAGACAGACCTTTGTTGGCAAAGTAATGTCTCTGCTTTTGAATATGCTATCTAGGTTGGTCATAACTTTCCTTCCAAGGAGTAAGCGTCTTTTAATTTCATGGCTGCAGTCACCATCTGTAGTGATTTTGGAGCCCAGAAAAATAAAGTCTGACACTGTTTCCACTGTTTCCCCATCTATTTCCCATGAAGTGGTGGGACCGTATGCCATGATCTTCGTTTTCTGAATGTTGAGCTTTAAGCCAACTTATTCACTCTCCACTTTCACTTTCATCAAGAGGCTTTTGAGTTCCTCTTTACTTTCTGCCATAAGGGTGGTGTCATCTGCATATCTGAGGTTATTGATATTTCTCCTGGCAATCTTGATTCCAGCTTGTGTTTCTTCCAGTCCAGCGTTTCTCATGATGTACTCTGCATATAAGTTAAATAAACAGGGTGACAATATACAGCCTTGACGAACTCGTTTCCTGTTTGGAACCAGTCTGTTGTTCCATGTCCAGTTCTAACTGTTGCTTCCTGACCTGCATACAGATTTCTCAAGAGGCAGATCAGGTGGTCTGGTATTCCCATCTCTTTCAGAATTTTCCACAGTTGATTGTGATCCACACAGTCAAAGGCTTTGGCATAGTCAAGAAAGCAGAAATAGATGTTTTTCTGGAACTCTCTTGCTTTTTCCATGATCCAGCGGATGTTGGCAATTTGATCTCTGGTTCCTCTGCCTTTTCTAAAACCAGCTTGAACATCAGGAAGTTCATGGTTCACATACTGCTGAAGCCTGGCTTGGAGAATTTTGAGCATTACTTTACTAGCATGTGAGATGAGTGCAATTGTGTGGTAGTTTGAGCATTCTTTGGCATTGCCTTTCTTTGGGATTGGAATGAAAACTGACCTTTTCCAGTCCTGTGGCCACTGCTGAGTTTTTCAAATTTGCTGGCATATTGAGTGCAGCACTTTCACAGCATCATCTTTCAGGATTTGGAATAGCTCAACTGGAATTCCATCACCTCCACTAGCTTTGTTCGTACTGATGCTTTCTAAGGCCCACTTGACTTCACATTCCAGGATGTCTGGCTCTAGGTCAGTGATCACAACATCGTGATTATCTGGGTCGTGAAGATCTTTTTTGTATTCTTGCCATCTCTTCTTAATATCTTCTGCTTCTTTTAGGTCCATACCATTTCTGTCCTTTATCGAGCCCATCTTTGCATGAAATATACTCTTGGTATCTCTAATTTTCTTGAAGAGATCGCTAGTCTTTCCCATTCTGTTGTTTTCCTCTATTTCTTTGCATTGATTGCTGAGGAAGGCTTTCTTATCTCTTCTTGCTATTCTTTGGAACTCTGCATTCAGATGCTTATATCTTTCCTTTTCTCCTTTGCTTTTCGCTTCTCTTCTTTTCACAGCTATTTGTAAGGCCTCCCCAGACAGCCATTTTGCTTTTTTGCATTTCTTTTCTATGGGAATGGTCTTGATCCCTGTCTCCTGTACAATGTCACGAACCTCATTCCATAGTTCATCAGGCACTCTTATCTATCAGATCTAGTCCCTTAATCTATTTCTCACTTCCACTGTATAATCATAAGGGATTTGATTTAGGTCATACCTGAATGGTCTAGTGGTTTTCCCTACTTTCTTCAATTTCACTCTGAATTTGGCAATATGGAGTTCATGGTCTGAGCCACAGTTAGCTCCTGGTCTTGTTTTTGCTGACTGTATAGAGCTTCTCCATCTTTGGCTGCAAAGAATATAATCAATCTGATTTTGGTGTTGACCATCTGGTGATGTCCATGTACTGGCCATATGGTGAAAACTATTTGTTTGCATGCTGTCACCCCTACTAAACTGTGCTTCCTTTGAGGAGAGGAATCTTTTGTAGTCTCAGTGGCTGGCACATGGTAGGCATGTTTGCAAATTAAATGAATTTATTGGTTGGATGAATGGAAAGCACATTATTTAAACACCATCACTTAACAAATGGACAGATAGATTTCTATGTGATAAGGCAAGTTCAGTAAAATGTTAATGGTAGAATCTAGATGGTGGATGTTCATTATAAACTTCTTTCAACTTTGCTGTATGTTTGAAAGTTTTTATTATTTTAAAATAAGATAACAGAAGGAGAACCATCTCCTAAACTTCAGTAGTTGAAATAATAATCAAGATTCTATCAGTGGTTCATGTCACCCATAGAGATCCCAATGAAAGATGGTCTTTTAGTTCCCAAGAGATCTTCCTCAGTCCTACTCTGTCTTGCTTGGAGTAGAGATGAACTAGCTTCTCAGTAGTCCTCTTTTCCAAGAAACAAGGGAACCTGACTCTGGTAGAAAAAAGCAGTCCTCTTTTACCTCCTGCGTTAACCAGAACTTGACCTGGTTAACCTTCCCCCACAATTGGACCTTCCTCCCAGTTTCCCCTTTGTAAGAGCTACGTCCTCTCTCCTTATCTGATTTCCAGAAACTGTATCAGTTCACGCTCACATTACTTTCATGTAAGAGCCTTTTCTCTTTTGAAATCCATATTATCTGCCCATTTCATATCTCTATGGATGATAAGTTATGACTTAAATCAACTGTTACATCTGTATTTTTCCAACTACAGATTACAACTGGGTCACAGACCATTTAAGTCTATGAAGCTTGCCTTGATCCAAACATTAAAGTTATCAGCCACTTACGTGAGCACTCTTAGCATTTGTGTAAATGGCTCCACATAACACATTCCATCTTGCTTTTTTTTTTTTTTTAAAGAAGTATCTTCCCTGTAAGACTATGAACTTACAAGAGTATTTGAATTTCCATAATAAATGGCAGAGGCTGGCCACAGCAAGCATTCAATAAGTAGCTTCTTATGTAATGAACAGATAGTTTCAGACATTTTAATATACTCAATATATATGCTATTGGGAAGCTAAGGAGAACACAAAACAAGTTACAACAGCTATATTATTTCTACTTTAATTCTAATTTTATCCTGTCTTAAATGAGTCAACAGCTTTAGGGAATAACAATTTGAAGATTAGTCATACTTTGCAGGATTAATAATTTCCTAAAAGTTTCTTCCTTTACTGAGAAGGCTAAAGATATTGTCCTAACTGCATACTTCAGATTATGATGATCAAAAGGTAATTTGGCCAGACAGAAATAACTATGAAGTATTTTTCCAAACAATCCAAGAAATATTGGATTAAACCTATCCATTTTAAGAGAATCTTTTTAAGGCAGAAATAAGTACGGTTGCAAAAGATATTCCGCTCACTATAAAAACAGCTTTACATCTCCAGCTGCAAAGTTTATGTATGATAATTATCCACTGTAGAGAACTGTTTGGAGAAATTACTAAAATTGTCTAAAATAAAGTTATAAATATAACTTCAACATACATTATTGTGGGCATGTCAAAAAGCCAGGTCTTTCAACAATTATTAAGCCTTAATCCTTTGATGCTGAAGCTGAAACTCCAGTACTTTGGCCTCCTCATGCGAAGAGTTGACTCACTGGAAAAGACTCTGATGCTGGGAGGGATTGGGGGCAGGAGGAGAAGGGGACGACAGAGGATGAGATGGCTGGATGGCATCACTGACTCGAGGGACATGAGTCTCAGTGAATTCTGGAAGTTGGTGATGGGACAGGGAGGCCTGGCGTGCTGTGATTCATGGGGTCGCAAAGAGTCGGACACGACTGAGCAACTGAACTGAACTGAACTGAACTGAATCCTTTGACAGTCATGCCAGAAGTCTCTGTACTTCATAATCAGAAGCTCTGTTTTCATGTTAAAATTCTTGATTTTACAAGTAAATTACAAACAGCATACAAATGTAGTTGAAAATGATATGCCCTAGGGCCCTTCCAAATCTTTGTTCAAATCGTGATTCTTTTGTAATGTGGGTAAGTTACTCTCTCTGTGCCTTAGTTTCTTCATCAGTAATACCAACTCTCAAAAGGTTGTTATCATGATTATATAATACACATAGATATTTATGTACATGAGATATATATAATGGATAATAAATATAAAGGGCCTAACATAATACCCAACATACTTTACTGTGATAGATATATCCTCTCTTCCACCTTAATATTTTATCTTTCAACTCTGAAAAACAGACTCCCAAACCCACATGAACTGATTGATTGCCAATAATTTACAATAGATGAAGACTTGTTTGCTGCAAGGCTTAAATAAATCTTTAAATTTCATATTATTTAAGGAAAATAGTTTTGCTATGAAAAGTACTTCTGTTTGTCATAGATTTTTGAGCCCTTCTCAAGAGAAGGAAAGCTAGATTTATAGAACATCCCTTACCAAAGGGAAAAAAGGAGATGGTATTACAGCCAGAGATTCTGCAAATTAAAATTGTGATTTTTAATTAACATAGGGTACAGCTATACTTCTTCGAAACAGTAAACTATACAGTAAGTACACTGTATTGAGCCACTAGGGAGGTTCTGAGTGGCTCAGATGGTAAAGAATCTGCCCGGAATGCAGAAGACCCGGGTTTGATCCCTGGGTTGGGAAGATCCCCTGGAGAAGGAAATGGCACCCCACTCCGGTATCCTTGCCTAGATACTTCCATGGACAGAGGAGCCTGGAGGGCTACAGTCCATGAGGTCACAGAGTCGGACATGACTGAGTGACTAACACTTTCACATTTCATACTGCTCAGATAAGAAATGGGCCACTTGCAAAGATGCAAGTTTTCTGCATCTTGTCATGCAAGATGCTTGCTCTTCCTAAAATGAAATTCCTCATGGAAATATTGAAAAATAAGATTAAAAAATGTCCCTCAAACTAGATAGATTTTATCAAAAGGTACAATCTCTTTTTAATAGATTACCATATCATTTTCATTTGATAAGTATTAACAAATTATAGTCAGCATAGCTCTTTATCTTTTTGTTTTTTTAAGTAGAGTCCTATAGCTGGGTTTCTTACATAATTAAAATTCATGGCTTCAGATGTTTATATATGAGACGACAGTCTGAACTTCCTGACTATGCCACAGTTGTCTCTGTACTCTCCAGTTTCTGTGATACTGCCTTGCACATAGTAGCATTCAGGAGATTTCAAATGGATGCTTGATTGAATAAACAAAGTACATTCATTTAAATACAATATAAGAAATTTCAGAATTTGGATGGGTATCTGCTGTTAATACAGAGACTTCCCCATATGTAACAGAAAATTTTCAGAGTCTGAAGACATTGTCCTCCTATATAAACAGCTATACAATAACATTCTTTTATTTTTCTTCAATGAGAAAATTAGTATTTGAAACCTAAGAAGTTCCAAACATATGCTTTCATTATATCTATAACAAGCATGGATTTTAACCTTTCCAATAGCAGAAATCCATTGTTATAGCCAAAAAGAAACAGAAGTTTTTACTTTCAAGCTTGGTTCATTAGAAATCACAAGTCAAACATAAAATGCTATGTTGGACAGAACTTTAGAGATTATCTCCATTCCAGTCTTTCATTGTAAAGATAAGTAAACTCAGCTCCAGAAATGTTAAGTGACTTAATAAGGTCATACAGATAGTGGGAGAGTCTGGAAAAAAAACACAACTTAGGTTTCCTGATTATATATCCAGTACATGTGTAGCTTTCACAAATGCTATATGCAAACACACTACAACAGTGGTTTTATGGGGCTCTTTGAACCCTGTAAATCAATACAGTTGAATCACTGAGACTACAGTCCCCTCACCATCTGTACTGGAGGTCCTGGGGAACTTACCTTCAGTACTGGAAATGGGGGTACTGTCACATTTGCTTTCACACTGCTGCATTGATGGAGGTCGACTAGTTTCTGGACAGTCACTTGATGCCTGTCCAGTGTAGGAAAGACATTGCACAGTCCGCATTTGCTGTCCAAGGCCACACTGAGCAGAACACTAAACCAAAAGACAAGGAGAGACAAAATGCTGTTCTCAACAATTTTCAGGAGACAAAATAGATACTATGTCATTTCAAATACTATACATATTAGCTTTTAAAGCCCATATGTATTTCGGTCAATACTGAAATCAGATTGATTATATTCTTTGCAGCCAAAGATGGAGATGCTCTAAACAGTCAGACTGAACTGAATTGAACTGAATCCAATGGTCTCCCCACAAACTAGGGGTCAGAGATCCCCAAATCATGAAGGTGTCCCTCAAACAAATGGAATAGGGAAAAAAAACCCTGTATTTCACTCCCCCCACACCTTGTACAGTCAACCATCAGTAAATATTCCTTTAACAGTTGAAAAAAAAAAAAAATAAAGCCCATATGTAGTTAATCTTGGGGAGGTATATGATTAAATCATTCTATTACAGCATTGGTTTGGAAACTCAAGGATCGTGTCATTACCCTAGAATATAGAAGTAATATAGTTTCCAGAAGACAACGGATGGAGATTTCTTGGGCTGTGATTCCAACAGTGCCAATCAGTGCCAGTGAAGTTAAACAAGAGTATAATGAGAAAATACCTGTGAGGAAGTAAAATAGTCAGAGATTCTATTGCTCCCTATTTATTAAAGACTTGTGGGAAGACAACTCAGTGGTCTACTGGAGTGCTCTGAATCTGATTAAAATATTAGTTCAGTCTAACAGCAGTGACCATTGAGGGCCCTGGTGATGAGACCAGTTTGAAAAAAAAAAAGACATTAAATAAGTACCTTGAGTTTTGTAAAGTATGCAGATCTGAGACAAATCTGAGAAGAGGTCTGTAGGTAGCCAGTTAGCATGTCTCCCTTTCCTTCTTCATCTACCCAGGATTCAATTACTTTAGAACTGAAGTGCTCTCTGGGCCTGATCAGCTATCCTGGCTGAAGAGTGAAGCTGTGGTCTATTTTCGGGGCCTACCACTCAGAATACTGGAAAGCCTGTGAGATTTGGGATCAAGGAGATGAGGAGCTACTTGTGCAAAGACAGGTGATGGTGATATTTACAAGGTAAATAGACCAAGGCCCTGCTGGATTAATTTGCAAAAACTCTCAAGGCACTTATAGGACTTGCCAGGATATTCGCAGATACTTTTATTTTTAACTTTCTAAATACAGAATGATGAATAAATGCACCATAAAGATGTAATAAAGCATCTTTGAAAGGTATTTTCACTGGTTAATTTCAATTTTAGGAAACTGAATAGAAAATAGAGAGGAGAAGAAAAGGACTTGACAACATTTAAAAGAATAATCTCAAACGGATTTGTTGGTGAAATTATTAACATGAAAAAACTTCTACATGACCTTTATGTAACAGTACATTGCAACAAAGAATATATAAGAAAGGAAATTCCTATCTAATTTAAATAAAAATCAAAAGAGTATGTCTGCACTGATTCTTTAATAGCAGAATATCAATTATAAATTGTGAAACTATCACATGTCTACAGATAAACACTTAACTGCATTTGATTCTTACTTAAGCTTATGATGTATATTCCAGTTGAGCACTTTGTAAATTAAACTAAATATCATTATGTGAAAGAACATTATTAACTACTTGTTAGACAAATGCAAATGTTAATTATTTTATGGTCATACTTCTTTTATTTCCCCACAAGGCTGAGCACAGACCAAGAATATTTATTTGCCTTAATGGAGACTGAAAATCTTTGCCCACTCCCCAAAGAGGTCTGTAGATATAGCTACACTCTAGCAATAATGCATTTTGGCCACAGTTTTGGTAATTCTATGAAATGCCATTCCTACTAAGTAATGGAAGGCCCAGAGCACAGATAAAATCATGCTGGTGTAGTTATATGCCACTATGATTTACCTGAGCTCTCAGATATTAGAAAATAACTAGCTACAAAGTTAATTGTAAAACCACAGGAAAAGGGCATTGATTCACTAGAAATTTACTTTCTGGAGCATTATTTTTTAATATAACCTAAATAGGTTTCCTTTTCAACTTTCAAAAGAACAATATTTAATTTGCCTTCTATTCAAATATATCAATTTGCTTTCAAAGGATTTAAGGGGACCTTAAGCAAGATAACATAATTTAAAACTGAGAAAGAAGAAAATAGGAATTGGAAGATAAAATATAAATGAATCCAATCAATATAAAAATACAGGGACTTCCCTGGTAGTACAGTGGATAGGACTCTGCCTGCCAGTACAGAGGACATGGGTTCGATTCCTGGTCCAGGAAGATCCCACATGCTGTGGAGCAACTAAGCTCGTGTGCCACAACTACTGAGCCCGAGTGCTACAACTACTGAAGCCTTCGTGCCTGGAGCCTATGCTCTGCAACGAGAGAAGCCACAGCAGTGAGAAGCCCTTGCACCAAAATGAAGAGTAGTGCCTGCTCACCCCAACTAAAGAAAGGCTGCTCACAGCAATGAAGACCCAGTGCAGCCATTAAAAAATAAAAAAAGATAAAACCTAATTAATATCCTTACATGTTTTCTGTGAGGTTAAGAGGATTTATTTTCTTAGTGTGAAAATTAAGAAAATGGTGTTAACTGATTTGTTCTTGAAATAGTTGAGAGAGTTGGCAACAGAAGCCAAAGTTCTGGTAGCCTGTTCAAATCTCTGATCATCTAGATTGTTTCTCTTTAAGTTAAAATGTTAGAATCCAAGAAGTAGGTGAATGTGGGAAGTGTGTAGCTGTGGGAGAAACATGGCTCAGTGTCTGCATGTGACTGCTGCCGCCTGTGCACTTTTCACATTCCCATCTCATCCCTAGGTCTGTGTGTTGCTACTCATTTCATGAGCCCCTATAATGACCCAATCAGGAACCTCAAGTGTCTCAAGGTGCTGCTTCAGCAGGGGCCCATAGTCCAACTGCCTTACCTGGCCCCAGTCTCCTGTCACCCAGCGAGGAGGAGGGCAGCGGCCCAAACTGCAGCGGATGCGGACAGGGGGTTTGCTCTCCTCGGAACACTGTGTTGCTGGGAATGTTTTAGAAAGGTCACTGCTCTTGCACAGAACAATCCGATGCTTGAATCCTGGACCACATTTGGGAGTGCACTGTAAATAAAACAAATACTAATGAATAACGATAGTCTAAACATAGAGAAAGATTTGAGGAAAATCTTTCTCCAACTAAATGTGTATTTGAGTAAACAACATACACATGTACTAAATCTTAAGCAAAGTCTCAACAGATATGAAAGTTCCTTAAGTTTTTGAATAGAAGAACTTCTATCTTTTGCCCTAAGGTCTGTAAGAGCTAAATCCAGAGTTTGCTTTTCTTGGCAGCTTATCTTCTTTTATTGTGTGTAGGTTTATTCCTTTTGACTCTTCCCTATCCTTGGCCATATTCAGTTGTGGTAAGATAATATTGGTTTTTGGAATGCGGAATCCTTGGTTTCTTTTGATAGTCCCCTGGACTGCAAGGAGGACCAACCAGTCCATCCTAAAGGAGATCAGTCCTGAGTATTCACTGGAAGGAATGATGTTGAAGCTGAAACTCCAATACTCTGGCCACTTGATGTGAAGAACTGACTCACTGGAAAAGATCCTGATGCTGGGAAAGACTGAAGGTGGGAGGAGAAGGGGACAACAGAGGATGAAATGGTTGGATGGCATCACTGACTCAATGGACATGGGTTTGGGTTGGTGATGGACAGGGAGGCCTGGTGTGCTGCAGTCCATGAGGTTGCAAAGAGTTGGACACAACTGAGTGACTGAACTGAACTGAGGTGTAGTCTTCTGAAAAAAATTCTTATGGGTACTAGTAGGCCATGAGAAATTACCTTTGTGAAGCAAGCTAAGGTTTGATTTAGATGTGTACAGGTGGCCCTCAGTATCAGCAGGGGACAATTTCAGGACCGTGGAGGACACCAAAACCTGTTGATGATCAAGTCCCTTGTATAAAATGACAGTATTTGCATATAACCTACACACATCCTCCTGTGAACTTTAGATCATCTTTAAATTACTTATGATACCTAATACAATATAAACACTATGCAAATAGGTACCAGTGGAGCAAATTCACGTTTTACTTTTTGGAACTTTCTGGAATTTTTTTCCCAAATATTTTTGATCTTCTGTTGGTTGAATCTGTGGATGTGGAACCCAGAGATATAGCAGGCCAAATGTACTCTTAGTATGCGGTAGCTAAGAATACATGATCACAGGTAAAGATTTATTGCACAGAGAATCTCTGGATTCTTCCTTGTCCATCAGTTAAACATAAGGAATTTGACGATTCTTTAGTTGGACCAGTAAGCTCTTCACACTGAGGAAAAGATCCTTCTTCCTGTCACAAAGTCTATTATTTACCTCTTTTTGAAGTTAATTGGAGTGCTCTAGAGTTACTGTTCAGGAGTTACCTACTCAATGTGGTGGCTGACTGAAGTCCTCCAGCTTTTCCCCCTGAACATCTGAACCTTTCCTTAAAATCTATACTTCTCAGTGAAGTGAGACCCTTACCCACAATATTTTGAAGCCCTGTTTCTACATCTTTCATTCAAAAACTACTACCAAATTTCCCACAGGAACTACACTAGACTATAGTGTAGTGTAGACTGTAGGGGGAGAGGAGATCTAAGAATGAATAAGTCAATGAAGGAGCTCACGGTTTTAATGCAGGAGATAGACATGTGAACATAAGAATAAGTAACATTACAGAGAATGTAAGAATATATAAATTCTTGTGCCCCTAGTCATCATCTGCCTATTTTATGATTATGAATTCATATATCCTCTCATTCCTATCAGACTATAAGCTTAAAATAATTTCATCTCTGCTTCATCTTCATATACAACCTCACCCTATCTATCCTCAGGATCCAACAGAGGACTTTGAGAATGCACTCAATAAAGATATTTGGAAATATCTTCAAAATATAAATATATTTGCAAAGATAATGGTTTTGATTTATTTTTAGGTAAATCAAGACCTACTAGCTGTGGGATGAGAATGTCTTAAGGAACAATGTACACTCTCCTGAGTGGCTTTGTCAGGGGCAATCTTGAACTGGTGACATGTCATAGAGAGAAAGAAAAATAATACAAATTTTTCATGTGTAAATCAAGGACCCACAAACACTCTTCATCACAATGAATGTAGTAACAGAGTGCATTTCCTCTAACTTAGAAAACATTTAATTAAGATACAGTTGAAGGAGAATAACATCCAGTTTTTTCCAATATGGTTCCAGAAAAGGCTTTAGTTAGGGATTTAGAGGTCAAGAGAGAAATTCCTGATCCCTGTTGTTATGTTTTACAGCCAAGTCAACATCCTTCTGTCCAGCTGCAGCTTCATTCTACCCATATAATCAATCACTAGGTTCTATTAACCGAAGTCCTAAACCTCTTTCACATTTGTTGATTTCTGTCTGTCTCCATTGCCACTAACCCTCCTACCAACAAACATCACTTCTTGCATGTAAAATTGCAATGACTTTCTAACAGGTCTCCTGTTTCTTGCTCTTGTCTTACTTCAATCCACTCTCTAAAGGACATATCTGATTATGTTCTATTTTGATTTTTTAAAAAATCATACAGTGGTCTTCAAGACATAAACTCAAACTCTTTAAATATGCTTACTATACACTGATAGGAAGGCTCTGCTTACCTTTCCAGATTCACTTCAATAGGCATAAAGCTAATGCTGCTGCTGCTACTACTATGACTGTGTGTGTGTGTGTGTGTGTGTGTGTTCAGTTGTGTCAGACTCTTTGTAACCTCATGGACTGCAGCCTGCCAGGCTCTTCTGTCCATGGAAGTTTTCAGGCAAGATTACTGGAGTGGGTTGCCATTTCCTACTCCAAGGGAATCCTCCTGCCGCAGGGTTCAAACCTGAGTCTCCTTCATCTCCTGCATTGGCAGGCGGTTTCTTTACCACTGAGCCACATGGGGAGACTTACTCCTATGACTACTGCTGCTATTAATAACGGTAATTATGATAGCAGCCACCATTTAATAAATACTCTCGATATTAATGGCTTCCCTAGTAGCTCAGCTGGTAAAGAATTTGATTGCAATGCAGGAGACCCTGGTTCAATTTCTGGGTTGGGAAGATCCAATGGAGAAGGGATAGGCATCAAGTGCTGTGCTAAGTGCTGTAATTCATAAAGTTCTCACAAAAATCCTGTGAGATGACAATTATGTTTAAAAGGAAGAAACAACCTTAGGGTAAGTGGTTGGTACAAAGACATGCAGCGATTAAATGGCAGACCTAATGTTAACACCTACTGAGTGTTTCCTGGATGTCAGACCCTACATCATGAACTTTGTATATATTATCTCATTTAATCCTCACCACAACCGTGTTACTTTATATGTCAAGAAACTAAGACACGCAACACTATCTTGCAATCATGCATTCTGTAGAATGAATAGAACCCTGATTTGAGTCTCTTGAGCTTGCCCCACTTGTGTTTGGTCCTCTTGACTTCACACAAGTTTCTTCTACCATTTATCAGTATTAGAAGACACAGCCTTAGAGAATTTCTGTCACTCTCTTAATGTTTAATATTATTATTGATAATGATAATCCTACTGCTTTATATTCCACTAGAGTTTCACAGTTCACAAAATACGTTCAATACATTATTCTCATATATATTTTTGAGCCTTTTACAGGAAGCTTAAACAACTTAATTGAGGTTAAACAGATAGCAAATTGTAGAGCTGGAACTAAATTCTAAGGCTTCCGGTCTAATCCATACTTTAGCTCTTAGCATTCATAGAAACAAAGTCTCATGAATACATGAGTATTAATTATTATAAAAATAAATGAGGTGAAGTACAAAAGGACAGAGGGGTACTTCAGACTTTAGGGATAAGAGCAGAGACATATAGGATATATCAGGAATTCCGATTCGTATTTAGTATTCAGTTTAGTGTTCAGTCAATATTTTGAGGCTATGATTAATTTTCTATATTGGGAAAATTTATTGAAAAATGTACTCAAGACTTTCTCTCTCTTCATATTTTAAAAGCATATGTATATATATTAAAGCCTCAGATAAAAGAATGTCTATATGGGTATAACTAAGTCACTCAGCTGTATAGCAGAGATCTGCACAAAACTGTTATCAATGATATTTCAATTAAAAACTAAAGTTAATTAAAGCCTGGGACATAAGTCTCTTGTTTATTCTAATATCTTTTTACAGTAGCAAGAAGCTTCTGCTCTTATTTGAACACTGTAGTGATATCTAGCAGTCTTCCATAAGAGCCTGTGCCAAAGTCCTGTTTACAATTAGGGGAAGCAGACAATGCAAAGACAGACGATTCTTTCATTTGTGTCTGAGAAGCCCCCAGGGAACCAAAGACAAAACGAAACAAATGAGATCGATGACAATAGGGAGAAGAATAAAGCGAGAAAGCAACACTGAAATTTATTAAGTGTTCTAAGCCCTTTGCATACCATAATCTATCTAATCTTCACAGAAACCTCACAAAGTGCTGTTTTCACACTCATTTTACTAGTGGGAAGCTGAAGTATTGAGTAGTGCAGATAAATTCACATGGCAGTTTTGAAAAAGATAACGATCTGAAAGATAAATGTACAAATCCTCTGTGGGACAATGTGAAGTTATATGCAAAGCTTAACATACAACATCTTCTATTGAGACAAGAAATAATTTTAGAGAATTATAGCCCAAGCTCCACTAAATAAGCCATAGATATTCTATCCTATAGCACTGGAAATAAAGAGATAATCAATTGGATTCTCAAAATAGTGAATGACTGAGAACTACATTAAGATTCAATGAATACAATGGCCCCAAGCCCTGAAGATCTAGCCATGAATATTACATGTCTATAGTCATAATCTCAACTCTTCTAGAGGGTGATTATAAAATTAAGTGTTTAAAAATTGCTTGTAAAAAATAATAAAGGCACAAGGATGTCACTTAGACTAGCTTAGATTTAAGTAGGGCTTCATCCTGCAAATTCTTCTGATCTTATGTCAGCGATGCTCAAGCAGAGACATCCCTCAGCTTGTTTTTATTTTTACTTTCTGCCTCTTCTTTCTTTAAGCTACATTTCATCTTCTCCTCTCTAGTCTTCTGATGAATAAAGATGTTTATCTATCTGACAGCCTCAGTTTTATTTAGTTACCCCCCAAAATAAGAAATCCTAGAAAATCAAGAGTAACCATGATTATGCATATGATTAGTAGGCAGTAAATTAATCATGAATGATTCAGAGCATTTTTTAGAGACAATATTAGTCTATACTCATGTAAAGGGCATATTTTTGCACATTTTTTGAGTATGCAGTAAAATTCATTAGAAATAATTAGAAACTGAATACTTAGTTCAGTAATAAAGTAATTTTTTAGACTAAAGTCTAGTTATAAATATCAAAATCCATTCAATTCATTCTTATAATAGCTGGACGGAAGGTAATTCAGTGGAGAATGATTCTTTAGTAAACTTATTTCTCACTATTTCTCCTTATTGCAGATAAATATCTTTCTTCTTTTATTCATATATTCAGAATCTCACAATTATTTAAAATCTGATCAGACCATTTATTTTTTGTTCTCATCTCAGTTGAATATAGATGGTGATTTTTACGAGAGATACATTCGTACTTCAGTTTAACATTTTACGATTAAGAAGCAAAAACACATTTTGCAGAAAAAATTTTGAAACCACAACAGGGAAAATAATTTGGCTCTCACTTATAAAGGATAGAAACATTAACATTTGGGCATTAGACTGAATTCTCTCTGGATAAGTGGGTTTAATTTACTTAGTTATGGCACCAGAGTAGAACCTAGGAGTAAACACCGTGATAGCACAAGTATCTACTAAAACAAAGAATGACTTGGAGGTAGATTTCCCCCCACCCCCATCCTTCTTAAGTAATGCTACCTAAATGTAAACCCCATAAAGTCAATTGAGTATGATGCCAGTCATCCACTTGTGGAAGAATAAGTACAAGAAACAGACCTTTTTCAATGGGTACTCTGTGGGAGTCAAAAGAAACCATTCTTATACATCAAAAGAATGGCTAAGGATTGCTGGAGCCCATCCACAGCACACAGCAATGCTTTCAGAGAAACACGCCAAGAGAGGGCAAAAACAGAAAGCCATTTAAGTCCAACATAGCATGGGTGATCCCAGGAGTGAGGCTAGATTGTAGGAAATGGGAAAGCCATAGCTTCATTAGTTCCACAAAAGACTGCAGAAAAGTCATTTTCCACGAAGGTAATTTGGCTGAATTTTTTTTTTTTTTTTTTCCGCCATAAGCATGGGGTGGGATTCACTGATGGGGAAAATAGTTCCTGGCTTTGCAACAATGGAAATTTTATGTGAGAGCAGCCGGCAAAGAAAGAAAAAGGTCAGAGGGTACATTCCTCTTACTGCAACATGTTTTCACCAGTTGAACCTCACCCTTGTGATTAACAGAGCTCAGACAGCTGATAGTTGGAAGTGGGAAGGGGGCAGAAAGAGCAGGAAAGTTTTCATGGGTGTGTCAGAAAGATATTGTGTGAAATTATCTTTGCAAAAGTAAAGTGAAAGAGACTGAACACTGCCTGCTCTTCTGCTGGGACCCCCTCTTTTCATTAGTGGGAGATGTTACATTCCTCTGGGAAGATCAGGCTCCTTGTTCTCACTTTGTTCTCCATAGCTACTCAAACATTTTTTCACTTACTGTTATTTACTTTTACTTATTTTTAATTCATCTAGAGAAGAGTAGGTTTTGTGGTAAAGGGAAGTGGAAGAGTGAGAGTACACCTTCTCCTTTGGAAAATACACAGGAGAGACTGAATGGGGCAAAAATCATCTCTCCTCCAGAACAAGAGATCAACATGATGATATTGATGATGTTAACTAGAATCTTTGAGATGGTAATGGCAGGATTTCCTGACTCATGCTTACCCCAGAATAGTTTTCCTGCATTGCCTGTAGAGAGACAATAGCCCACTAATTTTTTTTGGAGGGGGTGGGGGTGGGTGGGGCGGTGATAGTCCCAACATGTGTACTCCATGCCCTTGGCTCTACTTCTCTACCCTAGGCTTTGACTCAGCCATCTTAAAGAGATAGCAGACATGTGATTAGAAGTCCCCTTCACTTACATATATTTCTTCAGGCAGTTTCCAGGAGTGCCTAACAGCCTCATAGAACCATTTGAGCAAGTCACTTATAAGACTGGAGAGATGAGAATCGAAATGCTAAGAGTAGGGTAATTACAACCTACATGAGGTTGAATTAGGAAGAAAATCTTAAAATGGTATTTGAAATGGAAATATGCAGTAGTTTACACAATCTATTTTTTAAGGTGATAATATTTGCTGTTTTATGTTAAAATAAAAATATAATAACAAAGAAAAATGTAGGTGCAGAGACCAATGTGAAGTGAGTCTGCACATGAGAAGGTTTTGCTGTTTTAGTGATTGGCAGAAGTTTTTTTCTAGTTTTTGAACTTGTCTGTTTTTCTCTACTTTTTGCAGAAGAATGATGTGGTATAAAGTTCTGTATTCAAGCCTTTAACCTATCACTACTTTTTCAATCTTATCTTCCATTTATTCTTTAAAACAAATCCTTTCCTCCCACCCTACTTTCACCACATATTCTTTGTATTTTTGTTCAGTTGTTTCTCTTATCAGGAATACTTCTCCAGTTTCTCAGTTCTCTTCGCTTCTTCAAATTTTACACTCCTACAATATTCAGTTCAACTCTCATCAACTAAAAAGCCTTCTGATTCTATTCCAGGCTATTCTGACCTTAGCTTCTGAATTTCTGTATCACTTCTACAATCCATCATTGTGTTAAACATAGTCTTATGTTATTCTCTAGTTGTTTCATAGATATTCCTTATTTTCCCAAGTTTATGAGATTCTTTTGAATTCTCCTTAGTCCCTATCCCAATAAGGTTAGAAAGCACCCAATTATACTTATTGAGTTGGCCTAAAACCCTTCAAACATTGCAGCCAATCATTGGGTCTCCCATTATGATTTTCCAGTAACAATGTTGCCATCATTATTGACAACTATTTATGAATTTCTACAAGGGTTTTGGGCACTGACTTGCAAGTAAAACAACTACTAACATGTACAATTCCATAAAATGTCTCTTCTTTATCAATGGATTTTATCTTCCAAATGAATTTAGGAGTTAATCCACCCACTGTAGGTAACAGAAGAGTTCATACCTTTTCCATAACCACTGAGTGAATAATACCAGGAATATCTCTACATTTGATTGAAACACAAATAAAAGTTAGGCAGAATATAATTACTGAAGCTGGACTGTGGCCAGGAAACTTGGGAGAACACTCCCAACGTCTCCCAAAGATTCCACAGATAACCACAACTGGTCAGAATCTCCATTTCCATGTACCATCTTAAACACAGTCTCTCTTTCAACCCCAGCCCTCTAGCAAAATAAGGCTACTCAAGTAGTAAGATTCACAGGGAGAAAAGTTAACATCCATAGGTTCCTAAAGAACAATGTTTAATTATTTTTGTTTATTTTTTTCACAAACTTATGAGGTCTACAGGAAATACCTAAAGCAAGTACCACTATGTTTCCAGCAGGAAATGCATCCTGTTTTGCTAACTTAGAAAAATGATCTTTAGTTATATAGCCAGATACTCATTCTTTCTAACACTAAACAACACTTGAGAAAGATTCAGTTCCTCTTTAGGAAAAGTAGAGAATGGTACAATATGTATATGTGTATGTCTCATGCAGAATGAAGAGTCAATTAACTCTACCTCTTACCTCATTTTTCATAAGACTATTTCTCTGAGGGTTTGGGATTATATTTGACTTTTTACATGTATGCCAGAAAAATATTATCTTAGTCAGATCTTCTTCATTAATCATGTAAGTGGAGGTAATAATAAAATCTGAATTTGACTTTTTGATATGTTATAACCCTCAACTCCATATTTCTTCCACAGAAGCAATTAGAATATATATAGATATATAACATGTGATAATCAATTAACAAATTCATACGTAAGAGTTAGTTAGGCTTGAACATTACTTTGAAAAAAAGATAAACATATCACTTATTTTGAGCCTATAAATGCTGCTCAATAATAGCAAAGAAAAAGGAAAAAAAAAGAGAAAAATATACAGAAGGTATATATATATGTATATATATATATACACAAATATACCTTAACTCACTATAGTAGTCTCTCAAATTCACTTCAGGCTTGTTTTTAATCAAATTGATTACTAGTTTCTCATTGAGTTTCCTGACCCCCAAAACCTTTAGTTCCTGGCAAGCAGCAAAAAAATATAACATGGCCAAATTCACTGTTATGCAGTCCTTACTTGTTAAGTTCTAAGATGCTCACACGCTCAGGTGTCCTTAATATTAAATGCTTTGGTATTGATAGTTAAGACATCTCAAAACATACAGCCTCAGATTTCCTTACTTCTGACCAGTCCAAAGCCACCCACTGAGGTGGACACGACTGGTTGTTGCAGGGCTCTTTTTCAATAGGCCGGTGTGTTAAACAACCACTGTAGTCCAGTGTCTCCTCCTCAGAAGGTCCAATCTTCCTGATGCAGAGTACTGCCCTTGTGCGCATCCCACCATCACAAGTCTTGCTACATTCCAACCAGTCCCCAATGAACCACCTGCAGCAAGAAGTGAAAGAAACACAGAAAAGCATTCCCTCAGTGCAGCCAGAGATTTCAGCAGAGTGAAGGCACTATATCAGTGGACTACCTCCTCTTCCCAGAAGAGCTAACATTTCAGTGTTTGTTGATGTGACAAATGACAAACAGAAGAACTGCTTCCATATACATAAGGAAAAGATAAATCACTGTTAGCTGCTTTCTAGAGTATACTGCATGGGCTTTGCAACAGGCAAACAGGTTCAAACAAGCAATCCATTATGTGTTTTTAAACTTCTTTTTCTCCATTTTTTAAAAATTAACTTCTAAAATGAGGATAACAATACCAATCATGAGATTCTCATGAGGACTAAGCAAGGTAACATATGAAGCTTCAAGTCACATGCTGGTAAATGTTAAAAACTGGCTCCTCGTGGGAGGGAGAGTCCTCATCCATTGCATTTGCCAGTTTTTGTGATATAGATACTTCATTATGGCCAAATTAAAGCTATCACCCTAAACATAACCAAGAGAAGATATGCTAGTCACAGGGTCTCAGGAGCTTCTAACAACATCTGACACAAAAGAAGCAAGACACAGAAGCCATTTTTATTATTATATTGAGAGAGGTTCTCCCTCAATTGAGTGTTTGGTGATAAACCACCCTGCAGGAGCAAGGGATTTGTTTCCTGATTCCCAGAAATGTACATCACGCTCTGCATAAGACAGAAGTCTTTACTGTCCTTCTAAGGGCAGAGATGGCCCAGGTATCCATTCAGAAGACATGGGAGTGCTGAAGACTCTGCAGTAGGAGTAGAGTCCTGAGCCAGGTCTGTGAAAACATGGAGATCCCTTGCTTTGACCTCCTTTACTCCTAAAAAGAGCTTCTACAGAGCTGATGTGGGAAGAAACAGAAATGTCTTAATAAAAGAACATATCTCATATCCGTAGGTATACCACACCTAGAGTCATCAATGAACTTTCATATATGCAATTTCAGGTGTATGTTTGTGTCTGTGTCATATTTCTGCAGGACTCACTTTTTTGGGCACATTAATTGGTCCAAGGGTACAAATCATGATCCCAACCAAACCAAGAAGGATTCAGCTTTAGAATTTTTACATCTAACGTAAGCAAAAGGAATACTTTCCTTTCTGGTCACAAGGGTATATAAAGATATAAGAGCTGATGATGGCCATATTCCGTGTCAAGTGGAATTAACTGATTTGAAAGAATGCAGAGGAGGAGCTAGAGTCTTGAAACTATTTGAGTGCTTGATTCCAGCCATTCCTGAAGCTAGGTCCACTTTTATACTTCCCTCGGCTTTGTTAATATAAACCACTAAATTCTCTTCAGTGCAGAAGCTAGCCAAAGTTGAAGTTGTGCTAGTTTTGCCAGAGTCCTGACTGATACATTATTGTATTTAATGTCATGAATATATGCTGAATGCCTACTATGCTCAAGGCACTGTGCTTTGTTTTATAGAAGAAAGTAAGACATTGTGTTATGAAAACAGTTTTCCAAAATCATGATAAGTGCAATGATGGAGCTAGAACTAGATCCCGCATCCACTGTTATCCACTGAATTTCACTTCCAACAATTCAACATTTCTAACAAATAGTAGAATCTAAACCACAAACATGAGGTCAAAAGACATTTTCTTCATTCCATGCTTATAAATCATGCATACATCCTAAACAGAGATGCTCACGCTCTTGGGTAGGAGACTAACCAGAGAGAAGAGTATAAAAGTTAAGAACAAATGTCACCTCTTTCCATGAGCTTAATTCATTTGTGCCAGTTTTGTATGTGGAAGATAATACCTTAGTGAAGTCAGAGTACTAGTATCCTAAATTTGAGCCTACACTCAGCCAAATAAGCCACAATGGCCTTTGTTCATTATTATTTTTATTATCTTTACTGACAGGGGGAAACCAGCATTTAGAAATATCATAATTAACCACTTTCCCAAACTTAAAATATATTTTGTCAAAAATTTATAATTTTTCAATCTAAAATTTACTTAAAGAGTGACAATTTAATCTGGAATTTTAGAAATCTGACGTTAACATCTTTTTTCTAAGTCATTTTCCAGAGAAGATATAAAGTGATTTTCATAGTCTTTCCATTTTGTTTTCCACAGATGAGTAGGATCCTAAGTTGTTAGTACCATTTTTGGTAAAGAGGAAAATGTGTACTGAGAATAATAACTTGCATGCCAGCCATAGTGAAACTCTGATTCAATTCGAAACAATGATTTCATCACCAAGATTAGGGGATAAAACAGTAATGTGTATAACTCAGCCACAAAAAGTTCAGTCATACCACCTCCAGCCATGATCTCATTAGGTCTCATAATGTAAGAAGGATGGAGGCCTTCAAATTAAACACAGGTGCCCAGAGTAACAGCGATGATTCAGGAGGTGTTGCTGTTATTTTTGCTCACAAGGCCAGGGCCACCTCTGCCTTTTTATTCTTCATCCTCTCTTTTACTGCCAACCATCAGAGAAGACTCTTGAGAGTCCCTTGGACTGCAAAGAGATCCAACCAGTCCATTCTGAAGGAGATCAGCCCTGGGATTTCTTTGGAAGGAATGATGCTAAAGCTGAAACTCCAGTACTTTGGCCACCTCATGCGAAGAGTGGACTCATTGGAAAAGACTCTGATGCTGGGAGGGATTGGGGGCAGGAGGAGAAGGGGAGGACAGAGGATGAGATGGCTGGATGGCATCACTGACTCGATGGACGTGAGTCTCAGTGAACTCCGGGAGTTGGTGACAGACAGGGAGGCCTGGCGTGCTCCGATTCATGGGATCACAAAGAGTCGGACACGACTGAGTGACTAAACTGAACTGAACTGATCTCTTAGCTTAGATGTATCATTCTAGCATTTAACTAGAAATGTATGAAAGTAAAAACATTATCTACCCTCCTATTTCCCTTCTGACTTTAACTTTGATTTCAGGCTTTACACTCAGTCCCTCCCTGTTGTATCTTTATTGCTCAGCAAATCATCCCTTCCCATGTCTCGCTAAAGGATTAAATCACCATCCAGATATTTAAGTAGTTTTGCAATTTTACCACTGTAGCTACTAGTCCCAGTTTCACCACTCTTCTGTCCAGTTTAAGACAGACTGCTTCCTCCATCATTTTCCAAGTATTTGACCCTCTGATGACATTCTCCCTATTTCTCTTTTTTCATTCTCTAGATTCAGTGGTAAAATATGAGCATGAAAATTCTCAGAGATTATCAACTGCTGAATCATTATAATCTGCATAATACTGGGGCTATTTCTTTTTGAGCTGAAGAACCTACAATAAAATTGTCTTCATTCTCACCAGGATGAAGAAGCTGTACAGTTAGTGGGATTCATTTTTGAGTGTCTGAAATAAGAGTGACTTGATATAGCCTGTGTAATCCAATCTACAGTATCTGTACATTAAGAGGACAAACAATAATACTGGAGGAAGGGAATGAGATGATGGGAGTTGACTTCTAGGATCCCTCGCAGGTCTGACATTTTGGAGTTTTATACAGGAATCTGATGATCTTTTCCTAAACTTATAACAGAGTATAGTTGTACATGGGAGTGAGGTACAATGACTCAAAATAAAAAGATACTGTTAAAGAAAAACTTGCCCCTGGGTAAAAATCTCTCTCCCGTCTGACTCCTTTTGCTTATAACTCTTATCATACTTAACATATTTTGCCTTGTACTATAGTTATTTTTTATAGGGCTTCCCTGGTGGCTCGATAAGGAATCCGCTGCAATATGAGAGACCTGAGTTTGATCACTGGGTTGGGAAGGTCCCCTGGAGGAAGGCATGGCAACCCATGCCAGTATTCTTGCCTGGAAAATCCCCATGAACAGGGGAGCCTGGCAGGCTACAGTACATGGGGTTGTAAAGAGTCGGACAGGACGAAGTACAGTACAGCACCATTTATTGTATTCTATTGCTTTCACCTCTCTGATTTTCACCAATTTAAAAATCAAAGTTACATACAGGAATTATGTTCAGTATTTAAAGATTCTTCACATGAGGTCATATACAGAAATCTTTTTGCTATTAAAAGACAGCATGGTCAAAACTGAACGCTTGGCCTTTCATTTTGGATTCTAACTCAGCATTACTTCCTTTTCCTATGCTGAGGCACCAACTTCCTATCAGTCATGCTCTTTGATATCAACTCCTCCCTTTTCCTTTTCCTAATGACTTCTGCCTATGTCATGAATCCCACTATTTTCATTCAATGCCTCTAGAATTCTTGTTTTTTTTTCTCTCTCTCTAGTCACCTCACCACCTTGACTATTATTTTCATTCTCACAAAAGAGTTGCTCCTCTGACCACATTACTTTTTCCTAGCAAGACTTCCTTTGGCTTTTTAAAGTCTCTCAAATAAACACGGTTATCAGTATTTCTTTATCAATGCCTCTTTTGTCTATTCTTCCTAGTCCCTGTCATTTCCTTTACGTAATATAAGGACAAATCTTATTGCCCTCTTTTTTTCCATTCTCTACTTATAAAGTCTCCAATATGACTAAAGGACATTTAAAATATTTTATTATTTGAAAAGATAGTTTCTGATTAAAAAATATCATTTAGGATTATAAATTAATGGTATTGGGAAAACAGTAATATCTGAAAATAAATATAGGTCCTTTCCTCAAAGCCGGCAAATATATTTCAGATAGATTAGAGTTTACATAAAAAAAAAAAAAAAGACTTTGAAAGCATAAGCATAAAGTGGGTAAGGCCTTCTTAACATTATACCAATGAAAGAAATAAAAGTTAGTTTTCCTATATAGTATTTTACAAAAAGCTTTTATAAGTAAAACTAGATCATAACAAACTAGAAAAAAAATTTGCAAAAGAGTTAATAATCTTAATTAAGACTTCAGACAAAACAATAACAAAATGATAAGCACTTTGATAGAAAAATGGCACAGGCCATGAAGAGGAAAAACAAAAAAGAAATGACCACTGAACATAATTTTTAAATGTTTAGCTGCATCAGCAATTGTAGAAGTACAAAAAATAAAACACCAATTAGATATCAAGGTTTTTTTTTTCCCCCTTTCAATAGTTAAAGATTGTTTTAAAAATAATATTACCAAGTGTTGTTCAGGTTAGGGAAACAACAGTCTTATGTACATACTATCAGTGAGAATACACTTTTATACATTCTTTCTAGAGAGTAATCTGACAATGTGTCCCAGAGGGTTAAACATAAGTCCGTTTACACTAGAAATTTTAGAAGCAAAAATGGTTAATGCTGTGGAATAGAAAGGGATCAAAAGCTAGGGCCCAGAGAAGATTGTTCTACAGTGGAAAGTCAGTTCAAATAAACATGACATATCTACTAAATGTTGTAGACGGTGTTTAATGTTCAGAACAATATAATGTTCAATATGCTGAGACCTGACTATAAGACATCATAAATAACTGTTGTTTAGTTGCTAAGTCGTGTCCGACCCTTTTGCAACCCCATGGACTGTATGTAGCCTGCCAGAGTCCGCTGTTCATAGGATTTCTCAGGCAAGAATAGCAGAGTGGGTTGCCTCTTCTTTCTCCAGTGGGTCTTCCCAATCCGTGGACTGAACCCACATTTCCTGCATTGGCAGGTGTATTTTTTTACCACTGAGCCACCAAGGAAGTCCAAATAATATAATACCACTTTGTTACATACATGTGCCGATGTAGACATTGAAAAAGATGAAAAATATTAACTATGATCTTACAAGTATTAAGTGTTTTTTAAATTTTCTTCTTTGTATTTATCTGTATTTAAGAAATTTTATGTTTTAATATGTATTAAAAAAACCAAACACGATTGTCACATTGTCATTTGAAAAAACTTCTTTCTCCCACATTCATTTAAAGTCTTTTTGAATTCAGTAGTCTTTCAGTGAGCCTTATCTCTATAATACCAATGTAATGGGAATCTTATTACATATGATAACCATTCTGGATAGTTTATTAAGATTTCCTTATTCATTTTGTATTGGGGTGTAAAAAAATAAGTTAAATTTAAAAAATTCTTTTCATAGTCTGAATTCAAAGAAATAAGGAAAAAATTAAAAAGGAACAAGAAAAACTACACTAATAAAGAATATTTTAAATATGTATATTAGTTCTTTTCAATAAAGAAAACTGATTTTTCTTTTTCAAATTCCATTTTCTTACCTCCAAACAACAAAAAAGTTAAGAAGTAACTTTTTATTTCAGAACTACAAAAGAAAGGGAAATACAAAACAACTTTAATTGTTTAGGTTAATTCCAATATGTCAATTATCCTTAAAGTGTTTAAAAAAAGACTCCAATGTAATATACAAGCATGTAATATACTGGGTGAAATGACCAACCACTGAAATCTCAAAGGATGCTTGAATAGCATGCATTTGAAATTAAATGAAAAAGCTGAGGCCCAAATAGAACAAGTGTGACCACGCCCATTCAAATGCCTTAAATGGCTGATCATGATAAACATAACACTTAAAAGTACTGAGTGCTGGGGAAGTAACTAGGTTGAGGCTCACAATTATACGGAAATACACTTAGGTCTTTAGAAATGTCAAAAAACAGCTTGTGCATTTTGAGCATCACTTTGTTTTATATAGCTTTTCAGTTTCTGTTGAGACAAATTTACAAAAATAATTAGCAGAAGAAAGGAAAATAAAAAAATAATTAAATATCTTGTCTTTGTAATATATACCATAGGTTGTATTTCTATACTTTCCCATGTCTGGATTTTAAGGTGTTAGTTACATAGTGATCACATTTGAAAAAGAAGAGACATGAAATTTCAAAAGTCTTAGAATAAAAACTTCTATCACCCTAGATTCTGTGTGCTCCTTATTTGGCAGCCACTAAACTTTTCATGGGGTCGCAAAGAGTCGGACACGACTGAGTGACTGAACTGAACTAAACTGAAACTTTTCCAGAGACTAGGGGTGTGTATATCCCTTAAAGATTGAAACATTCAGGCAGACACTGACTTTGGATATTGAAAGTTCAGAAGGTATTATTATTTTGGAACAAATATCAACAAATATATCTTGATCTAACCATATTTTGTTGCTGTTGTTTAGTCACCCGGTCATGTCTGAGTCTTTGCAACCCCATGGACTGCAGCATGCCAGGCTTCGATGTCCTTCTTCAGGTGCTTGCTCAAACTAATGTCCATTGAATTAGTGATGCCATCTAACCATCTTGTCCTCTGTTATCCTCTGCTCCTCCTGCCTTCGATCTTTCCCAGCATCAGGGTCTTTTCTAAAGAGTTGGCTCTTCACATCAGGTGGCCAAAGTATTGGAGTTTCAGCTTCAGCATCAGTCCTTCCAATGAATCTTCAGGACTGATTTCCTAACACTGGCTTGATCTCCTTGAAGTCCAAGGGACTCTCAATTCTTTCCAACACCACAGTACAAAAACATCAATTCTTCGATGCTCAGCCTTCTTTATGGTCCAATTCTTACATCCATACGTGACTACTGGAAAAACCATAGCTCTGACTAGATGGTCCTTTGTTGGCAGAGCAATGTCTCTGCTTTTTAATATGCTGTTCAGGTTTGTCATACCTTTTCTTCCAAGGAGCAAGTGCCTTTTAATTTTGTGACTGCAATCACCATCTACAGTGATTTTGGAGCCCAAGAAAATAAAGTCTGTCACTGTTTCCATTGTTTCTCCATCTATTTACCATGAAGTGATGGGACTAGATGTGATGATCTTCATTTTTTGAATGTTGTTTGTTTGTTTTTTCAAAAAATGAGCAATGTGTAGTGCTCTTAAAAACAGATTTTATTTATTTATTTACAAAATTTTCTATGTGTTATGTCATGCTGCTGCTGCTAAGTTGCTTCAGTCGTGTCCGACTCTTAGTGGCCCCATGGACTGCAGCCCACTAGGCTCCTCCGTCCATGGGATTTTCCTGGCAAGAGTACTGGAGTGGGGTGCCGTTGCCTTCTCTGGTATTATGTCACAGATATGGCAAAAACCATGACATGTATGTCATGTCAGTGTATGGTAAAACCCACTGCAATACTGTAAAGTAATTAGCCTCCAAATAAAATAAATTAATTAAAAAAATAAAAACATATAAATGAAAAAAATTAAAATTAAATTAAAAATAAATAAAATAGGAAACAACATAGAGAAAGATTGAATGTTGAATTTTAAGCCAGCTTTTTCACTCTCCTCTTTCACCTTCATCAAGAGGCTCTTTAGTTCTTCTTTGCTTTCTGTCTATGCCATAGACTTTTTTTTAAACCATATTCAGTTCAGTTCAGTTCAGTTGCTCAGTCGTGTCCGACTCTTTGCGACCCCATGAATTGCAGCATGCCAGCCTCCCTGTCCATCACCAACTCCCAGAGTTCACTCAAACCCATGTCCATTGAGTCGGTGATGCCATCTAACCATCTCATCCTCTGTCGTCCCCTCCTCCTCCTGCCCCCAATCCCTCCCAGCATCAGGGTCTTTTCCAATGAGTCAACTCTTCACATGAGGTGGCCAAAGTATTGGAGTTTCAGCTTTAGCATCAGTCCTTCCTTGAACACCTAGGACTGATCTCCTTTAGGATGGACTGGTTGGACCTCCTTGCAGTCCAAGGGACTCTCAAGGGGCCAGAATTCTTTATCCATTTTAAGTCTCAGATTTTTGTGACTCTTACTTTTAGAGAAAGAATTACTTTGTTATAGAATTTCCCTTTCCAGTTCTAGAGAGCCTGGAATACATAAATTCCTTTGCCTACTTTCTTTTTTTTTTTTTAAATCAATTTCATGTTGGGAATAATTAGCTAACCTTGGGATAATGGTTACTCTGATTTTTCAAACAAGAATGAAATGCTTTCCATACATGTTCTGTCTTCCATTCAAGACAAGGATTAAATCATTATCTTTGTCTTTTTGCACATAATTATTGCCTTTTGCTCAATCAAAAAACCTTTCTTTCATATTATAGAGTGTGGCCACTGATAGCATGTCTCATATTTTTGAATTTTTTAAAAGTCATCATTAAGATGGATGGGCTCTCTTCTTCTGCCTCCCTTTATAGTGAGTTGTAATTGCTACATTAATCAATGGAAAGGGCCTGAAGTACACTTCTATGCCTGTGCTCAACACTTAGAAGACAAGATGCTTTAGGATGACAGAATTTAAAACCGGGTCAGCAAATTAAAGCACTGATATTCCATTACTGAATATTTCTAAACAACTAAAAAAGTCTTTAAGCCTTTAAGATAAATATCTAGAAAAGATAGGATTGCATGCCAATCTTTTATAGTTTAATGAATCTAAGATATCACTATTTTATATACCATTAAACAAAAATAATGCTGATTATTATTTTAAGACACCATCAACTGCAAAATGAATCTAATTTCAGAGATGTTAAAATGCGAAGGATATGTGCTTTAGAATTAAGGAAATATGACAACTGCCAGCACTATGCCAGGATTAATCTACTGATTAATCTACTGTCCGACTCAATGGACATGGGTTTGAGTGAACTCTGGGAGTTGGTGATGGACAGGAAGGCTGGCATGCTGCAATTCATGGGGTCGCAAAGAGTCGGACAGTAGATTAATCAGTAGATTAAACCCCTGCTCTAAAGGGGTTACTTACTAAATTTTGTGAATAAATAGAAATAAAAATCCTACCCTCTGTGATGTTTTACTTGATTTTCTTAGCTTAATTTATGAATATCATATGAATGTATGTTTCCAGATAAGAATATCTAATGTTTTTCTCTTTGCACTTGAAAATATTTCTCACTTCTCTTACTTACTCAGGTGGGCAGGGCTCAGTGTTGCAGGTTCTTTGATTTTCAGGTGGCTTACTATCAGGGTCACAGTAATTGTTCTGGACAATGGAGTTGTCATCCAACCTTTTACAGACCACCTCCTGTCTTTGGACACCTTGAGAAAAGGAGGACATCATTAATTGAAGAGTAGTTTACCTTCCAGTAAGTTAGGTATGCATAGCTTTCCTCTGTGGGGAATCAACCTCACTGGATCCATGCTGTCTTATCTGTTCCAGAATACTTGACTGCTTCTCTAAAAAGGAGAGAAGTCTTGGTCATTATATTGCAAATTTAGGCAAAATCACTGTTCTCATACTTAGAAACATAACTGTTTTCAAGTTCAGAAAAGAAACTATTGGTAATTTTAAACAATTGGTATATCCATATGTATATTCTTCTTCATGCTTTCCTTTAAAAAAAGAAACTTTATTTTCCCAAAATATCATTAGATAAAGTGTATGAATATACATTTCAATGCAAAACAATGGTTGTAGATCTATTTAAAAACAAAACATTAGGGACAAATTTACATTTTAATATTTTGTAGGACAAATCCAATCAATTTAGTCTCTGTTAGGAACACATAACATTCACACATTTCATTTTTCTCCCTTCCATTTAAAAAAGGTTTATTTCTCTGAAAGTCCACAAAGTCTAGAATTTAAAGACAGCAGTGAGCCTCTTTGAACTGCAACCCATTAAGTAATCGGTTTGCTTTTGTAGAGTTGGCCTTGTTGATCACACCATCATCAAACAGATATATACATATTCCATCAAATATTAACTTACAGAATACTTTTCATCCTTAAATATTGGTCTATATAACTTGTTTGCCACAGCTAAAAATGTTCTCATAAAAGTTGTAAAATTCTAAATATGTTCATTATTTTTGGCAAAGATATCCACCACAACTTGCTCACATTTCACAAAATACAAGGACACACACAAACACACTCTTATTTGTAAGCATGCCTGGAAATAGACTTGGTGCAGATTCATTTTCTCTTCAGTGGGGAAGAATCAAAAGAAGCAAAGATAAGGTTTGTCAAAGTCTCAGAGAAAAGTCAATCTACAAGACAATGCTAAATATTTCAGATCTTATGTGGGTAGTAGCTTACTCCCAGAACTAAAAATAAAAGCACAAACTAAGCTACCCCCACTAACCACCCACCTCATTTCTCTAACCAGGTAGGCTAAATTACCCAGAACCAGTTGTAAAAGCAGCATTAGCAGTATCCAGGAAACTACAGCTTCATACCAGGCTAAACCTACATAAACTTTCAGTTTTTCTTTTTTTCTCAGTTGCTTCTACAGTGCTCTAAAGAAAAGAGTTTGACCCCAGATTAGAGAAATCAATGTGAAACAGGACCATTCAATGAAGGAAACTGTCACCTAAAGAGGTATGCACTAAATACTTCCTCAAGCTCCCTTACATGCATGAGACCTCTGCAGATGGGAGTGCCACAGCTATCAGGCTTTGCACACTTTTAACTAAGCCCTTTGAATTTGAAGATAGGAAATCTATTTCCCTGATAGGGAAAACAATTAAGTCCCATAGTCTCCATAATGGTGGTGAGCAGTTAAAGAAGATGTATTTGATTACTTGCAGTGGTTCTCACTAATCATCTTCAACAAGTTTCTTGGTTTTCCTAAATTTAGAGCTTTAAAGCACAGCCAAACAACTTACTGGCAAAATGTCTCAGAGTATGTGTTGTATTCATTCCTTCCCAACCCATTGAAGAGGCCAAACATCTCAGTTTATGCAACAACAGTTTGGAATTTTTTTACTATTAAACTTAAGATTTTTGAGGGAAGAATGATTCACATTAGGCATATCTTTGACCCATTCACAGATGTTCCACAATATTTACCAGATAGCTCCTCATTGTGTCATCCCAGTGGGCAGATAACTAAGTCCATGTGATTCACCTAGACAAAAATCTCTATTATTAGTCATCGGATTCAACTACCAAATGCCACAATGGCTCAGAATATATATCCGCCCGGCTTCAATACTTTGTTCCTATCAGGAAGAGCAGGGAATTGTTTTTATAGGTTAGCATGGTTATTTTTAAAAAGTCATTCAAATATGATTATACTTGAAGTGGGGAGACTCAAAATATCCACTTACACGAAGGACTTACAACTTAAATTAATTTTTATAAATATGTTTAATAATTTAAAAAAATACGATTATACTTACAATAAGAAAGTTGTCATTCAATCTAGTACCTTGGGTGTTTTTCAGAAAAGCATAAGCTTTTAATTTTAATTTAATTTTATGTTTATTGAGGGAGGATAAACATTTTCAACACTACAAAATGGGACTGATATGGCTTGATATCAGTGGCAGAAATATCAATTCAGTTTCTACAGGTTAAGATAAAATTCTACTTCCTTAAAAAATCTTAGAAATGTTGTTTGGTTATAATGATATTAGTTTTTAAAAGTAGCCTTAATTATAAAAGCAAGGCCTCTGCAATTTGAATCACAGATGAGATACTAGTTATTAGAGGTAAGATTTACACTTGATTTTAAGATAAATTCTATCCATGTATGATCTTGAAAAAAATTCAGCTACATAACATTAATTGTCAAAAATTTGGAAAATACACAAAACCAGAAAGAGCAAAATAAAAATTATCCACAATCTCATATCTTTGCTTTGGATCTTTATTTTTAAGGCTATTTTATTCTTTGATGGGATCCAGTAGTTAAAATTAATAGTACACAAACTAAAAATGCCAGCTAAACATGGTTAGTGGGTCATTCATTCTTTCACTCATCCATTCATTCATTCAATGGAGAATAATTACTGAATACAAGGCACTGTACTTCTTTATGCGATACTGAGCTAAGTGTGAAGAATTACAAATTGACTTAATTTTCTCATGTCTAGTTTCTTAACAACTAGAATTTAGAATATTTAGGGGTGCATTTCAGTTTCATAATTTCAGAAAGCTATTTTTTATGAAGCAAAAATTAAAGTTCTTGAATAAGCAGCTGAAATAACTGTTTTACAAAGATACATTTTCCTTGCATTCATCTTTTATTAATTTTCTTCTAAAATGCCACATTAGACAGTGTGGTATTTCACAGTCAAGAACTGACTATACCAGTAATCTATTTCAAATCTTCCTAAAATGCTGAACTATCTTCCTTCAACAGCACAAATCTTCCAACTTATACCCCCCACACTTGGTAGGTTTAGATTTTTTTTCTTTTTAAGTCAGTAGCAACCGAGTAACTCTCTAAGGCAATGCACTTAACTGAATGGATTTTTCAATACATACTTATGGATTAAGGAAAATGCAGCTTTTAGCATTAGAAAATTTAAATCAACTGGAAATAATCTAAACTAAGTCAACAAGAGAAATGATTGAGTTTAGAATCTTTTTATATGATTAACCCTCTTGTACATAGCTTCTTTCAAAGTAATCTGTAAAACATTGCTAAGAAATTGATTTAAACCTTTTTGGGAATAATTACATCCGGTTACACAAAACCACTATGCTTTCAAATCTGAAGACGTATAGTTTATAACCCAAAACATAAAATATCTGTATGATCAGTCAGTATATGCCTAATCAAAAATAAAGTTCTGGTGGTTTAGTGCCCATATCCTCTGGAGATATTCAGATGTTCAGCAGAATTTAATTGGTCAGACTTAAAACTGCACTAATTATATTTTATTCTTAAACACCTGAAGTTACAGGCATGCAAATTCTATACCTAATTCTGTTTTTAAATGCAATTCCTCTTCCTTGTAAAAACAAAAAAACTTTGCTGCTTTCATATTACTAAATTTAAGTACAAAGATATCACTACCAATATACATTTACTCTAAACTCTAAAATGAGTGTATCCTGTTTAGAGTCTTTTACTTTGTTTATCATTTTGATTAGTAGTAGTAGTAGTGTTAGTTGCTCAGTCGTGTCCGACTCTGCAATTCCATAGATTGTAGCCCTCCAGCCTCCTCTGTTCATTCTCCAGGCAAGAATACTGGAGTGGATTGCCATTCCCTTCACCAGAGGATCTTCCTGACCCAGGAATCAAACCTGGGTGTCCTGCGTTGAAGGAAGATTCTTTACCATTTGAGCTACAGAACAGCAAACATGCTTCTTAACACAGAAACATAACCTTTATTTTTAGCTTGGAAGCTTAAATTTGACAGATCTTTTATTTCATTTCTGCCAATAGTTAAAGGTTACAGATGATCTACGTGCCTATCAAAAGTTATGTTGTCCAATAGGAGGAAGGAGTACATAGCTTGAATCACTGCTCAAGGTACACATGAAGAAATGGCATTTAGTATTTTGAAATAGCATATACCATAGGAAAATGAGCAAGAAGTCCTGGATGGATCCTTCATCTTCTGTGCTTATTCTAGGAAATGGTGATGGTTCAAGAATACAGGGTCTTTTGCTCAGCAGTTGCAGTCATAGGGCCAACCCTGAGTGAACACTTTAGAGAACTTTCCTCCTTTTCATTTCTTGCATCCTTTTCAGTCCCTCTTTTATCCCTCTTATAAGCTGCTCAGAGTTCTTATGTCCCATCTCTCTTCTTTCAGATAATTAAATCACTTTATACATACATGTGTAAAAATATTTAGCAATTTATTGCTTTTCTCAGGGCATTGTTTTCAAATGCCATGATCAATAAACTAAGATCTGGCATCCGGTCCCATTACTTCAAGGCAAATAGATAGGGAAACAATGGCAATAGTCACAGACTTTATTTTCTTGGGCTCCAAAATCACTGTAGATGGTGAGGCAGCCATGAAATTAAAAGACGCTTGCTCCTTGAAAGAAAAGCTATGACCAACCTAGACAGCGTATTAAAAAGCAAGAGATATTATTTTGCTGACAAAGATCTGTCTAGTCAAAGGTATGGTTTTTTCAGTAGTCACGTATGGATGTGAGAGTTGGACCATAAAGAAAGCTGAGCGCCAAAAAATTGATATTTTTGAACTGTGGTGTTGGAGAAGACTCTTGAGAGTCCCTTGGACTGCAAGATCAAACCAGTCAATCCTAAAGGAAATCAATCCCTAATATTCATTGAAAGGACTGATGATGAAGCTGAAGCTCCAATCCTTTGGCTACCTGATGCAAAGAACTGACTCATTGGAAAGACCCTGATGCTGGGAAAGATTGAAGGCAGGGGAGAAGGGGATGACAGAGAATGAGATGGTTGGATGGCATCGCCGACTCGATGGACATGAGTTTGAGCAAGCTCTGGGAGTTGGTAATGGACAGGGAAGCCTGGTGTGCTGCAGTACATGGGGTTGCAAAGAGTCAGACATGACTGAGATACTGAACTGAACTGAACAGGGCAATTCATCATTTTGTCATCAAATTACCACTTGAATTTCATTTAAAAGAATGACATGTATTAAACTAAGAAGGATGGAAGAGACGTTAAGGGCAAGAGAAAGATATTTTAGGTCTTCTCAAATCTACTCATAAGAACCAGCATTTCAGTTCTAGACCATTCATTTGGTAAGTGTGTAGTCTATAACTACATGTGAGTATAAGAGAAAAAGTGCAACTTTAGGATTGATGGGCTAATCAACACTTAGATAATTTAATCTAGTGGCAAAGCACATCGTATTTACCCAGGAAATAGTTTTTCTGAAGAAGAGGGGGGAGGTTAGTAAGTCAGAGCTTATAGTAAAAATGTGGTTGGTGGCTAAGGCAACAATTTGCTTAACCACAGCATCCAAAGTAGCTAGCAACCAAGACAACACTATATAACCACAGTATACAGAACATATGGCCAACAATATTAATTTAATCTAAATCTTTAGTGCAGATAGCATCCAGAGAGCAACAAGTGCCAGGAAAAAAAAAAATGTCTCTCTGCTCTGCCTTTCACAGCTGGAATCTGGTTGCTGTGCTGTGATTATTGGCCAGACATAAGCATTTGTAGGGCAGAGCAAAGCCCATCTGCCTTGGATCTAACAGCTGGCATCAGGGTACCAATCAGCTCCACCCAATTGCTTCCTTCTTCTGAAAAGCCTCATGCTAGTTTTTTTATCTTCCAAAGGTTTCCTTTCTCTCTCTTTCCAGTGTCTTCCCTTCTGTCTTGAGGAAAATTAAACATCCTAAGAAAGCAGGATTAAGAAAAGGAAAATGAGGCTCTAAAAATATTTATTTTTCTAGAGCAACTGTGTTTAGTGATAGATAAGGTGGAGCATACAAATACTGTGTTTATTGGAAATCATATTATCCTTAGAGGGAATTCCTACTACTCATTACAAATTAACAGTAATCTCTTCCATGGAAAGAATCTAACTTAACTCATTGAATTCCTACTAAGTCTAAGTCATGGATATTCTATAAGGGGGAAAATGAGTGAGACAGACTTGACTTCAATGAGATTACGTTAATAAGGAAGGGAGAGGATAAGGCAATTACCATTATATTATGGAAGCTACCTTATCTAATAAGATCATGCCTTTTCAGACCTAATATTGTTAATTTTATAGTCCTCTCATTTTGTTAAGCTGCTGTCTGATTCCTTTTTCTTTGATATTCGTGGATCTTAAGAATTCTCATAGCCAAATGTCTATGTGGTTATCTCCTTTCACTTTATCTTTTTATGATATTTTTTTCTCAGTCCAATTTCTGCCATGTTTAGTTACCACCTTTTTTTGAGTTCTAGCAGTGTAGGTAAATGATCTACGGCAAGTTTTTATTCTCCTTTGTATAATGAGATTAAAAAAATTAAATGATTTCTAATGTTTCTTTCAGATCCAAAATTCTATGAAAGTTGGCTTTTCTTTTTTTCCCCCCCAATTCAATTTTCCATTTTTCCCCCTTCTGTGTCTGCTTTTCCCCTGTATTCTACAGAATATAAGTCTGGAGAACAGCATTTGATAGATTCCATTTGGTTTTGAGTTGTTTAAATGTCTCAGTTCTTAGCAGTGTGAGGTATGTATCAAAGGAGTCAGACATGTCAAGAGGCAGAACACTAGAAATAAAAGACTTTATGAGAGGCAAGTTTCTTAATATAAAGAATTAACGCATATTATACTAAAAAGGTATTTCCATGAACTTTAGTAGGAGTTTATTGTTTTGGGTATTTCATTAAAAATCTTAGAGGAATGATGCTAGAGTATAAGATGATTTTGAGCTTCTTTTACTTATTTACCAAATAAAAAAGCTTTTCTTTAATTATATGTAAAATCCTTTTCTTGGAACCAAAGAGCAAATATTTCAGATTTAAATTATAACAAGGACACAATCATAAACAAGCTGTATGTTTTTAAAATAAAATCTTAATTTTGTTTACATAAAAAAATGGGAGTAGTAATATCATAAAATACTATAAAATTGTGATAATGCTTATCATTATAAGAAGCTTTATTTTTTTCCCAAAAGTATTTTATTCATAATACCTTGTAAACATGCATAATGTTATGACGGTCAAAAATGAGATTCGGGACAAAATTTCTGTGAAGTCAAACATGACCCTTGATACACAGATCATTAATACAACAGGAATGCACTCAAACATTGCTTTCAGCCCTACCCAAGTTTTTCAGTGAGTAAATATATATGCAGGCCCTATTTATGTTAAGGAAGAACACAATCTCTAAAGCAATAGAAACAAAATGAAAGAGGAAGGAAAACAGCATTAGGAGGAATATTTTAGGTTAGCAGAGACTTCTTTCCCTCAGTTATAAATCTTAACATTAGAGAAAACGCAAGCCACAGTATGCAAGGGTAAACAGTAAAAAATGTCAGATTCTAAAACTAAACTTGCATATGCAAGATTTTTTACAAGAAGTTAGAAAGCTTAAATTATATTGAAAATACAGAGTAGAATTCAAAGAATTTTTTAGAATGTATATTCCATAGAGGAAGCCATATAAGGAAAATTATAAATAGAAATAGAGAAATAAAAGAAAAAACATATTAGCTTTCAGAACTGTGAATCAGCCAAGAGTATGAGTTTACCTAGCAGAATACTCCTGTGAAGGGCATGTTACATGAGAACTGAGCTAAGTGCAGTCGATGGCAACATTTGTTGCTCATTTGCTCAGTGATGTACAGCTCTTTGAGACCCCATGGACTGCATGCAGCACACCAGGCTTCCCTATCCATCACCAACTCCTGGAGCTTGCTGAAACTCATGTCCATCAAGTTGGTGATGCCATCTAAAAATCTTGTTCTCTGTCGTCCCCTTCTCCTTCTGCTTCAGTCTTTCCCAGCATCAGGGTCTTTTCCAATGAGTCAGCTCTTTGCATCAGCTGACCTAAGTATTGGAACTTCAGCCTCAGCATCAGTCCCTCCAGTGAATATTCAGGATTGATTTCCTTTAGGGTTGACTGGTTTGATCTTGCAGTCCAAGGGACTCTTAAGAGTCTTCTCCAACACCACAATTCAAAAGCATTGATTCTTCAGTGCTCAGGCTTCTTTACGGTCCAACTCTCACATCCATACATGACTAACGAAAAAACCATAGCTTTGACTAGACAGACCTTGGTCGGCAAAGTGATGTCTCTGCTTTTTAATATGCTGTCTAGGCTTGTCATAGCTTTTCTTCCAAGGAGCAAGCATCTTTGAATTTCATGGCTGCAGTCATCATCTACAGTGATTTTGGAGCCCAAGAAAATAAAGTCTGTCACTATTTCCATTGTTTCCCCATCTATTTGCCATGAAGTGATGAGGCTGAGTGCCATGATCTTCATTTTTTGAACTCTGAGTTTTAAGCCAGCTTTTTCACTCTCCTCTACATAGCATAGGCTTTTAGGAGCTGTGATATTCACAAGTGCCCAGCTATGAGCCTGGTACAACTAACCCCATATGTTAAAGTGTACACTTCCTTCTCAACACTGAAAGTTAATTGAAAGAAGGGGATGATGAGAAAGAGTGACTAGGGTAATGCTACAGTCAGTACAATGACAGACTATTGTCTAGTCTAACAAATAATTTAGTTTTCAAAGAGCAAAGCGAAAATTAGGGAATAACGAACAAAGCTCATGCAAATCTTTAATTCCTTGTAAACTCAAGTCACTTTTTACAAAGGCCTTGTGTCATTAAAAGTATCACAGTGATGTGCTTTATGTCTAAGTTTGGTATATAAAGGAACCAAATGTAACAGGACCCTCGTAGTTTCAAACAGAACACAATACAACCTTAAACAGAAAATATCTTTTATAGGGGATTTTTCTTAAAAACTAATTATATAACTATATTTCTTCAAAGGGAAAGAAATGACAATGACTAATATGCTTTTAATTATTCAAACTAAAATTTCCATCTCTTATCTTTTACTTAACTCTGAAAGTAACTTATGAATGGTAATTTCTAAAGCAAAGGGAAGAAAACAATTATTGACTTATTAATGTCTTTCACACTTCATTCCAGTCAAGTCTATCTTGAAACTCGAAAAATAATTGAATTTTGTTTTCCTCTGTTTCATTCTAGGACCCCATCCACTTTGAGTTTGTTTCCAAGTTACAGTGTATGCATCATTTATAAGCTGCAATACAAGTGTTAGTCATTATTATCTTTGCTGCTGCTGCTACTGCTGCTAAGTCGCTTCAGTCGTGTCCGACTCTGTGCGACCCCATAGACACCAGCCCACCAGGCTCCGCTGTCCCTGGGATTCTCCAGGTAAGAACACTGGTGTGGGTTGCCATTTCCTTCTCCAATTATTTACTAGGTCTATAAAAGTCAAGTTTCAAAACCCTTGTTTGTATGAAGCATATTGTTAGTTCACTAATAATGTCAAATGACCATTATTAGTGATGTTAAATATCTTAGGCATATTTAACATCACTAACAGAATCAGCAAAGAAATTAAAAGGACATCTGTGAATATATAAAGCATTTGCCTCTGTTTTATCTAGTCCTTTGAGAGCTGGTCTCTTTCAGCCAGATATTATACTGGCATAAGGACTGCATTATATTTTTCTAATAATTACTTTTCAAAATTGTTATTTTAGAATGGATTTATTTTATTTTTAAGTGCACAATTATGGTTGTGTTGCATTATTCTTGAAAACAATAAAATACATAACATTAAGTGCTTCTACAGAAACAACGTAGAAATATCTAACTTTCTAAAGGGACCAGGTAATCTGCATGAAAGATTCACTAAAGCAATCTGAAAAGTCTATTATTAGTAAATAGAATAGTGTATATTATTACATAAACTTGTTAGGTAGTAAATTGCAAAGAAGAATTTGCTACTGGGGCTCTTTTAAATATATAGTTTTGTTTTTTTTTTTTCCTTTTCCCTTTCTTCCTTTCTTTTCTTTTGTTTTAATCACTTGAAACTGAACTAGCAGAAACAGAGGAAGGAAACATGTTCAAGCAGGGCACGTCAGAAGAAATAATATAGATATGAAGGAGAAAATTACATACTATTCAAAATCTCTAGTTTCTTAATGAAAGTGCATACGAGTCTCCATTTTTAAACTGAACATCACTAAGACCCTGAATAAGGAGTTTTTATACATTTTTTTCCTCTTATGAAATAAAATTCACCATCTACTGAAAGGAAGTGAGGTGACTAATTTTTGTTCAACTTTACTGATACTCATTTTAGTTTAAACCAAGAGTTCTCAAATTTTCTTGGTTCACAGCACCATTAGTGTCCCAGTAATTTTTTCACAGCTCTCCCAGGAAGAAAAAAATAAGAGCTTCACTTATTAAATAGTTAGGTCCAAACAACTCAAAAGTAATAATCTGTGTAGTGTATGACCCATGTCATTGTGTTTGCATTGAAAATGTACAATATTCAGTAGTGCCTCTGTGAGTGTGCTGTAGAGTCCTGGGGAACCACAGTGCGGTGTGAAAAATATGACCCTAAATCAGGAAAATACAAACTAGTAACTGGAAACTATGTAAAGCATCTTAAAAATCTTAAAAAGTAGAAACCAGTTCCAATACATACAAGAATCTAGGTGAGCCAGGTAAAACCACAGAGTAAAATAAAAAAATCTGTCTTAGAAAGAGGAAAAACATAGAATTTCTTTTTAAAATTTATATGCTATTCACACATACACACACACACACATTAAGCTTAAGATGATATCCAGGGAGGAAAAAGAATAACAAGTAAAATAAGCATCTATATAAAATTTAGGCATCAAATATATAATAAAATTAAACAGACTATGTAAATGTAAAAGGAAAACTGATAACATTTTAAATAGTCAAAGACAACTGATCAGAAACACTCCTTAAACACTCCATTGTATAAGAAAAACCTGTGCTCTTTGATCATCAAACAAAATCAAAATTGCCTCTAAACATAAATCTGTCTCCCTCTTCCAGTCCTCCATCTAAGCATAGCTTTAGCTTATCTTTTTCTTTTTTTCCCCTGAGCTGCTAAGTAATGAATGGCTAGCAGAGAGATGCCTTTGTCAGCAGAAACCTGACCAAACTGGTATATAATTTTTGTACTTCAATACAAAGAGAAAGAAATTGAAAAGCCTAGACAAAACAATTTGGAGAAAGTAATCAGAAGTGTCAATAGACCTGATTGCAGGACAAAGACTGTGTATTTAGAGTATAAATGTAAAACTGCTGCTGCTGCTAAGTCGCATCAGTGGTGTCCGACTCTGTGCGACCCCACAGACGGCAGCCCACCAGGCTCCCCCGTCCCTGGGATTCTCCAGGCAAGAACACTGGAGTGGGTTGCTGTTTCCTTCTCCAATGCATGAAAGTGAAAAGTGAAAGTGAAGTCGCTCAGTCATTCCGACTCCTAGCGACCGCATGGACTGCAGCCCACGAGGCTCCTCCATCCATGGGATTTTCCAGGCAAGAGTACTGGAGTGGGGTGCCATTGCCTTCTCTGAAATGTAAAACTAATACATTAAAATACATATGTATTGCTGACCTTTCTTGGCACAACTAAAGCATCCTTAAGATTTCTTTTGTAACAGAACAGGTACAACAGTACAGCATCAACTCTGTTAATTGGTTTTGGAATGCTTTGCTTTAAAGTCTTTGTTAGTTTCTCAGTCCTGTCTGACTCTTTGTGACCCACGGACTGTAGACCACTATGCTCCTCTGTCCATGGGATTTCCCAGGCAAGAATACTGGAGCAGGTTGTCATTTCCTCCTCCAGGGGGACTACCTGACCCAGGGATCAAACCGGGTCTCCCGCACTGCAAGCAGGGAAGCTTTAAAGTCTAAGGGTTGTATTAAATAAGAGGAGAACTCGGGGGGTGAGGTGTAAAGGGACTGGTTTGAATAGTGGGAAATGAGAGTACATCTAGAAAGATAGGGGAGGAAATTATTGTGAATACTGCTGCATTTTGCAAAAATTCATTCCCTAACAAAAACAACAATTTCCTAAAACAATAAAAGGCCTTCTCTGATTAGAACTTTTAGTCACAAAGAGAAAAAAAAAGTTTGTTATCAGTTTTTCATAAATGTTAAAACAAGGGCCTCATATTCTGACTTGTGTGTCTAAATTAAAGTTGGTTGAGTATATATATCACTTATTCATTTTAGCTCCCTAAGTACCACAGAAACTTGAAATGAGAAAAAAGGGTTTTGGAAAATCTATTTAGTATAATTTCACTTGATCTTAGTTAGCCAAAAGGCCAAAATAAGATATTTAACACAATTTCAGTCAGTTTTAAAAGCATTATTTAGAGGCTTATAAATGATTTATTAGGTAAAGAAGTAAGCATGTAAATAAACTACAATAAGCTTTCTAAAGAAAAGTCCAAGGACAATGACCACACTAAACAAAATTGCGAAATTAATTAGTATTCTACCACTCTTTTCATTCCCTTCTCTGACGCCTCTAGCTACTTTTCCACCCCAGATACTTATACCAAAAGCTCATTAACCTTTGCATTCAACTACTAGCCAATTAGTAACAGAGATATGAGTAATGCTTCGAGAGGTGTTTGCATCTGAATGCAGTTTGAAGACTAACTAAACCTTCAATCAGCCTCAAAGGCAGTACTTAACCATGGCTACACATTAGACTTACCAATAGAGCTTTTAAAAATCTGATGCCCAGGCAATATTCCTAAACAATTAGATAGGAATATCTAGGGGCAGGACCGAGTGTCAAAGTTGTTTAAAGCTCCCTAAGTGATTCCAATGAACAGTCAAAGCTGAGAATCACTGCTTTAGGAAAAACATTTGAAAAAATGAAATTTCAAGCTAGTAAAGGAGAAATTATTAGTGGGGAATATATCACGTTGCTCTACTGTTGTTTAGTCACTAAGTCATGTCTGACTCTTTGTGACCCCCATGGACTGTAGCAGCCAGACTTTTCTGTCCTTCACTGTCTCCTGGAGTTTGCTCAAACTCATGTCCATTGAGTCAGTGATGCCATCCAACCATCTCATCCTCTGTTACCTCCTTCTCCTCCTGCCCTCAATCCTTCCCAGCATCAGGGTCTTTTCCAATGAGTCAGCCTCCAGAACGAAAACCACAATACAGAAAACTAACCAAAATGCTCACATGGATCACAGCCTTGTCTAACTCAATGAAACTATGAGCCATGCTGTGCAGGGCCACCAAAGACAGGTCATGGTGGAGGGTTCTGACAAAACGCAGTCCACTGGAGGAGGGAATGGCAAATCACTTCAGTATTCTTGTCTCGGGAACCACATGAATAGTATGAAAAGGTGAAAAGATATGACACTGGAAGATGAGCTCTCCAGGTTGGTAGGTATTCAATATGCTACTGGAGAAGAGTGGAGAAATAGCTTCAGAAAGAATGAAGAGGTTGGGCCAAAGTGGAAACAATATCAAGTCTGGTGATAAAAATGAAGTCCAATGCTGTAAAGAACAAAATTGCATTGGAACTTGGAATGTTAGGTCCATGAATCAAGGTAAATTGAATGTGGTCAAACAGATGGCAAGAATGAACATCAACATTTTAGGAATCAGTGAACTAAAATGGACAGGAATGGGCAAGTTTAATTCAGATGACCACTGTATTCACTACTGTACACAAGAATCCCTTAGAAGAAAATGGAATAGTCCTCACAGTCAACAAAAGAGTCTGAAATGCAGTACTTGGGTGCAGTCTCAAAAATGACAGAATTATCTCTGGTCATTTCCAAAGTAAACCATTTAACATCACAGTCATCCAAGTCTATGCCCCAACCACTAATGCCAAAGAAGCTGAAGTTGAATGGTTCTATGAAGACCTACAAGACCTTCTAGAACTAACACCAAAAAAAGATGTCCTTTTCATCATAGGGGATTGGAACTCAAAAGTAGGAAGTCAAGAGATACCAGGAGTAACAGGCAAATTTGGCCTGTTTGGCCCGTTTGGAGGGCAAAATGAAGCAGGGTAAAGGCTGACAGAGTTTTATCAAGAGAATACACTGGTCATAGCAAACACCCTCTTCCAACAACATGAAAGATGACTCTATACATGGACATCATCAGACGGTCAATGTTGAAATAAGATTGATTATATTCTTTGCAGATGAAGATGGAGAAGCTCTATATGGTCAGCAAAAACAAGACTGGGAGCTGATTGTGGCTCAGATCATTGACTCCTTATTGCAAAATTTAGACTTAAATTGAAGAAAATAGGGAAAACCACTAGGTCATTCAGGTATGACCCAAATCGATCCCTTATGATTATACACTGGAAATGGCAAATAGATGCAAGGGATTAGATCTAATAGACAGAGTGCCTGAAGAGCTATGGACGGAGGTTCATAACATTGTACAACAGGCGGTGACCAAAACTATCCCCAAGAAAAAGAAATGCAAGAAGGCAAGATGGTTGTCTGAGGAGGCCTTATAAATAGCTGAGAAAAGAGGAGAAGTAAAAGTCAAAGGAGAAAGTGAAACATATACCCAATTGAATGCAGAGTTCCAAAGAATAACAAGGAGAGGTAAGAAAGCCTTATTCAGTGAATAATGCAGAAAAATAGAGGAAAATAATAGAATTGGAAATTAAGAGACACCAAGGGAACATTTCATGCAAAGGTAGGCCTGTTGCTCTACTGACAATGTCAACTGACGAAAAAGCTCTGTTCAAGGTAAAGGACCATTTTTATTATAAGAGAAATTTAGAAAATTTCTACATTTAGAAAATCACTAGTTTGAAGTCTTGATTTCAGCAAGTTACTTGAGTTTTACCTGTAAAAGAAGAATAACAATAGCAATGCCTATCTCCTGGTGCTATTTAGAATGAGCAAATGAAACAGGGCACCAAAAAATGTTTCATAAAACTGTAAAATTTTATTTGTTATTACATAGATGAGCTAGAACCATTTATCATTAAAAAGATTAGCTGTAATGTGATTACAACTATAATATGATTATCTAAAAGATTTATCAGTTTGTTTTAATAATTTACTTTATAAAATCTAAGCATCTAGCCCAATGTTTCTTGAAGTATGATTTCTTAAAGTATGGTTCACTGATACCAGCGGATGCTAGTATTACCAGCATCAGTTGAAAATTTGTTAGAAATGCAAATTCTCGGAGTCTGCCTCAGGCCTACCAAATCAGAAACTGGAGGCAGAATCCAGCAATCTTGTTTGAACAAGCCTTCCAGGTGATTCTGATGCATGCTACAACTTGAAAACCATACATCTACCCAAACATCAGTAAAAAGAGAGTATATACAACTAAAACCAAAAGATAATATATATTATTTATTGTGTGTGCTTAGTGGCTCAGTCGTATCTGACTCTTTGTGACCCCATGGACTGCAGCCCACCAGGCTCCTCTGTCTATGGGGATTCTTCAGGCAAGAATACTGGAGTGGGTTGCCATGCCCTCTTCCAGGGGATCTTCCCAATCCAGGGATGGAACCCAGGTCTCTTGCATTACAGGCGGATTCTTTACCGTCTGAGCAAATATTTAAATAAGAAATGTTATTTATTATTTAAATGTTTAAAAATCATAGAAAAGGCATACCATCATAAATTGCTACTTAAAAAACTCCTAAAGTTTTGTATTTTAAAATAGTACAATTCTCACTACGTGGCCAAGCTTTATCAATTAACACATTAATCATGAATACAATAGTAGTATATAAGTTTAGAAGTCAGATTAATTACAGAGTATACAATACTTTGGATAAGGAATTCCCACAATAGTGGGAATAACAATGGTTCAGAAAATAGTCAAGTTTTAATTCTCTCAGAGAGGAAGAGTCACAACTGTATCTTAAAAATCACATTTATCCTGAAGACAACACCCCACAGCATCTCAATGTTTTTATTCAGGCTAAGGAAGTGTGTCACCACTGACTCAGAGAAAAGACCATTTCTTGGACTGAATCACCAGTAATGTTTCCTGCAGTCTTAGATTTGTCATTGTGTCTGCTAAGCAACAGAAAAACAGTCTCAAAACTTCTTATCTTGAAAGATTTCATAAGAAAAAATACCAACATTGCTCCCAAACTCAAAGTCCAAAGGTCTTGCTATTAATTAGACATATGCAGGACAGCATAGGTGAGAACACTGACGAGTCACGAGATTGCAATAAAAAGGTCTTTGAGATCATTCCTGTTCCTTTGTTTTACATTTTAAAAAGTTTTGGCAGTCTCAAGATACCTAGCACCATCTTGTAAAGATGAGCATAGAGTATCCCAATTAAAAATTCATGTTTAGTATTCATCTTTAGCTTCTGAGTGAAACTGAGAAGAAATGACTTTCCCTGAAAGACTCCTTAACTACAGATGAAGTTCCATTTACCATCACTGAGCATATGACTCTGGTTCTTTCTTTGATCAAGATTCCTGGAGCCATAATGGATTTTCCTCCCCTCAATCCTAAGCCTCCAATATTTAAAGAACCTAGGGTTAAAAGTGGGGTTATGTGTAGGAAGAATAACTCTAATAATTGATATCTGTACTCTATATTCTAGGAAATATTTTCAACCTATTCAAACAAAAGACTATAATCAAAATTATACTGTCTTTCTCTAGCAATTGCTTTGCTCCACCTTACAAGAAAAATAGCAATTCTAAACTCTAATTTTCCCCCCTGGAAAGAATAACATAAATATAAAATTTCCAAAAGTAATTCACTCCTTTTGCTCATTCACTTACTATAAACATTTCCTGAGTTCCTAGTATGTTCCAGGAATTGTTTTAGATGCAAAATGAATCTAGTGAGATGCATAGACTTCAGTGATGAGGATGTGAATTCTATGTGTCTAGAGCGCTAGGTTTCAGATTCTCTGTGAACTAGGACCAGTGGTACTGAAATTTGAGTGAGTATCAGAATCACTCAGAGAACTTGTTAAAACAGAGTTTGAGGCCCCATCCAGAGAGATGCTATTTGGTAGGTCTGAGATGGGTCCCAAATTAGCATTTCTTATAAATTCTCAGGTAACACTGATACTGCTGGTCTGGTGACCACACTTTGCAAACTACTTACCAAGAAATAACAGCTCATCACACTATGCCTGCCAATTTTCAGACACTGTACATCTCTCTTCCAAAGAAGGCAATGGCCTTTTAAAGGCTTGTCACTCATAACTGAGCAGAATTTTAGTTTCCAGAACCACCTCAAATATCTAGGATGGTAGCTCCACAAGACAAGAGAAAAGTACAAATAACAAGGAGAAAATTCTCTTTCCAATGGTTTTGCTTCCTCCTCGTTTTTCTTTTGTTTTATCTCCTAGCACAAGAAGTCTATCTTCTATTATGATTTCTCAATACTAGGGTCATGGAAAAGAATAACACACATTCAGATTTTTCATATTTCTTTACTTTAATAAAATCATAGTTTCTCTCCTAAATTAAGTCCCCTTTTTTTGTTGGACTATCTCCTTTCTGAACAAAAGAATCAGAGTTAGAAGGAACATTGAGAATTTACTTAATCCCTCCTTGGCCTCAGACAAGACTGTATCTAAACCATCCCCAAATATAGCAATTGTCAGTACAAAGATGAATAGGTACTAAGAATTTCCCATTCAACATTCTGTCACATACTTGAAGAAACTAATATACTTTCCCTCAGCCTTCTCTTCTCTGAGATAATCAACCTCGACATTTAAACTCCATTAGATTTCCTAAACTTAAATTCTTTTGACTCTTCTTTAATAAGTTTATCCCACCTTACCTCAGGGCCTGAATTATGTATTTACTGTTATCATGAAGATTTCTTTTTGGTATGTGAAAAGGGGAAAGTTAATTTATGGATTAAATAAAAAGGAATTTAATTGAAACAAAGAAAGATATATGTATAAATGCCACTATAATATAATGGCATTCACTTGAATGATTCATTTCAAATATTCTTTATTTTATTAAAAGAAGTAGTAATGCCCTATAGTTTTTTAAATTTTCTAAATCACCAGCCATTTCACACATAAAACGGATGGGAATTAGAAATCTTTATAAATATGCCACAGATTACACATAACCATGTTTCATGATACTTCACACAGAAGGAAAACATTATTATTATTCATTGGTTTTTCTTTTTTCTATAGTGCTTACTCCAGAAGTTGGAGTTTATCCGTGATTTAATTCTATATGAGTTTAAAATTACTGAATCTGTGAAAAATAATTTCTCTGATTCAAGCTTTGAGAATTAGAAGTATTTAGAGATTCAGTGAGTACAGGACCAGTAGGATAAAGTCCATGTAAAGCCTGTGTTTCTCAGTAGTTTAGAAAGGAAAAATAGGTAATTGGAATATGGGGTAAAATGGGATGATTCACTTTAGTTCCATCTCTCCCATTCTATATATCACTATTCAAAATTTCACCTTTGCTTTTGGAATGGTGAGGTGCTCTAGTCCAGCACAGACCTGAGGGATACGTTTGCTTTCTTGCCTATTAGGATCAAGGTGTACGGTGGAGGCGATGCATTTAGTCTCCAGAGAGAAGGAAGATGCTGCTTGCACAGCACTTCTACTCACCAGTCCATGCAGCAGCAAGGGTGTTGGCTTTGAAGGAAGCCAACTGTCCTGCTCTCCCAGCCAGAGGTAAAGAATTGCATTGGTGGCCACTAGAGGGAGGAGGATTAGGAATAGAGTAAATTGTGGGGAAAAGGCACCCATGAAAAACGCACATGGGACAACCAACACATCACCAACCACCGCCTAGCAGCTACCTCTCTGAGGGACTACCATGGGGTCTGCAAACACCATTAAGCCAGAGACCCAGACCAGTAATTATTGTAGTATCCCAGAATATAGCCCCTTAACTTGGATGGCTGCAGAAGGGAGTTTGAATAGGATTGTGGGAAACACACAAGCACACAAACACAAACATACAAGCACACAGACATACATTCTCATCCCCCATTACAAGATGTTGCATCTGTGCCGTCTGATTCTCACTCATTTTCTTATTTAAAACTCTTGATGTTCTTTACCAAGAATGTGTTCACGAAAAGCAAACAGCCCACCTTCAAGATAGTCTTGGGAGAAGCACCAGCAGAGACACTCATTGTGCCAAGATGTATTTTACCAACAAATCTGTACAAATTACATGAGGTTAAAAACAAACGGAATATAATGTAATTAAAGCAAAGTTTCTTTTGCTAAATTACAGCTTGAAGCAAACCTGCAAGAAATGTTTCCAATTAGCTTCTTTAGCAAACACAAAGCATAGCTCAGAATGTTTTGCTTTCCATCCTGCCCTCTGGGTGGGCTGCCTAGTGGGTGTCTTACCTCCAGCGCAAGTAGCCGAGCATTCTGACCAAGGCTGATGATTCCATGTAAAGCCAACTTCATTGTCTCCACTGCCCGTCCGGGTGATGGGAACATTGAATTTATACCTAATTCCCAAATTCTGTTCCTGAAGCAGAACCTGCCATTGAAAACAACTGGTGAAGATAATCAAAATACAATGAGCCTTTATTCAGATATTTATTATTTCTTTTGAAGAAGAAAATGTCATAATTTAAGTCTTAAGGGAAATTTAAGACAACTTTTAGAATACATGTACTTATATTGAATATTCTTCCATTTTCATGGGTAATTTGGAGCCATTTCTCTCATTTGCCTTGTTTGGTTATACAAATATTATTCAAGCAGGAATTGAAAAGATCAGTCACATGGAAAGAACAGCACAGTCTCAACTTTACACAGATTTTTTCACCCTTGGGCATTGTACCATTATTTACTTTAATTTCATCACTTTAATTTCAGATAATAAATCCTGCCCCGTCCTACCTCAAAGGCCAGATTACAAAGAGGAGAAATGAAATGGCAAAGGCATATTTACCATGACAATGAGATTTTCCGAGGTGGGACCTAAAGCTTCTAAGGATTCTGGTTCATCAGTTGGTCTCTTATAGTGAAAAGCTGTCCCAGCAACATCAAATTTCCTTGGCCAGTCAATAGTCCAGGCACCATTAATATAGTAATCATCCCCTTCAGATTTTAAAGCTAAAAAAAAAATAAAACAAAACACTTTAGCTAAAATCTGAAACTTCATTCACTACAATGTAACTGAATAATAACTGCACTGAAGTGTACAATGAATATCCATTTTCATTTAGACATGGGATTCTTGACCATTTTCTTAAGTACAATTTAAAATAGTAATTTTCCACATGAATGTCAAGAAGATATTGAGTATTTATAATGTTATTGATAGAAAAGAATGAAAGGCTTATCTGAAAGAATAAAAATATGGAACAAGCAAGGGAAATTATGACTAAAGGATGGGAGTAGGGGTGAGGAGCAGATTTTCCTGTCCAAATGTTAAAACAGTAATTATACAAATACAGGGGTGGGGCAACCTGTGGTCTGGCACACACATGGACAGAAAAACAGAACAAAATGGACAGCTAAGAAATAAACACAAGTACAATAGGGAGTTAATGTATAACAAAGGAAGCATCCTAAATTAGTAGAGGAAAGATAACAAGAAATGGAACTAAAGCAGAAGACTAGTAGGCAAAAAAAAAATGCTGAATTTATCTCATTCTTTATATAAGAATAGCTATCACAACTCCATTCCTAGGTATATATCCAAAAGAAATGAAAATTAGTACTCAAATATTTGTATACACAAGCTTATAGTAGTAATTCTCAATAGCCAAAGGTGGAAACAACCCAAATGTCCATCAATGAATGACGGGATAAACAAACTGGGGCATATACAAGACAATGGAATAAAATTCAGCCATAGAAAAGAATGAAGTACTATACATGACTCAATGAGGATGAAACTAAAAAAAAGAAAACTGCACTAAGTGGAAGAAGGTAGACAGAAAAGATCACCTATTTTACTCTTCTATTTACAAGAAATATCAGAATAGGTATATCCATAGGGACAAAAAGCAAATTGGTGGCTGCCAGGGCCTAGGGGATGGAAAGTAACTGCTTAATGCACATGGGGTTGTTTCTGGGATGATGAAAATATTTTGGAATGCATTAAATGCCACGATGTTGTTCATTTTAAAATGTTTGAATTCTATATTATTTGAATCTTACTTCAATAAAAACAAAGTTTAAAGAAAGGGAGACAAAAGAATAAATGCCAGATGTGTAATTATTTAAATGTAAATATAGTTAAGTCATAAAATGCTAGGAGAAAATGTGGGAATATTTAAAAAAAAATAACAGGGCATTAAAAGGCTTTTCTAAGCATGATCAAAACGTCAGAAGGTATAAAGAAAAAGATTAACATCATTTTTTAAACTTCCTTAGGAAAAAACTGTATAAAAAAGTTTAAAATATGTAATACAAAAATGGTTATCAGCACTACTACATAAAAACTTCTATAAATAAATGAGTGATAATTTTGATAATAATTATCATGCTTTGACAGTGACAAACATGTCAGCTTAATCTTTATGTTAGTTTGCTAACTTATTCAAAAACTTTATGAGGCCAGATGATCATGCAGCCCCAAAGGACTGAAAGGGTCATGGTACAGAGTCTCTGACTCTGGAAATCTACCACTTATCCTTAGGAGTATAGATCATTTTCATTCCCTCATCCGTAACTGCCTGGAAAGTATATCTGTACCTTCTTGACTTCAAATATGTTGTAAATTCATTTGACTGTCAAAAAAAGTCTAAACTTTGGAGACAGGAACATGGTAGCTAAAAATTATTTAGTCTTAAATTTGTCTTATATTTAAATTTTTTATTTGAAAATTTCATAGTGATTCTCTCTCATTTGAAACATCAAAATTACCTAGGCAATATAAGGACAAAATGAAGCAGGGCAAAGGCTAACAGAGTTTTGTCAAGAGAATACACTGGTCATAGCAAACACCCTCTTCCAAAAACACAAGAGATGACTTTTGGACATCACCAGATGGTCAATGTTGAAATCAGATTGATTATATTTTTTGCAGCCGAAGATGGAGAAGCTCTATACAGTCAGCAAAAACAAGACTGGGAGCTGATTGTGGCTCAGATCATGAACTCCTTATTGCAAAATTCAGACTTAAATTGAAGAAAATAGGGAAAATCACTAGGTCATTCAGGTATGACCTAAATCAAATCCCTTATGATTATATAGTGGAAGTGACAAATAGATTTAAGGGATTAGGTCTGACAGATAGAGTGCCTGAAGAACTATGGACGGAGGTTTGTAACAATGTACAAGAGGCGATGACCAAAACTATCCCCAAGAAAAAGAAATGCAAGAAGGCAAAATGGTTGTCTGAGGAGGCCTTACAAATAGTTGAGCAAAGAAGAGAAGGAAAACGCAAAAGAGAAAGAGAAACAAATACCCAACTGAATGCAGAGTTCCAAAGAATAGCAAGGATAGATAAAGTTTTCTTATGTGAATAATGCAAAGAAATAGAGGAAAACAATAAAATGGGAAAGGCTAGAGACCTCTTCAAGAAAAGTAAGAGATACCAAGGGAACATTTCATGCAAAGATGGACTCAATAAAGGACATAAATTGTATGGGCCTAACAAAGCTGAATCACAACAAACTGGAAAATTCTGAAAGAGATAGGAATACCAGACCATCTGACCTGCCTCTTGAGAAATCTGTATGCAGATCAGGAAGCAACAGTTAGAAATGAACATGGAACAACAGACTGGTTCCAAATATGGAAAGGAGTATGTCAAGGCTGTATACTGTTGCCCTGCTTATTTAACTTATAAGCAGAGTACATCATGAGAAACGCTGGGCTGGATGAAGCACAAGCTGGAATCAAGATTTCTGGGAGAAATATCAATAACCTCGGACATGCAGATGACACAACCCTTATGGCAGAAGAAGAAGAAGATCTAAAGAGCCTCTTGATGAAAGTGAAAGAGGAGAGTGAAAAAGTTGGCTTAAAACTCAACATTCAAAAAACTAAGATCATGGCATCTGGTCCCATCACTTCATGGCAAATAGATGGGAAAACAGTGGAAACAGTGACAGACTTTATTTGGGGGGGCTCCAAAATCATCACTGCAGATAGTGACTGCAGCCATGAAATTAAAAGACGCTTACTCCTTGGAAGAAGTTATGACCAACCAAGACAGCTTTACTTTGCCAACAAAGGTCCGTCTAGTCAAAGCTATGGTTTTTCCAGTAGTCATGTATGGATGTGAGAGTTGGACTATAAAGAAAGCTGAGCACTGAAGAATTGATGCTTTTGAACTTTGGTGTTGGAGAAGACTCTTGAGAGTCCCTTGGACTGCAAGTCCCAGTCCATCCTAAGGGAAATCAGTCCTCAATATTCATTGGAAGGACTGATGTTGAAGCTGAAACTCTTATACTTTGGCCACCTGATGCAAAGAACTGACTCATTTGAAAACACTCTGATGCTGGGAAAGATTGAAGGTGGGAGGAGAAGGGGACAACAGAGGATGAGATGGTTGGATGGCATCACTGACTCAATGGACATGAGCTTGAGAAAACTCCGGGAGTTGGTGATGGACAGGGAAGCCTGTCATGCTGCAGTCCATGGGGTTGCAAAGAGTCGGACACAACTAGTGACTGAACAGAACTGAACAAAGTAGAAGAGATTAAGAAGACGTAGCAAGAATACATAGAACAATTACACAAAGAAGGTCTTAATGACCCAGATAACCACAATGGTGTGATCACTTGCCTAGAGACAGACATCCTATGAATGTGAATTCAAGTGAGCCTAGGAAGCATCACTATGAACAAAGCTAGAAGAGGTGATGGCATTTCATCAGAGCTAATTCAAATCCTAAAAGATGATGCTGTAAAAGTGCTATACTCAATATGGCAGCAAAATTTGGAAAACTCAGCAGTGGCCACAGGACTGGAAAAGGTCAGTTTTCATTGCAATCCCAAAGAAGGGCATTGCCAAAGAAAGTTCAAACTGCCATACAACTGTGCTCATTTCACATGCTGGCAAGGTAATGCTCAAAATCCTTCAAACTAGGCTTCAAAGAATGTGATCCGAGAACTTCCAGATGTACAAGTCAGATTTAGAAAAGGCAGAGCACCAGAGATCAAATTGCCAACATCCCTTGGATCATAGAAAAAGCAACAGAATTCCATATAAACATCTACTTCTACTTCACTGACTTTGCTAAAGCCCTTGACTGTGTGGATAACAACAAACTGTGGAAAATTCTTCAAGAGATGGGAATACCAGACCACCTGACCAGGTTCCTGAGAAACCTGTATGCAGGTCAAGAAGCAACAGTTAGAAGCAGACATGAAACAACAGGTTGGTTCCAAATTGGGAAAGGAGTTCATCAAGGCTGTACACTGTCACCCTGCTTATTTAACTTGTATGCAGAGTACATCATAAGAAATGCTGGGGTGGATGAAGCACAGCTGGAATCAAGATTGCTGAGAGAAATATCAATAACATCAGATATGCAAGTGACACCACCTTAATGGCAGAAAGTGAAGAGGAACTAAAGAACCTCTTGATGAAAGTGAAAGAGAAGAGTGAAAAAGGTGGCTTAAAACTCAGCATTCAAAAAACTAAGATCATGCCATCTCGTCCCATCACTTCATGGCAAATAGACGGAGAAACAATGGAAACAGCGACAGACTTTACTTTCTTGGGTTCCAAAATCACTGCAGCCATGAAATTAAAGACGCTTACTCCTTGGAAGAAAAGCTATGACAAACCTAGACAGCATATTAAAAAGCAGAGACATCACTTTGTCCACAAAGTCCATCTAGTGAAAGCTATGGTTTTTCCAATAGTCATGCATGGATATAATAGCTGGGCCATAAAGAAGTCTGAGCGCTGAAGAATTGATGCTTTTGAAATGTGGTGCTGGAGAAGACTCTTCAGAGTCATTGGACAGCAAGGATATGAAACCAGTCAATCCTAAAATAAATCAACTGTTAATATTCATTGGAAGGACTGATGCCGAAGCTGAAGAGCCAATACTTTGACCACAAAGAGCTGACACATTGGAAAAGACCCAGATGCCAGGAAAGATTGAGGGCAGGTGGAGAAGGGGGTGACAGAGGATGAAATGTTTGGATGGCATTACCAACTTGATGGACATGAGTTTGAGCAAACTCCAGGAGATAGTGAAGGACAGGAAAGCCTGGCATGTTGCAGTACATGGGGTTGCAAACAGTCAGACATGACTGAGCGATTAACAACAAATATAAGTATACCTGAATCTGCACAATACAAAACAGTGAAAACAAAAATAAAAACAAGACATCTAGCATCTTTGAATTCTCCTTCAATTTAAGCTCTCACTTTTCAATTTTCCTATCTACTCAGTTAAGGAATCCTAAACCACATTTGCTAGTGTCATCATGTATTTCAGAGCAACACCAAACATTTAAAGGCCTGAACAAAAATTTGCTAAGGGAGGAGGATGTGGCATTATGGACTGAGAATTATCAAAGGTAAAACATTTGATGTTAGAAATCTTATTTTTGTTTTGATTCTTGCTGTTGCACAAAGGAATCTAAAATTATGCTGTAAAAATAAAAAAGTCTTCTTAAACAAAGAAAGGAAGAGTCTGATGATATTGATATTCTATCTAAAGATGCATTCTAGATATAGTCTTATTTTTAAAAGATTTAAGGAAAAAGAGGTGATATTTTAAGGGGAGCAAGAACTCATAAGGGCCATAATAGAGTCTAAATCCATCTCAAGGAATCAAATATCAAATAAACAGAATTTCCATTTTTTTATATGAGAAATAACTGGGATTGGGCTTGCCCTCCATTTATAAACAACTAGAAAACTCATGAAATATATGAAGCAGCTGTTTTTAGACACTGGTCAGGATGGTGAAGAGCTGTGACATGCAAAAAGGAACACAAAGTGAGTCATATAATTTCCCTAGCTTTCTGCCTGGAGGCACTTTCTGTCAGTGTAGACCAGGAGAACCAAAGCAGAACATGGTGGTCTCACTGAGTTAGGAGACAAAGATCAGAAACTAGGAAGGCTAAAATAGCTGGAATTTGCAGAACCAGAAAATTAGAGTAAAAGGAGGGAATTTGTTACTGAATAGTACTCTCTATATACACAGGATAAAATTCCATGAGGCCAGACTGTCCCACCCCAATACTAGATAATCATAAGCAGAAAAATTTCTAGAGCAAGAATTCAGAAGTTTCAAGCAATAGGACATTCATCAGAGAATAATGCCTTTTTAGTGGGGCTGAGCAACCCTGGAATAAAGGCTGCTGCTGCTGCTAAATCGCTTCAGTCGTGTCCGACTCCGTGCGACCCCACAGATGGCAGCCCACCAGGCTCCTCTGTCCCTGGGATTCTCCAGGCAAGAATACTGGAGTGGGTTGCCATTTCCTTCTCCAATGCATGAAAGTGAAGTAGCTTAGTCGTGCCTGACTCTTAGCGACCCCATGGACTGCAGCCTACCAGGCTCCTCCATACATGAGATTTTCCAGGCAAGAGTACTGGAGTGGGAATAAAGGCTACTCTGGACTCATCTCAACAACACTCAAAAACATGCCTCAAAAAGATCAAGCTCATCTACAAGTTACTTAACACTCCAAAGGGAAAAAAAACAACAACAATAAAAAAAGCCACACTCTCAGTAAGAAAATATTCACAATGTACAACATCTAATGAAAAACTACAAATGGCAAGGAGGATGAAAATATGGTCTAAACCAAGAAAGCCAAGTAAAAGCAAGAGACTCAGAAATGATAGAAATTCTAGAATTAGTAGAAAATAACTTTCAAACAACTATCATAAATATACTCAAGAACTTTAAGGGAAAACAAATCTAATGAAACAACCTGGAAGATATATATATATATATATATATATACATATACATATAAAATAGATGAATGCTCAGGTCAACACAAAGAAAGAATGACAGATATAATAAATTTGTAGGTAAACAGAAAATAATTCTTATTTAAAAAAATATATATATATATAATAGATGGATGCTCAGGTCAACACAAAGAAAGAAAGTATGACAGATATAGTAAATTTGTAGGTAAACAGAAAATAATTCTTATTTTAAAAATTTTTTAAAGGGTAAGTGACTCTTTAGAAAAAAATAATAACAATGCATTGTGTTTATAACACATGAAGAAGTAAAATGTACTTTTAAAAAACACAAAGGATGGAAGAATACAATGGAAGTAATCTGTTGTAAGAGTCTTGTATCATACATAAATGTTGTAATATTATTTGAAGGTATATTGTGATAAAGATGCATTTTGTAAATTCTAGAGCAACTACTATTTAAGTAGAACAAAGCAATATAGCTAATAAGTCATTGTGTGTGTGTGTGCTTAGTTGCTCAGCTGTGTCCGACTCTTTGTGAGCCCATGAACTGTAGCCTGCCAGACTCTTCTGTCAATGGGATTTTCCAGGCAAGAAAACTGGAGTGGGCAGCCATTCCCTTCTCCAGGAGATCCTCCCAACCCAGGAACTGAACTTAGGTCTCCTGCATTGCAGGCAGATTCTTTACTGTCTAAGCTACCAGAGAAGTCCATTACTTGGAATACCATAAAACATTTGATAAAACAGAAAACATAAAAGGAGAATAAAGGGAAAAATACATGGACAGAATAGAAAAACAGCACAATGACGGACTTAAATCCAATGATTTTAATAATCGTACTAAATACAAATGATTTAGACATAGCTAACTGAGATAAAGTCTTCATGTCCTGTAAAGGTGAAAATAGTTTCCATGTGGCCCATTACAGAAAAAGTTTGTCAAGCCCCCACATTTAGAGATTGTATTTGGAAAAGCAAAGATTGTTAGACACCATAAGAAATGAGAATCAAACAACATGTTGCCTAGAAGAAACATATTTAAAGTTCATAAACACCTACATATGAAAAGTGAATGAACAGAAAAGAATTTACTATGCAAGCACTAATAGAAGAAATCTGGGTTGCGAGATTAGTACCAGTCAAAATAGATGTGGGTCAAAGAATACCATCAGAAATAAAGAAGAATATAGGATAATGATAAAATATTCAATACATCAATAAAATCTAACAATCTTGAATGTCTACACACCTAACAAAGTTTGAAAATAAATGCAGCAAAACCTTACAAACTAATGGGAGAAATAAACAAATCCACAATTCTAGTTGGACATTTCAACATGAATCTTTCAGTATTTGCTAAAACAAACAGGCAGAAAATAAATAAAAATATACAAGACTTCAACAAAACTATCAACCAATTTAATCTAATTGACCTTTATGGAATACTAAACCCAATACCACTATAATACACATTCTTCTCAAGTGCACATGGACTATTCCCTAAAAGAGACTATGCTCTGGGGCAGAAAACAAACCTCAACAAAAGAACTAAAATCATACAAAGTATCTTATCTGTCCATAATAGAATTAAAATAAAAATCAGTAATGACATCTGGAGTCCCCCCAAATATTTAGAAAATGAATAATGCCTTTTAAGACATGATTTATGGTAAATAAGAAAATATTTTAAACTGAGTGTTAATGAGAAAACAACATATCAAAAGTATATGGGATGAAGTTAAAGCAGTGCTTAGAGGGAAATTTTCAGTGCAAACTACTTATTTTAGAGTAGAAAACAGACTTTAAAAATCAATAATCGAAGTTTTTATCTTGATAAGCTAGAAAAATAACAAATTAAACACAAAGTGAGTCACAAAAAGGAAATAATAAAGAGAAGAATGGGAATCAATGTGATGGAAAATGGAGAAATAATAGGAAAGTCATTTAAATCAAAAGCCAGTTCTTTGAAAAGACAATAAAATTAATAAAAACTACTAATCAATTTAATCTAATTGACATTTACAGAATACTAAATGATTTATGGAATAATACATAATACTAGAATGATTAAAAAGAAGAAGATACCAATCACCAGTGTGAAGAATGAGAGAAGAGCCATCACTATGGATCCTACAGGCATTCAAAGAGGCTAATTAGGTAATATTATACAAAGCATTATGCCAATAAATTCAACAACTTTATAGCTATTACAAAAACTGAATTTTTCATTAAAACTTCCTACACAGAAAACACCAGGCTTCACAGTTTATTTATAATTGGAGGATAATTGCTTTACAATGCTGTGTTGGTTTCCACCATCAACATGAATGAATCATAGGTACACATATGTCCTCTCCTTGAACTTCCCTCCTACCTCCCACCCCATACCACTCCTCTAGGTTGACAAGGAGCACTGGGTTGAGCTTCCTGCATCATACAGCAAATTCCCACTGGCTATCTATTTTACATATGGTAAGGTGTATGTTTCAATGCTACCCTCTCAATTTGTCCCATCCTCTCCTTCCTCCACTGTGTCCATAAGTCTGTTCTCTATGTCTGCATTTCTATTGTTGCCCTACAAATAGGTTCATTAGTACCAGTTTTCTAAAGATTCTATATACATGCATTAATATATGATATTTGTTTTACTCTTTCTTACTTCACTCTGTATAACAAGCTTTCGGTTCATCCACCTCACTAGAACTGACTCAAATTCATTTCTTATTATGGCTGAATACTATTCCACTGTGTATATGTACCACAACTTTATCCATTCATCTGTTGATGGACATCTAGGTTGCTTCCATGTCCTGGCTATTGTAAATGGTGCTGTAATGAATATCGGGCTACATGTGTGGAAGACAATATTTTTAAGATGTCAATTCTCCCCAAATTGATCTATAGATTCCAAATAATCTCATTTTGTAGAAATTAACAAGTTGATTCAAAAAAGTATATAGAAATGTAAGGGACCTAGAGAAGCAAGAATAATTTTGAGAAAGAACAAATTTGAAGACCTAATGCTTATTTTCAAGACTTAATGGAAATCTCTATTAATCCATACAACGTGGTTTTGGTTTAAGGGGAGGGAACATCAACAGACCCATACATTTATGTGAGATTGACCTCTCACAAAAATGTCAAGGTAGTTGAAGGTGGAAACAACTGTCTTAAATAAATGTGCTATAGCAATTGAATATGTATGTGAAAATAATTGAACCTCAATCCTTATTTCATACCTTACATAAAGATTCAAAATGGACCAAATATCTAAATGTAAAAGCTAAACTCATAATTTATTTAAGACACACTGAAGACAGTCTTTGCAACCTTAGGGTAGGAAAAAATTTTAAGGTAAGATGTGAAGGCACAAACCATAAAAAAATTTACACATTATATATCATCAAAATTAAAAGATACAATTAAGAACAAGCTACAGACTAGAAGAAAATATTCATAAAACATATACTTGAGCAGGGATTTATAACTAGTATTTATAAATAACTTACAACTTTATAAATTAAAAAAAAGTAAATAGGCATAATATTTGTTTAGGTACTTCACACACAAAAAATCTCTCTATGGGTACAGTTAAAAAGACTGACAATGCCAAGAATTAATAAGGACGTAGAACAATTGGAACTCTTTTACATTCCTGGTGGGAATATAAACGATACAATCACTTTTAAAACAGTTAATTCAATCAATTTCTTATAAGGTTTTCTTGTTTGTTTTTGTTTAGTCACTAAGTCATGTCCAATTCTTTTGTGACCTCATTATAGCATGCCAGGCTCCTCTGAGAATGGGATTTTCCAGGCAAAAATACTAGAGTGGATTGCCATTTCCTTTTCCAGGGGATATTCCAGATCCAGGGATTGAACTCATGTCTCCTCCACAGGCAGGCACATTCTTTACTGCCAAGCCACCAGGGAAGCCCTCTTAAAAGTTTAAACATATATTTATCACATGACCAGATATTTCACTCTTAGGCTTTTTATCCAGGAGAAATGAAAATATGTGTCCATACATAGCTTGTCTGTGAATGTTGCAAAGAAGTTTTATTCATAATAGTCAAAGACAGCAAAGACCCAAATATCCATCAACAAATGAGTGGATAAATAAATGAGGGTATATTCATACAATGGAATACTATTTGGCAATAAAAAAGGAATGAACTTCGAACACACTCAGCAATATAGATGAATCTCAAAATCATTTGTTATGAATGAGAAAAGCCAGATGTAAAAGTATATATTGTTATGATCCTATTTATGTGAATATGAAATTCCAGAATAAAGAAAGGTAATATAATAATGTCAGAATAATAATAATATGTCAGAAAAGAGATCAATGTTTTCTGAGGCTAAGGCTGGGGAGACTTGACTGCAAAGGATAAGGAAAGAATGTTCTGGAGTCATATAAATGTCCTATATTTTGGTTGTAGTATTTATACGGATACACAGACACACACACACATATAATTGTACACTCTTTGAACTATACACTTACAAAGAATGCATTTTATTTTATGCAAAATATTTTTTAAAAATCAAACCACCCATAGAGAGTAAGGTGTAAACTGCTAATTTTTTGTTTAGTTATTTCATGTGGAACTTCTTTTTTAACGTCAACGTGTTCTACCTCAAAGCAGTATGTCTTTTCTTTCCTGATACTGTGCTGCTTTTCCTCATTAATATTTAAAATCTAGCAAAATGTGCTACTTACCAATATAGTTCTTTGACATGGCAACTTCTTTGACTTCAATGTGAACAGAGCCTCTTGGTATCTGCACTACTTCCATGTAGCCTGGAACACAGAAGATTACCAGTACTAAGCAGCATCTGGAGCTTTCATCAGAAAATGAGTGTTTAGTAACCATTCAGCAGTTAAGTTTCCTTATTCTTCCATTCTTTCTATACACTTTATAAATTATAAGTAATGAGTAAATTCCCCTTTGTGTTCATGAATACATCTAGAGTGTTATTTTTCTCTAAGTCATCTCAAAATATCTTTAAATCCTCAAAACATATAATATTGGTTCATGCTTTTTTTTTTTCCCTTCAACACAGGCTCTACGGGAATTCCCATCTTAAAGAAACATTACTAAATGAAGCCAAGTAGAAATGGAATAGTATTTCCTTAAAATAACTAATCTGAAGCCACATTTAATATTTAAAAGATTGAAAGCAATTTGGGGAGAAATAACTGTCTACTTAAATAAAGAAATTTTTAAAATAAGGGGGAAATCAAGTAATTTGTCTATTTCAAGTACACCAGAGGTGTGAGGAAGAGTTCTTTCTACACACTCACCTCCTCTGGGCAACGAATCATTGAAGAACCCTTCAATGGCATCACATGTGCTTCCATCCCCTCCACAGACTCGACATCTATCTTCCCTAGCATCGGATCCCAAAATATTATCACAACCTACATGCTGAAAACAGAGAAGAATATTCAGTGTGTCAAAAAGAGGAACTCTTGGACCCACTAATCAAATGAATACAACTTACTTATCTACTTGCTTTTCCAGTAAAGGAAATCTAAACAGGAAATGTGAACCACTTCTACCTTTATTCTCTGGTAATTCTAGCTAACATTTCTCAACATATAGTTTGAAAGAAAAATATTCTGATTCCCCAGGAATGTATACCTACATTTCTAGACTAGATTTCTTCTTCATTTATAGATACCATGCTTCAATTCTTAAAATATTATAATTTGTTGGCAATGGGCTCTTATTTATAACCTCAATTAACTAAGAAAAAAATGGCATATGGTCCTATACAACATGAATGATAACAACAAGAGTCTTCGCTAAGCATTATGGTTTGCTCTTTCTAAACCACTGACCCTTTAGGATATCCAATTGTTAGTATTAGTGTCAAAGACTAGTTGTGGAATTGATGCCTGGATAAATCCCTAAAAGTGAATACCTGTTTCCATCAGCTGAATAAAATTATCATAAAGAAAAAGGAGATGTAAACATGTAATTTTAGAACCTGAAAGTCTACCTTTCTGTTCTGCATTTAATCATAGAAATACAGTTTGTATCTATATTTTTGGCATATTTTGGCACTTTATTTGTAACTTGTCTTTTAGCCATTAGTACTAGGCATGTAGTCTCTGAATATAACCTGTGCCTGGGTCTTTTTTATCTGAAAAACATTTTTATACTATCCCAGAAACAAGTTTTTCTTCAAGTAAATACATGAAAACACACACACACTGAATCATCTGATACATAAGATACATTTGGAGGCAAGTTAATAAGGACAGAATTTGCAAGAAATTATAAGATTAAAGTAGACAGTGGTTTTTTCTTTGTTTGTTTTTAAATCTTTTCTTTCTCAGTTTCTGGCATTCAGTTTATGCTTCTCTTTAAGGTAAAACAAAAGCAGACAAGGAAAAAAGTTAAGAGAACAGTGGCTTTTGTGGCTTTTCTTACGATAAGATTCATACACAGTTCTAGGAAAACACCATGGATTTGCTCCTGCAATTTCCAACTGACTGGTCTGGCTAATTCTCTGAAGTAAACGCTTTAAAAAGGTAACACTAATTCTATAATGAAAATCACTATAAACGCTTCAAAAGAAGACAAAATGAGAACAGCATAGCTATTTTACATTTTGAGGAAATATTTTGCTATGAAATACATCAAATAATCTTTCATTGAGAACACATAGTAGCCATACAAATAAGAATTGAATCCTCATTCCCTCTCTTTTGCTATCATCTTGTTTATAAACAGAACATAAGAATAATGAAAATTAAATTCTAAAATATTTTCATAGCTCTAGCAATTTCTATAAGTATAACTAAAACATCAGAATAAATCACATTTGCAAGGTGCTTGTGAATGGATAATTCTACCTTTAACTGTGTACATTTCTTATAGAAAATCAAATGAGTCCAAAATGCAGCTCTCTTTATTAAAAATTAGCATAGTATTAATTAGGAGCTACTATCTGAGAAAAAGAGACAACAGCCTCAAAAACCCCAGCAAAATGGAGTGAGATTCAAAATCTGAGCAACCTTGCATTCTCCATTGATACAGATATCCAGTGAATCCGCATTGCACTGAGTCCCATCAATCACCGCAGGGGAACGTTCAGTGTAGAAATTGTAACCTTCAGCCAAGCAGTTCAATGCACAAGGTTTTACCCCACCTGGAAGAGTAATAAATGGAGAGAGAGTAGAAGAAAAGTAAATGGAGTGTTTCTCCTAAGGAACAGTGATTCAATATTATCCACGGCAAATTTATGATTGATATAGACATCACTCTCTGTTCTATCGCCTTCTTTGGTAAAATTTCATGTTTATTTGTATTGCTTGTGCAACTTGACGGAGGATCTGCTGAGTAATATTACGGTTTTAAAACTTCAGGTATTTCCCATATATATATTTTCAATGTATTTTAGGTCAAAAGGGATCATAGTGGAGGTAACTGAATATTGAAAAGAAATGAAGGGAATAAAAGCAATTTTTAAAAACTAAAAAAAAAGTTTAAGAAGACCTTGAGAATGATCTCGTAAGACAAATACGAATTTATGCAAATGATATCACTTGTTACTGAATATGATACAAAAACTGGTACTTCAAGCAGAGATATGGTAGTTGTAAAGTTAAACTTAGACCTGCTTTAAACATATCAGGGACTTTCCTCACAGCTGGAGGTTAAGACTCCACGCTTCCACTGCAGGGGGCGTGGGTTAAGTTGGGGGACTAAGATCCCACATGCCACCTGGTGCTGCCAAAAAGTAAAAAATAAAAACATAAAAATAAATAAATATATTCCATGAATATGGCTTTAGAATGGAGATAAATTCTTATGAGATTAACAAATCAAAGATAAAAATATATTAAATTTGAATAATTCTATGAGATCAATAAATTGAAGAAATATTGCATAGCATCATATGTATTTTAGCTTAAATAAACTGAATAAAAACTTAAAAATAAACTTTAATTAAAAATCTAATTTTATATTATGAATAAATGCATATAGTAACTCGAGCATTTTTCTTTTGTCACTGAAATCTGTATTTCAATGGTTGTATGTATTTTTCAAGGTTGATGTGAAAGAGGTAAAAACAGATATAAATAGCAGCAATTTAAAAAATAAGCAGAGTGCATATCATAACTTCTCAGTACACTGGAAAAGCAGCAATAAATGTGAATTTACTTTTATTCAAAACTGCACATAAAAAAGCTATTAATACATACATAATTATTTTAAAATGCTTTCGTTTGAACTCTTGCTTTGGTCTTATTATAATGATCTTCTAAAATTTATCTTTGAAATAAAAAAAGACTACTTCTAAACAAGAAAATTAGGCAGGAAGATGATATGCCTAGGTCTTAGTAAAGGTAGAATCGAGGTCTCTACAGGGTGAAGTAAAAGAAAAGCCAACTGAGTGGTGGAGACAATGAGAGAGAACAATCCATTAAAGGAGATCACTGTTACAGTTGACGTTTGTCATGTAAGAAGATGGCCCAATATTGCCAGACATTCTGTTTTTTCAAGAGAAGATAAAAACCTAGTTTTTTCAAGAGAAGATAAAAACCTATAGTTTTAAAACTATAAACTCTTCTTGGCAACTTATTTAAAGTTTTCAAAAATACTGTGGAGTTTAAAATATGTATATAAGTAAAAACGGTTCCTGAATGGCCAGTTTACAACTTCTGGCTGAATTCCATGTTTCCTTCCATTTTCAGTGTCTACAGGCTATAGAACTTCTTTATAACTTATAATGTTATTATTCAGCTTAGGTTAATGATACATTTTGCTGTACTAAGCACAGAAATAACAAGTAATAAATAAAATATTTTCTTCCTGAACTGATAATCAAGGTATTATATTTATTTTTATAAGATTCTTGTGAATAAAATTGCTCTAAATTTCCACAGATCTTACTGGGAATTTTTTTTTCATTACTACCCAATATAGTTCTTCCCCCATCTCCTTATTGTAATGCTTTGGAATTTAATGCAGCTTTTATGCATCAGGTTTTAAAAAGAGAACCTGAATCTTTTATTTATACAATTTTAGTATTAATTATGTAAGGTAGTATTTGATAGGCAGGACATATAAATGCTATGGTATATTCCTTAGCCCATTATGCTATATGATAATAATACGAATAAATTTATTCTTCTTTTATTGTTGAAGATATGTTCAGCTTCCTCCCTACAATAGGTTTTTAGAAGAGGTAATGTTACTATTTCAAGAAGGGATTTAAGATGACTGAATGGGAAGGTCACATTATCAGTTACCTTCATTTAAAGCTCATTATGAATTTAGGGTTAAGTTACTAAGCACACAATTATCAAGATGCTAGTGATTAAATCTGTGAACTATTTCAGAGACTTACTTCTACAGTAAGACAAAACAATCCCAAATGTATAGGTACCTAATAAAAGCAATTCAAAATACATGAAGCAAAAACTTCAACCACATATAAAAAGAAAAGCCATAAAATACTTGAAGATTTTAAGACACTTCTCTCAGGAACTAATTTAAAAACCAGAGCAGAAGAAAATCATAAAGATTATATAAAAGACCTGAAAAATATTATGTCAACTTGACATGATGATCATATAGAACACAATAGCCAACAACTGGAGAAAATATATCCTTTTCAAGTATACATAGAACATACATCAAACTGGACAAGAAGCTGTATCATAAAAAAAAATTTAACTAATTTTAAAAATTTAAATCATGTAGACTATTACTGATCATAATATAAATAAATTATAAATCAATAACCAAAAAATCAAGAAAATTTTAAATTATTTAGAAATAAAAATAAAATAGCTTTAAGTAATACATGGGCCAAAGAAGAAATTACAATTTAAATAAGAAAATATTTTTAACTGAAGGAAATAAAAACATATAGAATTTGGGGAATGCAAGATAGCAAAATAAACCCCTCAACCAAAATAATAATAAGAGCAAAAAACTAATTAGAAAAAAGGATAAAAGCTTTTTTCTTTGAAAAGAGTAATAAAATTGATAAACTTCAAGCAAGACTGATCAAGAAAAAGAGAGAAGATACATATTATCAATATCAGAAGTACAATAGTATATATCACTACAGATTCTACAGATATTAAACAGGGTAATAAGAGAATGTTATGATAGTTTTCTGCCAATAAATTGGACAACATGGAAGTAACATAAATTTCTTAAAGACAAACTCAAAATCTGACATAAAAATAAAAAATGTGAATAACTCTGTATCTATTAATGGAGTTGAGTTTATAATAAAAAAAAAATTCTTTTCACAAAGAAAATACTGAGCCTAGATGGTTTAATTAGTAAAATCTGTTCTAAGGAGGAAATATTGTCAACCCTATGAACTCTTTCAAAGTAAATAAGAATTCTATTTCTGGAAGCCAGATTAACTGAAACTAAAACTTGTCAAAACCATTAGAAGAAAAAATTTACAAATAAATATTCCTTATGAAGATAGATGTAAACATCCTTAATTAAATATAAGCTATCAAGCCCAATAACATAAAAAGGTCATCAACACCTGGGGTTTAATGTGAAAAGCAAATGTTGGTTTGGCATTACAAAATCTATCAACTAACTCACTCTATAAACAGAATAAAGAAGAAAACACATATAATTGACACATGCACAAACTTTGCTGAAGGGCCAAGTCAGTTAATTAAGGGAAGGAAATAAAAAGGTAAAAAGATTGGAAAAAAAAATAGTACCTATCTCCAGATAGCATGACTAATTTACCAAGAAAATTCTTAACAATCTACAAAACAACTAAGGGTCATGGAATGTGTAAGTTAATATATAATAATCAATCTCATTTGTATATATTAGAGCAAACTATTGAAAATGAAAACTTTTAAATCTTTATTTACAATATTGTCAAAACCATAAATTGCTCAGGAAAAGATTTAACAGACAATGTGCATGACCTTAAACCTAAAACTATAAATATAAAGCACAGCTGGGAGAAGTTAAGCAAAACATGGAGAGACACACCATGTTCATAAACTGGAAAACTCGACAGCATAGTAGTTCTTCCTCAATTGATGCATAGATTCAACAGGACAACAACCGTAAGTCCAACATGTTCTTCTGTAAAAATTAACAACTGACACTAAAATTTATGTGGAAATGCAAAAGAGAATACCCAAAGAGCTCTTGAAAAAAAGATCCAAGTAGGAGGAGCTTATACTACCTATGTCCAAGACTATACAGTTAAAGTAATTCAGTCAGTATGGCACCAGGATAGGGCTGACAAAGACATCAATGAAACAAAATAGAGTCTGTAAATATATACTACAAATACATATCATACCTTCAAATTATTTTTAGAGTGTAGATCTAAAGACCAAAACCATAAGGCTTTTAAAAGAAAACATAAGAAAATATCTTCCTGAGTTAAGAAAGGCAAAGATTTCTAAGATAGGACAGAGAACACAATGACTATAAAATATTTAAAAGCTGAAAAATTAGAAGTCATCAAACTTAAAATCTTATATTCATCCAAAGTATCATTTAAAACATAGTGAAAAGTAAAGTAAAAGTAAAGAAATATCTTCTCATAAGCTATGAGAAAATACTTATAAAATTTATAAATGAACCGCTTGAAAATAAAAGATAAATAACCAATCTAAAAATAAGCAAAGGATTCGAACAAACATTTTATAAGAGAACAAACAGAAATGCTCAATAAGCACATGAAAATGTGTTCAACACATTCAATAATCAGAAAACGCAAATTAAAACTTAACTGAGACAACAATATAGACCCACAAGAAGAAGACTGCAAACACCAAATGTTGGCAAGGATGAAGAGCAAACAGAACTCTCATACATTGGTGGCAGGAGTGTGCTTGGTACAATACTTTGGAAAAACATCTGGAAGTTTCTTTTAAAACTAAACTCACAGCTATCCTATGGCTTAGCAATCCCACCCTTAAGTATTTACCTAAGGAAAATGAAAACTATGCCCATAAAAAGACATACATGAATGTTTATAGCAGCTTATTGATAACAGTTGAAAACTAGAAACAATACAGGTTTCCATCAATAGCAGAATGGAAAAACAAACTGGTTAGCACAATGGAACACTGCTCAGAAATAAAAAAGAATGAACTAATTACATTTGCAGTGATATGGATGGATCTCAAAAACATCAGGCTTAGAGAAGACTTACATGAGAGTAAATATGGCATGATTTTATTTACCCAAAGTTCTGTAACAGACAAAACTAACTGATAGGAAAAAAAAAATCAGAACTGGTTGCCTCTTACGGTGGAGCCAGATGCTGAATAAGAAGGATGAGGACTATGAGAATTTTGGAGGCATTGGTAATGTTCTGTAACTCAGTAAGGTTTTATAGGTGCATGTGTTTGTCAAAACTCAAGCAAAGTACAGTTAGGTAGGTTAAGATCTGTGTACAGTGTACATAATCTTCCTTCAAAAGAAAAATAAACATTGAACTGCAGATAATCTTATGCATACTGAAGTATTTAGAGAGGAAAGTATACTGGTGACTACAATTTACTTTGAAATGCACCTGAAAAACAGAATAAATTAATGAATGGATAAAGAGATAACTAGACATGTAATAAGTATATTAAAATATTAATGATAGAATTGTGGTGGGTATACAGTTATCACTGCAAAATTATTTTAACATTGCTCTGTGTTGGACAGTTTTCAGAGTAAAATGTTGAGAGAATTCCCTGGTGGTCTAGTGGTTAGGACTCAACATTTCCACTACCGGGGCCTGGGTTCAATCCCTGCTTGAGGAACTAAGATCCCCTAGCTGCATGGTATAGCCAAGAGAAAAAAAAAGTAAGATGTTAGAAAAACAATAAATAACAGTTGTTTTTAAGAGTACATTTTATTTTTCTAAGAGAAAATTTGAACAAATTTTAGTTTGTGTTTTGGGAGCATAAGAAAACTTGTGCTTACTGAGCAATTAGCATCTGATGCTTGCCTAAATTAGAGCAAAAAATGTTTCCCTAAAAAAGAACAATAATCAGCCGTGGAAAGATCTTTGGCCTTTGGCCAAGAGAGAAACACATTTTCTTAGCTTCTTTGAGCTGATTCATATCAGGGTGCTAATTCCAAATATTTGATATTATAAATTATTATAATGTCTATACACCTCAAGGAAGTCTGAAGAATTCAGAAATATTATTTGGATTTACAACATTTCTAGGAACTCTGTACCTAAATAGAATTAGGTTTTAAAAAATGATTTCTGATCATTTGTACTAACGTATTAACTATACTACAGGGAAACTACTAATAAAAACAGGAGACCTTTTTAGTACTAGAGCATTTTCCTGCTTTGATTTGTAAACATTAATTTTTACTAGTCTGTATATGAATGTATGGGTATGTTTGTATGTATTTATATATTCTCTTATATTTGCAAAGCTCTCAAGCATAATGAAAACTCTGCCAGGTTATACATTACCTCCAGTATAGGGTTTCCAGTTATAATACTTCCCACGGAAAGGCATATTGTCAAAGTCTGCACACTGTTTCTCTCGAAAATCTCGGGCCCCCAAAGGACATGGCTAAAATAAAATAAAATAATAAATAGCATGATTGTTGAAAAATACCAAAACCAAGGGACAATGCCCCTAAAATTAAAAATGTCTGAACTCCCAACACATTAGCTCACTCCCTTATTTTTGGGCTATAATTCTGGCATTTGCTTTACTGTTTTACAACCAGTATTCCAACTGAAGTGTCTGATTTGTAATCTTAGCCACGGAAGAAATAACTGAAGTAATTAAAACAAAGTTAAGTGTGAGACAGTTCCCATATAACTTCACATTCAGATGCATGTCACAGTCCACTTTGCAATCAATCCGTTAGGCGTCTCCTTATAAACAGGCATAAAAACTAGGTGAAGACACTAAAACACAAAATCCTTTTTGGTAACAGTATTTGAGGTCCAGCTGCCACAACTACTCCCAGCTCTTTCTTTTAAGAAATCAAGAGGCAGGTTTGTAACATGACATTCAGCACTATTAATTGTGGTTTGGATCCCAACTACTATAGCTGTTTACTGTCTAGTCCTGACAAAAACCATATTTTGAGATGTGGAATGAACTGGGCAAAATCCTAGGCCTCAAGTCTAAACACCTTTAAATCAAGGAATTTGGACTTATTAAGATTTACATTTAATCTATTAACATCACGGAAAATAAAATACTAAATTTTCAAAACACGTACATGTGTTGGTTGTTAGAGAAGAGAAGGATGTTGAGAGAGTGAAGAGAGGATTATTTGTTTTTAAAAGATTGGAATGCTTTTTCTACCTAAGTTTTTTAGAGAATAAATCTTGCCAATCTAGCTAGGTCTAGATTCCAAATTCCACATTATTTAGGGCCATCCTAAAGTTCACAAAGAATTAAAAATATAACTTCTCATAGTGTTGAGGAAATATGACCTAATTTGACTTATCTTTTAGAGTTCTGTACTAGTAGCATCTAAAAAGCCAAGTATATATTGCTTTTGAAACAGGGATGGAGAAAATATTTCCCTTAAACATGACAGAACAAAACAAGTCATTAGATAAAATTCTCAACTGTGAACAAATATGTTAGTTACATTCTGAGAGATGATTTTGAGGACATTTTACTACCCTCCCTTAGATCTCTACATTTATTTGATACAGTTTCCTGAGATCAGTACATTGCAAATGTCCTTTAAATCAAGTACAAAAATAATAAGGCTACAATGTGCAAACATGTGCAAGGTCATCATTACTTGCTATATGCGAAGAGTTGACTCATTGGAAAAGACCCTGATGCAGGGAGGGATTGGGGGCAGGAGGAGAAGGGGATGACAGAGGATGAGATGGCTGGATGGCATCACCGACTCGATGGACATGGGTTTGGGTGGACTCTGGGAGTTGGTGATGGACAGGGAGGCCTGGCGTGCTGAGGTTCATGGGGTCGCAAAGAATCGGACACCACTGAGCGACTGAACTGAACTGAACTAAGGTTTGAATTTCTATCATATCAAGTTTAAAGCCTAAGATTCTGAAAATAGTGGCAGCAAGTCTACATTCTGTTATGAGCCTTGCATTTTAAGATATTTTCTGCACATTAAAATATGACACTGCAATGCTAAATCCAATGGTTTTACTTATCAAATTATCCTTCATATTTGCCCTTTAAAAAAATGAAAAAGAACTATTCACATAGGCTATGTAATGCATCACACTAGAAAGATATGCTTCCACCATCTTTTGTTTCATGATGTGCTAATTTTTGGAATAAAGAAATGCTTCTCCTTACAAGACATTTTCAGGAAACCCCAGAAAATGACCAAGGTTATCAGTGGCTTTGTATGCAGCAAGACTAGTTTTAAAAAAAATATCCTCAATTTTAAAAAACACAAGTAATTTGAAATACAAGTTTTCACACAATATTTAAGTATTTGCAAAGCACCAACCACCTAAAACTTCATCCAGGCATGTCTTTCAATCTATTTGGAGTAAAATACAAAAATTGAAAAACCACAATCCTATCTGAGGCAATAAGTATATGACAGCACATTATAAGTTGTCTACAAGTGTTATATATAGGTGAAAGATCGACGTATCAAATGAATCAGGGAAATATTTGTTGAGGAAGAAAATCTTGAGTGTATCACAAGAATTATAATAAAAGTGTCATACATACTTATTCTTTATAACATTATAAAATATTAAAATATTATAGGAATTGAGCTGGTTAAGAAAGAAAACAGACTTCTATTAAGAATGAAGCCAGGACTTCTCTGTTGTCCAATGGCTAAGACTCCATGCTCCCAATGCAGGGGGGCCAGGTTCAGGGAACTAGATCTCATACGCTGCAATAAAAGATCCTGTGTGCCACAACTGAGACCGACCCAGCATGACCAAATAAATAAATAAAATAAAAATAAATATTAAAAAAAAAGAATTAAGCCAAGTAAAGACATGGGGAAAGAAAAGAAAAGGTCAATTTTGGGAATAGTTGGATAAAGGTCATCCTGGATGAAAGCAAGGAACTGTATAGAAGCATACAAGTTAACATTTCATAGATAAAAATTGGTTAAAAAAAAAAAGCCCTGAAATAAACGAAGTTCAGGGACACTCACTTCAAAAAACAAAACAAAACAAAACAAAAATCCTATTCTTGACCATCTTGTAATTATTATCCTAAACAGCAGAGAAGTAAAAAGTCCAAAAGAAGAATATTAGTTTAATGACATACTTGGATAACATTTTATTAGATTTCTGACCTATTCTTTTCTTGTGATAACCACTCCCAAGGTCAGCATAATAAAAATATTAGCAATAACAACACATACTTACGTTTTTCTAAGCATTCAGTAAGTACCTATTCCATGGCACACTGTTCAGAGGTCTTTAGATCTATTATAAGCTCTCTCACCACTCTTGAGGTAGTTATAATTAATAATCCCAATTTACAACTGAATAAATTATATGTTATTAGTCTGCTTAGTAATAGTTTCAATGAGCAAAGATACTTCCTTCATCTGAGTGGGGACTTCCACTGGACTCTGTAAATGCTACAATAACAACATAGGTTTTTAGCTCTGTTGCTGCTGTTAAGTTGCTTTAGTCATGTCCAACTCTGTGCGACCCCACAGACAGCAGCCCACCAGGCTCCCCTGTCCCTGGGATTCTCCAGGCAAGAATACTGGAGTGGGTTGTCATTTCCTCCTCCAGGGAATCTTCCTGACCCAGGGACTGAACTCACATCTCTTCTCTTGCATTGGCAGGCAGGTTCTTTACCACCAGCACCACTTGGGGAGCCTATATAATAAGCTGTTACAACTACTCAAATGTGCCATTACACTTATTAAAGAAGACAGACCATATGTAAATGATAGGGCTGTGTTCCACTAAAATCTTATTTACAAAAAGAGGCGATGGTTTAAATTTGACCCAGCAGGCACAATTTGCCAACCCCTGATTCAGGATGTTATCATATAGATACATCTGTATGTCAGCATTGTGCAGAAGAACCAAACTCACCTATTAATTTTTGAGTCAACACAGAATCATACACTTTAAAGAACTGATGTCAGATTATAATATAATTTGCATAAAATGCTTAAACTTCCTGTACAATTATCCCCATAGGGGTCATACATTATGTATAATCTACAGAAAGATACATAAAATACTCTTCAGATGACCACAATTATTATCCAGTTCTTTCTTTCAGCCAAAATCTGTTTTCCCATAATCCATTGATCTTGCGCCTTTCTTCTGAACAAATCTAATCCCTAATGGAAAGGTATCTGGACCTTGATGGCTTTCTTATGGGGACATAATAAATTATCATTAGTACTTTTAAAACCAGGCACCAAGAACTGACCTTAAGGGTCTTTTTTTATATTCAGCAAATATATAAAAAAATATTTTATGTATCACATATGATCTAGGCTCTGGAGATAATACAATACACAAAACAGATTAGGTCCCTGCTTTCACGGAGCTTACTATAGTCAGTTGGAGATGAGAAAGAAGAAAAATAATGCAGGGTACTAAGATGGTAGTTAGGTGGAGGTTGGGGGAAGTTGTTTTAAATGGTAGACTAAGAAAAATCATCTCTGATAAGGTGGCACTGAAGCAGAGTTAAAAAATTGAGGACATGACTTATGTACATATCTTTAAAAGAGTGTTCCAGGAAACATTAAATGCAAAGGGTCTGAGGCAGGAATCTGTTTGGGAAATTCACAAAATAACATGGAAGATGGAAGGTCTCATAAATTGGAAACTGCAGCAGACTTGGGGACTTGATTCCATACCTTTCTGTTTCTAGAATATATCAGCTAGTGTTATATTTTAATTTAACTTTTTCCTTCAGTGGATGCTCTGAATCTGTGTTGATTAGAAATAAGCTTATGAGGAGTTGTATATTCTGGCTGCAAAGAATGAGAAAGATCAAAGAGTAATTTCTTAAGGAAAAATTCCATAAAATATATTTTTGTTTTGTTTAAGAATAGTGACGAGTTTAGGGAGCAATGTTTTTTAAATTACTTAAGTATAATAAATGCTGACACTATGTCAAAACTGTAACAGGAAATAGGCATAGGCAACACATTTTTTATGTAAAGCTTGACAGGTTTTCAGCTTCTTAGTGTTAACACTAATCAAGCATCCTCTCCTTCTAAAAAGCAACCAGCAGGGCCCCACATAAATCTAGAAAACAACACTGCAGGTCTCGGTATCTTTTGATCTTCAGTTCAGTTCAGTTCAGTTTAGTCGCTCAGTCGTGTCTGACTCTTTGCGACCCCATGAATCGCAGCACGCCAGGCCTCCCTGTCCATCACCAACGCCCAGAGTTCACTCAAACTCATGTCCATCGAGTCAGTGATGCCATCCAGCCATCTCATCCTCTGTCATCCCCTTCTCCTCCTGCCCTCAATCCCTCCCAACATCAGAGTCTTTTCCAATGAGTGAACTCTTCACAAGAGGTGGCCCAAAGTACTGGAGTTTCAGCTTTAGCATCATTTCTTCCAAAGAAATCCCAGGGCTGATCTCCTTTAGAATGGACTGGTTGGATTTCCTTGCAGTCCAAGGGACTCTCAAGAGTCTTCTCCAACACCACAGTTCAAAAGCATCAATTCTTCGGCGCTCAGCCTTCTTCACAGTCCAACTCTCACATCCGTACATGACCACTGGAAAAACCAAAGCCTTGACTAGACGGACCTTTGTTGGCAAAGTAATGTCTTTTGATCTTAGTATTTTCAAATATACAAAAAACCTTAATATTAGCATCTTTTTCATCACTTTTTTTTTTTTAGAGAAATGTGTATGCTAGCACATTCTATGGACTATCTTAGGCTTCCAATCATGTTGACAGATTGCAAGAATCTCCCTTCACAATACTTTTTATTGGTAGATAAATCTAAAAAAAGAAAAAGACTAATTCATTGGGGCATAAAATTGCTACAAAAAGAAATCTCAGCTTTCGCTGACAAACTGTCCTGGGGCTTTTCTATTACTAGAGTTGAAATCTTCATTTTATTTCAAAAAATAAGGTGACCTTGGAAAGTCCTGGGATCTCTTTGTGCCTTCTTTTTTTCGTTTGCAAAATACACCCCAAATGCCCTTACCTTCAAGAGCAATACATCCCAATATGTTTGCAAATGAGGAAAATTCTGCAAATACTGAATTAAGTTTCTTGTTGTTGTTCAATCACTCACTTGTGTCTGACTCTTTGTGACCCCATGGACAGCAGCACGCCAGGCTTCCCTGTCCTTCACCATCTCCCGGAGTTTGCTCAAACTCATGTCCATTGAGTCAGTGATGCCATCCAACCGTCTCATGCTCTGTTGCCCTCTTCTCTTGCCCTCAGTCTTTTCCAGCATCAGGGTCTTTTCCAATGAGTTGGCTCTTTGCATAAGGTGGCCAGAGTACTGGAGCTTCAGCTTCAGCATCAGCCCTTCCAGTGAATATTCAGGACTGATTTCCTTTAGGATTGACTGACTTGCTGTCCAAGGGACTCTCAAGAGTCTTCTCCAGCATCACAGTTCGAAGGCATAAATTATTTGGCGCTCAGCCTTCCAGCTCTCACATCTATACATGATTACTGGAAAAACCACAGCTTTGACTATACAGACCTTTGTCAGCAAAGTGATATCTTTGTTTTTTAATACACTGTCTAGGTTTGTCATAACTTTTCTTCCAAGAAGCAAGTGTCTTTTATTTTCATGGCTCCATTCAGCAGCTGCAGTGATTTTGGAGCCCAAGAAAATATGATCTGTCACTGTTTCCACTTTTTTCCCCACCTATTTGCCATGAAGTGATGGGACTGGATGCCATGATTTTGAACACAGAGTTTTAAGCCAGCTTTTCCACTCTCCTCTTTCACCCTCAACAAGAGACTCTTTACTTCCTCTGTCTTATGGGTCATAAAGAGAAGCAAGCTGAGAATAAAAACTTGGTCCTCTCCCCCTACTTTTCCCTTTCCTCTTTTTTTTCCTAAAAGAAATGGGAAGGCTAGGAAGACAGGAGGATTCCTACAGCCTCGGGAAAAACAGCAAAATGAGCATTTTGTTGGCCTTTTCTCTTTTCTACCCTCTGTTTTTTCTTTCTTTCTTACATGCATCCCAAATGCACTCGTATTTCTTCACTATTACACTAGACCAACTTTATACATTGCCCAAATTTAATGTTCTTTCTCTCCACGATAGAAACATATTTTTAGCCACTTAATACCCTATTATTTGAAGAAGCAGAAGTGGAGGTTGGATTCTGACCCTTGCTTTGCTTAGCAAGGGATGTACTTGACATGGGATTGTGAAAAGGGACATATTTTGTTCATTCACGATACCACATGCCTCTCTTATAAGTTCCAAACAAAATTACTGATTTCTTAATTATCTGAAACTGTTTTATTATCTCATTAAAAAATTCACAAAGGCATTTCCAAGGTTAAATTTAGTGTTCAATATATGTAATGAATCATTTCAACCCCAGTTGTTTCTTTAATTGGAGGCTAATTACTTTACAATATTGTGGTGGTTTTTGCCATACATTCACATGAATCAGCCATGGGTGTACATGTGTTCCCCACCCTGAACCTCCCTTCCACCTCCCTCCCCATCCCATCCCTCTGGGTCATCCCAGTGCACCAGCCCTGAGCACCCTGTCTCATGCATCGAACCTGGACTGGCGATCTGTTTCACATATGGTAATATACATGTTTCAATGCTATTCTCTCAAATCATCCCACCCTCGCCTTCTCCCTCAGAGTCCAAAAGTCTCTTCTTTACATCTGTGTCTCTTTCGCTGTCTCACATATAGGGTCATCATTGCCATCTTTCTCAATTCCATATATATGCGTTAATATACTGTACTGGTGTTTTTCTTTCTGACTTACTTCGCTCTGTATAATAGGCTCCAGTTTCATCCACCTCATTAAAACTGATTCAAATGCATTATTTTTAATAGCTGAGTAATATTCCATTGTGTGGAATATTACACAGCTTTCTTATCCATTCATCTGCCGATGGACATCTATGTTGCTTCCATGTCCTGGCTATTGTAAAAAGTGCTGCGAGGAACACTGGAATATCAATCTCAGTTTAAATGTAAACTTCTCATCTTTTCTCTCCCAAATAGTTCCTAGTTTTATGGGAGCAATTTCACTATACTTTTACTTTTGAAGAAACAAAAGTCTGATAATCCTACATTGTCTAGAAAAATTTAAATCTCAATCTCATGTTTGATATTATAGTCTCTTATACAAGTTTTCAAAATTAAAGCTGTTTTTATATGCCTTGTATAGCCTGTATTTTATTTAAATGTTTTCTATCCATAGCATGACCCTTTTCTCTGCTGCTGCTGCTGCTGCTAAGTCGCATCAGTGGTGTCCGACTCTGTGCTACCCCATAGATGGCAGCCCACCAGGCTCCCCCATCCCTGGGATTCTCCAGGCAAGAACACTGGAGTGGGTTGCCATTTCCTTCTCCAATGCATGAAAGTGAAAAGTGAAAGTGAAGTTGCTCAGTCGTGTCCGACTCCTAGTGACTCCATGGACTGCAGCGCACCAGGCTCCTCTGTCCATGGGATTTTCCAGGCAAGAGTACTAGAGTAGGGTGCCATTGCCTTCTCCAGGCCCTTTTCTCTAAGCCTTTAAAAATGTTAAGAATCAAATTTTTACTGTGTGATTTTAGAAATGTCTCTTTAAAGAACAAAATAAGCAAGTTTTTTTCTATGCTTAAAGCTAGTCTTTATTTCTCAAAACAAGATAACAATATAAAATTCATACTAACCTAAAGGTTAATGGCACTGCTTCTTCTATTTTTTGGCATCTTATATATATATATAGACACATACATACATACGTATACATGAAAGTAAACTTTTATAAGTGTATTGAAGTGTACTTATAAGAATAATGTGGTTGATACATATTTGCTTTCTAATTATAACTTGGGACACAGTTACAACACTGTTAGTTAATAGATCAACTCTGTACTTTGTCATCACTTACCCCATACCTTTCCCTGGGGGTAAGGTCTGTAGTTTCATAATTTTCTCAGCTATCTGGTTCTGCTGCAGGTTAAGGTTAGACTGGCAGTAAGACAATGTCAAAGGTGACTAAACTCAGAGCTTACTTTGCCACACCCACCTCCCAAAGGCTCCATCTTTTTTAAGAAGGTTAGAGCAGCATCCGGAAATTCTATGCCTTATTGAATCCTTTCCACGGCACTAGCCTATTGCTAAGCTTTAGTTCCTCATTTAAAAATATTAAAAAAACAAACAAACAAGGCACTTTTCTAGGCAGTTTAGTGGTTAAGACTGTGCTTCCAATGCAGGGGGCACAGGTTCCCTGGTTGGTGGAACTAAGATCCCACATGCCACCCAGCAAGGTCAGAAAAACAAAACAAAACAAAAAACCAACCCTGTCTTTCCCTTTATAAAAGTGATTTGAAGATTTAATGAGTACTTTTTAAAATATACAAAAGTACTTTGTAATCTCTAAAGCATAAATGTATACGGTAATAGCTGCACTGATTGAGTACAGATTAAGTACTAGGAATAGCACTAGATGTTTTAAAGTGTTTGTGCTCAGTTGCACATGACTCTTTGGAACCCCATGGACTGCAGCCTGCCAGGCTGTTCTATCCATGGAATTTTCCAGGTGAGAATAATGGAGTGGGTTGCTATTTTCTACTCCAGGGGATATTCACAACCCAGGGACCAAACTGTCTTCTCCTGTGTCTCCTGCATTGGCCGGTGGATTCTTTACCACTGAGCCACCTGGAAAGCCTAATTAAAGTGTTACTTCTTTTAATTCTCAAACAGACCTGCAAGTTTGATATACTCTATTTATACAGGTGTTCCTTCAAAATTTAGTGATGTTAGGTATCTTGCCAGGGTAAAATAGCAGCAACCAGGATTAAATTTAAGTCAATTCTTCTTTCACTATAGTCTTACCTCTGAATATAGGCTATACTTTTCCTGTGTATCACCAAGGCAATAACACCATTTAACTGACCTTAAGCAATGAATGGAAGTAAAGAACTGCAGACAGCATGCACCTCTAGCAAAGCTTACTGAAAAAAATACCCATGTACTACATAACCTATGCTTAAATTTTAGAACAGACCACAGGTGAACTGGAAAATCCTTTGTCTCCATAATTTTTTATAGTTTTGATGCATAAAATAAAGGAGGAAATGAGATGCTTAAGATGTAAAATAATATGATTTCATCCTAACCAAGGTGGAGCTTAGGTTTTTCACCAGAAGTTCTATCCTAGTCACATTTTCAAAGCAGACAGGCAAATCACAAATAGTATGGAAAGAAAAACTTAAAGATTTTCTGGAAAATAGCTAACAATACCAGAATGCTCTTTTTAGAAATGTAGAAAAGTTCTTTGTATTGTAGCTAATATTTCCTCTTTAGGCTTTGATATAAAGTTTGGCTTATAACCTTAATGTAGGTATATTTTTTACCCATGACAAAAATCAAGTTTGAGTATTTAACACACTGATGTATAAATTCTTCTACTTAAAATACTATGTACACCAATTTTTACCCTCTTAGAACATTTTACATAATAGTTTTAAGTGACTGCAGTGAAAAGTTTCTCAGGAAAGCAGAAATGCCTGCATAACTCAATATTCTTTTATGCCAATCAAAAGGAGATTTCATACACAAAATAAAGTATTTTTTGAGCAGTACTTGAGTAAACACTTTTAGAAGACTGAGTATATATCTGGATCTTTATTTCTCATAATGGCACTACTGGATAATCATGTTAGCTCCTACCTGTGCTCATTTATAAACACTGTCAAGGACCTTATCAATCATTTAAGTTCAAAGAGGGCAACTGTCCTCAACCAACGAACCCTCAGCATCACAGCTTCAATAAAGCTCTGCTCTCCAAACCCAAGTTCCATAAGACCACGTCTATTAGATTAGTTTATGATTGCAAATATTCTCTTGAAGTTCCTGTTTAATGATGAGACCAAACTTCATCTAATTATCTTGCCTTTAATAGATGCCTTCGAGGGCTTCCCTTGTGGCTCAGCTGGTAAAGAATCCGCCTGCAATGTGGGAGACCTGGGTTCAATCCCTTAGTTTCTCAGTAGCTTCAAGCCAAGAAGCATATTCATTGTTCCTGCCACAGCTCTTGTCTTTACCTGCTATTCTGTCCTAGAAACCATGATGTGAATATCATAGAAAGAATCCTTGTCTAGAAGCCAGAGGTTCCTAATACAGGGAACATACTACACGTCTAATACACCCTGATGCAGACAGCCAGCCTCAGAGTCTATTGTGTGATAGCTTTGGCCTGTAGGCTGGTCATGCTGCTGCTGAGAGTGGTCAGACCAATTTTACAGCTCGCTTTATTTAAAAATCTTACAGACTGAGATTCTCTGTCTGAGGCAATTTATAAGTTGCCTCTTTCAAGAAACATGAGAGAAGTAAAAGACCTACACAAAATAAACACAAGAAAATTAACAAAATCGTAATAAGCTCATACATATCAATAATTATCTTAAATATAAATGGATTAAAAGTACCAACAAAAGACATAGGCTGGCTGGGTGGATGAAACATGTGCATGTATGTACTTCCACTTACCACATCACTCTACTTAAACCCCCAAATTGTATGTAATCATTTTACACTGTTAGGTTAATCATGTTTCCATTATAGCTTGCAACTGTAATTATCTTTTCTGTCTGACTATTGATTGTGAAAACTGATAAACGTCTTTTAGTACTGTGATTATTTAACTATTATCCACTTAATAACATTGTATTATGATTGGTCAACAGAAAATAATATAATTCTATATCACTAAAACTACCATTTAATAGGAAAACTGGTAATCACTTTTTAAAAATCCTGATGCATATCAGAATTATCTTGAAATTTTTGAAAAATACAAATGTCCAGGTATTGCTTTTTTTCTCCAGAGTTCCAGATGCGTTTCTAATGAGCATCCATGTTTAAAAACAACTGGACTATATGAGGATTTTATCTAGTTTGTTTCACTTATTCTATTTCATATTCAGTACTCTCCTTTCATTTAGTTTATGTTTTCCAATTTTTGTATCTCTTTTTGTTGTTCTTTCTCAAGCCTTCATCAAGAGTAGTAGAAAAGCTTTTGTACACACACATATATATAAATAGTATGTATAATATGATATATATATATATTAGAAAACCTATGAACTTTTGCCTAGCTAAAAAATTTATAACATTTTGATTCCACTTGTTTGACTTAGTATGAAAAGAATGCTTAATTTCTAATTTATATTCACTCAAAAGTTTGATACAGTTTCATGTATTCTGGCATCTAATATTACTGTTAAAGGACTAGAAAGTTTACTATCTTAGTGATCTTTAAAAGAAAATTTGAATGAGGCTGGAAACTTCTAATCCAGTTCTAAGAATATAAAGAAATACTGTTGTAAAAAAAAAAAACAACCAGGAAATTAATGTCATACAGTATTATTAACTAACGTGCAAATTTTGTTTCAATTTCACAAAATGTTATGGTAGTGGCCATTATTTGTTTTCATACTTTATTCAAGATTCCATGTTGTATTTAGTTGCATTAAGCAGCTTCAGCTGCATGCAACAAATTCTGGTAAATTCTCTTCTCATTTTTATTCCATTACAAATATTTTCTAATATTCCTTGCTATATTAATAGATTCTTAGACATACTCATCATTTAAAAGTGAACATTTAATTTTTTTAAATACATGGGGCTTTTAAGGTATCTTTGATATTAATTTCTCATTTTGATATTAATTTCTCCCTTAAATGTTTTCTTCTCTGCAACCACCATCTGTGTTTTTTCAGTCTTCTAACTTTATTGTGGCTTTCAATGGCTAAGTCAAAGATCTCTCTTGTTAAATGTCACATTACACTTGAAAATATGTGGGTTATTTTCAAATATCTTTTGATATTGACTTCTAACATACTTCTACAGTGATAAGAGAACAGATTCTGTATGATTTCAATACCTTTAGACAATGAAATTTTTGCACCTTGTTTTATGTCCCTGGATGTGTTCCAATGTCTCCTAGTTTAGTGTCTATGGGAACCTGAATATAACTTGTATCCTACTGTTGCAAGAAAATTATATAAATCTTAATTATGTTGAATTGGTTCATGATGTTTTTAAGGTCTACTATGCCCTTCCACTTTTCTGTATTATTCATCTTATTAATTTTTGAGAGTTTGATATTGAAACTCCAACTAAAAAAGTCTTAATTTATCTACTTAAAAAATAAGTTTGATATATAGTAGAAATATACACAACCTTGTTCTAAATTTTCCAAGTCTCTTATAAATGTGTTATCATACTTTCATAGTTTCATTTGCTATTCAGCTGTATAAAATCAAAATGTATTTTGACTTCAGTAATGTATTTTGCTGTATTTCTTAGTGGCACAAAATAAATCACTTATGAACGAATTTGTGTTGTAGAAACAAGGCTGTAAAAACACAGACTATAATACAAGCTTATAGCATAGTTTTTCTAGATTTCTATTGAACAAATGGAAATTAAAATTATCCTACAAGTCAACTCACCACTGAGGAGTGGTGAGTACAGAAAATATAGTTAAAATAATAGGTCTAGTATGTAGAAAGTGCTCAATAAATGTTAGCAGCAGCTATAACTATTACTACTACTGTTGCTGCTGGTACTACTGGTATTGCTATTGGTACAAGTCCTGTTACTGCTGCTACTACTTTTGTTGCTGAAAGATAGAAACTAAATGAGCTCTAATGCAGAATCTGAGGTATACTCAACATCTATCAGTCCCTACTTTTTTTGCTTGCTTGTTGTTCAGTCACCAAGTCATGTCTGGCTCCTTGAGACCCCATGGACTGCAGCATGCCAAGCTTCCCTGTCCTTCACCATCTCCCAGAGTTTGCCCAGGTTCATATTCATTGAATTGGTGATGCCATCCAACCATCTCGTCCTCTGTTGTCCTCTTCTCTTTCTGTCTTCAGTCTTTTGCAGCATCAGGGTCTTTTCTGATGAGTCAGCTCTTTGCATCAGATGGCCAAAGTATTGGAGCTTCAGCTTCACATCAATCCTTCTAATGCATGTTCAGGGTTGATTTCCTTTAAGCTTGACTGGTTTGATCTCTTGCTATTGAAGGGATTCTCAAGACTCTTCTCCAGCACCACAGTTTGAAAGCATCAATTCTTTGGCATTCAACCTTCTTTATGGTCCAACTCTCTTATCTGTACATGACTACTGGAAAGACCATTATTGTTTAGTCGCTAAGTCATGTCTAACTCTTTTGCGATTCCAGGAACTGTACCCCTCCAGGCTCCTCTGCCCATGGGATTTCCCAGGCAAGTATAGTGCCATTTCCTTCTCCAGGAGATCTTCCCGAATCAGGGATCAAACTTGAGTTTCCTGCTTGGCAGACAGATTCTATACCACTAAGCCACCAGGGAAAGACCATAGCCTTGAGTATACGGACTTTTGTTGGCAAAGTGATGCCTTTACTTTTTAATACACTGTCTAGGTTTGTCAGAGTTTTCCTTCCAAGAAGCAACCATCTTCTAAGTTCATGGCTACAGTCACCATCCACAGTGATTTTAGAGCCCAAGAAGAGGAAATCTGTCACTGCTTCCACCTTTTCTCCTTCTATTTGCCATGAAGTGATGGGACTGGATGCCAGGATCTTAGTTTTTTTAATATTGAGTTTTAAGCCAGCTTTTTCACTCCTCTCTTTCACCTTCATCAAGAGGCTCTTTAGTTCCTCTTCACTTTCTGCCATTAAAGTGGTATCATCTGCATATCTGAGGTTGTTGATATTTTTCCTGGCAATTTTGACTCCAGCTTGTAACTCAACCAGCCTGGCATTCAGCATAAGGTGCTCTGCATATAAGTTAAATAGACAGGATGACAATATGCAGCTTTGTTGTACTCCTTTCTCAATTTTGAACCAGTCAGTCATTCCATGTTTGGTTCTAACTGTTGTTCTTGACCCACATACAGGTTTCTCAGGAGACAAGTAAGATGGTCTCGTATTATCATCTCTTAAAGAGTTTTCACAGTTTGTTATGGTCCACACAGTCAAAGGCTTTAGTGTAGTCAATGAAGAAGAAGCAGATGTTTTTCTGGAATTCCCTTTCTCTATGATCCTGTGAATGTTTGTTATTTGATCTCTGGCTCCTGTCTCTTTTCTAAACAGAATTCTAATTTTTTCTCAGGAATCTACTTCTCAGAGAAGATGACTCTAACCCCATTTTAAGGACTTATCTGGATTAGCTGAAACCAGTATGGTAATATCGTTCCTTTTGCTTGTGACTGGGTTAAGGGTGGGCATGTGGCGTCTTGACCAACAAAACATGAAGGAAGTCTGCTGAAGAAGCAGGGAAGAAGCTTTGGTAAAAACTTGTCATATACTTAAGACAGACACATGGGAGTACTTTATCTGTTCTCTTCCTCTGAATATTGTCAGGGAAAAGTACCTTAGTTGTTCCGTTGCTCCCTTTTTGATGCTTTTCAGTTTCCTTTAAAAAAATATGACCTTAGGATATTTTCCTTACTATCTGGTCAGCTCTTTGCTGATTTTAAAATGTTAAAAAAAAATCTTATTCAGCAATCTAAAAAAATTTTTCTGTCACAGTAATGTCATTACCAAAAACAGAAGTTTCACATTTGTTTCTAAAATGAACTAAGATTGATTTGATTAAAGAATTTTATACATACTATTTATAGTCTTTTTTATTGTTTTTTTTTTAATATTATATTTACAATGCTTTAGCTATAGAGCAAAGTGACTCAGTTATATATATCTGTATACATACTTCAGATTCTTTTTCATTATAGGTTATTACAAGATATTGAATATAATCTTCTGTTCTATACAGTAGGTCCTTCAAAACAAAAATAGACTCAACAGACATAGAAAAAAAAACTTAAGGTTAGCAAAAGAAGAAGGGAGAAGGATAAATTAGAAATTTGGGAATAACAAATACAATCTTCTTTATAATAATTAGTTTTCTACTGCAAAGCTAGACTAGCTTTGTGCTGTCCAATACAGCTGTCACTAGCCACATGTGGCTATTTAAATTAAATTAATTAAACTTAAAGATTCTGTTCTTCTGTTGCACTAGATGAATTTCAAGTGCTCAACAGCTAATTTGACTATGCATTGGACAGTGCATATATAGAATATTTCCATCATTGAGGAACATTCTCTTGGACAGTGCTGGGCTAGATTATGTGTCTAGAAAGTTTAAATTTTCATGTATTAGATTAAATTTTAAAAGGCTCCAGCTTGTACAATTTATGCTCAGATAGCTTTATTAACTTGGATAGCATGAAAATAAATTTTGGTGTGGTAATTTAATTGTCTCAAATTCTGAACTAGTAGAGACAAGGTTAATTAAAAAACATTATTTGCATATCCATGATATATATATATATATATATGTGTGAGTGTGTTTGTTAAATATATTTCCTTAACATTTGCTGAAAGCTGAACCAGAAGACAAAGATACTAAAAGAAATGTCAAGTGACCAATAGTAAGCTTTATAAAAAATCTGAGCATATAAAATATGGGTAAAATGAAACAAGCTTGGCATGTGTGTCTGGTGTGTCTTTATCTGTTTTTTTATTACCTACCATACATTATTCATATTATATAGCACTTGTGTTATTAGGCCCAAAATGTGGGCCCACCTCTACAACTATATAACAGAAATAGATGGGGATTGAGAGGTGGGTTTGGCTTTCACACTCCTACCTAACACAGTCTAATATACAGTAGGACTCCCTTCTTCTCACGCATAAAACCTCTATTTCCCGAGATTTATGTTATTCATCCAAATCACTATTTGGTTTCATCATTGATTTTTACTAACCTCATGATGACCATTTCCTGTCATTGGTTAAAGAGCTTCATACCTACTTCACAGTTTCACTATATGCTCCAAGTCCTAATGTCACCCACATAGAAGACTCCCCAAACTCCCTACCCTTAACAGTCCTTGAACTCCTTGACCTCCATTCAACATTGAGCATGCACTCTCATGACCACACTCTAGATCTGACCTCAATGAGAACAGTCTCACTTCTCACATCTTAAATTCAAATATTAATACATTCCATTCTTGGATCCCCTGACTTCCTATCTCTTTTACCCTGTTTATCCTGCAACCCTGGTTCTTTAATTTTTATGGATTTTTCAAAGTTAGCTATCTAATTTTCTCCTTGCTTGCCCTCTTTATAGGCTCCATTGTCATTCCCTAGTGTACCATGCATGGCTCACCAGTATCCTCAAATTTTCTTGATTTGTTTGCTGTTATGTTGTAGTCTCACCTTTCTCTAACCCATTTTCATCTAAAGCATAAATCTGAGACTAAATTTTAACCTGCACTTAATTTTATTTGTGCCTAGAAAGCTCTCAATGTCTCTTCCTTCTTTTCTTTTCCAATTTGCCCTTCAGGTATTTAGCTTCCTATAGGAAGAAATCCTTAACTCCCTAATTAGGCTATGTGCCAATTCCACATGTTTTTATAGTATTCCATACTTATTCTATCATATCACTTGTCACCCTGCCTTGTGATTTTCTGTGACTTCCTAAGAAATGATAAAATCCTTGAAGGCATAGACTCTCTCACTCTAGCACTGTCTGATAAAAGTAGGCACTCAATTACTTGTTAATTAATGCTGGAAATTTAATACAATCATTGTAATTGAAGCTACATCTAATTATTAAGTTGAAGCTACATGTATTATTAAAAATAAATTAATAGAACTAAATATCATAAGCTATAAATAAGAGTGTGTTAGCAACAATATGAGGAGAAATAGAGTAGGGTAAGGAAGATTAGGAATCCCAGGGTTGTAGGGAGAAGGGAGGGTTGCAATTTTAAATTCAGTATTCAGATTAGGCCTCACTGAGAAGATGATCAGTTGAGTAAAGGTGAGGTAAGGGAGTTGGTGATGTAGATATCTGGGTTGGAAGAGTATAAAAGGCAAAGAGAACAGCCAGTGCAAAAGCCCTAAGGTGGGAGCATGCCTGGCATATACAAGGAGGGAGACCGTGTGCCTGCAGCAGGGTGAATAAAGAGGAAAACAGTAAAAGATGAGTTCAGAGAAGTAACAGAAGGCCAGACTGTGCAGGCCTTGCAGACCTCTGTATGAGTTTGGATTTAAGTAAAACAGAGAGCCACTGAAAAGTGTTGAGTAAAATACACTGAAACTCTGCCTCTTATATTGAGCACTGTAGGGAGCAAGAGTAATATCAGGAAACTCACTGAAAAAGCTATTTAGAATAATCCAGGGAAAGATAGGGGACAACTTCCCTGATGGTTCAGTGGTAAAGAATCCACTTGCAATGCAGGAGACACAGGAAACACAGAAGAGCATATGAATGAGGAATAGTGTGGGAATGTGGGTAATAGTCTTATGATATGATAACAAATTAAAAGCTGTGGTTTTTAGATGGGAGAAAGGAAGGAGTAATAAGATATAATGTCTGGGTATGGACTTCCCTGGTGGCACAGTGGGAAAGAATCCACCTGCAATGCAGGAGATACAACAGACGCAGGTTCGATCCCTGGGTGGGGAAGATCCTCTGGAGCAGGAAATGGAAACCCACTCCCGTTTTCTTGCCTGGAGAATCCCATGGACAGAGGAGCCTAGTGGGCTACAGTCCATAGGGTCACAGAGAGTTGGACACGACCGAGCAATTAACACACACTAGTAAGATATAACGGAGAAGACAATGGCACCCCACTCCAGTACTCTTGCCTGGAAAATCCCATGGACGGAGGAGCCTGGTAGGCTGTAGTTCATGGGGTCGCTAAGAGTCGGACATGACTGAGCGACTTCACTTTCACTTTTCACTTTCCTGCATTGGAGAAGGAAATGGCAACCCACTCCAGTGTTCTTGCCTGGAGAATCCCAGGGACGGGGGAGCCTGGTGGGCTGCCGTCTATGGGGTCTCACAGAGTTGGACACGACTGAAGTGACTTAGCAGTAGCAGTAGCAATAAGATATAAAGAAGACAGTCAATTCACTTCCAGGCCCAGTCATTCATGGGCTAGGGGAGAAAACACAAGTCCTTAACTTTAGAGGCCTGCAAAGGAAGCAGTATCTTCAGAGGAAAGCCAGTTTCCATTAGAACAATAAGGTAAAAGGAAAGAAAATTCAGAGACTTCAAGATATAAGGGATTGTGCCGATGATGAATCACGAGTTTCTGGGGGCACAGAAGAGTTTCAGTGGTTGGGAAGGGATAGGAAACAGCAGGGATATGCAAAGATTTATGGAATTGAATGGAAAGATATGAGGAATGATGTGGAAGTCTGGGACTTCTTGAAGTGGCAAACATAAAATGGAATAAAGGCCATAATAAGATTAATCCTTATTTCTTGAACTCAAGAAAGATAATGGTGGCAAGGTTGTGAGTAATGACGGGCTAGGAAGTTCAGGGTGTGTGTGTCTCTGTCTTGATTCCTTTTCAGGACAGCATATTTGTTCCTAGTGCTGGAGCTTCCTCTGACTCTTGTCGATGGAATTGATGGGCCTGAAAGGCTGGTCCCATCCAATTTCAAAAATTCATGTGACCCTCACACACATGGATTTCTGATCAAACTAGCTCACAGTTTAAAAAGTTTCCCTGCTCTAGGGGAAATGTAAGCTAACTTTTCATAGCAGAATTTGGTTTTACTTACATCTGTGTTGCAGGAGCGATACCGTTTCCTTTCCCCAAGGCAATATTTTCCACCTCCTGAAGGTCTGAAAACACATTTTGTTTAACACGTGAATATAATATATCCAACCACATAAAGAGTACATAAATTGTTTGATGAAAACATATTGACATTTAAGAAAATAAAAGATTTGTCATTTTATTAGTTATTAAAATAATAATCATGGTGATAGCAATCATGATTATGGTTGTTAAAAATTAAGACAATTTACTATGAGTAATTTTATAAGGCTATTAATTGTGATGATACATACATTCTTAAGAAAATGTGATTAAATCAATGTACTTTCTAATTAACATAGTAAACAGGTATTCAGTTCAACACAATGAGTTTAAAAATCATTTATAATGAAAAGCCATTTTAATCATATTCAACAAAACACATAATCTGATACTGTATGTTTATCAAGTAGGAAGTGGAAAGTTTGTTTTTATAGACTAGGAATAAGGAGAAGACACTAAATAACTTTCTGGAAATAGCTTCAGTTCAGAGTATATAATGCAGAAATAAATTTCTATCTCATTTCAAATATTACATAAAGTTTAAAAGAATTAAATCTAAACATCAGATAGGCTTGTATTATATAGATACTTTACAGTACATTCAATTAGGGTGTTAAATACTTGTTTTACATAAATTAATTTCTGGAGTATTTAACATTAGAGAAAGTCATATGCTATTATTTTGGCATGTAATATTTGAATGGAAAAAACTAACTTGTTGTTTCAAAAGTGGTCCAAGTCATTCTCTTAAGTATTTTGGTATATTATTTATTACCATAGGGTTTTACACTTTTGGTTATTAAATTACAGTAGCTTGGAGCTGAACTTAATTATTCTGTACTTGTTTTAAAAAGATCAAGTCTCAAGTATAATTTTGGTTCACTGGTAACTATTATCAATTTATTACATTATCAATTATCTCATTGATATTAATTACAAATGAGATAATTAGAGTTACACTTTGAATATATTTTGAATGCCAGTGAATGCTGACTTCAAACAAGGGAAAAAAATGGCCCAGCCTGAGCCAGGATGGGAGAAATGGGTTGGTCAGAGAAAAACAAGGCAGTGGGAATAGTGGTGGCACTGCTGTTTATGAGTGGGTGACAGTGAGCTCTGTTTAACAGAATGAAAAAACAGAAGTAATACAAAGGGAAACAATTTCAAACTGAAAAAGAAGAAAGAAGAAGACACATTTAGAGGGAGGAACCAAAGACAGGGTTACCAAGTTAAAATAGGAAAAAATTAAAATAGACCATTTTTTTACCCCAGCAGGGGGAAAAAGCAGAGGTGATATTGTAACATCATTTTGCACCAAATAATTGTCAACAAAGAAGGTCCTTAACCTGAGTTCTAGACAAAAATGGGAGCACTTGACATGAAGCAGCTAAGGAGCAGTTTAGTCTCTGGTAGGACACAAAAGACCAAGTAGAGAAATCATCCACCTGTAATGGGCACTGGTGGGAGGGAGAAGCAATACAGCTTAGCAAGGAATAAGGATGGGCTGGCTTTATGCCAGGAGGACTCTGGCTAGAGAAAGAGTGGTGGGAGAGGAGCAGTCTGACCTGCATAAAACAGTCATGAGGAGAAAAGTGGTGGCAGTTCCGGAAGATGATTAATGGGGGCATGTGAATGGAAACTATTTTAACACATGGGCAGTATTCTTTTCATTGTGATTTGTGATGCGAATCAAGGCATTTCAACCCTTGAAGTGCTCTCATTGGTCTTTTTAATACTAATGTAGCAGTAATAATTTTATGTGACATGTGAAAAGACCTTAGGTTTCCTGGGAATAATGGTAATGTAGCTAAGACCAGACCTGGTTTCATCCATAATTCAGTAGTTTTTGGAGGAGGAAATCTATCTGATTATTACTAGATGAAAAGTCTGGCTGTACCTGGGATAGATACACAATGCTTTTCTTTTCTTTTTAGTTACATAGTAAGGTGAAAAGAAGAAAAAGAAAGTCTGTCTAACAAGGCTCCTCCACTTTCCTGTGCCTATTGCTTGTTCTGAAGAAAGCACTTGGCTCACTGGAGAAACGTTTTTACAGATAACATGTGAAACCACAGCTTTGAATCATTTCCAACTGTGTCTTTTTGTTGGCTCCGGCTTACTTTAGCTACTTACGCTGGACTGTCACAGTGTCTTAGGGATGAGGAGACGCCTCCCCCGCAGGTCCTGCTGCACTCTCCCCATAGTGACCAGGGACCCCAGCCCCCATCTATGCTCTGGGGCCAAGTGCCAAAAGGAACACAATCTCCCTGATAACACCACTGCAAGATTTCACAGAAAACACAGAATTAGCTTTTAGGCAGACAGGGCTACCAGGATAGAAATAAAAATACATAAGGGTCAGGCAATGACCAATTACAGGCATTAGCATTCTCCCCATAGATAACAGACTGAGAGTTCTTTAACTGTGTTTAGACATTAGTAAAGGTGCATGTGATTTGCAAATTAGCTAAGCAATGATTTATAAATCTCTAACAAATACCAGGCATCTAAAAAACTTGACTTTACTTCTTTTTTTCCTTCTTTCTCCTCCTCCAGACTTTTGGTGTTTTCTCATTATAGAGACCTCAAAAGCCTTTTTTAGATATTTTAGTATTATAACATTTTTTTCTTTATATTCCACTATTATTAGACTCATGGAATGATAACGCAATATGGAAAGTTCCCCAGTAAGGAATTTTTATGATGGTAATTGCTTTCTCTTAAAAAAAAAAAAAAGGCCGATTGAGGCTACAATAGTAAAAGAATGTGTTGTGGCATTTCATCTACATGAGTACTGCAGACATAATAAAAGTAATGCCAAGACACTAGGGACAGGGTACAAAAAAACCCTTATATACACTGACTAGCCATGTGTATAGCCCTTACATGAACATGTGTATTGGAATTCTTCTCAGCTTTACTCTCTGCAATAAACCACACATAGTGCACATAAGTAGAAAGCCAGGAATAATTTATCGAGATGCAGACATCACATAATCAGCTCATAACTCTAACGTGATAAATCTTATTTGCAGAATATGGTAAAAATGAAAGCCGTTTTTAAAAAAGCCAAGCACTACGCAAGGCTTTTATTAGCGCATTTTTCTGAATTATCAAAATTTGATGAACCACGATGATGCCTGGAGAAGGAAATGGCAACCCACTCCAGTATTCTTGCCTAGAGAATCCCATGGACAGAGGAGCCTGGTGGGCTACTGTTCATCGGGTCACAAAGAGTTGGACACGACTAAGTGACTAAGCAGCATGCTGATGTTATGAAAGTTCTTTGTTTATATGATGAATAACAATAGTGAATATTATCAGAGTTGAGTAACTGTCAGCAATGTTAGATTGTTAAATAAAAATTCAACTTTATATTAAAATGTAAAGGGTTTATGACATGTCATATTTTAAAAGTAATCAATTTATTATATTAATTCTATATATCCAGAATTATTTCACTTTCACCATTTGTACTGCTATCACTCTAGACCAAACTGGCAAATGGAATAGCTTGTTACCTGGGCCCCCTGCCTTACTTTGTTCTATCTATCAGAGAGCTCTTTTAAAACATACTGTGGTATCATGTTACTGTTTTCCTCAAAAGACTGTAATGGTTTCCTCTTCCCCTATGGTCAACAGTGACCTTTGTGACCTAGCCCCTGCCTCCCTCTCCAGCCTCATTCTCTTTCTGGTACAGAATGCTTCAGACACACACTGGCTTTCTTTCTGTTCCGCAATACACTAAACTTGTTCTCTGCTCAGGGTACTTGGATTTGCTGGTCCTCCTAGAAATACTCTTCTGATTCCTTCTATTGTAGTCTTCTCATCATTTGGTCTCAGATCAAATGTCATTCAAAGAGGGGGGCCATCTTTCCTTGACCACTCTTATTATGAAGTGGCTGTACCTCACTATCCCTGCCGCCCTCCCCTCCTCCTACTCCAGCATGTACAGAGATTACATCTTCCTGTTTTAGTCCCCTTTACCACTCATTTAAATTACCCATGGCAGAAGATGAGATGGGTTAGACAGCATCACTGATTCAATGGACATGAACTTGAGCAAAATCCGGGAGATAGTGAAGGACAGGGAAGCGTGGCATGCTACAGTCCATGGAGTTGCAAAGAGTCAGACACGACTTAGCCACTAACAGCAATAACTTATTTTTCAAAATATTTTTTTTATTACTTTTATTGTTTCCTCTCTTTGGTATACAAAAGCCTTAAGAGCCTCATGTGGCTATTCAAATTTAAATTAATTAAAATTGAAAATTCAGTTCCTGAGACCCCTTCTAGGACTCCATAGCCACATGTGTCTAGTGGCTATGATACTTGACAGAGTGGATACAGAACATTCCTATCATCACAAAATGTTCTAACTGAAAATGCTGAATGTCTAGAATAGTGCCCAGTGGATATTTAACAAAACATTGTTGAATGAATACATTAGTTAAATTATTGAATTCTGTGTCCCATTTTGGTTACTATATGTTAAGAAGGAACTGGAGATACTGGAGAGTAAAGAAAGTCAAATTCATCTTTGCGTCTTTGGTAGTTGGCATTCAGAGAATGTTTCAGTAATTGTAATAACATAAAGACTTTTTAAGAAAACTGCAAAGGAATTATCATTTGTCCGCAAAAAATTAGGCAAGAGGAAGTTAAAATTTGGTTGACTATGTAAGGCCAAACATTCTGATCCTAAATTGAATAAATGTTAAAGTAGTGCCTTAAAAAAGATAAAAGAGTTTTGGGCAATTAAAAGGTATTATGAAGAGAAAAAAACCATCTGTCTAAAATGATGAAGCAGAGGTAGTTGGCTGAACCGATAATACAGTACCGACTCTGGAAGCAGGGCTGCTAATTATGTACATGTGAGAGGGAGAATGTTCAAGGTGCCAGCATATGATTTACCTAAGTGATCTTGAAGACCAACCAGTTGGTATAATGGTATATCAATTGTGTCAGATCTTCATCTATATAAAAATCATATATATAAAAAGAACATCTATATAAAAAGAACAGTGAACCAAATATCCTCTGGTTTTACATTTTTGGTATTACAAATGTTATTGCAAGTAGCTACGTGTAACAATATTTATGCACCATCTATTTTCCTATGAGAGTAACTGAGTAATGTAGTATTAACCAGCAATTACTGTTCTTCCCCCCTGCAGTTTGGAAGGACTGATGCTGAAGCTGAAACCCCAATATTTTGGCCACCTGATGTGAATAACTTGACTCATTTGAAAAGACCTTGATGCTGGGACTGATTGAAGGTGGGAGGAGAAGGGGACGAAAGAGGATGAGATGGGTGGATGACATCACCAACTCAATAGACATGAGCTTGAGTAAGCTCCGGGAGTTCGTGATGGACAGGGAAGTCTGGCGTACTGTAGTCCATGGGGTCACAAAGAGTCGGACATGACAGAGTGACTGAACTGACTGAACACTTAAAAATTCCAAATATTAAAATTTGCGTATTTTTTAAGTCAGAAACTTAGCATTACTGATTTCAAATAAGAATAAAATTTGATTTTACATTTATCTTATATAATCACAGAGCTGCACTTAAAGCTCAAAGAGATTTTAGAATTTATGTGGTCTAAGCACTTCGTTTTTTTATATGAGGCAACTAGATCTTAAGAAGGCTGACTTGCCCAAGATCACTTACTGAGAAAAAAGGATTTGCTGTCCAAATACATATAAAAAATGTAGGGAAAAATCAATTGGAAGTGTAGGACTATATATCCGAAGACATTAAAGAATATGCTAATATATTTTATTGAACTGTTTTTACTACATAAAATACAAAATAACAGTAGAGATTTTTTAAAAATTCAATTAGCTGCAAGTATATATATATATACATATACATGTTTTTTCATACCTCCTTGAATATTCTTATAATTAGTACAGGAAAACATTCCACTTTGTGCATTTTTTAGGGCATGAAATTGTGAAGGCCACAAAACACTGAAAGATGTAGGTTCTAAAGTATTAAATAATACTGTTTTACATGTTTTTTAGATGCACACAAAATACAGCACGGGGAAAGAAATCACATAAATTCTCCTGTTTTCCTCTTAAAATGTACACTTAAGGTACAAGATAAATACAAATATTCAGTTTGTAAAATGTTGCTCAGTTCTTACCATTAATTAATATATACACAGCAGTATTCTGTAAGTGTTTTGCTAAAACCCTTTATCATGAAAATTCATGCTATTGATTATATCTATTCTACAGAGTCATAACATAATAGACAATTATATCATAAAGTTAAATAACATAAATTAATGGGCAAAGAATGAAGAATTCATAATAATAATGTAAGTATCAGCCATTTAGCAGTTGACAAGAGACTAGTGTCTAGTTTAATAATTAATTCACAACTTAGTCTTCAGTCAGTGTGTTGATTTTAGTCGCTCAGTCATGTCAGATTCTTTGCTACCCCATGGACTGTAGCCCACCAGTCTCCTCTGTCCATGGGGATTCTCCATGGCAAGAATACTGGAGTGGGTTGCCATGCCCTCCTCCAGGGGATCTCCAGGGGATCAATCCCAGGGATTGAACCCACGTCTCCTGCATTGCAGGTGCATTCTTTACCATCTGAGCCACCAGGGAAGCCCAAGAATACTGGGGTGGGTAGTCTATCCCTTCACCAGGGAAAATTCCTGACCCAGAAATACCACCAGGGTCTCCTGCATTGCAGGAGGATTCTTTAACAGCTAAGCTACCAGGGAAGCCCAGCTACCAGGGAAGCTCAAAGTTGCTCAGTCATGTCCGATTCTTTGTGACCCCATGGAATTCTCCAGGCCTGAATTACTGGAGTGAATAGCTATTCCCTTCTTCCGCGAATCTTCCCAACTGAGGGATCGAACCCAGGTCTCCCACATTGCAGGCAGATTCTTTACTTTCTGATCCCACCAGGGAAGCCCAAACATTTTCTTGGCTCATCTGTCCACGGGGATTGTCCAGGTAGGAATACTGGAGTGGGTTGCCATGCCTCCTCCAGGAGATCTTCTCAACACAGGGATCAAACCCAGGTCTCTCATATTGCAGGCGGATTCTTTACCATCTGAGCCACCAGGGAAGCCCACCACGGAAGTCTGTGTGTAGCCTGTTACAAATTTCAGTTCTCATTTTAGCAACATCCTTCTTTGGTCCAAAGCAAGTCCTTTGTTTCTTTTCTTTAGTTTCCCTAACTACAAAGTGGGGTCTAATTCAAGTTTTTGATTATAATATGGTTTGGATTAGGATGACTACAGAAAGGGCTTCCCTGGTGGCTCAGAGGTTAAAGCGTCTGCCTGCAATGCGGGAGACCTGGGTTCGATCCCTGGGCTGGGAAGATCCCCTGGAGAAGGAAATGGCAACCCACTCCAGTATTCTTGCCTGGAGAATCCCATGGACGGAGGAGCCTGGTGGGCTACAGTCCACGGGGTCGCAAAGAGTCGGACACGACTGAGCGACTTCACTCACTCACTCACAGAAATTAGTTCTATACAGACATACCTTCAAAGAAGTTAAAAATCTATCAAATGACTTGTTTAACTTTGCTCTCTGGCAAAATGTTCTTTTGTGCATGTTTACTTTCCTCTCAACCTTGTGTTTATAGGAAAGGATCTCTGGAATTTTTGCTACCTCTCCTTCTGGTAGTATTATGTATCTTAATGTAGTACATGATTTTAAGAGAAGAAACTCATTTAACTTAATAAGTTTTTTAAGAAACCTATAAGGAACTTCACGTGGATCAAGTTATTTGAGCTAATTTTCTAGATGATGATATTAATCAACCTGTACTAAGATTAAATAGAAGTCATAATTAATATAATTAGTTTACACCAAATAAACTTTAAGTATACAAATTCTATAAGCACAGTAAAGGTGAGAATTCTGAGTTTTGTATTTTCTATTTTTATTCTTTTTTAACCTGAAGATGCCAAAACTGTAAAAGTTCTATTTCCACAGGCATAGAATTTTACTTCATTTCTTAAACTAGAAAAGTTAAATATTCAGAGGGAAACTAGTTTTTAATTTTTATTCTCAAGGGTTATATCCAATCTAGTGATTTTGTACTATTCTAAATATCAGTCATATTACTTTAGCCTAAACTATCTAGAGAAAGTAGATAAATTTGGCCTTCTTTTCACTAATTCAGGTGTGTTTAACCAGATTCAGAAAGGTGAAAGAAGTGAAACTATCACATTCCAAACATAAAATCTCGTATTGCTCATTCTTGCTTTTCACATTCCTTCTAAATAAAAGAAATATGTCTTTAAAACTATCTAGAAAGATGATATATTCCAGTGAGGCTTTAAAATTTTTCTTAAGAAACATTTATTCATCATTAAACATTTCTTTCTGTTAAGCCACTGAATTTTATTAATATTATAAATCAAACAATCTAACTTTGAAAATTTGTCAGAATTCTACAAAGTAAAATTCAAAATAAGTATACACACAGTATTTTAAAATAATTTTTTTAAACTAGACATATTTTAGGATGTAATTATGGTAGATCTTGTACCATAGCCAGCACTGGGTCTAGTCAGCATCTGGAATAAGATAATTCTAAGGAAATCCTAAGATTTTAAAGGATGTGATATTGGTGATTCAATATAGAACATTCTTCCCAAATCAGAAAAGCTTAGAGTTGGAGCACAGTGTTATTAGAAGGCTTATCTTTCGCTGTGCAGGTGTGGGAATGCTAAAGTTTATTTCAGCCCAAATTCTAAATCAGAACCTGTCATCCCATACTATTCAAATTTCTAGAGCAATTGGAAAAGTTATTCTTTCTTCACTTCCTGTGTTTATAGTTTGGGACACAGTCAAAACATATTAAATTCTACTCTAAGAGAATGAAGATCTAAGGCTGCAAATGTCCTATTATATAGACAGTGCTTTAAAAGGACATGTAATAATTCTAATCTAGTCTTATGTTTACCATGCAAAAATATTAGGAATCAATGTCATGTATATGTAAGCCTAAATTCTGGACTGTGTCTCTAATTGGGTCTTGTAGAATCATTAAATTAATCTTTTGGCAATAAACCAAGTATATGAAATGTTCTTTGTGGTCACCATCAGAGCTTACAAGAGCTGGGTTTTGATTATCCTTAATATCCTGTTTAGTAACAATGCCAACACTACTATCAGAATTTTTATACTACAGATCTTTGTTTACTATCTCATCAAATATGGCATCCCTCCGAGTTCTATCCAAAGGGCTATTGCTGATGGCATGTCTAACGAAAACTCTTTTACTGCAAGTTATACTGACTGATTTGTAGTAGTGTGACCCATGGACATACAGTACCAGTGCACTGTCTGGGCTCATCAAATTTCCTCCTTTGGTTAATGCTACTGTCCCAGAGCACATCCATTCAAACCATATGGTTCTTATTCAGCCCTTGAATGGCTTATTCAGGCAAACATCCAATGGCTGTAATAGCGATGTCAGACCCCCCAGGACTCACGCAAAGATCAGTTTTTAATTTTTTGGCCATATTTCTTACTCCATCTGCTAAATGTGCATGGAACAGTTCCCATACTTACATGGAACATTTGTGGAACTGTGCCCCCGGGCAAAGATCCCGTATCTTTTGCAGCCAGAGTTTGACGAGATCATTGTGGATCCAGTACTCTGGATATGTCTATGCTATCACTTGAGCCATATTTCTCCCCTCCCCCAGACTTAAAAAAAAAAAAAAGATTTATTTAAAAAACTATGAGCAGCTTTGGTTTTATCCTGCTGGCTAGACAGGATATAGGTTCCTTCTTGTTCCTTCTGCTGAGAGTAGTTTTGAAATTCAGAATTAAGATCAGAGGTTGTGGATATACCATTCATGCTTCTGAGACACACAAACTCATGCTTACAGTCTGTGATGCTCATTACTACCAGTTAAGACAGTCTGGCAAATAATTTTCTGCCCACCACCATCTAAGGTTGGCACATAATGATGAAAAGTAATGATGATGTTCTCGTAACGTATATTAGCACCATTCCTCTGAGGAAGCCAAAAAAAAGCTCACCAAGATAGTATCTCATTTCATTCTCACTCTATCTCTATGAAATATGTAAAAATAGATTTGCTCTCACTTTAAAATGATTCATTATTTTGCCAATTCACTATTTTGCCAACTACCATATATATTTAGCTCAATGTTCTGTCCAGGGGCCTTTTTATTGTGATTCCAGAGATAACAAACTGTTACAAGTAAATAAATGAAAAATCCACTTATTAATAAAGGGTAAAACATATTGTTAAACCATTTCAGGCTCAGTGACTCAGCATTCCTATGACAGTGAAAATTTGCCTTTTATTCCACATCATTTCCCATTTGAAGGTAAAGTATAATTATAGGCAGTAGAGAGGGACAGTTTTCAACTTTGGAATCAGAAAGACCTGGGCTAGAATCTCAGCTTTACTATTCAATTGCTATGTAATCTTAGGCTTTCAAGTCTTTCTTTCTTCATCTGTAAAATGGAATTAAAACAGTACCCACTGTAGAAGATTTTTGTCAATAGTAAACAGAACAAATATGTGCTTGGCACACTGTAAGTATAAAACTATTCATTATCATTTATAATCATTATTACTGATAATGTCAACTATTTACAGATGGCACAAATACAGACTGGATACACAAAGCTGATCAGACCAACTGAAAACTTTGCTTTAATTTTGTTACTGTTTGCAAGGCTATTTTGGTTTGAATTAAATTCTGGGCTCTTATTTACTATCCAAATGTGTATGCATGCCCAGTCACTTCAGTCCTGTCCAACTCTGCAACCCTATGGACTGCAGCCTACCAGGCTGCTCTATGCTCAGGAGCCATTCTCCAGGCAAGGATGCTAGAGTGGGTTGCTATGTCCTCCTCCAAGGGATCCTTCCAACCCAGGGATTTTGAACCTTTGTCTCTGTCTCCTGCACTGGCAGGTGGGTTCTTTACCTCTAGTGCCACCTGGGAAGCCCTAATACCCAAACAGGTATAGCTTTCAGAGGAAAATCTGCATTTGTTAATAGCACCATGCTTCTCTCTTAAGGAAAAAAGTAGCTTGAGAACAACAACAATAAAAATTCATAAACAGATAACAAGGCAAATGCAGTAAGTGAAAAATAAAATAAATTCAGCTCACATGAATAGTTCTTTGTACTTTTCTCCCTTAAAAATGTAAGTTGGAAAAAAATGTAAGTTGATCTAGCCTTCAAAGTTTTTTCATAAATTCAAAATTAATGATAAGGATATTTTGAGAGTCTTCTCCTAGCACTCTGTCCTTTCTAAGAGTTTTTATGTTTATTTGTTTTTTTTCATTCATTCATTGAAAAATATCCTAAGGCTATTCTATCTATAAAACTTCCATGACTTTGGAAGAACGGCTAAGATTTGTTTTACATATTAATTTGAGATGATGAAATCCAAAGTATTGACTTTACGAAACTGCACTCTAATGTTGTGAATATTAATGACCTCTTGGTAGGCAAAGTTTGCTAACACTTACAAGTTCTTAAATAGACTTTAACAGAGTGCAAGTTGTTGTGCCAAAGTCTGCTGGAAGCTGAGAAGATTCTAAGGAGAGGGTAAGGAGGCAGGCAAGGGGTTCTTTTAACCTAAGCATTTCCATTGTTTTCAAATGTACATAACAGAATTATGTAGAATGCATTTGAACAAAGTATTTAACAATTAAAAAGTTGACAACCATTAGCCTAGATTAAGAAAGTGAATCTTTAGAAATCAAATACATTTTTGCCCCATTTTATTTACTTTCTCTTGCCTGTGCTTATTCTTACTTATGCTTAGAAATAATTATATTTCCCTTCTATTTGCTAATCTAAATTTAAATTCAATATTGTTAGCTTTGACATTATTTAGAACATTTTCTAAGTAGCCTTCAAAAATGTAATGCATATGTAAATGACATCTCTATCAATTATATGCACATAAGCTTTAAAATATGATATTTCAGACCCTGCTGTTAAGCACAAATTATGAGATATTAACTGTGTTTACCATAAAGATGACTGTGTTGGGTTTTCAGATAGCCACTACTTGTGATTTACCTAATTAGAGTGATCATATAATTTACAGATGCTTTCAGGAGAGCTCTTAAGTGTTTAAAAGAATGAGTTCTTCATGCTTTGGGTTAAAAATTAAAGTAAAATAAAAAGAGATATCAGGTCTAGTGATAGTATTATTACAGGCAAATAGAAAAAGTGAGCTGCTGGTGTAGATCACAAGAATAATAATCAATCAATGGCAAATAAAGAAACAGATTCTCACTGTGACTTTCCCTTTACTGTTGTGTTATTTCTTCTAAGTACAGATCGATATAAATTGCTACTTGTCATTGACAAGAATTGTTGGTTCCAGAATAAACCTAGACTGTTGTTTCAAGAATGTGGTTCCTAATATTTCTATTACATCTATGAAAAAACAGAAAGAATTTTTGGTAGTGTGTGAAGGTCTCTGTATTTTTATTGGCTACTTACAAAAGTTTCACAAAAAGATTCTTAATCTTTAAAAAATGACCCTATCAATTTATACACTTAGCATAATTTACCAACATTTTCAAACTCAGCATGGAAAAACCATCAACATGGCACTTGGACATGGGTCCTGAATGAAGCCATCAGCAAGGATTAATAAACTGTGAGCTGCCCAAAAGCTTTCATTCTTTTCATTTAAACGTCAGATTGCAAGCTGAATTTCACTATAATCTTTGTTGAAACTAGCCCAACTAACATGGAAGAAGTCAGAACTGAGAACAGATGACAGTGTAGTTACTGTTGTAAACTCAGTCCATAGCAATAAATTTTAGAATCATATACATAGCAATTCCTAAAGAATTTCAAGAATAGCCTAAAATATTTTTATCTGTTTAAACAATTCCTAATAATTATGGTTTTTGAAAACTAGGACGATGATACTAAAAATTATTCAGCAATAATTTCTATGCTCAATAAATTATTCTTCTACTGTTAGATCTTTCATATTACAATTTTAAAATGACTCATTAGACTATAGTTATAAAATATCTTTTAGGATCACATAATTTTCTTGGAAATTGTTGCAAAAAAAACATCCATATGACAAAATAGACTCTATTAAATAAGACTGCTGTTGGGCTTTTTTTGTGCCCATACAGCTCAAATGTATACATATAGAAAGATGAACTTGACTCAGAAAATACTCACTATACTTTCCTGAACAATGCATATTTACAGATATCAAGATAATTCATTAGGCTAGAAAATTACTATCTTCTCAAGCACATTTTAATTAGTACGCATGATTTTCTAGTGGCTGAATATCAAAACCAGAAATTTGTCAGTTTTGTCTACATGTTAAAAGCTAATGAATCTTTTGAGCTTACCCCCTTTTCAATATTCCCAGTTTGACAGAGTGTTCCCTCAGCTGCGGGAATACTGTTGGTGACACAGCGGTTGCTTTTGCTGAGACACCAGAGCTCTCTACACACTTCCTAGGAAAGAAGGCAAAAGCAAGTTGATCAGAAGTAGAGACTAAAATCATATCCACTTGTCCATAAAAAATACCCACAGTATATAAGCCATATTAAGCATTACTTGTCTCTTGCTGGTATTGAAGCATCAGAGATGAGGATTTTAGAGGAGGTCCTTTTGGAAGGTAGGTTACCCGTTTCACAGATTAATTTTTATTATTTTTTTAATTTTATTTTATTTTTAAACTTTACATAATTGTATTAGTTTTGCCAAACATCAAAATGAATCCATCACAGGTATACATGTGCTCCCCCTCCTGAACCCTCCTCCCTCCTCCCTCCCCATACCATCCCTCCAGGTTGTCCCAGTGCACCAGCCCCAAGCATCCAGTATCGTTCATTGAACCTGGACTGGCATCTCGTTTCATACATGATATTTTACATGTTTCAATGCCATTCTCCCAAATCTTCCCACCCTCTCCCTCTCCCACAGAGTCCATAAGACTGTTCCATACATCAGCGTCACTTTTGCTGTCTCGTACACAGGGTTATTGTTATCATCTTTCTAAATTCCATATATATGCGTTATCCAGCAATCCCACTGCTGGGCATACATACTGAGGAAACCAGAAGGGAAAGAGACACGTGTACCCCAATGTTCATCGCAGCACTGTTTATAATAGCCAGGACACGGAAGCAACCTAGATGTCCATCAGCAGATGAATGGATAAGAAAGCTGTGGTACATATATACAATGGAGTATTACTCAGCCATTAAAAAGAATACATTTAAATCAGTTCTAATGAGGTGGATGAAACTGGAGCCTATTATACAGAGTGAAGTAAGCCAGAAGGAAAAATCACAGATTAATTTTTAATATTGTCTTCATAATTCTTTTTTCAATAGATAAAGTATATCTTTGTTTTTAAGTATATCTTCATTTTAATCAGACTTTTTAAAATAACTTACACAAATTCTATTACTAGAGAGTAGTGAGAAGGAAAGAATATGTGGAAAGGACACATATGTTTATGACTCCCCAAAACATACGATAGCACAAACTTTAGAACTAATAGAGTCGCCGAGTAGGTAATTTCCTAGACCTAATGAAATAGTCTAATAAAGAGTATTTTTTTTTAAAAGAGAGACTATGGGAATGTACAGGGAGTGATTTCTAAAATTATTATATCCCCAAAGAACAATCTAGCAATGTTATTTGCAGTTCATCAATGTAGCCCACTTTCATGGAAGGGAAATTTGGTTTTGAACAAATGCTGCTATTTATGTGCCATTTCCATAACTGATATATTTCAGATGTTATTTGGAGCTGTTCTGTCTTCTTGATTATGACTTCTCACTACCCCACTGCAGCACAGGAGAATTACATTTAACTGTAATGCTGGCAATTTAAAATATCTCATTTTGTTCACACATCCGAGGTGGCTCAGTGGGTAAAGAATCTGCCTGCAATGCAGGAGACATGGGAGCTACGGGTTCAATCCTTGGGCCAGGAAGATCTCCTGGAGAAGGGCATGGCAACCCACTCTAGTATTCTTGACTGCAGAATCCCATGGACAGAGGAGCCTGGAAGGCTACAGTCTATGGAGTTGCAAAGAGTCAGACACAACTAAAGTGGCTGAGCATGCATGCACATATTAATCTATCAGATTTTAAAATAAGCTGTCCAACATATACCAAAATAAAGTGTTTGAACAGAATGGCCAAAAAAGATTACTTTGGAGAAAATACTGCAAAATTTTAGGTATTTTTAATATATGCTCACCAACTAGCAGGAGGCAGTGTTCAAAAGCATCCCTAAGAAAAGAAATGCAAAAAAGGCAAAATGGTTGTCTAAAGAGGCCTTACAAATAACTGAGAAAAGAAGAGAAGTGAAAAGCAAAGGAGAAAGGGAAACATATACCCATCTGAATGCGGAGTTCCAGAGAACACTAAGGAGAGATAAGAAAGTGTTTTTAAGTGAATGATGCAAAGAAATAAAGGAATATAATAGAATGGGAAAGACTAGAGATCTCTTCAAGAAAATTAGAGAATACTAATGGAACAGTCCACGCAAAGATAGGAACAATAAAGGACAGAGACAGTATGGACCTAACAGAAATAGAAGATATTAAGAAGAGGGGGCAAGAATACACACAAGAACTATACCGAAAAGATATTAATGACCCAGAAAATCACGATGGTATGATCACTCACCTAGAGCTAGACATCCTGGAATGTGAAGTCAAGAGGGCCTTAGGAAGCATCATTACAAACAAAGCTAGTGGAGGTGATGCAATTCCAGCTGAGCTATTTTAAATCTAAAAGATGATGCTGTTGAAGTGCTACACTCAATATGCCATCAAATTTGGAAAACTCAGCAGTGGCCACAGGACTGGAAAAGGTCAGTTTTCATTCCAATTCCAAAGAAGAGCAACACCAAAGAATGTTCAAACTATTGCATAATTGCACTCATTTCACACACTAACAAAGTAATGCTCATAATCCTCCACACTAGGCTTCAAAATACGTGAACCAAGAACTTCCAGACATTCAAGATGGGTTTACAAAAGGCAGAGGAATCAGAGATCAAATTGCCAATATGTGTTGGATCACAGAAAGAGCTAGAGAATTCTAGAAAAACATCTACTTCTGTTTCATTGATTATGCTAAAGCCTTTGACTTTGTGGATCACAACAAACTGTGGAAAATTCTTAAAGAGATGGGAATACCAGACCACCTGACCTGCCTCCTGAGAAACCGGTATGCAGGTCAAGAAGCAATAGAACTGGACATGAACAATGGACTGGTTTCAAATTGGGAAAGGAGTATGTCAAGGCTATCTACTGTCACCCTACTAGTTTAACTTATATGCAGAGTAATCATGTGAAATGCCAAGTTGGATGAAGCACAAGCTGGATTCAAGATTGCCAGTAGAAACATCAATAACCTCAGATATGCAGATGACACCACCCATACGGCAGAAAGCAAAGAGGAACTAAAGAGCCTCTTGACGAAGATGAAAGAGGAGAGTGAAAAAGCTAGCTTAAAACTCAACATTCAAAACATGAAGATCATGGCATCTGGTCTCATCACTTCAAGGCAAAAAGATGGGGTAACAGTGGAAACAGCGGCGGACTTTATTTTCTTGGGCTCCAAAATCACTGTGGACGGTGACTGCAGCCATGAAATTAAAAGATGGTTGCTCCTTGGAAGAAAAGCTGGGATAAACCTAGATAGTGTATTAAAAGGCAAAGACATTAGTTTGCCTACAAAGATTCGTATAGTCAAAGCTATCGTTTTTCCAGCAGGCATGTACGGATGTGAGAGCTGGACAATAAAAAAGGGAGAGTGCCAAAGAATTGATACCTTTGAACTGTGGTGTTGGAGAAGACTCTTAAGAGTGCCTTGGACAGCCAGGAGATCAAACCAGTCAATCCAAAGGAATCAACCCTGAATATTAATTGGAATGGCTGATGCTGAATCTCCAACAGTTAGGCTACCTGATACATACAGCCAACTCATTGGAAAAGATCCTGATGCTGGGAAAGACTCAAGGCAGGAGGAGAATGGACAACAGAAGATCAGATGGTTGGATGGCATTTCTGAATCAACGGACACGAGTTTTAGCAAATTCCGGGAGATGGTGAAGGACAAGGAAGCCTAGCATGCTGCAATCCATGGAGTTGCAAAAGAGTCAGACACGACTGAGCAACTGAACAACAACAAACTAGCATCATTAGTGACATTAAAAGTTTTCAATTTAAACTGGAAACAATATCTATAATATATAAATTTGCAATAAGAACATATTAATCTGGCGTGTACAGATACATTTATATGCAACATTCAATTCTATTGCTATTATTCCCCAACTGCTCTTTTATTCTCAAAGCATAAATGTACAAACTTATGCCACATATCACAAGAAAAAAAATTATAACTGTTTATGGTGATATATATTAACTATATTTATTGTCACGATAATTTTGCAATATGCACAAATATTGAATCATTATGTTGTACACCTGAAACTAATATTATGCTATTTGTCAACTGTATCTTAATTAAAACTTTTTAAAAATAATTTTTGCCACATAAACACAATTCAGAAATACAATAGTAACATAATGAATTCACTAGTTAATCACTGCTACAAACAGAGATGCCCCACAGAACACAGCAAAAAGGAAGGATTTTCCGGGGCCCCTCTTTAAGGTGTTTCACTCCACCAGGCAGAGAAAGAAACAAAATTTATATTAGACTTTTAAAATACTCTAAAAAACTCATCTATTATACCTAATTTATCTACTTTAAATCCCATGTGGAGAATTATTGAGCCAGAAGAAAGTTAAAACCCCAGAAAAGAAAAACATGTGCTGTGGATCATAATATAAAGATAAAACTTTCCTGTCCTACAATCCAACATATTACAAATTCCTCTTTCTTTCAAAGTTTCAGTTTCTGTTTAAAGAGAAAGCTATTTGTACTAATTTATTCTTCCTTTTCTACAGGAGATGGTTTTTTACTATATGTTCCTAAACATATTCTCCTAGTTTATTTAAAAGCAATAGGATTAATATTCTACACTCTTAAAATATTATATCATATATCAAAAATACTCATATTCAAAGATAAATATATTCACAAAAACAGAAAAGCATTGTTAGGATAATGATTGAGAAATTACTAACAATGTTGTAATTCTTGACCATACTCTCAATATTTTATTATTTTAATTAGGTATAAGAGCTTCTCTGGTGGCTCAGACAGTAAAGAATCTTCCTGCAGTAAAGAATCTACTTGGATTCGATCCCTGGGTTGGGAAGATCCCTTGGAGAAGGGAATAGCTACCCACTGCAGTATTCTTGCTTGGAGAATTCCATGGATAGAGGAGTCTGGCAGGCTATAGTCCCTGGGATTACAAAGAGTAACTGACTAACATTTTCATTAGGTCTAAATCTTACTTTAGACAGAAGAAAAGAAGCCTAAAGTTTCTTTAGACAGAACTATGCAAAGAAAATCCTATCATTGTAAAGGACAATATTCATAGTATCTATTAGGAAAACACACTATTTAGTCAAGTTATAGAAACTCTATTGATATTTTCCAAAAGTTTCTTGAAAACCTCTACCTTAAAATGGCAACTGCTTAAGATATTCTTTCCAAAAATGTAATCTCAAGATTCTACAATAGAGTCCTCTGATAAAGCACTCATATGCTTCAGGGAATAACACATTTTGAAAGTTTGATTCCCACTCTTAAAAAAAGAATTTATTATTTTAGTGGGCTCCTGGGAATTTGAATCTGCTAGGTATTAACTTCTCACATATTGCTGTTTAAAGTATGGGACAAGAAATCCACGTATGGGGAAACTCTCAAGATGTTAAACTAGTCTTGGAGGAGACTCTGCAGAGTTTTCAAATAGACTTCTCATCTAAAATATCAGCCTGAATAAGAAAGACTTTGAAATCCGAATTAAGAACACCAAGATAAAAAATACTGTCTTGGAAGACAAAAAAAAAAAAAGGAAATTTTATTTCTTACTGAGAGAGCAAGAGGTACATTTTCTGGAAGAATTTGAGAACAAGTTCACACTTTGAGAAATACCCTTTTTTCTTTAAACTGAATCCTACACCATGGTTAATATATTTACATATGAATATCAGTTCCAATTGCATATGTATATCAATTGCTGAATAAGCAGCAAAAGGTAGGTCCCAACCTCTAATTAAATTAAATGAATACTGAAACATTTTTACTCTTGGAGAAATTGTATAACAATCATAGTAGGTGGGTTAATTTCCCTAAATACAATATATAAGGTGACAGAGTATAGAACACGGCTGGGTGACTGAACAATGAACAACATAGTACAGTAAGTGTGAGGCACTGATGACTGTTTTTTGATTACCCACCAGCCTAGCTTTAGAAGAACAGAGTTCTCTTTCACATATGCATTATTCTTCATAGGATAAGTTAAGATTTTTTTAAGATTAGTTTCACAACCTCTATGAACTAATAAATAATTGCCTATTTCTTACAGCAATCAATTCCCTTCAGTAAACCTATAATTCATTTGAGAAGGCTCTCTATGAGAAACTTGGGTCTTAATGTTTGCCCTTGAAATTAAAGGAGAGAAAAGTCCTCAACAATCTCCATTAAGGGAAATTTCTGTTATATTACACTGAAAATTGGAAATGATATTTCTAACCTCATAGGATCAACATTTAACCAGTTAGGAGAATTGCATGGTAAAACAAGTAACAGTTTATTTCCCATTCATTCAAGAATTTTGTTGAGCATCCACGATTAACCAGGTAATATAGTTAGTGTTATGAAAAAATAATACTATCACTTAGAATTTATGAGAAACAGAAGAAGGTAGGATAAAATTAGACATGTAACCCAACTGCCATGAATTGGTAATGCTCTGTGATAAAGTCTTTAATATTCTAGAAAGAAATTAGAAGAATGCTATCAATATGGTTAGATTTTTCACTAATTTTTAATTTTAATGAACTGTCCTTATTTATTAAATTTTACTGTTTTTACTTTCTAAGTTTCACAAAAGACTGTAAAATTTCTCAGTGCAAGGTATGTATGCTTATGGAAATCTTTATAAAAATGTTCCTACTAGGGAAATGTGAGAGTTAGCACCCCTATGTTGGTGTGTTAATTTTTGGAGAAAATTTTTCCTAACATCCAAAATCTAAGTTTGTGACCCCCCCTCATTAAGCAAATGTGTGTTTAGATATAGCTCTGTGTTTACCAATGCCTTTAATAACCAATTGTTTCTTACAGCCCACTACTACCTTCTGAATTCAACTTCTTTCTTCCAGCATACATTCTTTAGTAGTTAAAATAGCAAGTTGGAAGTGGTCAAATAGGAGATGGCAAGAGTGAACATCGACATTCTAGGAATCAGCAAACTAAGATCTACTGGAATGGGTGAAATTAACTCAGTTGATCATTATATCTACTACTGTGGGCAGGAATCTCTTAGAAGAAATGGAGTAGCCATTATAGACAACAAGAGTCTGAAATGCAGTACTTGGATGCAATATCAAAAATGACAGAATGATCTCTGTTCATTTCCAAGTTTGCAAACCATTCAATAGCACGGTAATCCAAATCTATGCCCCAACCAGTAATGCTGAAGAAGCTGAAATTGAACGGTTTTATGAAGACCTACAAGACCTTCTAGATATAACAGCCAAAAAATATGTCCTTTTCATTATAGGTATCTACAATGAAAAAGTAGGAAGTCAAGAAACATTTGGAGTAATAGGCAAATTTGGCCTTAGAGTACAGAATGAAGCAGGGCAAATGCTAATAGAGTTCTGCCAAGAGAATGCACTGATCATAGCAAACACCCTCTTCCAACAACACAAGAGAAGACACTACACATGGACATCACCATATTATCAACACCGAAATCAGATTGATTATATTCTTTGCACCCCAAGATGGAGAAGCTCTATACAGTCAGCAAAAACAAGACGAGGAGCTGACTGTGGCTCAGATCATGAATCCTTATTGCCAAATTCAGACTGAAATTGAAGAAAGTGGGGAAAACCACTAGATCATTCAGATATGACCTAAATCAAATCCTTTATGACTATACAGCAGAAGTGAGAAATAGGTTTAAGGGACTAGATCAAATTTACAGAGCACCTGATGAACCATGGACGGAGGTTCAGGACATTGTACAGGAGACAAGGATCAAGACCATCCCCAAGAAAAATAAATGCAAGAAAGCAAAATGGCTGAGGCGGCCCTACAAATAGCTGTGAAAAGAAGAGAAGCAAAAAGCAAAGGAGAAAAGGAAAGATATACCCATTTGAATGCAGAGTTCCAAAGAATAGCAAGGAGAGATAAGAAAGCATTCCTCAGCGATCAGTGCAAAAAATAGAGGAAAACAATAGAATGGGAAAGACTAGAGATCTCTTCAAGAAAATTAGAGATACCAAGGGAACATTTCATGCAAAGATGGGCTCGATAAAGGACAGAAATGGTATGGACCTAACAGAAGCAGAAGATATTAAGAAGAGGTGTCAAGAATACACAGAAGAACTGTACAAAAAACATCTTCACGACCACATAATCACAATGGTGTGATCACTCACCTAGAGCCATACATCCTGGAATGTGAGGTCAAGTGGGACTTAGGAAGCACCACTATGAACAAAGCTAGTGGAGGTGATGGAATTCCAGTTGAGCTCTTTCAAATCCTGAAAGATGATGCTGTGAAAGTGCTGCACTCAGTATGCCAGCAAATTTGGAAAACTCAGCAGTGGCCACAGGACTGGAAAAGGTCAGTTTTCATTCCAATCCCAAAGAAGAGCAATGCCAAAGAATGCTCAAACTACCACACAATTGCACTCATCTCACATGCTAGTAAAGTAATGCTCAAAATTCTCCAAACCAGGCTTCAGCAATATGTGAACTGTGAACTTCCAGATGTTCAAGCTGGTTTTAGAAAAGGCAGAGGAACCAGAGATCAAATTGCCAACATCCGCTGGATCACTGAAAAAGCAAAAGAGTTCCAGAAAAACATCTCTTTCTGCTTTATTGACTATGCCAAAGCCTTTGACTGTGTGGATCATAATAAACTGTGGAAAATTCTGAAAGTGATGGGACTACCAGATCACCTGACCTGCCTCTTAACAAACCTGTATGCAGGTCAGGAAGCAACAGTTAGAACTGGACATGGAACAACAGACTGGTTCCAAATAGGAAAAGGAATATGTCAAGGCTGTATACTGTCACCCTGCTTATTTAATTTATATGCAGAGTACATCATGAGAAACGTTGGGGTGGAGGAAGCACAAGCTGGAATCAAGATTGCTGGGAGAAATATCAATAACCTCATATATGCAGATGACACCACCCTTATGGCAGAAAGTGAGGAAGAACTAAAGAACCTCTTGATGAAAGTGAAAGAGGAGAGTGAAAAAGTTGGCTTAAAGCTCAACATTCAGAAAACTAAGATCATGCATCCAGCCCCATCACTTCATGGCAAATAGATGGGGAAACAGTGGCTGACTTTATTTTTTTTGGGTTCCAAAATCACTGCAGATAGTGATTGCAGCCATGAAATTAAAAGACACTTACTCCTTGGAAGGAAAGTTATGACCAATCTAGACAGCATATTAAAAAGCAGAGATTCTCTTTGTCAACAAAGGTCTGTCTAGCCAAGGCTATGGTTTTGCCAGTGGTCATGTATGGATGTGAGAGTTGGACTATAAAGAAAGCTGAGTGCTGAAGAATTGATGCTTTTGAACTGTGGTGTTGGAGAAGACTCTTGAGAGTCCCTTGGACTGCAAGGAGATCCAACCAGTCCATTTAAAGGAGATCAGTCCTGGGTGTTCATTGGAAGGACTGATGCTGAAGCTGAAACTCCAATACTGTGGCCACCTGATGCGAAGAGCTGACTCATTGGAAAAGATCCTGATGCTGGGAAAGATTGAGGGCAGGAGAAGGCGATGACAGAAGATGAGATGGTTGGATGGCATCACTGACTCAATGGACATGGGTTTGGGTGGACTTCGGGAGTTGGTGATGGACAGCGAGGCCTGGCGTGCTGTGGTTCATGGGGTCGCAAAGAGTCAGACATGACTGAGTGACTGAAGTGAACCCGAAAATAGCAAGGGACTCATTCTTATTTGTCTGAAAATATCTTTTAGTTTCATTTCAAAAATAATATTTTAGTCAAATATAGAGTCCTAGGCGCTGCTTATCTTACTCCTGCATTTGAAGATATTAAGTTCATTGACACCTGGACTTTACAGAGGCTGATGAAAAATCACTTGTCAGTCTAATTGCTGCTTCTTTGTGATAGAGTCTTTCTAGTTGCTTTCAAGAGTTCTCTTTGTCTTTGCTTCAGAGCAGTTTCAACACTGTATGTGTTCTTTTTATTTATCTATGCTTTGAGGTTTTATATATTTCTTTGTTTCATAAAAATTACTAGTTTAGTCATTAAATCTTTTAATATACCTCTTCTCCATTCTTTCTCCTAGAACTTCCTATTCAACTTACATTGGACCTTCTTATTCTAACTCATGTCTCTTAATGTCTTTCCATATTTTCCACATCAGTTGATCTTTTGTAGGCTTAAAGTCTGTGGATTGTGATACTTCCTTTTTAGAGATGTAGGTTTTTACCTCCAACAGAAATCAGAGTCATAAAAATTACTAAGTGTCTTCTGGATATAGTTTCTATCAATGTTTTAAAAATAAAACAAATGAATATATCTTCACAGATTCTTTACTTGCCCTAATGAGTTCATCATCTTAGTTTTGGAAATCAAGCTACCACGTTATCTATGTCCAGTAAAGAGGCCATTCTATAGGAATTTCAAATGTTTCTAAGAATCTAACATTACTGCTACAGATTTTTCTCTTTGTAAGAAACTTGCCTGATTGTTTCACACCATTAATGCACTTAGAAACAATCTAAGTGAAGAAACAAGATTTATGCATTATACTGGCATCATCCCACAATATATCAATTTTACCTGTGCCTCTCCTCATTGGAGAAGTACATGCTGAAGCTAAAAAAATGATATTTAGTTATATTTTGTTAGTTTTGTGTGCATGCATGTTAAGTCGCTTCAGTCGTGTCTGATTCTTTACAACACTATGAATCACAGCCAGCCAGGCAACTCTGTCCATGGGATTCTCCAGGCAAGTATACTGGAGTGGGTTCTCATGTCCTCCTCCAAGGGATCTTCCTGACCCAGGGATCAAATCACATCTCAAATTGCATCTACTGCATTGGCAGGCGGGTTGTTTAGCAACCTGAGAAGCCCTTTGTTAGTTTTACTTATCTACTATTTTATGTTTCTGTACCTGAAGGAGTGATTGTTTACTCTAAATAATGTTTTTGAAACATGACTTAAAAAAAAGTTACATACAGGATTGGAGATAAAATATGCATGTTGACTTAGAAATCAGTTCAACTAATGGATAAAAGGTAGAAGGTACACAGGAAATTTGTTAAAAGAGTAGATCCTAAGGAACTTTCCTGGTGGTTAAGAATTCAATTTCCAATACAGGGGGTACAGATTTGATCCTTGGTGGAGAAGCTAAGATCCCACATGCCTCATGGGCCCCAAAAGCAGAACATAAACAACAGAAGCAATACTGTTACAAAGTCCATAAAGACTTTAAAAATGGTCCACATTTAAAAAAAAAAAAAAACAACTTAAAAAAAAGAGTAGATTCTAAAAGTTCTCATCACAAGGGAACAATTTTTTTTCTTTTCATTTTATCTATAGGAGATGATTATTTTAGCCACTAAGTTGTGTCTAATTCTTTTGTGACCACATGTACTAGAGCCTGCCAGGCTCCTCTGTCCATGGGATTTCCCAGGCAAGAAAACTGGAATGGGTTGTCATTTCATTCTCCAGGGGATTTTCCAAACCAGGGGTCAAGCCCATGTCTCCTGCATTGGCTGGAGGATTCTTTACCAGTGAGCCATCTGGGAAGCCCATATGAGATGATGCGTGCATGCATACTCAAGTCATTTCAGTCACGTCTAAATCTTTGCAACCCTGTAGACTGTAGCCCACTGGGCTCCTCTGTCCATGGGATTCTCCAGGCAAGAATACTGGAGTGGCTTGCCATGCCCTCCTCCAGGGTATCTTCTTGACAAAGGAATCGAACCTACATCTCCTCAGTCTTCTGCATTGCAGATTCTTTAATGCTGAGTCACCGGGGACACCCATATGAGATGATAGATGCTAGCTAAAACATACTATAGTCATTATTTCACGACATATGTAAATTAAATCATCATGCTGTACACTGTAAACTTATACAGTGATCTATGCCAATTATGTTTCAATAAAACTGGGAAAAAAGATTTTTTAAAAAACCTGGGGACTATGCAGATCTGTTTAATGTACAGAAAAATCTTCGAAAAGTCAGACCTGAACAATCATAATTTCCTAATCATTGGAGATACTGCAGAATACACTAAATAACTTCTTAGCAGCAATGTTGTAGGCATGAAAAAAGAAACTAATTACTTTCTCACGGTATACTGGCAACTACTGTGCTAGGCATCTTCATATCTGTATCTCATTTCATCATGACAATCTATTAGAAAGTGTGAGAAACATAAGCTCAGAAAGACTTAGCAATTGCTTCAATTCTACCTAAACCTAGATTTCAATCAGTTGTCTAATATCAATGCCTAAAACATCTCCACACAATTAAGCTACTTTTCAGTTTCTTTTAAGTGTATCAAAACTGAATAAAGTCACTGGTCAATTAAGGCTGATTAGTAAAGGTTTACTTACAACAACAACATCATACAAAACCCCACTCAATATTCATAATGTCCTTTATTGACATAATCATAATCCTATACTTTATCTGTATTTTAAAGGAAGATACCTCAACTTAATATTAATCAGCCTCCAATTAAAATAAATAAATTTATATTAAAAATATTACGTACTAATTCATAATATATTCATTCAATACATGAGCTTGAGAGCTTCCCTGGTGGCTCAGATGGTAAAGAATTTGCCTGCAATGTGGGAGACATGGGCTCAATTCCTGGGTTGGGAAGACACCCCTGGAGAAGAGAAGGGCAACCCACTCCAGTATTCTTGCCTGGAGAATCTCATGGACCAGAGCTTGGTAGACTACAGTCCATAGATAGGGTCGCACAGAGTTGGACACAATTGAGTGACTAACCCATTCACTTTCAAAGCATGAGCTTAGGCATCAACTTATACATTAGAATGTAACATCATCATGTACATTAGAGTGTACATCTCTAATGTAATTAAAGATACTGTTAAAATACTCTTCAAAACTTATCTAAAATTTTAATATCAACTCCAAGATTTCTATTCCATTTGATTTTTCAAATGAAGGAAGTTTGCAAATATTAATAACAATAAAAATATTAGCAAGTATAAATCATAATTAAAAATACATAGAGTAGAGTTTTAAAGTAATCATCTAATGAAAAATAATTTAGCTGATATCAAGAAAATAACTTTGTAAAGGACTGAACTTGGGCTCCTTTGATCAGAATAGAATAATTGGTTTTTTTTATAGTCAAAGACATTAGGATTAGCTTTCTTAGTGTTTCCATCCTTTTCAAGTAACTATAGCTGTTAAATGATGCTAAAAAAAAGGGGGGAAGAAAGGCTCTTTGATTTACCTGAGAAAATTAAAATTAGCAGCTGACATGGGGGAAAGTGAAAGTGAAGTCACTCAGTCATGCCCAACTCTTTGTGACCCTGTGGATTGTAGCCCATGGAATTTTCCAGGCAAGAGTACTGACGTAGGTTGCCATTTCCTTCTCCAACAGGGGAAAGGGATATTATAAAAACACAATACCATTTCATAATTATTATATCATTAAGAAATTAAAACAGTATAAGAAGAGAAAATAACCTTTTTACTGCTAGATGGTTTTTGTTTTTAATTTCTTAAACAACTCTAAAGATCAATTAAGAGACATACACAAATTTTCTGCCCTTGTGAAATCCTAAGGGTATAACATCTTGGGTCCCTGGTTCTGGATATGAAACATTCTCTTTGTCCTCATTATCCTATTGGTAACATTTCTCAACAGCTGTTTGCAATAACGGATCCTAATGGCCAAGGGGGAAAGCATACCACTAAAGAGGTCAAGAAGGAGCATCGCTGATTAGAAAGGTTACTTATCATTGTATCACCCAAAGGAAAATTGAAAACCAACATATGGTGACCCTGTGGCCTGGCTCCAGGTGTTTAGTAGCCATTTGAAGAAAGAGAATAATGCACCCGTATTTCAGCTTTAAATAGATTAATCCTGTTATGTGTGTAATTTAAGTGCAAGAGATCTTAAAAAGGTTAAAAAAAAAGCCATATATGTACATATATATATAGTTATATGTGTATTATATATATATATATATATATATACATTAAACACACACACATACATATAAACAAAAAACTAGCCTAGAAATTTGGATTAAATAACTATCAATCTAAAGGGATTAAAAATTATTAAATGGTTTAAAAAATACTTCTAAGAAGCAAGTGAAAAGTGTTAGTCGCTCAGTTGTGTATGACTCTTTGAGACCCCATGGACTGTAGCCTGCCACAGTCCCCTGTCCATGGGATTCTCCAGGCAAGAATACTGGAGTGGGTTGCCATTTCCTTTTCCAGGGGATCTTCTCAACCCAGGGATCAAACCTGGGTCTCCTGCATCACAGGCTGATTCTTTAGGAAGCCCAGAGTAGAAACTACTGATCTCCAAGAATACAAATGATTATAAACCTATGATTTTTGGCTTGAAATTTGAGTAAAAATAAAAATTAAATCAACTTCTTGTCAAGTATATGCCTGATAAGTACATATGTTTGTACTCCAAAAGAATATTGAGGTGTTAAAACAATTACATGTCTTTTATTCCCTAAGCCCATATCAAACCATATTGTAGAATATTTATGTCACCTTAAAATCCTCAAGGAAAGTGATTCTACAATTTCCCTCAGTACAAAATTCCAGTATTTAATAACTTGAAATTCTTCCTACTACCTAATCAACAACCTTCCAGCTATAAAAATTAAGGCAACTGTGCTTTTTTATGCTCTTGGTGGGGAAGGAGAACAATTTGTTACCAGCAATCAAACTATAATAAATGCTCCAAAGCCTGAAAGTGATTTTGAAGCCAACATTTAGCTTTCTTTTTTACAGGCTACTCAAACTCAATTTCTTTAAACTTCCCTTATATGTACTTCTAAGTATTTCACTATTATCCTCTCAAGTTATCTGAATCTCTTTAAAAAATTATGGAGGTAGTCAAAAGTACCCAAAAAAGACTAATAAAGTATTTTTAGTTAAATGATTCTCAATGAGAAAGCAAAAATGACTTGAACCTTAGCTAACTCAGAGTGATAAAATAATAAACAAAAGAGAGTAACATGAAAACATTAAAAACTGAGTCTAAGAGACAAAATAGGTCAGTTTTAAGTATACTCCATGGGGATAATACCTTGATTAAATAACTCTAATATCTTATCTCTAGCAGGTTACCCTTACTACAAAGAGCTATATTTCAGGCAGACACAGCGTGATGGAAGGCTTCTTAAAGACATTAATTACTACAATACTGTAAAGTAATTAGCCTCCAATTAAAAGAAATAATTAAAAATATAAAGACATTAACATGTTGATAAAAATAATTTATACTGTCCTATATTAAATTATATTTATTTCCTAAGATAATGTGCTTTCGAAATTTCGTGATCCTCTGCACATCAATAAGTTCTCCTGTTCTCATTCATTAAAAATCTTTTGTTTTCTATTGCTCTTAAGACAAAAACCTAGAATTCTTAACAAAGCCTGTAAGTCTGATTTGTATCCTATTCTTTTCTTGCCTCATGTACATGATGGCTGCTTTGAGAGCATCAGTCGCACTGGCCTTCTCTCAGCTCTTCAAATACACAGCCTCAGGGTCTTCACAAGAGTCTTCTCTCCTCTCTTTACCAGATAATTCTTCTCACTTATTTATTTACCAAATATTTTCTGAGCTCCTATTATGAGGCAGACATGCTATTCGCTTTATAAACAGCCATCAGCAAACAGGCAGGCAGAAGCAAAATGAACAAAATATACAGTATGTTAGAAAGTATCAGTAACAAATAATAAGAAAAAAAAGTCAGGGAAAATTACATGACGTGTGTTTGTGTATGTATATGTGTGTGTGCAGTTTCAGATAAGGTTGTTAGGACAGGCCTTACTTAGAAGATTACATTTAACTAGCTAACAGGTAATCAAATAAGTAAAATGATTATGGACTGTGGTAAGTGCTGCTGCTGCTGCTAAGTCGCTTCAGTCGTGTCCGATTCTGTGTGACCCCATAGACGGCAGCCCACCAGGCTCCCCCGTCCCTGGGATTCTCCAGGCAAGAACACTGGAGTGGGTTGCCATTTCCTTCTCCAATGCATGAAAGGGAGAAGTGAAAGTGAAGTCGCTCAGTCGTGTCCGACTCTTAGAGACCCCATGGACTGCAGCCTACCAGGCTCCTCCGTCCATGGGATTTTCCAAGCAAGAGTACTGGAGTGGGGTGCCATTGCCTTCTCCGTGGTAAGTGCTATGAAGGAAATAAAAAGCACAATTTCCTTTATGCTTTAACTGGGAGCATAAATGTAAGTAACTGGGAGAAGACTGCATATAGATGGATCAGACTGAAGGCCTGTCTGCAGAGAAACTGCATGTGAGCTGAGATTGAAGGATGAAATTTAGTCAAAATGTGATGCTTAGAGTATGTTAACATACTCCCCAAAGTACAGATGGCTCAGATTCTCCTAAAGTACCACTAACATATCAGTTATATAGGATGGTATCATAGATGACATAGATATTCATAGAGGAAAGGGAAATATGTATTGAATGTCTACCGTGTGAAAGGTAAATGAAAAGTATCTTGTCATACTCTAGCTTTTTGAAATCTTCAAGGACAAATTAGCTGATGTTCACTGTAAAAAGTGGCTGAGTAAAATCTCTTGGTGATCAATGAACATTTAGGTTGCTTCCACGTCTGAGCTATTTTGAAAAATGTTGCAATAAATATGAGAGAACATACCTTCTTATAGATCCTGATTTCAGTTCCTCTGGATATATACCCAGGAGTAGGATTCCTAGATCATATGGCAGTCTTATTTATAATTGTTTGAGAAAGCTCCATATTGTTTTCCACAGTGGCTGAACAAATTTACATTCTCACCGTGTATAAAAACAATATGGAAAATGATTGTATTTAATGAGATAAATGCAGAGCACCTCTTTAAATTTTATACAGAAAAAAAAAAAAAGAATTCTCTTTTTTCCACATTTTTGTGAACACTAATTATCATTTTTTTAATAATAACCATCCTAACAGGTGTAAGGTGATATCTCATTGCTCTTTTGATTTGCATTTTCCTGATGATTAGTGAGGATTAGCACCCTTTCATATAATTGTTCATTTGTATGTCTTTTTTTGAGAAATGTCTATTTAGTTCCTTTGTTGATTTTTAAACCGGATCATTTGCTTTTTTTGCTAAAACTATAAGAGTTCCTTATATACTGTGGACATTATACGTTCATCAGATATATGGTTTGCAAATAATTTCTGCACATTCCATAAACTGGCTTTTCATTTTGTTGACTGGTTTGCTGTACGGAGCCTTTAATTTTGATGTACTCCCACTCATCTATAGTTACTTTTGTTGCCTGTACTTTTCATATCAAGAAACCACTGCCAAGAACAGATCAAGAAGCTTTTCTCCTATATGTTCTTCTAGGAATTTTATAGTTTCCAGTCTTACATTTCAGTCTTTAATCCACTTTGAGTTAATTTTTGCAATATGGTGTACGCTAAGGGTGCAGTTTTATTCTTCTGAATGTGGTTGTTCAGTTTTTCCAGAGCATTTTATTGAAGAGACTGTCCTTTCTCCTGACTCAGCTCCACCCATCAACAGAAAATTGGATTAAAGATTTACTAAGCATGGCCCCCCCCATCAGAACAAGACCCAGTTTCTCCCTCAGTCAGTCTCTCCCATCAGGAAGCTTCCATAAACCTCTTATTCTTCTCCATTAGAGGGCAGACAGTCTGAAAACCACAATCACAGAAAACTAATGATCTAATCAGATGGACCACATTGTTGTCTAACTCAATGAAACTATGAGCCATGTCATGTAGGGTCATGGTGGAGAGTTCTGACAAAATGTGGTCCACTGGAGAAGGGAATGGCAAACCACTTCAGTATTCTTGCCTTGAAATCCCATGAACAGTATGAAAAGACAAAAGATAGGACACTGAAAAATGAACTCTCCAGGCTGGTAGGTGCCCAATATGGTACTGGAGATCAGTGGAGATATAACTCCAGAAAGAATGAAGAGACAGAGCCAAAGCAAAAACAACATCCAGTTGTGGATGTGACTGGTGATGGAAGCAAGATCCAATGCTGTAAAGAGCAATACTGCTTAGGAACCTGGACTGTTACATCCATGAATCAAGGCAAATTGGAAGTAGGTCAAATAGGAGACGGCAAGAGTAAACATCAACATTTTAGGAATCCGCGAACTAAAATGGACTGGAAAGGATGAATTTAACTCAGATGACCATTATATCTACTACTGTGGGTAGGAATCCCTTAGAAGGAATAGAGTAGCCATCATGGTCAACAAAAGAGTCTGAATTGCAGTACTTGGATGCAATCTCAAAAGCAACAGAATGATCTCTGTTCGTTTCCAAGGCAAACCATTCAATATCACAGTAATCCAAGTCTATGCCCTGACTAGTAATGCTGAAGAAGCTGAAATTGAATGGTTCTACAAAGACCTACAAGACTTTCTAGAATTAACACCCAAAAAATATGTCCTTTTCATTACAGGGGACTGCAATGAAAAAGTAGGAAGTCAAGAAACACATGGAGTAACAGGCAAATTTGGCCTTGGAGTACAGAATGAAGCAGGGCAAAGGCTAATAGAGTTTTGCCAAAAGAACGCACTGGTCATAGCAAACATCCTCTTCTAACAACACAAGAGAAGACTCTACAAATGGACATCAATCGATGGTCAACACCGAAATCAGATTGATTATATTCTTTGCAGCCAAATATGGAGAAGCTCTATACAGTCAGCCAAAACAAGACCGGCAGCTGATTGTGGCTCAGATCATGAACTCCTTATTGCCAAATTCAGACTGAAACTGAAGAAAGTAGGCGAAACCATTAGACCATTCAGGTATGACCTAAATCAAATCCCTTATGATTATGCAGTGGAAGGGAGAAATAGATTTAAGGAACTAGTTCTGATAGAGTGCCTGATGAACTATGGACGGAGGTTGGGACATGGTACAGGAGACAGGGATCAAGACCATCTCTAAGAAAAAGAAATGCAAGAAAGCAAAATGGCTGTCTGAGGAGGCCTTACAAATAGCTGTGAAAAGAAGAGAAGCAAAAAGCAAAGGAGAAAAGGAAAGATATACCCATTTGAATGCAGAGTTCCAAAGAATAGCAAGGAGAGATAAGAAAGCCTTCCTCAGAGATCAGTGCAAAGAAATAGAGGGAAACAATAGAACAGAACAGACTAGAGATCTCGTAAAGAAAATTAGAGATATCAAGGGGACTTTTCATGCAAAGATGGACTCAATAAAGGACAGAAATGGTATGGACCTAACAGAAGCAGAAGATATTAAGAACAGGTGGCAAGAATACACAGAAGAACTGTACAACAAAGATCTTCATGACCCCAATAATCACAATGGTGTGATCACTGACCTAGAGCCAGACATCCTGGAATGTGAAGTCAAGTGGGCCTTAGGAAGCATCACTATGAACAAAGCTAGTGGAGGCGATGCAATTCCAGTTGAACTATTTCAAATTCTGAAAGATGATGCTGCATTTGTTGATGATGCTACATCCGTGACAATATACAAGGCACTCTGCTTATTTAAATTATATGCAGAGTATATTATGAGAAACGCTGGGCTAGATGAAGCACAAGTTGGAGTCAAGATTGCCGGGAGAAATATCAATAACCTCTGATATGCAGATGACACCACCCTTATGGCAGAAATTGAAGAAGAACTTAATAGCCTCTTGATGAAAGTGAAAGAGGAGAGTGAAGAAGTTGGCTTAAAACTCAACATTCAGAAAACTAAGATCATGGCATCTCATCCCATCACTTTGTGGCAAATAGATGGGGAAATAGTGGAAGATTTTATTTTGGGGGGCTCCAAAATCATTGCAGATGGTGACTGCAGCCATGAAATTAAAAGCTTACTCCTTGGAAGAAAAGTTATGAACAACCTAGACAGCATATTCAAAAGCAGAGACATTACTTTGCCAACAAAGGTCCGTCTAGTCAAGGCTATGGTTTTTCTAGTAGACATGTATGGATTGAGAGTTGGACTATAAAGAAACCTGAGCACCGAAGAATTGATGCTTTTGAACTGTACTGTTGGAGAAGACCCTTAAAAGTCCCTTGGACTGCAAGGAGATCCAATTAGCCCATCCTAAAGGAAATCAGTCCTGAATATTCATTGGAAGGACTGATGTTGAAGCTGAAACTCCAATACTTTGGCCACCTGATGCGAAGAACTGACTCATTTGGAAAGATCCTGATGCTGGGAAAGATTGAAGGTGGGAGGAGAAGGGGACGACAGAGGATGAGATGGTTTGATGGCATCACCAACTCAATGGACATGAGTTTGAGTAACCTCCGTGAGTTGGTGATGGACAGGGAGGTCTGGCATGCTGCAGTCCATGGGGTCGCAAAGAGTCAGACACGACTGAGTGACTGAACTGAATTGATCCTTTCTCCATTGTGTACTCTTGTCACCTTGATTGAAAATCAGGTGCTCATATATGCATGGTTTCATTTCTGCATATCTATTCTGCTCCACTGGTAAATTACCAAAAGTATTCAAATGTATATTAATCAACCTATTTAGAAAGAATTCAGACAAGATTTTTCATAACTACAGATGCAATTACTGATAATCTCTACAATGACCGCATGATGACAAAAATGAAAGAGATGGAAAGCTCACCACTGCTACGTTCTGGGTCAGTCTGTAGATCTTTGTTTAAAATCTTCCCTGACATCATTATAGACCTGCTAGTTGAAAGATTTCTTGATGAAACATTTCTTGATGCTTCAACACTATAAGTATCTCCTCACCAAAAGGACAGAGTGCCTTTTTTGAACCTCCAGTGTTTGTGTTTGGCATTTATCTCAGGATGCTATACTCAGATAGCCATCTAAATTAGGGCTGGTTTGTTTTTCCCTTGGAAGGAAAGTTATGACCAACCTAGATAGCATATTCAAAAGCAGAGACATTACTTTGCCAACAAAGGTCCGTCTAGTCAAGGCTATGGTTTTTCCAGTGGTCATGTACGGATGTGAGAGTTGGACTGTGAGAAAGCTGAGCGCCAAAGAATTGATGCTTTTGAACTGTGGTGTTGGAGAAGACTCTTGAGAGTCCCTTGGACTGCAAGGAGATCCAACCAGTCCATTCTAAAGGAGATCAGTCCTGGGTGTTCATTGGAAGGACTCATGCTAAAGCTGAAACTCCAATACTTTGGCCACCTCATGCGAAGAGTTGACTCATTGGAAAAGACTCTGATGCTGGGAGGGATTGGGGGCAGGAGAAAAAGGGGATGACAGAGGACGAGATGGCTGGATGGCATCACCGACTCGATGGACATGAATTTGAGTGAACTCCGGGAGTTGGTGATGGACAGGGAGGCCTGGCACGTTGTGATTCATGGGGTCGCAAAGAGTCGGACATGACTGAGCGACTCAACTGAACTGAACTGACTGAAGCTACAAGTATATACAAAGATTGTGATCAAAAGTTTGGCTTTTTCTGAGGGAAAAAACAATCAAGGGAAAAAAGTAACTGAAAACATACAGCAACAAGAATAGAAGTAAAGATTCTTTATAGAGAGACAAAGTTTTACTTAAGACTCTAGATCTTTAGATAGTTGCACACAATCTTTAAATCTAATGCACAAAATGTGCTGCCAAAGCCTCCTAGGAATAATAATATACTTGTCACTCAAAGGTTATTTAAAAAATCACTTTCCTTTGTACTGCACCCAAGAAGAATAACTGGTACAGTACAATATGTGTATCATTTAGTCTTTTTTTTTTTTTTTTCTTTTTTTTTTTTTAATCCTCCGCCTCTTGTTTTGCAGACTTCTCCGCGCCACTGCAACTTGACGAGCCGGGTCACAGACCACACCCCTCCATTTAGTCTTAACTACCTTTTATTGTTATTATTTTTTTAAGGGATTTTAAACACACTGTTTACAAAAAATTGGAACCAAGGCCTTAAACTTACTTTCAAAATTTTTTGACATACAATTCATCATTTAAAAATCCTATTCTTTCATTCAACATGTTTACATTGTGTATCTAATATGAATGTCTCCGCTATTAGACACTGAAATCTTTCTCTATGAAAATTTAAAAAGAATTATTTTTTAACATCTTCTGAGGTAGATCCTGAAACTTTTTTAGACAGACAAGAAGAGTAAACCATGATGCTCAGAGAAGAAGAGTAAACCATGATGCCTCCATTATTTTCCCATAGCAATTTTCCTTGTTTCTCTATTAAGCCTAATGTCATTTTGTCCCCACTCAGTTACTGTGTTAGAATGTGGGCAACTTGCAATGACTCAATACTAAAAGTATAAGTTAAAACTCTGAGTCAAAGTCAAAGTGTCCTTAACCCAGTTATTACAGTATCAGAAAAGGTGGGAAGTGGGGGAGGTTTCAAAATCATAACATTTTAAAGACAGAAGTTGGCATTATAAACTCAGAACTTAAAAAAGAAATACACTGGAAAATATTTAAATTTTATCTGCATCCTTCTCAAGACATTTGAAATTTATTTAATTAAAGGATTATTCAAACATTTAGAATAAATATTATACAAATGATTTCAGAAAAGGAGCAATGTCAAAGGCCGTACTTGTGTTAATACTGATACCAGAGAAATTACATTCATCAAAATTCCATCTTAACAATTGCATCATGAAAAAAAAAACATATATGACTAAACAGAAGGATTAAGACTTCTTACCCCATATTTACATTGTCGAGATGTTGCTCCATACTGGAAACGGCATTGTTCATCAGCATCATACACCTGACCTGGGGCCACAGCTGGATAAAGAAAGTCACGCTTGGGAGGCTCATTATCAAGGCAAGTACCACGGCCTGAACTGTTCAACATAAAGGATCAAAGGAGATTAGGTACACTGTGGACTATTTCAATCTCAGTCATGAAACCATGTATTGAGTTATTTATTTTAATAATTGATGCATGAAAAACAATATATTCTACTAATATATAATCATGGCAAAATAGAATAGCTTTATTAAAACTTGAATAAGAGTTCCAATAGTTTTTTCCAGAACTAAGATGCAATAAAAACATCTTACAAAATAATTTAAAAATGTCAGGTTGGCCTTTAAACACTGATTTAAACTAATTTCTGGAGGAATCAAAACAATTTCATACTGCTCTAAGTTTCTTGTTTGTTTTCAGTGAAAACATAACCATATCTGGTAGTGGAATCAAAAACAAAATATGGGGAAAAAACTGGTTGTGATCCTTAAAGACCTAATCTATATACTTCCACCTTGGGTAGAACAAATAGATGGTGTGGTAAAACATGTCCAAAGGTTCTTGAAATATTTCAATAACAAATGGGCTGAATGACAGATGAGGCCAAGATCCAAAGTTCTCTTCTCAAGTATATTAAAAGTGTTTAGTCTCTCAAAAATTTCATATTTCATCTAGGATCATCAGAATTGGAAAAGAGAATGTTCTCTTCTCTATAATTTCTGCTTTTCAAAGTATGCTTCATTCAAACATAATATTTAATTCAGTGGAACAAATAACATAAAGATCGCCAAAAGTCAGACAGAATATCTTAGTTTAAAGAGCTTTATACTTTGCTAAATATAATTGTTCTTTTTATTTAGTCAGTGTGCATAAAATAGGACAGATGCTTTTTTACTTTCATTTCACATGTGAATAAGTTAGAATTTTTAAAGAATTCCTATGCCAACATTTAAAAATTTTTTCCAACATTCCTGTCAATTGTGCCAGCACTTCTGTTTTTTTTTCCAAATCTTTTCCATCCACTTTGCCAAAGGAAAATAATTTTACAAGTAGAAGTTCCTCAACTATTATTTAGGACAGTACAAATTTTCATTTATAGGTAAGCAAGAAAAAAACATGCATAATAATAAACTTCATATTCACTTCAAATTTTATCATTCTTATAATGTGAAAGTAAATGTTATATACTAATATATATTTGCATAGAAGCAAATAAATAACTCCCAAAAACTGAACCATGCTATTCATAAGGTGATAGATTCAAAGACCCCTTTTTCTTTCATTTATGCCTCTTGGTTAATTTTTGTTTTGTTTTGCTTTTTTGATTAATTTTTAAACAATAATGATATTTAGATGGAATATTAAATGTAGTACCAAATAGATAGATGTTATTATTGGCTATTATAATCGTTTCATTTGTCACTGCTCTAGGTGTCTAACTAATAGAGAAATTTTTTCACCCAGCTATCCATATTTTATGACAGAATGCTTTTTATTTTCTGTTCACAATGCTTTTAGAAATTGACATACACTAAGAAAGACCATTTCCAGATGAATTTTAAAAATAGTAAGTTCTTTTTATTATATAAAATAGCTTCACATGAGTATGCAAATTTTAGCCAAATAAAATTCTACTAGTAAATTCAAAATTTATATTAAGGTTAATGATAAAGAGGTCAATGTGAAAGTATAACAAAAGAAGAATTTATGAGGTAATTCCATTAGTAGTTTTATTTCCTAATTTTTTCCTAAAATATAAATTTCATCTCTATCTACAACAAACTATAAAAGTCTCTCTGAAAGGAGCTAAATATGTAATAAAAATAAAATATCAAGCTAAGTTCTATATAAATTAATGGAAAATTTTTAAACACTGACTTAAGTACAGGATCCTACAGATATTAAATATTTGCCAATAGCATAACAAGGAAAGTATAAGATATATTCACTTAAGTGGCACCAACTCAAAATCCATTAAAAAAATAGTATACATAATTATTTTTAATTAACCTAAAAACTTAAGAGAAAGAAGTATGTGGACCCCCCAAACATTTACAAACAGGATAACCTGAGGAAAAAAATAAAACGTGGAAAAAAATTCTTTCCTGATAGCTAACAGAACTGGATTAACCTAGGAAGAAACAATAATTACTTCATTTAAAGTTCTTGTTCCCAGGTATTAATGGTCTACAAATCATGGTTGGTGGGCTTTCCTAGTAGCTCAGCTGGTAAAGAATCCGCCTGCAGGAAACCCCGGTTCAATCCCTGGGTTGGAAAGATCCCCTGGAGAAGGGAAAGGCTACCCACTCCAGTATTCCTACCTGGAGTCCATGAGGTCACAAACAGTCGGACACGACTGAGTGACTTTCACTTTTTCTTTTCACTTTCAATCCTGGTTGGCATTCTTTAAAAACTACCAAATCAGATGACTGTTACAGGAGCCTCCAGACAATGAAGAATGCCATGTAGTGTGGTCCCCTGTGGGAAAATCTTTCTGAGAAAGTCTACCCCAAAAGTGATTTGTGTTTCAATTGCTTTGTATTGATGTGGTCTAGTTAGTCATCTAGACATGTGTCATCTCTTTCCTATATATATATATATATATATTTTTTTTTTTTTTGTAGAAGAAACACCATATAAAATACAAGTGAAAAAAATAACAGACTTTTAAATAATAAACATGTATTTAGGAATACAGCATCAACAAAAATCTTTTAAAATGGATTTGGCTATAGTTGTACAAAATATCAATGCTTGCAAGTTTAGTGTTTTACCTACTAGTATTGGCTCTAGGATAGCAAGTGTAGGATATCTGCAAGCTTGATTTAAACTATTTCTACATTTTGGGTAGAAAATGTACCACATATTTTCCTTCTAGTAATGATAAATATTATATACAGTAAAACCTTGACTGAAGTATTTGAGGGGTAAGATAGTCTTCATACTTTAATTCTTAACTTAGGGTTAAGCTACAAAAACAGTTTTTACATGATGTTACTAAAATCTGTCTGTTACTTTTTGGTTATTTTCAAGTAAGTTAAACCTATAAACAGTAGGTATTAATTAACTCTTTAGTCGCTCAAGCTGTGTCTGACTCTTAAGAGACCCTGCAGCCTGCCAGGCTCCTCTGTCCACTGGATTTCACAGGCAAGATTACTGGAGTGGGTTGCCATTTCCTTCTTCCAGGGATCTTTCCCAGGGATTGTGCCTGCATCTCTTGCACTGGCAGACAAATTCTTTAGCCCTGAGCCACCAGGGAAGCCCTTAGAAGATAATTATTCTGGATATTTTCATGCCTCTGTGCCATCAATTGCCATTATGAAATATCACAGATATAAGTATAGAAAGAAGATAGAGGACATGAACCTGAGAGATGTACATTTAACTCTAAGAAGTGTTTTCTTTGTTTTTGTCCCCTTAGGAAATTTCCAAGTGCTCAATCACAACTCTCTTTGTCTCCCAAAGAATTAATGATTTTTTTCTGTGTAATTCAAATTTCTAATGCCCACATATTACATTTTCATTCTCCAAATAAATAAAAGGTATAAAATCTGAATCTACAGGGAAGAGGATGCAATTAATGATTTTTAAAATAATTATTTTTGCCTGATTTTTAAAATAATAATTTCTTTGGTGTTGTCAGTAATTATTCATCTCTCAATTTATTCATCTGACAGTTCTTGAATTCTACATAAAAGGAGTCATTTTGTAGGTTTTCTTTTATGAATTTATCCTTCTGCTCAATACTATGAATGTGAGACACATCCATGTTGAGCTGTGCAATTGTAAGCTATTCATTTATATTGTTCTTCGATATTCCATTTAAGACTATGTCACTTCTATTAACAAGTGTTTAAATTATTTCTAATTTCTAGAAATTGCAAATTATGCTGACATAAATCATTTTGTATTGTCTTCTGGTATAAATGATTTTCTTAAAAATATTAGATATGAGTTAATTACATATATTTTATAGTTGTTTTAACAAAAAGAAGCTATGAGTAATTTTTACTAATCTAAGCTTACAATTAATCAATATAATCATATATTCTTATGATACTGAGCCTGTTATTTATGCTATTTTAAAATTAATAGTAGTAATATTATATATAAATTTTCTTGAATTTTCTCATAAAATGCCACTTTTAAGCATAACGAGCTTGTGCCCTAGTGTCATATGTGAATTTTTTCATTCAGAAAACATAAACCTCACTCACTAATAAATGAAATGAAGAACATTGTATGTTCCACCTATAAGATGTTATTACAACTTACTATTGCTTGGGACAAGATATACTTGTCCTGAGCAAAACTGTATACTCCATAAAAGCAGAAGTATGATTAGTTCCCTAGCAGCACATATTTCACAACTAAAAGTCTAATCCTGGTTAATATCTATAGCAATATAGGTAATTATTGAACTAATACACTCCACTTTTGTTTATGCTTCTAAGACAAGGCAAAAAATATGTATTAGTTTGAGAACATGCTTTTTCCCTAATTATGAAACTCTTAGTAAATCAAAGTATATTTACAGTTCCAGAAATCCTTACAGAATGAGAGCAAAGTCATATTTTATGTATTCCACTTCTAATTTAGAGAAGTCTTATTTACAGAGTTCAAAAATTAGCTTTGAATATAGGAACATGAACCAGATTTGTGTCTTCAATTAAAATGTACAGATTCTTATGTGAAATATGGTGTTTTGGCTTTGTTTCCAGAACACATGAAAACATAATTGTAATTTTAGATTTATTTTTCAGTTAAACAATTACACTATAAAGTACAGATCTTCAGCCTATAATAGTGGGTTAATCTAAGAAATAGATCTTTCAATATAACCCTGATTATATCTTAACAGTTTCTTAACAACAACAACAAAAAGTTAACAGATAATATAACATCTACCTTTTCCTATAAAGTTGTGCTAACACACGTAAATTAAGCAAAAATGAATTAGGTGTCTCATCTATGGCAAGTCAAGTGTCTTACCTACTACATTTTCATAAACTGCTCTACCAATCTTCACAAAACTAACAATATATTACCTTTAAAATGAATTACTCTAAGACCTTTATCTCTTGCCCTCTATAGGACTAGGATACTTGAATACAACTGAACTTGAGGCTTCCAATATGCAAACACTATGCTAATCATGTTTACTAAGTTATGCTCTTTTTCTCCATATGTAATTATGACTTATCAAAGATATTTATGGGTTAGAGTGAAGTCCCCAAAATATGTCAGATAAATGGAAGGAGGAGAAATTTGTTTTGCTAAGCTGTTTTTTGGCTCCACATAAAAAAGAGGTCCCATCTATAAAAGTTGTTTTCTGTCTAATAGACTACTGATAGTGACATTCAAAAGTAATTGCTCTAGAAGAATTGTTAAGTGCCTTACTTGTCCTGTTCATCTTATATCACTTCTCTTGCAGCTCTACCTTTCTTTCTAGTTCATCTTCAACCATAATATTGCTTCTCTTTTTTTCAGCTTCCATCTTTTCTGTGAAAATATTTAATTTGGAACTGTAGGAAATTTTGCTACGGATCTCTGACAGTTCAAACAATATAACAGACTTTAATTTAAATAGAGCAAGAGTTGATTCACAGAGGCCCCAGGATTTTTGAGGACTATAGGAAATTACTCTGTACTACCACTAAGTGGTGGAAAATGTATGAAAAACTGGCCTCAATTACTTCTGGCTGCCTTCTACTGCCTGGTAAATTAGCCCATAGACATCAATGAATGTGAGCCATAATACCAGGTTCATCTTCTCTAGTTTCTAAATAAATAAATAAATGAATAAATAAATAAATAAGTCCCGCAGGCAGATAGGAAGGACACTACCTGCAAAGCCGTCGTCGAAAACATCAGAAGCTGGCATAACACGTCCATTTTAACGGTAATGGGTTCTTTATTATTTAATCAGGACGGCTTCTGGGCGATTCATGAACCACTTATTGAATCACCGAGTTTAAGAAATCTGAAAAAAAATATTGGGAGTTGGTAAACACCATCTCCTGATTGATCAATAGCACCTAGTGTTTCAGAATGACACGAGAGACTTTTTTACTCTATTGGCATTTAAAGGCCATGGAATTGCTTTCAGTTGAACATAGTGAATAGTGAATCTCTATAAATCATAGAAAGCTTATTGTTAAAATCCACCATCATCTTTGGCCTATATAGTCACTAAGTAGAGAAAAGTATGCATTCTGTTGGCAGGGCTGCAATTCCTAAACAATTCATCTTTCAAGATTTCTTTTTCTTGAGAAGAGAAACTAAAATAAAATGTTATGAGTCTTTTTGAGCCAACTATAAAACATAAATGTAACCTCAATCCCTAATCAAAATATCACTGGATTTTTAAAAATATCACACAAAGCTGTTAAAGCAATTAAGTCCCCTGCATTAATAAAGAGGAACAAAGAAATTCAAGAAAGTTACTATTGTATCTTTGTGCTCCAGTGAACTGACCTTTTTAAAGGGCCTTGTGTTTAAAAAACCTTCATTGCTTGGTCAGATTACAATCAGAGTTGTTTAGTTTACTGTTAAAGAGAGGCGGAAGAGATGCCAACTTCTCCCCAAATCCCTACCCATTGTCTTTCACAACTATCTTTTACTAATGCCTTTAACTTTGTGAGCATTCCCATGAGGATGCAACAGAAATATTTTTATAAAATACAGGATAATAAACCCACTAGAACCCTGTCAACACTAATTATGCTTACACATAGAAAATGCAAAGAGGTAATAAGGCTTACATAATGGTTTTTGGATTAATTCTTTCAATTAATTCAGTGGAATGATTTATTGCAACTAGCAATAATTTTACATCTCTCCTCAAACCAGTGGTGATTTCTTAACTGTATTTTATCAGCAATTTAGGGATTCCCTTTTGGAATGTTTTAACAGCCTTAATACAGTTTTAACTACACAGGGTCTGGCAAGAGATCAAAACCAGTCCTTGTATTTAGTATAAAGAGATATTCCTAGCAAATGGGCTGTACAACAGAAACAAGACAGAGGAATGAGAAATGATGTACTTGGGGAAGGAAAAAAAAAACAAAAAACAAGCAGAGGAAATGCAAAAATGCACAGGAATACTGAGCATTCATACACTTTGTCTTTCTGGAGATAGACACTAAGATTCCATTATAAAAACGTGAGCCAAGTCAAGGGAGAGTTTCCAGATCTGGCTTGATTTCTAGACAGAGTAGATCTTCAACAGTGCTTAAAATTTAGGTTATATGGTCTTATTAAAACATCTCAGAAAATGATATTGCTAGTGCTTTGTGTTAAAAAACTACAAAAAGATGTCAAATTTTCTGTGCTCCTTCACCAAGTTTTGGCACAAGGCAAGTAATATAATTTATCTATTACAAAGATTAAAAATTGTTAGGTTATAGTATAGCTATTCAGAAGAGCTACCTTCTAAAAATACTTCCAATTCCTTCAATTTCATTATCACATTAATTCAAAAGAGTCCATTTTAAACACTTGTCTTTTGATCTTTGAGCAAAGCATTGCTCTCGGTAATTTATTAATAAAATCTCTTGTCTGGGGCTTTTAAAAATATGCAATTATAAGTTTTAAGAATATAATCTGGTTCTTAGCAGATATGAACCAAAATCTTAATAAGTAATGTTACCCTACATAGTGTTAAAAGAAAATGTTGGTCACTCAGTTGTGTCTAACTCTTTGCAACCCATGGACTGTAGCTTGCCAGGCTCCTCTGTCCATGGAATTTTCCAGGTAAGAATACTGGAGTGGATAGCCATTCCCTTCCCTAGGTGATCTTCCCGATCCAGGGATCAAACCCAGGTCTCCCTCCAAATTTCTAAAATGTTACACTATGATCATGTTAAGGTGAACTTTAAACAAAAAATTTCTGTTGCTCTCCTATACTTTGTGTATGACCAACTTTTTCAGAATACTTAACCACTCCTCCTCAGAAAAAAATGGCAGAAAACAGTTAAAGGTAGTGATAGAAAAACAGTGCTTAAAACCTCGATATTATTTAATATACCACATCATGAATGTCTATTAAGTGCTTTATATACATTATAGTGTTATGCATAATTATTTACATAACAACTTGATGATATGTGTATCATTACCTAAATTTATTCAATAAATGAAGTCACTGAATATTAGAAGTTTAAGTAACAAACATGAATGACCAAGGTCACACTGTTAGAGAGTGAGACCTAAGTCTAACAGTTTCCAAAGGCTAATCTTAAAGTTCTATGCAGGTGAAATATGGAAAAACATCTGCTTTCCTCAACATAGTTACACCTAATTTATAGTCTTCAAATTTAAATAACTGGACTCTTAGAATATACGTTAAAGGACCAGCAAAGGAGTTCTCAAACTGGAGAAAAGATGAGTCATTTAATACATTTTCAAAGACAAATTTTCATTTTCTTATTTTCATTTCCTGGGTGTTTGGTTTTTTGTTGTTGTTGTTTGTTACTATTAGATACTTTGGCATTTCTACAGAACTCAGTTGTTTTTTTTTTAACCAACAAAATGAAATATGTAATCACTGGATTAAGGCTTGGATTATGCATTACTAAATTATGTAAATCTAAATTCTTTCTGACATTCCTTCCCATTTGTTTAACATTTCTAACTCATATCATCAACCCCTTTTACAGTCTTACTCCAGTTCCTTAATCTGTTTGTGTCCCCCTAATTTAGTCTGTGTTCTATTTGAGTACAAAGAAAAAATTAAAAATTTGCCAGAGTGATATATTAAAGTATTTGGGGAACAGTCTGAAGTATCACTGGGACCTATAAAAGTTACTCATTATGCAGTTTGAAGCACTACATATTAGGCTTCTATCAATGGCTTACTTCTGGAGCAATTCATCATCACTCTCCAGAGGATTACTTACTCTAGAAAGCTGGTGATATAGTCTCGACTGCAGGCAGACCAGGAAAAGGGATTGGTATTTGCAGTAATGTGAGCTGCCATAAGTTTTGCTGCTTCATGACCTTTTGTCCCACAAGAATTTCCAATTCCATCATGGTTCATACCAAAACTGTTTTGACAAGGAAGAAACATAAGAAACATAAAAGAAAAAAATTAGAAAAAAATAAATAAAACAAACCCTCAATATGTTTTTTTTTCCTTATTGGATCATTTATTAGCCCTATCAACATATGGCTTCTATCAAGATAGACTAGATTCTCTAAGGAAATATAGGATTAATGTAAAGAGATTAAGGAATAATTCAATGATACAATGTGTTTTTAAATCTGTTTAAATTTATAATATACTCTCAAATGTTATCTCATATGATATAGTCTCTCCTTGAACAGACAGTGGATGTATAATTGACCCATAAAAATCATACAGTTACTAAGTGTTGAAATTGTTAGTAGAACCTACCTAATACCTGCTAGAGTTCAAGCTATTTCATAATGCTGAGTCCAAAACGGAATTATAAAAAGATAGTTATTATCCATAGAGTTTTACGTTATAGGCCAAACATAAAAACTCTTTTTCTTATTAATATGTATAAAGGAGAATTCAATACATTTTGTATTTTATGTTTGTGTGTGTATGTGCTTTCAAACCACCTTTTGAAAAATCTTGATACATTTAAGGATTATGAATATAGTCTATTCTTTACCATGGCCTCTCTGATTTTTTAAAGCTTTACTTTGCCATTTTTTTCCTGTGTCCAATAGCCATGCTGAGTGCTATCACTGTGATCTAAAAACATATCTCAATGATAAATTATAAAATTTTTCTGTAAAGGATCACTGCATATGAATAAAGTTAAGTCTTTCATCACAAGTAGCCAGAAGTTTAGGTGAAATCACTAAAAAATATCCTTGTTGTGTCCACTGTGACATTCTAGTAAGTGCACCATTATATCTGTTCAAGGAAATAAGTAATTTGTGTGACACAAGTAAGAAACAATTAAGAATAGTTGCTGGAGAAAAATTTGGAAAAGTAGTTGAGAACAGATAGTCTCAAGCTAATAAATGTAAGAAAGTATCAACACTTTAGGAAGTGCACAGACTTTAAAGATTTGTCAGTAAGAGCAACTGAAAATTTCTAAGCAGGAGAATATGGAATTGATCCAAATTTTAGAAAAATTATTATAGTAATTCTGTGGTGGAGACAATGGAATGGAAAGAGAATGGAGCCAGGGAACACAGATAAAAGATGATAACCAATTGAGAAATGAGGTAGGTCTGAATGAGGGCATGGGACAGAGAAGAGGGATTAGATTTGAGACATGTATGGGAAGGTGAATTCACAAATATAATATAAAAGAGCTATCATTAAGACAGATATGGTGGGACGAGGGAGGAGGAACTAATTATTCAGGTGTAGGGACTAACGTAAGCAAAAGAACAGAATTATAGAGAGCCCTAAATTAAACCACCAAATAACCTTCCAAGAATATTAATACTTAGTCTTGGGTTTGACATCAACACACTCAAGCCAACCTCTTCCAGGAACATAATGATGGAGTATACTGTTTGTTGAATTAGATATACATTTTGTCAAAACATATATAAATTTATAGCTATTGATTTACATTAAAAAGTTCCTTACTGTAAATTTATAATTCAATAAACTTAATACTCCATATTTCTCACAAAGGTTGATGCTATATGATTTTTTTTGGAATAATGACAGCTTTAAAAATATCATTTCTGTTTAGCAGCAGCAGCATACAAATCCCTGAGTTATGTTAAGATAGGTATATGCAGGCACAGATGGCTTAAGAAAATAATTTTTTAAAGATTCCATAATTTCTTATTTATTCTTTTCTATGAAAGCAAAGTTTCTTTTGAAATCATATTTCTCCCACCTTACAACAGAAAAATTTACCTTTCAGTCATCATAATTTTGTAATAGTTCATTGCCTCAGGGTATAAAAACATGGGTGTCAAGGAAAGAGACAATTAGAAACAGTGTCAGGACTAAGAAGAATGATTTCAGTGATTGAGTAACATATGTAGTTTCTTGCTTTCATCAAGTTTATAGGACGATATAATCAAATTAACAGCTGATGGGTTGTTAAAAATTTTGATGATAGAGCCCCAAGTTTATGTGTTAACAAATAATTCAAAAGAAGTTTAAAGAACTGACTGATATTTCTATAATAAAATCTCTTCATCTCAACTACTTATGTGATCCAATTTTATCAACATTCACATCTATAGAAAAAAAAATAAAAAAGCTGAATTGGTGCTGAAATCCTGTCTTACTCTAACAGTACAGAGGTAAATACAGTAATTGAAAATATACATTGAAAGATACATCTTCTATTACTTCTTGGTCTTTTGGCTAAGATCAAGTCTAATAAAGATATATTTTCTAAGATAAACTTTATTTTTATATTTAACTATTTATTAAAATTCATAATATATACATATTCTTCTAATCAGTTATTAATAATTGTAATGTAATGAACACATAATCCAGAAAAAAGATTTTTTATGATCACAGGAAATTTTAAAAATGTAATTGTAACTTAAATTTTTTGTTGTAGAGATATTTTATATAATTGAAATACTTTTAAGCATAAAAACATGTTTTTAAAAAATATTAAGAAATATTAAAATATGCATTAGGAATGATATACTGGGAGGGAAAGGAGCAGCAGAAATGCTGAGCTAACGAAGGGGAAAAAAAGATGTAAATTTGACTATAAAAGAAGAACCAAATGGATAAAGAAGCTGTGGTACACATACACAATAGAATATTTCTTAGCCATAAAAAAGAATGACTTTGAGTAAGTTCTAGTGAAGTGGATGAACCTAGAGCCTGTTAAATAAAGTAAGTCAGAAAGAGAAAAACACAAATAGTATATTAATGCATATATATGAAATCTAGAAAATGGCACTGTTGAACCGATTTGCAGGGAAGGAATGGAGACACAGATGTAGAGAATGGCCTTGTGGACACAGTCGGGGACAGGGAGTGTGAGAGGAATGGGGAAAGTGGCATCAACATATGCACACTATCAGGTGTAAGATGGATGGCCTGTGAGAAGTTGTTGTGCAGCACAGGGAGCCCAGTCTGGTGCTCCATGATGACCTGGAGGGATGTGATGGAGGGAGGGGAGGAAGGCCAGGGAGGGAGAGGATGTATGTATAACTATGGCTAATGCATGTTGCTATATGACAGAAACCAATACAACATTGTAAGAATAAGAAACAAAAACCAGAAGAACCTATTAGTGTATTTTCAAAATGCACAATGATAGTTACCAAATTGCTATGGCATTTAGATTCAATCAGGTATATTTAAGGAGGTTTTAACTTTTTACATAGTAATTTTTGCAGTACTCTAGAAATTCTATCCTTTGCAATTAGTTAGACATAACAAATTTTGGACACCCACTGAAAAATAACCAATAGGGTACATAGTTTTTAAAAATTCAGAAGTAAATAAGGGAAAAGATTTGAAAATTGATGAATTCAAGTATCTGAAGAAGTAAATCTTAAATTCTATTTCTACACAGTCTTCATAGTTTCAGGGTCAGGTGCAGATAGCTGTCTTAAGGATCTTGGTTTCAGTTGTCTAGGAGAATGTATACTTTTACAAATTATATTTAAAATGTAAGAAATCCGAGAAATGATATGACTAATGTCAACTGGTTTACTGACAGTGACACAAAGTGAAATGGGACTTTACAATTGCCATTCATGACATCAGCTTCAAAATATCCCTCTAGTACATTGACCAGGCTGGAGTGTGTGTGTGTGTGTGTGTGTGTGTGTGTGTGCAAGCGCCTGTGGTGTGTGTATGTGTGTGTGTATTACAGAAAAGTTCCTTCCTGAAGAAACTCTATCAATGAGGAGTTTGGCAAAAGAAATGAAATTCATTAGTAATTAGAGAAAATAATGAGAGCAAACTTTAAACCATTATATTAGCAAAAATGAGAATGTTACCTAGGACTAAATATTGCAATGGTATAGAGAAACTGAGATCTTAGTATAGAACAGTTAAAGTGTGGTAGGGCAGCTGTTCCATAGGGCAATTCAGCAGTACTTTGATTAAATAGAAGAAACATTAAGACCCAGCAATTCTATTCTTAGAGAGATATTCCAGAAATATTCCTAAAAGGAACATGTATGAGGATGTTAGTGACAGAACTATTTACAATAGCAAGGAGTTGAAGACAATATAGGTGCTTGTCACTGGGGAATGGATAAGTAAACTGAAAACTAAGCAGAAGTTGGAAGTAACAAACAAGATAGATGTCTACACATAAATATAGGTGGATCTTAGAAACACTGAAAAATTGAGCAAAGGAACAAGGTCTATACCAGTATATCATACAAACAAAAATTACATACATATTATCAAATAACAAAGAAAGGCCAAGGAACTGTTCAGAGAGTTAAAGACTAAAGAGACATGAGCAAATGCAACAGAAACTAGACTGGAAGAGGGAAAGGTTAAAAAAAGCACTGCTGAGACAACTGAGGAAATTTGAATATGGATTACATATCAGATAATAATAGTGTATAAATGTTAAAACTAACTTGATAATCATACTGTGGTTATGTAAGAGATTGTTTTTTCTTCTTAGGAAAGGTACTGAAATATTTAGCGATAGGGGCATGTCTTCAACTTATTTTCAGATAGTACAGAAAAAAATACACGTACATATACAAAAAGAGAAAGAAATGTTGCAAAATATTAATAATTAAAAAATATGACTCAAGGACATATGGGAACTCTTTCTACTATATCATTTTCTCCATAACTTTGCAAACATTTCAAACTTAAAAAGTTAAAAAATAAACAGACATATATAAAACAATCTGCAATATTTTGCAAGGATACAGATGATTTCAAATATGCTAAGTCACTTCAGTCATGTCTGACTGTTTGTGATCCCATGGACCGTAGTCTACCAGGCTCTTCTGTCCATGGGGATTCTCCAGGCAACAATACTGGAGCAGGTTGCCATTCCATTCTCCAGGGTATCTTCCCGACCCAGGGATCCAACCCTCATCCTTTATGCTTCCTGCACTGGGAGGTGTTCTTTACCACTAGTGCCACCTGGGGAGCCCAAATATAGGTATCAAATTTATTAAAGGAAAGAGGGAAGAAATGGGAATGAAAACGGGAATACGGAAATACACATTTACATATATTAAAACAGGGCTTCCCTGGTAGCTCAGCTGATAAAGAATCTGCCTGCAATACAGGAGACCCCAGTTCGATTCCTGGGTTGGGAAGTTCCCCTGGAGAAAGGATAGGCTACTCATTTCAGTATTCTTGGGCTTCCTTCGTGGCTCAGATGGTTAAGAATCCAGCTGCAATGTGAGAGACATGGGTTCGATTCCTGGGTTGGAAAGATGCCCTAGAGGAGGGCATGGCAACCCACTTCAGTATTCCTGCCTAGAATCCCCATGGACAGAGGAGCCTGGTAGGCTATAGTCCATGGGGTTGCAAAGAGTTGGATACAACTGAGTAACTAAGCACAACACATATTAAAACAAGAAGGGTTCTTGCTGGGACTGATAATGATGATGTGCCAAGATCTAAGGAAAGATAGATAAATAGATATAAAATAAACTCAGCTCCGTGTTCTTGAGGTAAATAATAATTTAAAAAAAAAAAAAAAAGGAGAGTTAGTGAATCTGGTGCCCACTCCACTGAAAGAATAGTGATAGGAAGAGAACATTATCATGGTTGGTTTTATGTGTTTAATAAAATACTTCAGATTAGGTAATGATTGTCATTTGTTTGACAGAGAGAGATAAAGACACATAGAGGTAGAGAGAGAGAAATGAGAGAGACGCTCTTGTAATTTCCCACATTTTGTTGAGTATGATAAGTCTGCAAGGCTTGTTCTTAACCCAGGCCCCAGGACATTCCTCAGAATAACTTTGAGAAATGAGGTTACATCTCCCTGGACAAATAGCAGGTTTACTTATTACTTGTCATAAAAGTATTGGGCTTCCCAGGTGGCCCTAGTGGTAAAGAACCTGTCTGCCAGTGTAGGAGACAAGAGACTCAGGTTTAATCCCTGGGTTGGGAAGATCCCCTGGAGAAAGAAATGGCAACCTACTCCAGTATTTTCTTGCCTGGAGAATCCCAAGGACAGAGGAGCCTGGCTACAGTCCATAGGGTTGCAAAGAGTTGGACATGACTGAAGCAACTTAGCTCACATAAAAGTATTAGATTCCCCAAGCTCACTGTTTCTCAGTTTTGATATAAACCCACTACTTGTGTGGCATTTATCTGAGGCCATACTGTGCTGCCCATGTGTGATTTTGGGTTCCTTCCAAAAGGAAACAAAATAAATATGCTAATGCTTATACTACTTGCTGTGCTTAAGTGCCTGATCCAGAAACTCATGCCTTTTGCTAGCATCCATACAACAGTAATAAGCTAACTTACTGGCTGATAAGTAAGGCAAAAACAAATCGCCAATCCAATGATAGAGGCTTGTACTTGATTAGGATAACATCGTTAGGAAACAGAAACCCACTCCAGTGTTCTTGCCTAGGAAATTCCACAGACAGAGGAGGCTGGTGGGCTACAGGCCATAGGGTTGCAAAGAGTCACACGACTTAGTGACTAATAACAAGGATAGCATAGCCAATTATGGAAAGCTAAGCTAAGTAATCTTGATGCTGGGAGGGATTGGGGGCAGGAGGAAAAGGGGACGACAGAGGATGAGATGGCTGGATGGCATCACCGACTCAACGGACGTGAGTTTGAGTGAACTCCGGGAGATGGTGATGGACAGGGAGGCCTGGTGTGCTGCGATTCATGGGGTCGCAAAGAGTTGGACATGACTGAGTGACTGAACTGACAAGTAATCCTGAAACCAAAGTACTCCAAAATTATTATTCTTAACTTTTCAGAAAATTAAGTACAAAATCTATTTAAAAAAAGTAGGCTTTTTGCTTCCTTTCTTTCCCAGGAAATAAATTGTTTGATGAACATTTTCAGCTCAACCTCCCCCAGGCGATACAAATGAAAGACTAGGAATTTCCTTTCTCATATCTTAGTACTTCTGATTGTATCTCAAAAGTTTAAAGGACACTTATTTCTACACTGCGAGTAAAAAGTTTTCCCTTTTCCTCTAATATATCACTCAAAAGCAATAAAAAAATGGGAAAAAAGAAACATAAACTCCACATTCAATGAAAAGTAGAAAACTTGTAAAACCATAAACCACCATGACATAATGTATGTGGAAGGATGACTAAAGACAGAAAAATCAAACAGCAATGAAGAAAGACACACAGAGGGGACAGTAATAATTGATCTAAGCTAAAACGAGTAGAGCATGTTCTCCAAAGTTAAGTGCAACAACCTGAGGGACAGAACCAACAATACTTTCTTATAAACAGCTGGAATAAGGGTGCAAACTGTTGGAATATACACCCTTATTCTAGTTGTCAGAAGAGTAGATGGGGCTGACTGGGGAGTAAGTCAAACCATATTTGTAGGAATCAGTCTATCAGTGAGAAAAGGTGAAAGAGAGATTCTATCTTGCCAGTAGTTATCAAAAAAAAAAAAAAATACAGGGTTAAAGAATTTCAGTCGTGCAACACTGTATATCATTAATACATTTCTGTTGACAAAGTAGCTCTGGTCCCTCTGCAACATAACCTTCTACAAGTAGTTCATCCAGAAAAATCAAACTCATTCAAAGATGTGTGGTTCAAAAGGAAAAAAGAAGTGTGTCTACAAATATATTAAATATTTAAAAGAAAAAAAAGAATAGGCAAGTACAAAGAGAAGATGAAGGACATCTGGCAGAAAAAAATATTGCTACAGAAAAGATAAAAATTGGACACATATGAACCCAAACTTAACAAAGCCATCATTTCAGAAAAATAAGAATTCAACATAGAGATACAAGTAATCAGGGAAGATATGGTAAGACAAGAGATGAAAACATGAACTGTCAGAGGGAATAAATGGAGGAGGGGGAGAATAAAACTATTACAAGAAAAAGGCCATGCTGAGGTAGCAAAAAGAAAAACAGGCAACTGCTAAAAATATTCCTCACAGAAGTAAAAAGAGCAGAGTTTAAAAGGATCAAAGTAAAAGAATCCAATACATGTATCACTATTATTCCCAAAGAGAAGAATCAAAATAATAAACACTAAGAAAAGTGATTTAAAAGTACAAGAAAACTTTCAAGAAATAAAAATGGCTCAAATCTCATCAAATGTGAATTATTCTACATCCTAGGAAAAACTGACACAGGTGCATCCACACTACATCACATCCTAGTAAAATTACTGGACATCAAAAATGAAATATATTTGGGGCAACACAGGGCAAAAGATCAAATTACCTGTAATAGTAAAATAATCAGATTAACCTCAGATTTCTCCATGGTGACATTTAACACAAGCGCACAATAGGAAAAGTGCCTAGGAAAAGTCTTGCATCCAGCCAAACTGAGTATAAAGTCATTTTGAATAAGACCGCAAGAAACAGAGGTCTTATGAATTATTCTTATAACAACTGCTTCAAGATAAACTTCAGCTTTGTTTAAAAATAATGTAAAGGTGTGATGGTTTATTGACTCTGAGTTTTATAGCAGGCAATATATACAACGCATGTGAAATTAGTCACCAGTCAGATTAACTCCCTTATCATATTTCTTAATCATATTTTCTTGTTTGTTGTTTTATTTTTCTGGAGAAGTTAATTTTATTCTCTTATGTTCATAATATATGATATGAGGGAATAAAACATACATTATACATAAATTATAAAGCAAACATCCATGATATCTCCACCGAATTTAAGAAACACACATTTTCAGAATAATAAGAACTTGTCTCCTGTACTCACCTTAACAGTTATATCCTTCTTTTTACCCTGAGAGAGAACCACTATCCTGACTTCTGGGGTAATCATTCCCTATGCAACTCTAAACAATATATGTTAACTTTGCCTGGCTTTGAAATCTATACAAGTGGAATCACAGTGCACATATTCTTTTATAACTTGCTTCTTTTATTCAACAATCTGTTAGAAAGCATCATCTCGGCTGAGCTGTCTAGCTACACACACCATTCATTTTCACTGCTATATAGATTTCCACTGTAAATACACCATTTAATTATCCATTCAGTGATGAAGAATTTGCTGTAGTTCCTGATATGGGGCTACTATGGACAATGCTGCTATGAGGATTCTTAAATATCCTGGTCACATATGTAAGAATATCTCTACAACAGCTTCTTAAATTTTTGGTATCCTTTACACTCTTAAAATTATCAATGACCCCAAAGACCTTTTGTTTATGAGGTTGTGTGTAGTGATATTTATTATAATAAAAATTAAAACTGAGAAAAATTTTAAAGTTATTAATTCATTTTAATAATTAAATGATTAGATTCATTAATAACTCAATACATGCTAACATAAATAACCACTTTAATTTTAAAAATCTTCTAAAACAGAAGAATGTCACAGAGAATAATAGCATTTTTTAATTATATTTTTGTTAATCTCTTTAGTATTTGGCTTATTAGAAGACAACTGGATTCACATATTTGATTCTTCATTCAATCTATTGTAGTCTTTTGGTTTGGTGAAGTATATGATGAAAATTTGGCCTTACATTAACATATAGTTAGAAAAGGAAAGAGTATTTTCATTAGTCCTTTCAGATAATGGTAGTGTTTTTTGATTCTACAATAAAACTTGACAACTAGAAATTTCTTAAAAAGTTTAGTTGCAATGCAGATTCTGAAACCGTTATCAATGATCTCTTTGTATCCTGTTTCATCAATTATCACCAATCGCACTGGAAAAGTCTTTAAGTATTAGGAAGCTGTCAGGCTCACAGTGACAGAACTTTTATTAAATTTGAATTTTCGCTCAAAAATGTTCAAATTTTATCATTGGCAATAAACAGGATTGGTTGTTTTCCTTGAATAGTAAGCTCTTTTGTTCATTTTTCAAGTGAATTTCCGCTAACCACCCATAGTTTTTCATTTGTTCTTTTAAATAAAAATTGTGTTCCAGGAAAAAGCAGCTAGTTCATCTCAAACAACTGCACAAGCGCTTTTCATTACAACAACCAACAGACCAAGACATGAAGCAAAAGGAGGTTTACATACTTCCCATTTTGTGAAACAGATGATTTGTTAAAAGACATGCACTTAAGGGTCATGATTTAATAAAATTAATAATTCTTCTGCTTCATCAAAGATATTTTTAAGTGAAACTGGAGTGATGGTAACAAATACAATGACTATTAGTATGGTTGCCTAGATTCAAGCTAAAGTGCCAGTACATACTCAACACTGTTTTTGTACAATCAGAGGAAACAAAAAAAAAAGTCTTAGTATTATCATGAAAGAAAAAAAGAATACAAAAAAAAGAGGGAGTTAGAAGATGTTCTTGACACAATCGAGAGTTGGAAAACTGACCAAGGAAAAGAGGAAAAGAGACAGTGATAAAAAGACATGTTCCTTCAAAAGAGAAGACTGTTTTCATTATCAATGTATCCATAATACATTATATATTTGGTAAATATAGCAGCTGCTCAGTAAATCTCTGGAATCAAATAAATTGTACATCAATGAGAGAGTACATACTGATCAACTGTGAACCATAACAGACATAATTTGTGAAGTATCATACATTTATACATCCCTTGATGGTGAATAATATACTGAAAGTACGTACTATCATATAAGCAGTAATAAATGGGCTAGAGGGCAGGTTTCAGGTCAAAATAAATGGCATCATCCGTCAGAGACAAGGTGATTGCTATATAGAGACCAAGAGATATGCAATAAAGGTTACTCATTAAGTTTCTGTAACTGAGGAGTCTATCGTACATATTAATCTATTGTTATACATGCTTTTCTCAAATGTAAGTACATAGTTTTCTATGCAAATGATATTTTTTCATTTGAAACTATATTTAAACTTCCCCTTTCTATGATAGACAGATACAAAGAGATATATCTTAGGAAAGAATGTCTTATGTTTTAAGATATATACAAGGCAGCTCATTTGTGGTTACATTTTATGTCATTTCACCATATATTATATGACCATTTAACAGTGCAAAAGTAATACAACGTGTGTGTGTGTGTGCGCATGCGCTCAATCCTGTCTGATTTTTTGTGACCCTACAGACTCTAGCCCACCAGACTCCTCTGTCCATGGAATTTTCTAGGCAAGAATATTGGAGGCTGCCATTCCTACTGGCAGGCTGCCATTTCCTACTCCAGGGCATCTTCTCAACCCAGGGATCAAACATGCATCTCTTGTAACACAAAATAACAATTTACTTTTGATTCTGGTACACAATTAATACTGGTTCTTTTGGAAGATTTGTAAAAATGAAAAAGCGTAAATACAGACTGCTGAGTAAAAATTTAATACGCATTGTCAGGATTTCTTCTAAAAATCAAAACAGATGTTTTCAAACCTAACAGAAAATCTATATAGCTAAGGAAAATCTTAAAATGCTTAATTCAATTTTTTGTCTAAGCAGTTAATTTTGCCATGTTGCTAATATATTAACATCATTGTTCTTTTTAGAAAACCATGGTACTTTAAACTCTGCTTTTCATTTTATTAAATATAAATTCTCCACTAAAATAAGTAGATGACTACTCAGTTCTTCAAAAATATAACACATTTACAACTACAAAAAGAATAGTTTCCTAACATTTTCAATATGATTAAATTTCTCTTCAGAAAGTGATGAAATAATTATAGTCTAAATTGTGACAATTATAAAATCTCAAAACTACATCTTCTCATTGTAGCAGAAAAATACAAAGGCACAAAGGGACATCTTTCTTTACAATTATTTTCCATTTATTCTCTTTGATCTGTTCTTAGTCATAACTGATCTTGGCTACGAATCACTTGTTATAAAAAAGCAAAGATGAAATTTAAGGGATGTATTCAGAAACTTCTCTACCCACATCTGGCAAACATTTTTAGATTTAACAGCTACCCACTAGGATAGCTATTACCATTTGTTCATGTGTTTTCTAAAACAGAGTTTGGAATTCACTTCTACTTTTGGGCTTTATATACAATTTACTAAACTAAGTGAACTCAAGATTCTGAACTTATTTAGGAAGATATTTAACAAGCAAGGTACCTAAAAGAATCTAGGACCTAGACTCTTTTCCACATGTGTAGAAAGCAATGTTCACATTTAGTATAAACATTTCTGAGTTGAAAGTTAGATTTCTAAAGCCAATGATATCACTATAATGCATTTACATCTTTTCTACTTCTACTTCACACTCTTTTCCTGTCATTAACTGCAAAGAAGCTAGGGGTCAGAGGAAACAAGCTATCTGAGACATACTAAGATCTGGGGCAAGGTGTGTCCATGTACGTGCATTTGTTTGTGTGCATGTGCAGTGAAAGGTAGGGAAGACAGAAAACCATGGCAAAGATAGGGAAGGCAGCTGAAACAAGGAAACCTCTGTTGTTATAATCTTCCATGTACTATGAGCGAAATGTAACTGAATTCGTTTATGGCAGCTGAAATTTATGTCAACCGATTAGTACAATCGTGTCTGCCTACAAATTCATTCTTTGTTTTTCTTGCAAAATGAAAAGAGTGCCTTATCAAAGTTCTTAAAGTTGACAGTGACTGAATTCTACTTCAGTAGGTTTAATATTTATATAACACTATTCCGTCCTGTAATTCTAGACATTTAATTCAGTAATTACCTGATTGGTTTTACCTACTTTTTGTATTACTGCATGTCATAGCAAAGACTTAATTATTGAAATAATTAAATTTGTTAGAATTATAAGAACTTTTCTTAAAAAATCTTAATGTTACTATCATTGTTTTAGCTATTATTGGGAGTATGTCTGCATATGTGACGGCCTATATATTAAAATACATATTGTATTAATATATATAACACATACATATATATATATATATGTATGTGTACATATGTGCATGTATGCATATGTAGACAGGCAGTTAACATAATTTTGGCTTCTTCCTAGCCCTGACAGTTATGGAGTAGTATTTTAATAATAATAGCAATATGTTCTAATTTGAAATATATAAAAATTTTATAGTAGATTTATAAAATCTAATACAAATAGGAAGAAACAGGTATATTATACCATACATGGTATTACTAGTTTAGGTAAATAACAATGGCACCATACAGCTCTAGAGTTTAATCAACTGACAGAGTAAAATGTTTGTCATCTTCCATTGAAAAAAATATTTCCATGTTAGAAAAAAAATAAGTTCATTGCTTTTCCCAAAGGGTGTAAAACCTTAAAGGAACCACAACATTCATTTTAGAGTTAGACCTTGTAATATGAACATTTATCATTCAATCATTCATTCATTCATTAACAATTATTGACAGAATGCCTATTACCTCACATTAAAGTACTATTTACCTCAGTCCCTATTACCCAATACATCATGTCTGGCTTTAAATAAACAATGGCAAGTCATGCTGAAACACAGTCAAAATGGAAAAAATAATCATCAAAACTAGACTCAGATATTATACAAATTTTGGAACTAACAGAATGGGAATTAAAGATAATTATAATTAATATTTAAGGGCTCTAATGAAAAAAGTAGCCAATATAGAAGAAAAGATAGGTAACAGGCAGAAAGATGAAACTCTAAAAAAAAAAAATCAAAAGAAAATCTAGAAACCAAAACCAGTGTAATAGACATGTAGAATTCCTTTGATGATCTCATAAGTAGACCAGACTAACTGAGGAAATAATCAGTGAGCCTGATGACAGCTCAATAGAACCTGCCAAAATTGAAATACAGAGAGAAAAAAGAATGAAAAAGATGCCCCCCCCCAAAACAGAATAAAACATCCATGAACTCTGGAACAATATCTGAAGGTATTACATGTATGTAATGTAAATACCAGAAATAGAATAAAGAAAGACTACAGTCGAATAAATGTTTGAAGTAATGACCAAGCATTTTCCAAAATGAGCTGATACCAACAACAGACTCAGGAAGTTCAAAGACTATCAAACAGGATAAATATTTTTAAAAAATCGATATCTACTTATATTGACTCAAATTGAAGAAGACAAAAGACACAAAATCTTAAAAGAAGTATCTTGTAGAGTACAAGGATAAGAATAGCAGCGATTTTTCATCAGACATCATGCAAATTCTATATCCAGTAAAATTATTCTTCAAAAGCTCTGAAGGATAAATACTTTCTCAAACAAAAACTGAAGGAAGCTATTATCAGTAGACCTGTACTGAAAGAAATGTTAAAAGAAGTGCTTCAGGGAAAAGGAAAATTAAATAAATTAATTAATTAAAAATAAATATATATATAAATTTTATATAAAATTTTTATGCTAAAACTCAAGAGAAACCATTAAAATTTTTAAAGGAACCATAATTGATAAGCTATGAGAAGAGTTAAATTGAAACCATGTAAAATGCTCAATTAAAACCAGAGAAAGGAGAAAAAGATAAGGAAAAGAAACAAACTGCAACGAAGAGAAAAGTTACAAAAATAGTAGATATTAATTCAACTATACTGATAATCACTTTAAATATAAATGGTTTAAATACATCAATTAAAAGAGAGAAACTATCACGATGAATAAAGATATAAGAACCAATTATATACTGAATTTAAGAAATCCACTATAAATATAAAGACCCAGTGAAGCTAAAGGGATGGACATACACAAAAACCTTGCTCACATGAATCAAGAGAAAACTGGGGCAGCTATATTAATTTTAGACAAAGAACACTTCAGAAAGGAGAAATTCTCAGGATAAAAATATTAAATAATAATTTAGAGATCATTTCTCTAAGGAGACAAAAAACTTAACAAGAATGTATGCATTTAACAATAGTGTCAAACATTTGAGTCAAAACTGATACAATTTGAGTCCCAACTGATACAAAAGTATAGGGAAACACACAAATCCATCACTATAATTGGAGACTTAAACATCCCTTTCCCAACAATTGATAGATCAAACAGGAATAAAAAATCAGTAAGGATACAGTTGACCTGAACAGCACTATCAACTGGATCCAAAGAAGAGACATACACAGGGCCAACAAGTACTTGAAAAGATGCTCACATCACTAATCACCTGGGAAAATCAAAACCACAATGAGATATAATTTTACATCTGTTAGAATGGCTAACAAGAGATTACAAGTACTGGCAAGGATGTGGAGAAAAGGGAACTACTTCGCACTGTTGGTGAGAATGTAAACTGGTATAGCCACTATGGAGAATAGTATTAAGTTTTCTCAAAAAAATTGAAAACAGAACTATCATATGATCCAGCCATCCCACTTCTGGATATGTAGTCAAAAGAAATAAAATCACTATTGCAAATAGATACCTAAACTCTCATCTTCATTGGAGTATTACTCACAATAGCCATATGAAAGCATACCAAGTATCCACCAATGAATGAATGGATAAAGGAAATGTGATACACATCCCCTCTCACACAGTGGAATATTATTCAGTCATTAAAAAGGAAATTCTGCCATTCCCTTCTGTACAGCAAAAGAAACAATCAACAAAATAAAAGGGACTCTATGAAAGGAAGAAAATATTTGCAACATGGATGAAACTTGGGGCATTATGATAAGTGAAATAAGTCAGATAAAGACAAATACTGTTTGATCTCATGATATATGTGGAATCTAAAAAAGCTGAACTCATATAGAGTAGACTGGTGATTGTCAGGGGATTGGGGTCTGGGAGAAATGGGAAGATGTTGTTCAAAGTGTACAAACTTCCAGTTATGAGATGAATAAGTTCTGGGGGTCTCAGGAAAGCATGGCTGACTATAGTTAATAAAACTGTATTGTATGGGCTTCCCTTGTGGCTCAGCAGTAAAGAATCTGCCTGCAATGCAGGAGATGCAGGAAACACAGGTTTGATCTTTGTGTTGGGAAGATCTCCTGGAGGAGGCATGGAGACTTCCATGGACAGAGGAGCCTGATGGGCTACAGTCCACAGATAGGATCGCACAGAGTTGGACACGACTGAAGCAACTTAGCACGCATGTAAGCACTGTATTGTATACTTGAAACTTGCTAACAGAATCAGTCTTAAATATTCTCACCATACCCACACAAAGAAGCAATTATATGATGTGCTGGATCTGTTAACTAACCTTATCATGGTAATCATTTCGTAATATATATGTGTATCAAATCACCACGCTGTACACCTTAAACTTATACAATGTTATATGTCAATTATATCTCAATAAAGCTGGAAAAAAAGGAGAAAACACAAATTACAAATATCAAGAGTAAATGATGAAATGTCATTATTTATATTATAGACATTAAAAGAGACAATAATAAGAATAACTGTAAAACAAAATTGGTAATTTTGCTGAAATAGTCAAATATGTTGAAAGACAAAGTTAACCCCCCCAAAAAAAGACTCAAAGATTTAAATAAATATGTTATCTCACATCTAATTTAAAAATTAAAAATTAATAATAGTCCTACAAATGAAATTCCAGGCTCAGATGGCTTCATTGATAAAGTCTATTAAACATTAAAAATGAAATAATATCAAACATGTACACAAACTCTTCTAGAAAACAGAACACTTCTTAATTCAGTTTATAAGACTAACTTCATTCTGATACCACAACTAGTCAAAGAAATTAAAAGAAAGCTACAAACCAACATTTTTTTCACAAATTGAACTGAAATAACTGGATCTTCATATGAGGAAGAAGTGGAATTTCAACCCTTACTTCACATTATACAAAAAAAGTTAACTCAAAGTACATTATAGATCTTAATATAAAAGCTAAAAGTATAAAACTGAGACAAAAATATTGAAGAAAATCTTCACAATCTTGAAGTAGACAAAGATTTCTTAGGACACAAAAACACAAACCATACAAAAAATATAAATAAGATTTCATCAAAATTTTAAAATTCTACTTTTCACAAGACATTATTAAAAAATGAATGACAAGCAAAAGACTTGGAGAAAATATTCACATTGCATATATATGATAAAGACTTTTATCCAGAACATATTGAGAATTCTTGCAGCTCAATAAGAAACACCTCAGTTTTTTTTTTTTTTTTCCAAATGGGAAAAGAATTTGAGTAGCCATTTCAGAAGATAATAAATAACAAATATGCACATGAAAAGATGTTTATCATCACTATTTATCAGAAAATAGATAATTAACTAATTAAAGCCACAATGAGATACCACTAAAATGTGTAATGGGTAAATCAAAAAGACATAATAATAAATGTCAGCAAGGATCTGAAGTAACTGGAACTCCCATAGATTGCTAGCAGGAATGCAAAATAGCCATTTTGAATTAGAGTTTGTTTATTATAAAGTGAAACTAACATATACCATTCTACTAGCAGGACTACCCAAGAGAAATGAAACCATTATGTCCATACACATTCTTATACACCAAATCTATTTAAAATAGCTCCAGACGAGAAATAGCCTAAAATGTGATGTATGCTATTATGATATGGAATATTCTTCACAAAAAAAAGAACTATCTATATATACAACAACATGAAATGAATCTCAAAACCTGTGCTGAGGGAAGAAAGCTAGTCACAAACAGGTACCCACTACATGAGTCTACTTAAAACTACAGGAAACTATAGGAAAGACAAGTTTAATCTATAAAGATAGAAATTAGATCTGTGGTTGTCCGGGCCCAAGAAAAGCTGTAAGAGTGTGGAGACTGACTGTAAAAGGGAGCAGAGGGACTTTTCTCAGGTAATATTCATGTTGATATCATGATTGCGGTGATGGGTACACGGTTATATACATTTGTCAAAATTCATCAAACTGTACACAAAATGGATGCATATTTATTGTATACAAATTATACCTAACCATTTTAAAACTTACTTATGGGAAAGCAAACACTTTGAAAAAACAGAATACTTAACTCATTTTATAAGACTAACACTATTTTGATACCAAAATTAGACAAAGGCATTCAAGTACCAACTACCTTAGTGTATGTTTATTATTAGCCTTCTATCAAGAAAACACAACACTTGTACACATTGCTACATTTAAAATGGATAACCAACAAAGACCTACTGTGTAGCACAGGGAATTGAGCTCATTATGTAACAACCTAAACTGGAAAAGAATTTGAAAAAGAATAGTCATATGTATATGTATAACTCAATCACTTTGCTGTACACCTGAAACTATCATAACATTTTTAATCAAGTATACTCCAATATGAAATAAAAAGTAAAAATATATATATATATATATATATACATAAAGAAAAAATAAAGTCTCCATGTATTATATATCCACCAAAAAAAGAAAAAACATTTAAAGATATTTAGGGGGTTTCCATGGTGGCTCATTGGTAAAGAATCTACCTGGCAATGCAGGAGACACAGGTTCGATCCCTGGTCAGGGAAGATCTCACATGCCACAGAGCAATGAAGCCCGTGTACCACAACTATTGAGCCTGTGCTCTAGAGTCCAGAGGCTGCCACTACTGAGCCTGCACGCCACAATTACTGAAGCCCGTGAGCCCGAGAACTTAAGATCTGCAACAAGAGAAGCCACTGCGATGAGAGACCCAAGCACAACTAGAGAGTAGCCCTTACTCACCACAACTAGAGAAAAAGCCCGCATGCAGCAACAAAAACCCAGCATAGTCAAAATAAATAAATAAAATTATTAAAAAAATAAAATTAAAGATATGTAGGTATTTGCAGCAGGAGAGGGGAAGTTTGAATAAAGAGAACAATAATAACAGCTTCCTAACAAAAGTTTTTGTTTACAAAAATTTACAGTTTTATCCTGAAGTCTTGCTACATTTTTCCTTCTTTAAAAAAATGCATCTCCTAACCAATCTTCTTTAAAAAGTATATCTCTGCTGGAGACCAAATATTGATACTGATTTCCAAAAGCAAGACTTATATATCCCTGCAGCTTTCAATACAACTTTCAACAATTCTTCCAAAATTAGAATTATAGTTCACTCAATTGCTATTAATTAATAAATGAGTTAAGTCAAATCTAAAAGTTTTATGATTGCAAAACCTGTTCATTTTTTGTGAAAAAAATCAGACATATATAATAGTAGAGTAGCATAATGAACTGTCATCCCAGCCACATATCATTAAGATTACAAAATTCAAAATGTTATTATTTTTGTTTCATCTTTCTCTTTTCTTCTTCTGTTAACAAGCAAATCTCAGATGTCCTGCTACTTGAATTACATACACTTCAACATATATCTCTAAAAAATATTGATTTCTTAAAAGATTTCTATTTAAGATTATCTGTGTTTGTACAATATATTATATAGCTTTCTCAATATATACATGCCTGGTTGAATTCTTGTGAATTCTCTTCAACATAATTTTTTTCAATTTCTAAAGCCTATGCTGCTAAGTCGCTTCAGTCGTGTCCGACTCTGTGTGACCCCATAGACGGTAGACCACCAGGCTCCCCTGTCCCTGGGATTCTCCAGGCAAGAGTACTGGAGTGGGTTGCCATTTCCTCCTCCAAGGCATGAAAGTGAAAAGTGAAAGTGAAGCTGCTCAGTCCTGTCCAACCCTCAGCGACCCCATGGACTGCAGCCTTCCAGGCTCCTCCGTCCATGGGATTTTCCAGGCAAGAGTACTGGAGTGGGGTGCCATTGCCTTCTCCAAGCCTATGGCAGTTACATAATTAATAAAAAAAAAAAAAATCAAATAAGACTGTTTTCTCTAAGGTTTCATTAAGTGTTGATAGCTTGTGGCCTGTGTTAAAGCCAGACATATTTAAATAAAGCATACAGATCAGTTTTTCATTTGACAAAGAAGCTGATTTTTTGCTTGCATACGGGAATGAACATGGTCTAGTCTTAGCTATCCACTGCTGTTTAAAATATACCATCCCCATATAAGTATGTGTGTGTGGTCGGTCATGTCCGATTTTTTGTGACCCCATGGACTGTAGTGTCAACAGGCTCCTCTGTCCATGGGATTTTCAGGCAAGAATACTGGAGTGGGTTGTCATTTCCTTCTCCAGTACATAAGTATACCCTGGGTGCAAAACCATATTCTATTAATACTCAGCCTAAAAATTAGTACAAAATATTCACAGTCTAGTAACACAGTAGAGGCACTTCTCACTAATTCATGGTCAAAGATTTTTCATAATCACTAACATTTACCTTACTAAATGATAAAAATGATAAAAACTTTTGTCTTATACTCTATATAGAGCACATTATACTCTGAAAAGTTCCTGATATATTTAACATATTATTTTGTTTCAGCACTTTATTTTAAGAATGACATGAGTTGTACCAGAGTTGACTTGCTAAATTCCTTAAAGTTCAACCCTACGATCTTAGAAGCAAGTAAAAGAATTTTCATCCATGAATAGGGGGTATGTTTAGCACATCCTAACTAGTTGTCTGAAGATAAAGGGATAAGGGGATAGAGATATAGGAATCAACACGGAAAAGCATTTTGTGGATTTCCCCCCAATTTTCCCTCACGTTATCAAACAAGAATTAGCTGCGAAATACTTACTCCAAGGCACATACATCTTAAGAGGTATATTCTACTTCTCTTTTACATTTCTTCTACATAAGGTACAAACCATTCATCTTAGGAAGAATTACAAGGAATTATCCATAAGGTCAACAAAAAAATCTAATAAGCTTATAGTAGCTCAGTTAGAATCTAATAAAAAATACAAAAGAGATAAACCCTCACCTTGCCTATTTAAGTGCATATAAGAACGGGGCTTGTAATGCATATGTTGACATTGACTAACTTGTGGTTGCATGAGGTAATAGTGCCCTCATTGACACATTATTCATCTGCTGCATGTTACTTGTCCTAACCTTTCAAGTTAATTGAACCTAAAAGACCCTATTAAATTCAGTCTGGTTGCATAAGATTATGACAGTCATTAATAAGTCAGATTTTTAAGTGAGTTCAAGATAAACTGCCTGGTTAAGAGGGCTCTTCCCTTTTGTTTCCCTGCTGTTTATTGCAATGGAAACTAGAATACCAATATTTTTAGGGCTTCATTAAAAGTGTAATACTGACTTTCCTTGTGTCTGAATTAAGTCAGGTTTGAAACTTGTTGGTTACTTGAATTCACACATAAATCAATACCAATGTGGTAAAATTTTAATTGCAACTTTCAAAGTAATGCAGGAGACTGACCCAATTTTACTCTTCACTTACGGAAAAAAAAAATGAATTACAGATTTATCTCAGGAATGACCTCTGAGGCAAGTATACAATAAACATTCATTTTGTTTGTTCTTTTCCCCCATCCATTTTTCTACCAAAAAAAGCAGACTGTAAAAAATTTAAGGCATACAAACAACATCAGAAGTTCTTGCAAATAGCCTGCTTCTTTTAGTTTAAAATGTTTGACTATCCTTTTAAAGCATTCAAACTTCTCTTCCTCCACATCAGCAAGCTTTTACATTTACTGTTGCCTGTTGCTTGAAATAAAGTAAGGGTTTTATTGCAACTGGGTGGTGGGTTGGGGGAGGGGAAAGTCATAGGATAGTTTTTGGCGCAGATTTATTGAAAACAAATATTAAAAATTCCAGATCCTCCTAAAAAGTAGTGAGAATGATATCTCACTACTCCTCTAATATCAGGGTTTTGTTTTTTACTGACACACAAGTACACCTGAAAATGCAAATTGCACAGCAGTAATTACACAAACTTAGAAAAGGCCATACTCATAGATGTATGAACAGTGAAAAATCAAAGTTCACTTTATGGTAATGATGTCAATCATGATTTTTAAATATATATGTATTGTCACTTTAGGAAATGAAAGATCATTTAAACAATTTGACTGTGAGAAATTGGGTGTTGAGTGGATCATGGTAAAGCTAAATTGTTTCAAACGTATATAAAAAAAACTTAAGTGTACTGCATTCACTACTCTGAGGACACTAATCACTGAATCAGAGAGACTATTTAACAAGTCTCCAATTCTTAAGATGATTTATCCCCAAACCTTAAATGATAACACTCTCTATTGAAATCAGACAAAAAGGCATAAAATATGGTTGAGTACGGGCATTTCACACAGTAGTTATTTATGAATTGCTCAAAAAAGTGGAGCTCTAAAATTTATTTTGATTTTCTTAAACTCACTCACTTGTGACCAATCTCATGTGCAATGGTAAAAGCTGAACCCAGGCCAATGTCTTCATTAATGCTGCAGCTCCTTTCAGGCTCACACATTCCAGCCACAGAGGCCAAGCCTGAATAAACAGAAGGAGACACAAAGGGTCAAGCCAAGGTGTTTCAGTCTTAAAAAGCCCATACTTATAAATGCCTGGATTCTTTTTAATAACCTCCATGCACAGAAGGAGCAGTTGGCAAAAGGTTAACTTTCTAGTCATTTGCAAAATCACTGGGGGGAGTTTCACTTTGCCGGCTAGACATTAATATTTTTTGAACTGCAGTCAGTGCTGGAAAATGTCTAGACTAGGGGTTAGATTTATAAATTTTACTTCTGGTAACTTGGGACCACCTAGTAACTTGAGCCAGAAGAGGGAATTCAAGAAAGCATTTCTATTTTAACATTCTTCAGGCTGTAGAAAGCAAAATATATCCACATTATTTTTCTAAAGAGATCTGTTTAAGTTTAGTGGGTTCATAAAAATATACAAGCAACTTTTTAGTTACCAGAAAAAGGGAATCCCAAACGGTTTTTTAAAATGACATTTTTATAAAAACATAAATGAATGATTCAAAACAGAAAAAAGAACTGTTAAAGATGCGAGGTTTTTGCATTTTTTTAAAAATTTTCTGAAATTAGTCCTGCAAGTGATGCAACAATTTCTTTAAGTATTTTAATGGACAGAAAGTCATTCACACACTCAGTGTGGTTCTCTCCTCTCTCACTCCCCTAAATGAAGTAGAGTTTTAGTAATAAAGCAAAAACTATGGTGTTAATTCACTGATTCTGGTGAAATGTTATGTTACTGAAGGCATTCTTCTCTTGGGAATTTTACTATGTAAAAATTTTAATATTTATTTTCAAATGAATACCATGTTCTGTGATTAGTCCATAACTTTAAAACAGTGCTGAGAAAAAAAAAATATTTGTGTGAAAGATAAAATTTCATGTGTTATAAGGAAATAGATGCCAAGTCATACTTAACACATATATGTAGAATAAAGTGAAGAAAGAGTAAAAAAAAATATTTCATATATTAGGAGTCTACTATCATCACCCAGGTATGAATAATTATCTTCCCATGAAAAGTGATTTCAATCTAATTCAATTAATATTTACTGAATGCAATAAACAATGTTCTGTGCTAGGAACAATATCCCAGTTGCACTAATTTGGAACAGTAAAAGCTATCCAATTCATATTCTTATTGACAAGAAAATTCTAAAATTGCATTTCTATTGTATCCATTAATATGAAATATCAACACTTACTACCATATTGGAACAAAGTTGAGGTTAGTATTGGATTTGCTAAAAGACTGCTTTTTTTACTGTTTTATGTTGGGGGGTAGGCAGGAATTGGGGAAGGAGGTAATTTCTGTTTCACAGAGTTAATAGTGATACCTTTGTTCTGCTCTTCCATTCAACTAGAAGTCTTGGGACTTAAAGAAGAGGAAGTAAAAAGAGAGATTAGTTGGGCAAGATGACCTTATTGTTTTTTTTTTGGTTAATCAAAAAAATTTAATGACTATTACTTCTAAACTCCACAGAGAGAAAAAGAGAGGGAGGGAAAATACAAAAAACTTTGCAGTCCATTATCTTTTTTAAGCTACTGGTTCAATATGACCCATAATATGGGAAAAATAAAGCCACTCTATTTGAATATTGTTGCTCTTTTGAGCTTTATGAAATCTGGTTTAAAAAAACTGCTAATATTTATTGCTAAATTAACATTATTTATATTTCCCAAATATATTATTCAATAGGTTATCTTTTTGTTGTTATTGTTGTTCTTGTTTGGTATGTGCCATATAGCCCTATTTTTAATTGAGAATTCTAAATGACTCCCCAAGGTGTATTTGCAAGCACAGATTTACTTCTGCATCTGCTATAAAATTGTTAGCTCTACTAAAAGAATAATCTAAGAAAGAACAGTTCTGGGAAATAACTACGATTTATTGAAAATACAAGGTATATCTTAACTAAAATAAAGAATTTAGATGCTAATATATTTTTTACAACTCCCCACCATTTTTTCTATTCTTGTAAAATTGAAGCTGTCAGTTTTTATGTGTGATTGTGTTAATAAGGGTTTGATTATCATCAGGTCATTTAGATTTCCTCAGTTTGATGGCCAGTTTGCCTGCTTAAATCTACTTAGCCATGTCACAATTAGTCACCAGCAGTACTAAGCAAGACAATATTCAAGAATTGGCATAAAACCAATATGAAAGTTACTAAAAAGACCACTCAAAAAGAAAAAAATCTGATCAACTGTGCTGATAACATATTCGCCATATATTAAATTCAACACATGTATATATAATGCAGTTCATTCAGTTTTCAGCATAAGAGATAGTATAAAAATAATTCATAATAGTTTATAATTTGAAAAATATAATTTATATGATTGAAAATACATTGACATGTACCCAAGTATTAATATATTGATTCTAGACATTAAAATATACCAAAGCATTAGGCAGTGTTACTATTTATGTCCCAATGAAGAATGTATCTCAAGTATAAATAAACTGCTTTTAAAAAGCAAAATAGACTATGTACAGACCTACATATAAATATAGCTATACATATTTATTTCCTCAAAATATACATGCTACAGAATACAAGCTGTAGCTGGTATCCTCTTTGGGACTTAGTGGATACTGTACCTAAAACTGATTAAGCACTTAATAAAGGCTTATAGAATTTGCACAATAATGGAGGGAATAAGTTAAACTGTATAGATAATTTCTACATTAAATAATACCAGTTCATTTCTACAGTAAACACCCTTATATTTCCTTAAGTGACTTTAACAATATCCTTGCAGCATAAGGGCAGATATTACTCTTAACTTCATAGATAAGGAAATTGAAGAACAAAGAGCTAAATAAACTGTAAAAGGTAATGCACTAAAACTGTCAAAGCCAGTGGTTGGTTTTTAGCTCAGGTTCCTTTCCTTCGGATTATTGTTGGTCTTGTTAACATAAAACACTATGAAGAAAACCTTTCTGATGTGAACTTTCTCAGAAAAAAGCTCTTTCTCTGTTATGATTTTAACTAGCAAACTTCTCCACCATAATACCTGTCATTGGCAAACTGGGATTTCTTCTTTCACCATAAATCCTGAGGGAAATGGCTTGAGGGAAATGGTGAAGGAGAAGCCTGGGAAGGCAGGTAAAATCATCAAGAGAAATTTTAATTTCTAAAGGGGTATTCAACTGACCTCCTCAGGAAGTGGGGTTAATACCTTTTCTCCCACCTCTACTTTAAATTTGATCTTCTCAAAATTCTCATGAAGTGCATAGGAACAGATTTATAACTATTCCTTTACAGATAAGAAAAGTGAGACTTGTCAGAGAATCTAGAGAATTCACCTTCAGTTGCTTAACTTCTAGGTCTGTAAAAAGTCACTATGACACTAGGGGAAAAAAAAAACATAAAAAAGGCTCCTTTTTTACTTAAAATAATTCTAGTTGCTTAACAATTTAGTTGACTTGAAAGCTACAATTTTCCCTCATTTGTATTTGCAGTTAACATTTAACCACTATGAAGTTACGCTCTGCAACAATGCATAATTTTTTAAATTGTAGACTAGTATAGAACTGCCTTTAAAATGTGATATTTAGGAAGAACAAGGAAGATAATTCTGCTCTCTCTCCAAGTCTGGCTGTAATATTTTACAAAATTGGATTTTTTTTCTGTACAGATAATAAAATTTTCCAATAATATCTTAATTTATGAGGACACAATCTTTCCACAAATTTGGACCAAAAGAAGTACTGTTCTTAATGTCTCTGCATGAAGTATCTCCCAAGTTTCTTTTTCCTTTCCTTTCCTGAGATTTGAAGGTGCTTTAATTTGCCCTCAAACTCTCAGTATTTTTGGAAAATACATTACAGAGATGGATTATATGAAAATGAGTGGTAACTTTTGATTTAGTATTACTGTGTGATGATTTTGAAACACCTTCTAATTTGTTTTTAATCATCATTCTACTTGTTTCCTAATCAGTGACATATCCACAAAGGTCAGGTTTAATACTTTATAGGAATAATTTCAGATGTGCCAGAAACGAAAATTACCAAATTAATAATGATTAAAAAGTAAAACTATTGGACCAAAAAGACAATCTGAACTATCCTCCCTTTATAAAAAAACTTACCCAGTGTTCCACAGGGCTTATTTTTATAAGTGCAGATATCATATCTATAGAGGAGAAAAAAGAGAAATGAAATTTGTAATCTGATCAAATTTTTTAAATGTTTTGTATATTCATCACATTTCTTTCATGGAGCTTTGGTTGTCAGACCACAATCAGTGCAATTATAAGCAGCCAGCTGGAGTGTCGGCATTTTCAGCACTCTGGGGGACACGCCGGCTGTACTACACTCACAGCCCCTGGCTGCAAGCCAATGGGACACCTGCCAGTAAGAAAGAAAGGTTAAAGTGGATTTCTGTAATTGCAAGTTCCATAAAACCATCTACCATACTGTTTTGAAGCTAGAATAGCTTGTCTGCAGAATGCTACTGCTTCTACAAAAAGCAAACGGGTGGCTTTTTATTCCCAATATCTTTTGGACCTGCTGGAACATTTTTTTTTATTATAGCCACAGACGGTATTTTATACTTCTGAGCTATAAGCAATATTTGGAATTCCTTCAACTCTAACACAGGTTCTTGTTTAAAAAAAAAATAGGGCAAAACAACAATGGGAATAAAATTGATATCATATAGTTTTCCTAGTTGTATATCAAAGAACTAAAAAAATTGCTCAAAAGAAAGCTTTCCTAATGTTGGTCACTTATTCCAATGCTGTACTACATTAAAACTCAGTATAAAAAATGGAATCCATAACACTCCATATTTTAATGTATATTACATTTAGAATGCTAAATCAATATTGATTCAAACATTTAAGTACTTTTATAATACCTTTTTAATCTAATCTCTAAAATCAAAAGTATTCAAACTACTAAAGTGAAAATAAAAAACAAAGTTAAAAAGACTGAACATTTTTGTTTGCCTACAATTTATACTAGAAAGGAAAAGCTTTTTTGGAAAAAAGAATAAACTTTCACCAACTCCAGGAAAATCTACGTTGGAAAAGTTTTTTTTTTTTTTTTTTATTGTATATAAATGGTTAGTCCATATCACTTGAAGAAGGGGTTAATAATCAATCTCATTCTTGTTCATCAGATCAAAATGTATTTTCAAGAAACAAATATTATACTGTTGCTTATTTCATTAAAATCCCTGAAGATTCCTTTTGCCTACTTTTTAATTTCAAAATCTTGATCTCGATGACTTTATATTTGAGAAAAGGGATTTCTTCTCTTGCATAACTTTATCTTCTGACCATTCACACATTCACGCCCTCTCTTTTCCTGTAATTAGTAAACCACAGGATTGCAGCATCTGGTACACTCCTAAATATAAGATAGATACCAGTATCTAGTACACTCTTGAATATATATTCTGGGTGTCACAATCAATTTATCTTGTGATTATATGTGTAATGCCTATGACATCACATAGACACCACCCAAACCAGCAATCTTCAACATAACATAAACAGACCTCTCATTGGTAATGCAAATACAAATGCATTACCTATTAAACGGAGCCTATTTCCAAATCATTAATTTCCATTTGTACCCCTACCTAAAGTTGATTTGCTGAAAATGCATCTGCAAGTCACCAATATTCTGTCCCTCTTTCACTTTTCATAATCAGCCTGTCTCTACTTTATAAAAAAAAAGAAAGCATACTTCTCACCCATCCCAAACCTTGTCACCATGCATTGTTCCCCTGGGGATAAAAGTCTCCAGAGCATAATGCAAGTGGATAATTCAAGAATGCATTGGTCCTAGAAGATAATCCTTTATGTGAAAAGCAAGAAAAACTGAAGAGGATGATGCTTGCTTCATCCTGGGAAGATCCTGTGTCTGTCAGTCTATCTGACTGTTTATAAGTAAATCTATCTATTTCATAATTAGAATTCAGAATTGAGATGGTTGTCATGGAGTGTATTAACAGGCTGATTTGATCTAAAAAATAAAGACACCAAAGTCTGATTTAGCTAAGTAATTTGGAAGCTAGGAATGATGTAGCCAGTTAGATTTTATGTAGACATTTTTTCATGACAATGAAGTAGGCACCTCCAAAGTTTTGAAAAAATTTACTTGAAGCATTTACACAATATATGTTTTTAGCTATAGTCTCTGTAGCTACTTAAACTTGCAATTAAAAGTATTTTAGATTTAAAATTTGCAAAGTGGTACATCATTTCTCAAAATTATTTTAGGGATCAAATTGAGCAAAAAATTTGAAAACCACAGACAAACACAACTTATATTTCCACCTCTTAGCAGTCCTTTCTTATCTTCTTTTCTTGCCCTCATTTTGCCTATACCCTTTATATTACACTTGATGAATATTATTTCCTTCTGTCATGACTGCAAAAATACTTACACAAAGGCTAAAGACACCAATAATAAAAACTAAAGCATCCTAGACTAAGATATTTCTATTTGCATTTTCTTCAGCTTTCTCCAGTCCTTTAGTATCTCTATAGAATTTTTCTATAAGCCATTCTATAGAGAAAAGACATCATTTCTTATTGGGTTCTTCATTCAATTCATACTCTATCCTTCTCTGTTCTATACTCACAGAGAACAATTATGACCTATGCTTCACCTATAATATCAAGTACTAAAAGCAACATTTTTACATTCATTCTTTTATATACAGATGTACTGAGTACCTATCATGTGCCCAGGTATAGTGCTATATACTTGAACCTAAAGATGAACAAGGAAGGTATAGTTTATTTGGGAAAAGACACATAAGCAGATAAGCTACAAAATGCTAAAAGATGATTAAATAAATGTTAAAGAGCTAAACTTACACATAATAGAGCTAATACTTGCTAGCTATTATAATTAAGATTATTGTCACAATCAAGTTATAAACAAAATACTGTGGAAATACAGATGAAGGAATGATTCCATAATAGAAAACTAGGAAACGGATGCATATAGAACATAACATCCGAAATGGATTTCAAAGATCTAGCCAGATAAAATAGAAAAGTAAATGCATTCTAGGTAGATAACAAAATAGTCAAAAAGGCAGAGTTTGGAAAGGGTATGGCATATGCACGGAGAAGGCAATGGCACCCCACTCCAGTACTCTTGCCTAGAAAATCCCATGAACAGAGGAGCCTGGAAGGCTGCAGTCCATGGGGTCGCTGAGGGTCGGACACGACTGAGCGACTTCACTTTCACTTTTCACTTTCACGCATTGGAGAAGGAAATGGCAACCCACTCCAGTGTTCTTGCCTGGAGAATCTCAGGGACGGGGGAGCCTGGTGGGCTGCCATCTATGGGGTCGCAAAGAGTCAGACACGACTGAAGCGACTTAGCAGCAGCAGCAGCAGCAGCATGGCATGTGCAGGGAACCATGAAAAATTCAGAGAGACTGAAACACCCAAAGTATAGGGTAAAATATCAGAATACGAATTTGGGGAGTTGTTGTGGGAAGGAAACATTATTAAATACTCTGAATGCCAAACAGATTTTTTTTTTCCTATAAGCAAAAGAAACTTAAAATAAGTTTGCACAATAGGAAATATTTTTAAGTATGTTTATATGAATGTGTATACAGATTAAGTTTGCATACAGATAAGTGTGGAAGGTAAATGGTGGGTATCTGAGAGTGGGAGGTAATAGAGTGGGGAGAATATAATGATTTTTACTCTTTTTACTATGTGCGTGTTTGTTGCTCAGTCGTGTCCAACTCTTTGCAACCGCACAGTCTGTAGCCCTGTCCATGGAATTCTCCAGGCAAGAATACTAGAGTGGATTGCCATTCCCTTCTCCAGAGGAACTTTCCAACCCAGGGATCAAACTCTGGTCTTCTGCCTTACAGGCAGATTCTTTACCGTTTGAGCTACAGGAAAGTCTCCTAAAAAAAAAAAAAAAAAAAAATGAAGCCTTAGCACCCGAACAGGGACATGAACCCTGGACCCTCAGATTAAAAGTCTGATGCTCCAACGACTGAACTATCCAGGCAATGTATACTCTATTACATCCTCCCTCACTGTTAGTCGCTCAGTCATGTCTGACGCTTTGCAACCCCATGGACTGTAGCCCTTTAGGCTCCTCAGTCCATGGAAATTACAGGCAAGAACAGTGGAGTGGGTTGCCACTCTCTTCTCCAAAGATCTGCCTGACCCAAGGATTGAACCTGGGTATCCCTCACTGCAGGCAGATTTCTTTACTGTCTGAGACACCAGGGAAGCCTAACAAGTTTTTGTTTAGCCAAGATTTAATCAGAAAGCATTTTGGCTATACGGGCCTCTGATTATCAACACAAGAGATAACTGATAACTAGCCTAATTAATATTTAATACATGTTACCTGCCTCCTTAGAAACCTGTATGTAGGACAAAAAGTAACAGGTAGAACCAGACATGGAACAATGAACAGGTTCAAAATTGGGGAAGGAGTATATCAAGGCTGTATATTGTCATCCTGCTTATTTAACTTATATCCAGAGTACCTTATTTGAAATGCTGGGCTAGATGAATCACAAGCTGGAATCAAGATTGCCAGGAAAAATATCAATAACCTCAGATATGCAGATGATACTACTTTAATGGCAGAAAGTGAAGAGGAACTAAAAGCCTTTTAATGAAAGTGAAAGAGGAGAGTGGAAAAGCTGGCTAAAAACTCAACATTCAAAACACTAAGATCATGGCATCCAGTCCTATTACATCATGGCAAATAGATCAGGAAAATGTGGAAACAGTGTCAGATTTCATTTTCTTGGGCTCCAGAATCAATGCAGATGGTGACTGCAGGCATAAAATTAAAAGACACTTGCTCCTTGAAAGAATAGCTATGTCAAACCTAGATACTGGTGAAATGTATGGAGATAGTAACATGGAAACTTACATTACCATATGCAAAACAGATAGCCAATGGGAATTTGTTGTATGACACAGGGAACTCAAACAGGGGTTTTGTATTGATGAGATAAAGATGGAAATGGGAGCGAGGGGACATATGTATATCTATGGCTGATTGATGTTGATCTTTGACAGAAAACAACAAAATTCTTTAAAGCAATTATCCTTCAATTAAAAAAAAAAATTTTTTTTAAAGAAACCTGGACAGTGTTTTAAAAAGCAGAGACATCACTTTGCTGACAAAGGTCCATATAGTCAAAGCTATGGTTTTTCCAGTAGTCACATATGGATGTGATAGTTGGACCATAAAGAAGGCTGAGAGCCAAAGAACTGACGCTTTCAAACTGTGGTGCTGGAGAAGACTCTTGAGGGTCCCCTGGACTGTAAGGAGATCAAACCAGTCAATCCTAAAGGAAATAAACCCTGAATATCCATTGGAAGGACTGATGCTGAAACTGAAGCTCCACTACTCTGGCCACTTGATGCAAAGAGCTGACTCACTGGAATAGACCCTGATGCTGCGAAAAACTGAGGGCAAGAGGAGAAAGGGCTGGACGACATCACTGATTCAATGGACATGAATCTGAGGAAATTCATGGACATAGTGATGGAGACAGAAGCCTGGCATGCTACAGTTCATGAGGTCACAATGAGTCGGACATGACTTAGCAACTGAAAAGCAACAACAAATGCTGAAAATGTGTTTTTCATTGGAAAAAAAAAAATTAATGATGCTCCAGATCTGTAGATTGGCCGAAAGATCACAGAAGTACTCTACTACTCTTCATGAACACTTACAATAATTCAGCAAATTTTGCAGGCTATACACTAGGGTAAAGATTCTAAGATTTGTCTTGTGTGTCCACTCAGTGGTTTGAGTATTACAGTGCTAACTGACAACTCTAAGAGTAATAGAATTCTGCCCCTAAAATATGTTCATGCACACATGCAATTCGTTTTTTTCACACAAAGAGTACCAAAACAACAGCTGAAATGTCATCCAACATATAACACAAGGAGTATGACCTAGTTTTTTACTCCTTGCTTACTTTATAAATATTTGTATGCTTAATGAAATTTGATCTAAAACTTCCCTTCATTACAGTTGACACCATACACTCACCTGTACAGATATGCTTGATCATATTAGCTTAGGTCAGTCTGACAATAAAAATTCCTGGCTGATGGAAGGAAGGGGTGATAAAGTAACACAAAAATAATACTCTCAGCACCCTTATCAATCTCTAATTAATCTTGACCAATCCAAATATGGCAGGAGTCCCCAAACTTGGGCCTTTGTCTAAACTACAGGCTAGGCTAAGAAATACACTGAAGTCCTAAGTTGTGAGAGAAAAGTTGAAATACAATGAGAAAAGATTTTCCAGATACTGAATTTAAATAGAAAAATCGCACTTTTTCACTATGGTACTTTTTTCTTTGTTTTCTTTTCATGAAAGAATAATAAAGGGCTCAATCAGGACAGGTGAAAAAGAGCTAAGAAAAGTGATCAAAAGGATTCTAGATAAAGCCAGATACCTAAAAGGAAATCAGGGATCTTTTTGAATGAGTAGATGAATGCATACATTGTCATTTCCTTACCCTCAACTCATCAGGGTGAATTGACTGACCAAGATCAAAACCAGAGTTAGCTAAATATCTGTTACTATAACACTGGTATACTTTTCTGCTGTGGATACTTTAAACTGTTTAATCTCCTAATCACTTTGGCTAGACAGGGCTATCAGAGGAAACTGACCAAAACATACCATGAAGCTCCATTTTAAGATCTGTACAATATAGCACTAGCTTACAATGATGTAATACCTGGGTGGGTTCTTCAGAACTTTCTTCAAAAACTACTTTCCATTCTTATGCAAGTGAAACAATCATTGCAAAGAAGCATTCCTTCCAGTGATTTACTTTTGAAAGTGAAATGAATCAAAATCTAAACCTTGAGACTCATTTGTTTAATACCAAATCACAGACTAACTTCCAAACAGAATGTCCTATGTACTGTGCTGTCTCATTTTGTTCTCTTAGATGTGGTGGCAAAAGCCAAGTGATGGTGACACAGCACTTTTCAGCTTTCTTTTCATGTTCTAAGGCTCATTATAAAAAAATGGCCTCAGTTCTAAAACAATTGTAATAAAATGAGAAAAATTATTTTAATCTAATATATTTGAGAACCTGGGAATTCCAAGGTCAAGGTGGCTGCAGATTCACTGTCTGGTGAGAGCCCGCTTTCTAGCTTGTACACACTGTGTGCACAGGACCTTTCATTGGTGCTTGCTCTCATGAAGAGACAGAGAGCTCTGTGTCTCTTCCTCTTCTAATAAGGGCACTAATGACCTCATGATCTCAACTAAACCTAATTACTTCACAAAGACTCCACCTTCAAATATCATCATACTGGGGATTAGGACTTAAACACTGGAATGGGGGGTGTGGTTCGGTGGCTCAGTTGTGTCTGACTCTGCGACCCCATGGACATGGACTACAGCACTCCAGGGGGGATATACATTCAGTCCATAACATTTCACTCCTATCCCCCAAATTTATGTCCTTCTCATGTCCAAATATGTTCATTCTATCACAGCAACCTCAAAAGTCTAATGCCTTCCAGTATCAACTTTAAAGTCCAGAGTCTTACCTAAGTATCGGCTAAATCAGATACGGGTAAGACTCTAGGCATAATTCATCCTGAGGCAAAATTCCTTTTTAGTTGTGAACTTTTGAAATCAGAAAAGTTATGTGTTTCCAAATGGAGGGACAGGCATAGAATAGATGTTCTTCTTCCAAAAGGTAGAAATTAGAATGAAGAAGGGGGTGATGGGTCCCTAGTAAGTCTAAAATGTAGCAAGCAAATGCTATTAGACCTTAAGGCTTGAGGATAATGCTCTCTGATATGCTGTTCTCCCTTCTAGAACCACTGGGGTGGTGGTATCATCCCATGGCTTCCTGAGGTGGCCTCACCCCTTCAGCTTGGCAGAGTGTTGCCCACTTGGCTTCACCCACTCAGCTTTCTGTGAGAGCCCTCCCATGCAGCTCTGCAGGGCAAAGCCTTGGCCTTTGAAACCAGGTAAAGCCAGTCTTGCTTCCCAGGCTGCACAGTCTGGGCCTGTGGTGGGAGTAGTAGCCCTGCTGGTCTCTGAATTGTCTTTAAGGTCTTCCCTTTTCTTGAAGGATAATTCACATTCACAGCTTTCTTTCATTCCATCCTATTTATTTTCTGTTTCCTTTTGTCCCAGCTGGCAATTTTTTCCTAGTATAATCCCATTTCTATTCCTGACTGTTTAGATGGCTGAAGAGGTCTGTAGCTCATAACCACACTACTCTCCTTGTCAAATGGTTCAGTCAGCCACACACTTAGTGTTCTCTTTGAACACATTTCCTCACTTTTTGCAATTTGGACAGGATGAGGATTTTCCAAATCTTGAAGTCCAGATTCTTTTCTGTTTAATAATTCCTTCTTCATGTCTCTCTTCTTATATTTTATTTTAAGCAATCAGGAGCAACTAAGGCACTCCTTCAATGCTTTGCTTAGAAATCTTCTCAGCTAAATATCCAATTTCTTTTCTCACAAGTTCTACCTTCTACAAAACACTAGAACACAAACATAATTTGGCCAAGCTTTTTTGCCACTTTATGACAAGTTTCAGTAAGATTCACCTTTTCTCCATTGTCCAATAACCCTCACTTCTGACAGAGACATCACCAAAATGGTCTTTCCATCCATATTTTTATCAACATTCTGCTCACGATTGTATATATTCTAAGAACACTGAAGCTTTCTCTGTAACTAACTCTCCTCCTTTTATGACCTCTCACCAGAATCACCTTTAAAAGCCCCTTCATAGCAACTAAGCTTCTTCTAACAGGCACCTTAAAACTTTTTCAGTCTTTACACACTACCCAGTTTTAAACCTACCCCACTTCTCAGTGCCAACTGCTGAATTAGTCAGCTTGGGCTATGTAAGAAAATACCAGAGACTGAGTGGCTTTATCAACAAATATTTATTTCTCATATTTCTGGAGCTAGCAAGTCCAAGATCAAGGGGCTTGCAGATCCTAGGTCTGGTGAAGGACCTCTTACCAACTCGCAGACAGCCACCTCTTTACTATATCTGGACATGGCAGAGAGAGAGGGGGGACTCTGGTATTGCCATCTTATAAGGGCACCAATTTCATCATGGGGGCTCTACCCTCAAAACCTCATCTAATCTAATTACTTCCTAAAGGTCTTACCTCCTAATACTATAACCCTGGGGGTTAAGATGATGAAATATGTATTTTAGGGGACCACATTCAGTCCACAACACTACTTTAAACAGCAAATTTGATTCAATTTGTGAACTTCACTTCATAAGTTATATTTTTCCCCAAGTTACATGTTTTATAATACTTATCTCTGTATCCAAACGACCTTAATTATCTTGGAAAAGTTACTTGCTAATATTTTTGAACTCCTAAAATGCAAGACAACCATATGTATATTATTTGATAAAGGGACATAATTATTATTATGTGAATACCTTATATATTAGTCCTCAAAGATTGTCATTTGTTTAATAAATATTAGACATATTTAGCTACTAATTCCTGTCTTATGTCAGAGGTTACCCATGTTTTTGCTCATGGAATGAAATAAAGATTTACCTTTAAGCTGTAAAACACAACTCTAGTTATTCACATTATAATATGAATTTTCCATTCAGTCTACTAGGATTTTTCTATTGGGAAGCATAAAGATAGTTAGCAAACAATGATTTTGCAAAACAGTCTCCAAACTATTATAGCAAAATGTTGATCAACCTGACAAGATTGAAACTTTCATATGTAAGTTATAAAAGGCCTACCAACACAGGATTTTCATTACTTTACAATAACCAGTAGCCTCAATTCAAAAGATTATCATTTTGGCCCTTCAGGTCTATCCTCAATAGCATTTCAATCTTTCTACATCTCCTGGTTAACTAACAAATTTTCTCCTTGATTGTTTTGTCATTAAATCATGATATATAATTTTCCATGAATAAATTGCTTCTATATTTCTACTCATTCACAAAAATCAGTATATTGCATTGTTTGCATTCTGTCTGGTAGTTAACAATATATTTTGAGCATATTTTTATGTTAGTAAAGAAATATGCACATCATTTTAATGACTTTATCAAATTCTACTGTAACAAAATTTATTTAAACAATTTTCTATCATTGAAAATATAAATGGTTCCTAAGTTTTCGCTGATATAAACTTAACTGCAATGAACACCACTATGTTTTGGCACATTTATCTGATATTTTTTTTCATATTAAAATCCTAGAAAAGAAACACATTTAAGGATTATCATTCATATTGTAATGATCTCATCCTTGCTCACCTCAAAACCCTAGGTCTACCTCTGTCCCCTCTCTACAATCAAGTTGTACTTGTCTTCTTTTGGTTTCCTGAACATATCATATTTTCCCCCATTTCACGAACTCTGATCTTGCTCTTCCCTCTATTTGAAACACTTTTCAACCAACCTTACTCTCTTTGCTGGGTTACTCTTACTAATCTTTCAAATTCCTAGTAATGCAGTTCCTCAAGGAAGTCTCCCCTGACTAGACGAGTTTTCCCTAATCAGTACCTGTGGAACTGCCTAAATTTTTCCTTCATATCTTTCCATACCTTTTCCTTTCCATCAGACGGGTATTTTGATATGTATGTCTTCCCACTAAATTGCAATTTTTTTGAGATTAGAGACTAGACTGTTTGCTCACTACTGTATCCCAGTACCCAGCAAAAGGCCTGGCACATAATAGGTATTTAGTGTTTATAGAATTAATGTCCTCTAGAAAAATATCCCATTTTTGTGAACGTGTAGAAATATAGAAACAATTTATTCATGGTAAATAATATATCACTATTTAGAAAGAAAATCAAAGAGAAATTTTATTCATTTGTCAGTTTATGCTTCTGCAAGCATATTTCCCAATGCCCTTGGCACTAGTTAATGAGGCGAAAGTTATTTTAAGGTGCTAAAACAAAGTTAAATAATGAAGTTCTTGTGTGTTTGTCAGGGAAGCAGAATTTTTTTAAAGGTACATTTACCATAGCAATGCCTAGATAATGGAATAAGTTTGATTCATTTAAAAAATTATCTACTAAAAGATTCTCTCATAAATTTATAAAATTAACTCAGTTTTTGAACAAATATTTACTGAGTATTTACCATGTGTTGGGGTAGGGAAAAACATGGACAAGACTAACAAATTTCTCATCTGAAGAAGCTTAGAAGCTTTTCTAAGATCAGCAAAAGATTAATCAGGCATCACCAAAAAGAGCAAATCTTTTCACTCTTTTACATCAGTGGAGAACAATTTATTGGACTCAACTTTAGTCATTTTAGTTATTATTGTGTTCTACTTTTCCTTTATTTTTCAATAAGAAGTGGATAACGTTTTCTCAAGTTAGCTATATTCTTCCTTTGAGTTTCAACTCTACTCTTAACTCCTTAATTTATATGCTATGTATCTCTTGTTGGGGTGAATGCAAATATCTTTTATCCAACTCTACCTAATATATTATTATTATTATAATACCTAAAGCTTAGCTCTGCTCATACCATTCTCCCACTCAAAAACTCAATTGTCTCCAAAAAATCTAAACACTTTAGCTTGGAGTTCAAGACCCTCAAAAATCTCAATTTACCTTTCTACAACTACCTTTTACTTCTCCCTACATACGTCTTTTGTTTTAGCTAAATTTGACATGATATTCACCACTGTCTAAAAAGTGATAGGAATGTAAATTACTATAGCCATTATGGAGAACAATATGGAGGTTTCTTAAAAAACTAAAATTAGAGCTACCATATGACTCTGAAATCCCATTCCTGGCCATATATCCAGAGAAAAACATGATCCAAAAGAATATATGCACCCCAATGTTCATGGCAGCACTGTTTACAATAGCCAAGACATGGAAGCAAGCTAAATGTCCCTCCACAGAGGAATGGGTAAAGAAGATGTGGTACATATATACAATGGACTACTAATCAGCCATTAAAAAGAATGAGATAATGCCAATTGCAGCAACATGGATGGACCTAGAGATTGTCATACAGAGTGAAGCAAATCAGATAGAGAAGGAGAAATATCATATGACATTTCTCATATGTGGAATCTAAAAAGAAATGATACAAATGAACTTACAAAACAGAAAGAGACCCACAGACTTAGAGGATGAATTTATGCTTGCTGGGGGAAGGATGCGGGCAGGGACAGTTGGAGAGTTTTGTATGGACATGTACACACTGCTATATTTACAATGGATAACCACAAGGACCTACTGCATAGCACATGGAACTCGGCTCAGTGTTATGTGGCAGTCTGGATAGGACAAGAGTTTGGGGGAGAATGGATAAATATAAGCATATGGCTGAGTCCCTTCACTGTTCACTATCACAATATTGTTAATTGGCTATAGTTCACTACAAAATAAGTTTAAAAATATTTTTTAAAAGGCCCTCAATTTTCCTGTAACCCATACTCTGATGATGCAATATTCTCTCCCATTTATATAGTGTAATTCTAGAGATACTTTAAGCTCATTTCAAATATCTCATCCTATATTATGCCTGATGTGATCTATTCCTTATCTAATTATTACAGCATTCTTATGTTTTACATTGCTGCTTTACACCATAATTACTTCTATAAACTTCATTTTATTCCCAAATACTGTCATCAGTATTTAGGAATTATAATAAAATCTGCCCATCATTGTACCCCTCCAAAAAAAAGAGAGAGAGAAAGACAACAAAAGACAATAGTGATGAAAATTTAATGGATTTTTTATCCTTGGGATATTTATATTTATCACTGCAAAATTATTAAATGGTGCTCAGATTATGATTAAGCTTTTCATGTGATTTTAGCAACAAGGAAGAAAAATGCCATGTTAACTTGTACAGTTTAGTCCAGTCAGTCATATTTGTTACTGTAAATTAATACTAAATGGGGCATTTTTATTTTATATAGATCAGTTTCAAAAGTTTGGTTAATTGTGAGTAAATCTTTAAAAGTGGAATTGAATGCTGACAAAAATCAGCTTTTTAAATCTCCAAGGTTAAGCACCAGGTTCTAGAGTATCTAAATTCATCTAATTAATAAATGCCAGCCTGAGATATATACTTTCTTCTTTAGAAAGTAAATACAAATTTCAATATTCTCTTGCAGTTGTAAGGAGATCCAACCAGTCCATCCTAAAGGAGATCAGTCCTGGGTGTTTGCTGGAAGGACTGATGTTGAAGCTGAAACACTCCAATACTTTGGCCACCTCATGCGAAGAGCTGACTCATTTGAAAAGACCCTGATGCTGGGAAAGATTGAGGGTAGGAGGAGAAGGGGATGACAGAGGATGAGCTGGTTGGCTGGCATCACTGACTCAATGGACATGGATTTGGATGAACTCCGGGAGTTCTGATGGACAGGGAGGCCTGGCGTGCTGTGGTTCATGGGGTCGCAAAGAGTCGGACACAACTGAATGACTGAACTGAACTTGCATTTTCATGAACAAACACATCATTTCTTTCTTTCACTTTTTTTCTTGCTATGTGATATGTGGGATCTTAGTTCCACAACTAGTGCTGAATATACACCCCCAGTAGTAGGAGTGCACAGTCTTTGCCACTGGACCACTGGGGAAGTCCCTCACATCATATACTTTCAATACTAAAATATTTAAAATCATTATAGCACCTAGAACAAAAAAGGATAAGATTGCTGAATGAAAAAAAAAAGTTGGTTTTCTAAAAAATAAAATTTCTCTTTGGTTAGAAAATTAATTAGCTGCCTGTAAAAAAAAATACAGCTTCCTTTAGTACTAAGAAAAAATTACTTTTTATATCAATTTAGAATGAAAATGCTTTATAAACAATGAAAAATGCATGTCCATTTTGTATTATTTATAATATAAGGACACTTTATACAAATAACTTTACATACTTACTACATCTAAAATGTTTTTTTCTTTCTATATTTTTACTGTAGCATCTTTTTGGTTTTATGGAACATGGTAGACCACAAGAGCTCTCTGCCTTAAAGTACATAGCTTATTTTGTCTTTTTCCTCAAAAACCTCAAAACCAAAGAAGCTATTTAAAGCAAAAAAGGAAAAGCATAATATACATGTAAAGCACTGCTCAATAGGGAGAAGAATTTTTCTGTTGTTAGTATGCGGGTCTTTTATATCTAGCCACAGCAACCAATAGTCTAGTTCTGTCAGTAGTATAGTAGTTGATTTGCAAAGATAAACTAATCATTCCTCTCTTTTATTGATATTCACAATAAAACCAATGCACAGCTGTCATTTGTCTTTAGAAAGCATGGTCTAGTTAAAGAGAGTGGGCAAAGAGGTCATATTGACTATTCTGATTTAACAGAACGTTATATACTACACTGTTATTAACAGAATTGATTATAACTTGAATTATATTACCTCTATCAAGTCAATTAGAAACATTTTCCAAAAGATTGATCATAAGTCAGAATTAACTGTTAACTTTCCTTAGGGAAAAAAAACAAAAAAACAAAAAACAAAAAAATGCAGGCTTACCTAATGAGCTACTGTGATCATAAATGCCTCAAATGCCCTTTGATGTAATCAATAAGGATCTATAGTGTTCCAAAAGGTTTCACATATACCATACTCACTTATTATATATCATTCAATCTGTATAATTTTCCTCATATCTAATCTAAACCCTTCATGACACAGTTTAAATTGATTTCTTGTTTGACCTTCAGTGAAGATCGAGACAATCTGTTCTCCATACTTTAATGCATAAATTAAATACCTCTAAGTCATCTCTGGAATAATAAAAATCCCTGCTACTTTAAAATTTTTCTTTTAGGTTTCTTTTTCAACCCTTTAATTATCTTTGTGGTCCTCCTCTGAACTTCCTCCAAGTTCTCCATGTCCTTCTTTAGTGGTAGAGCCCAGAACCAGAAACAATGCTCTCAAAAAGTTCTGACCATGGCAAGTACAATGGGGAAATAATCTCAAGTTTCCCACATTTTTGATTCTTATTTATATGACCTTATAATGTGCTTGCTCTAACCACAACATTACATAATGTTAACCCATAATTGTTGACCCATAATAACCTTATTATTTCTTTACTACTGAGGGGCCTTTTAACTTTACTTAAATTCAGTTACTTATCCCTAGGAGTTCATGATATTTTTCATCTCTAACCACATTGCTTTATATCTGTCCCCTACATTATTTCATTATCCTAGTTTCTAATCTATATTCCAATTTACTAAATTATTTTAGTCTAACACTACTTTCTAACTCTGATATAGTAAGGTATTGACGTCTCTTGCCATATTTCTCTCCAATTTCAACTTCTAATATTTTATCAAGAATATTAAAATAAGTAATCATTATATGTCTGTAAGAGGGGATGAGGTGGTCTTAAAAAAAAAAAAAGGAATGCCAGAATTCATCCTCTTAAAAAGTATGATCACAGAGATCTTGTCAAATTTGCTCCATCACCTTCAGGTCCCAGCCTTAAACTGTCCATCTCAGGAGCTAGAGGGTAGAATATATGATGGACCAAAATGCTTTCATAATTTCCAAAGGTCTCAAAGAGCTATGTTAAAATTTTTCCAATATAGTTTTCCCTATAGTTCCTTTTGCAGAAAACAATAAAAAGCTTTCAGGATCACAATACATTATAACTATTTGGGTTTCCTTGCTCTCTACTAGGCAGGCCTTCCATTCTGTCATTAACAGAACAAGATTTGTTTGAATAAGTTTACTAATATATACAAAAAAACCACAACACTTTCATAATGACCTTATTATACATAGAGCTATACCAGATAAAATACCAAGAAAATTAAACTGACCTGGTTTCCACTGGGTAGGAATTTATTACAATGGAAGTATACATAGCCAGATAAAATTCACCAAATCACCTATTGCTATCACACAGACATGAATTATATATTAAACACTGCTATCATCCATTGGAGAAGGAAATGGCAACCCACTCCAGTGTTCTTGCCTGGAGAATCCCAGGGACAGGGTAGCCTGGTGGGCTGCCATCTATGGGGTCGCACAGAGTCAGACACGACTGAAGTGACTTAGCAGCAGCAGCAGCTGTTGCTGAAGCTAAGTCGCTGCAGTCGTGTCCGACTCTGTGTAACCCCATAGACGGCAGCCCACCAGGCTACCCTGTCCCTGGGATCCGCCAGGCAAGAATATTGGAATAGGATTCCATTTCCTTCTCCAATGCATGAAAGTGAAAAGTGAAAGTGAAGTCGCTCAGTCGTGTCCGACTCTTTGCGACCCCATGGACTGTAGCCTACCAGCCTCCTCTGCCCATGGGATTTTCCAGGCAAGAGTAATGGAGTGGGTTGCCACTGCCTTCTCCATATTAAATACTGTTGAAGAGTAAATGTACTTAAGAGATGAAAAACAAAGATTAGTACATAAATGCCATGAACAAAAATAATCATAGTGTTCTATGCTCTATCTGAACACAGTTGTTCCACACAACTTTTAAAAATATAAAATGAGCACAAATATTGTCTTCTACAAAGTGCAAAAGCAAAAGACATTTAACTTTTCAGTTATAAACAAGAAACAAAGGTTAATTTATTGTTTAAATTTAAAATGATTATATTAGGAAGATGGGAATAAAGTCAGTGGTTTAAATCAATGAAGTTATTATCCATAAAAGAAGCAAATAAAAGAGAATATATAAAATTGACAAATCAAAAAGCTATCATAAAAATCATATTTTTTATAGACAGAGCACTAACTCTCAGAAGTAACAGCTGAGAAGGACTGGGACAAAAGACAATTATTTAGTACCACAGTAATACATTACTTTGGTGTAAACATTTTTCATCTCTTTATTAAAACTTAATCACAAATTCCAAATTTCACATCAGTAAAAACTGTATAATCTAAAAATAACAATAACTCTTTTACTGAAGATTATCAAGCAATTAACAATATTTTACTTTCTGCAGATTCCCTCTTAACTGAATTCACAAAGCATCCATTGAAAGACGATATTTTTAAAATTATAATGTAACTAATAGCAAGCTAGGAACCACCTTGAAATTTATTCTGAATATTCAACAAGGTTTCCTTGGAAGTTGCCAAACTAAAAAATTATTAGCCCTAATGCAGTTAAGATAAATGAAGTGTCAGGAAAGGTTCTGTGGCAAGTATGAAGGCCTGCTTGGCTGGTAAATTTTTTCTATCTGCCAATTTAAAGAATACTTCGCCTTTCTTCCAAAACCACTATTCTTTTAGTCTCGTGAGCACTGTAAAAGTAGTCAGCTTTTTTTTTTTAGAAGATGTATAAATCAAACTTGAAATCCCCAAAGTGCTCTTGCTGTTTTTTTTTGCCAAATCTAGTATATCTTCTAGTATTTTCCTCTTGTTCTTTGCCCCTTATATTGCTTCCAAGACTAAAAATTTTTCTGAGCAAAAGTCCTAATGGCCACTTTTGTAGATTCATCATAACCCAAAAGGTGTGTCACAACGTAATGTGGTAATGTTCTGTCACAAAACAATGATACTGATGTGAATATGAATATAACATGAAAATGAATCACTGCATAAATAGTTAAAAGGTATAATGATAATGTTATGTAAAAACTATACAAAGAAAAGGCAATAATCAAAGGTGGATCATTTTTCAGAGACAAAGAGCAAAATTCTAGATTGCATAATAACTTCAAAATACCAAGATAGTTCAAAAATGTGTCTTTACTCAAAGTTTCAACTTCCATTATGAACTTATGCTGTATAGGATATGATTCTACTCTCACCAATTATGGCAAAAGGGCAACTGAACTGTGACATTCACATTTGGCATCAATGAACCAAGAAAAAAAGGTTTAACCAAAGTAAAGATAGTATTTTACTCATTGAAATCAAATGACTTCTCTAAATCCTTCTTTAGCCTGGCACCAAGCCACATAGGTTTAAAATTAATAACTACTTGAGACATAAAACAAAGCCACCCTGGATAAACAGAACTGGGTTTACTCGATCCAAGGGAAATGAGTAAACAAGGAAATCAAACACCATCTCCAATGCATGGCCACAAGGATATTTCAATAAAACTATCAGTTTCAAATAGGTCTATGAACATTTTAATGATACTAACACTACATACTCTTCGGGTATGAGAGTATTTCATAAATATGTCTGGAGTAATATGCTGTCATAACATTAAACTATATATTTTAAGTCAGTTTCTTTCTTTTTTAAAGTTGCTCTCTTCCATCCCCTAATCTCATCATCACATTTCTAAATCCTAGTTCAAACACACACACCTTCAGACAACAAAGTGATGCTAAGAAACCATTCATGTAATATGAGATTTTTTTTTAATACCAGAGCTCCTACTTTTAGTAGACATATTTTTAGCTTACATTTAGCTTACATTTAAATAATTAAAAATGGATATACCTTTTTTCAGATTTTGTCAATATATTTCATACTTCCAATTCATCAATATATTTATTTTGCAAGCTTGATAGCCAGAAAAATAAATCACAAAAAATTAAAGCAAGGCCCATTTCAATAATAATTCACTGAAATAATCTCAGTTACAAATATTTTATCTTGAAAATAAAACATTTTTGTAGATCTCTTTCTAACTAGTGTTCTCAAAAAAGCTCTGATCTAGGCAAATAGGAGAACTACATCCTGTTCTTGATTGTGGTGTGTCAGTGAACCTTTCCACAACTATGTCAGATGAAGAGTGCTATTCTTTCCCTATTGTTTATCTCAAAAGCAGAGTCTATAATAATGGAAGACATGCAGTGTGAAAGCAAGAGCCAAACAACAGCATCCTACCTCTCAAGATCCAGAGGACAGCTGGCTAGCCCCAAAGAGCTATGCTTTTCAGTTCTTGTCTGAGAGAATGCATTTTGCACTTTTCCCTGTTTATTATTTAATATCTTTTCTTCATATATTTTTTCATCCCCGCCAAGGATGCCCCCTGTGTATGTCTCTTCTGATTAATCCAAGCCAATGATACCATACTAACCTTTATCACTTTGCTCAAATTCTATTTTGCTGGGAAATTGGAATTTATTAGATTTTAAGTTCCAAATATTGATGCAGCTGCTCCCTGAAATTTTAAGGGTATGGTAAAATTGTGTGTTTTGGAGAATGAAAAATAAAGGTGTTCAGCTTCCTACCTCTGCTTTCCTTCCATATCTGAACACACTTTTATTTAGCTTTCAGTTTTAAATGAAGATAACATACATTTTTCAGGAATGATAAAATTAATAATGAAATAGCCTCTAGTGCAGATTGGAAGGAACTAACCTGGTTTGGCATGGAGTTTGCTGTTGAGTATGGTAGCAATGAAAGTAAAGAAGAGTGTCAGATAATTAAATAATAATTAACAGAATTTATTGCACTCAAAACTATGTATAAAACTACTCTGTGAGCTACATATTTATAGTCAATTAAACTACAATAAAGGAGGCAAGAATATCCAACAGAGAAAAGGCAGTTGCTTCAGTAAGTGATGCTGCAAAACTGGGCAGCTACATGCAAATGAGTGAAATTAGAACATTCTCTAACACCAAATATAAAAATAAACTCAAAATGGACTGGAAACCATAAAACTCCTAGAGAGAAACACAGGCAGAACACTACTTGACATAAATCATCACAATATCTTTTTGACCCAAAGGAAATAAAAAATTAGCAAACAGGACCTAATTAAACTTAAAAGCTCTTGTATAGCAAAGGAAACCATTGAGAAAACAAAAAGACAATCTACTGACTGGGAGAAAATATTTGCAAATGATATGACTGATAAGGAGTTACTGTCGAATATACATAAACAGCTTATGCAACTCAACATCAAAAAATGAACCACCTGATCAAAAAATGGGCAGAAGACCTGAACAGACATCTTCCCAAAGAGGAAATGGAGATGACAAACAAGTACATGAAAAGATACTCAACATCACTAATCATCAGTAACATGAAAATCAAAAGTATAATGAGATATCACCTCACACCTGTCAGAGAGGCTATTGTCATAAAGAACAAAAACAATAAATGCCCATGAGGATGTGGAGAAAAAGCAATCCTCATACTCTATTGGTGGGAATGTAAATTGGTGAAGCCTCTGTAAGAGGTGCAACCTCAGCAGGGAGGTTTCTCAAAAACTAGACAGCTCCCATATGACCCAGCAATTTCACTCCTGGATATATATCCAAGATAAACAAAAATACTAATTTGAAAAGATATATGCACCCCAACATTCACAGCAGCATTATTTACAATAGCCAAAATATGAAAGTAACCTAAGTGTCCATTAACAGATGAATGGATGAAGGAAATGTATTATATATGTGCTACACACACACACACACACACACACACACACACACACACACACACACACACAATGGAATACTATTCAGCCATAAAAAGAATTAAATGTTGCCATATGCAACAGCATGGAAGGACTTGAAGAGTATTGTGCTAAGTGAAATAAGTCAGACAGAGAAAGATATGGCACTATCATATTTGTAATTCAAAACCATTTTTGCTATTTCATTCACACATTGAGAAATTACTGTAACAATGCACTTTGAATAGTCCTTTGTCCCAGAGTTAAAGAGAATTAAGAGGAGAAAGACAGTATGTCATCAAAAGAATTCCAAATTTAACTATACAGTCCATGGAATTCTCTAGGCCAGAATACTGGAGTGGGTAGCCTTTCCCTTCTCCAGGGGATCTTCCCAACCAAGGGATCGAACCCAGGTATCCTGCATTGCAGGTGGATTCTTTACCAACTGAGCCACAAGGGAAGCCATTTTATCTACAGAAGCTGTTAAAATACAACCTTAATGCTGTGTCTCTTTTATTAAATGTTTCATATTTTTTAGTAGTTAGCCATGCTGGCCTCATATTCCTTTAAAGTAAGCTTTTGGAAGGTATTGATCATATCCTCTCTATGATGTAAGCTCTTCTAAGAACTTAGTGAAAACTATGAATCCTCACAAACAACTTGCAAATAAAGACTATAAAGTATGTAACCAGATAGCATAGCATCAACCTCCTTTGGGACCATCTAGTAGTGATTCATCAGATCCATGAATATGAATCCCATAGTGAAAACTAGAAGCTAGTTTAGACACAAAAACTATAGACTAGAGGAAAAAAAATTTCAGTAAGAGCAAGATGGCTTAAAATAGTTTATACAAACATGAAACTAGTTTTGTTTGGATTCCAAATTTGCAGTGAATTTATAAGCCATCCTGCTCCAAAATTCTTCTTTATAAGATGTACAATTATGTTGAATGCCTCAGTATTCCAAAGACACTCAAATAGCCACCACTGCCATCTACCTTAAAAAAAAATTGTTTTAAATATATACACAAATTTAGTACTCAAAGTTCAGTACCAATACCACTTCATAGAACTAGGCACCTCAGTTTCAACCTACAACTCCCAAATTGTTTCCGTTTCTACACCACTGCAACTAACAATCCTGCCAGACTGCACAAAACCATCCAGTGGTTTTGTCTGATGTGGAAAAACATCCATGAGGGACTAGGAGGTGCCACCAATTTCATGCCAGGATAAAGATCTACGTTGGTTGTGCTAGAAATTGGCGCCTTAACCAAATGCATCACCTTATTTCCATTCTCTATCTTTTTGAGCAAAAATTACTTTTACCATGGTAATTTTGTATTTATCACTCAAAAAACCTACTTTATATGAACTAATGGTAGTGTACCTGAAGGAATCATTCTGATAGATATTTGAAAGAGTGAATTTTTATAATGGTAAAACTTTAGAACACAGTGATCAATAGGCTATAAAAGGAGACTGTGATTGGCTAAAGAGAACAAGAAGTTAGCCTGTCAGAAGATCTGAGTTCTAGTTCTGGTGCTACCAGCTGCTGCTGCTGCTAAGTTGCTTCAGTCGTGTCCGACTCTGTGCGACCCCATAGACGGCAGCCCACCAGGCTCCTCTGTCCGTGGGATTTTCCAGGCAAGAGTACTGGAGTGGGGTGCCATTGCCTTCTCCGGGTGCTACCAGCATCTAGTTATATTCCCTTGACAAGTCACCTCACTGTGCCATAACTTTCTCATACTGGCTCTCTCAAGTTCATAGTATCCTGCCAGGAGAGCCAGATGAAATATTCTATATGCACAGAAAAGTACTTAATGAATATAATAAACTAGTGAATCAAAATTAATAAAAGGTAACTTCATTTTGTGTTTTTTTTAACCCAGAGAGAATTCTGTCAATGAATATTATTTATTCTCCAAAATATTTTCCAAGACTAAGTACTTTTCTTTTCTTTTTTTTTTTTTTACTTTTCTAAGGCTGTTTCTCAAAAGATCAAATTATAAATCTAGAAAAGGAAACACTATTCAAATCATATTCTGTGGACATTTATATTAATTCAACAATAGAAAACAGAGCTTGAAGAGTATCCCACATGTTTCATAAGAAAGTTACCATAATACCAGGAATTACTGGACTCAGTTCTTCTAATCACATATTTTATTTTTCTCTAGCTAACTTTTTCTTCAATTCAGAGGAGATTTGCCTTCAGTTGAGGAAGAAACAAGTTGAGGAAGAGACAAAGCCCAGTCTACACATTTCACTCCAGGAAATAAGTCATTCATAAATGTGATTTTAAAACCAAAGATAATTATCCTGTTTCAGTAGAAAACTTTTTATAAAAGGAGTATTTTAAATATCACTGAATAAAAATAATTTCTTTCCAAAAATATGACATCACAGAATGCAGAGGAATACAGAACAAATACCAGTTATCAAAAATCCAGCAGGTAAAATTAAAACAACTAGCATTTTCCCATAATTTTATATAATACCTAAAATTCCAGATATACCCAAAACAATGCAGGAGCCTATCAAGATTTCTGATGCATCAGGTATTAAATTATATTCAAAGTAATTCTCATACAAGTATTTATTGTAGCCTAGTTTTATGAATACATATTAATCCATGGATACATACATGCACGCGTATGTGTTCTGTCGCTCAGTAATGTCTGACTCTTTGTGGTTCCATGGACTGTAGTCCACCAGGCTTCTCAGTCCATGGAATTCTACAGACAAGATACTGGAGTGGGTGCCATTTCCTACTCCAGGAGGTCTTCCTGACCCAGGGATCAAAGCTGCATCTCTTGCATCTCCTGGATTAGCAGGAGGATTCTCTACCAACTGCGCCATCTGGGAAGTTCCCAGTGCATGGAAAAAATATAATTCTCATATAAATAAAATACCAAATACTCCATCTTTTTGAAGAAAGAAATAGAGAATACTCTAGCATGCTACTGATGTAATAGGCAATTCAAATAGAAGAAGCACTTAAAGTGCTTCAGTTACTGGTTTCCCAGTTTTCCTACTTGTAAGTCAATATAAGATACAAAGATAGTAATCAATGCCAAAAAGGTTGTAGCAAGAACTTCAACTTCTTTTATGGTAGCAAAATTACATATCCTTTATGCCCAGACAGCAAAAAATGGTATTTTGGTAAATTTTAAAGTTAGCATTAGGAAAGCAAAAGAAAATTTTAGCATTAACATGAGTTTCTAAAAATTAAATTTTTCCTCCAAAATGATACTTTCTGACATAAGATACAATTTTGTTAATTCATTTCAGACCAGTATTTATTATTCTTTTGGCAATGCATATTTCTGCATCTTGAAAATGCATTTAAGTTCACTTTACTATTATTGAATCCGTTCATCAAATCTAAATTATCCACTAAATGCAAATAATTTTCAGAAGCATTGATTAGTGCACTTTTATGCTGTGTAAAGTATTCAATTAAAGGTATGAGACTTTTAAATAATCTTTATGGGCAGCCACCTGCCAAACCACACAGAGTTCCTGGTAAGAAAATTATCTTTGAGATTTATAATTTCAAATCAAAATAAATCATCAACTATCCTAATTTTCTGTGCCAAATAGAAATGTTAACATCACAAAAAGCTTGTATCTAATTATGAATCATTTAAAAATCATCTCAGGATACTTCAAGTTGATCTAAGCCATAACAAAGTTCTCAGAGCTAATTGAGAGTTACCTTCACAATCTACTTTGAAAAACTGAAGTGCAAACATCACACAAATATATGGGAAAGATTCTGGTGTTCTGAACTCTTGTCACTTTGACAAACAGTTCACCATCTAAAAAGTCAACCGCTCTGTGTTTGGAAGGGGCATACATATTCTCTATTTAACTATAGGACATGGTTCTTTCTCCTCAAATATTGATATGAAAGTCTTTTGGCAAAGTACAAGGACTATTTTTCCCTGGAGAAGCTGCAGCTGTGAGAGCTGACCTCAGTCTTTTAAGATCAAAGGATTCTGTCTGGGAAAATGATTTACTGATTATCAGAGTTAGCCAGAATAAAAGACCTCAGTCTTCAGAGCATCCTCACCAAAAAACTACTGTCTTTTAGTATTCCTAGTACATCATGGAGTACTGCCATGTTGCACAACTCCACAGGATAACATTCAAAGAGAATACAATATGAATGAGTATGCTCCTTGGAATTTCGAAACTCAGCCCTGGTATTACCATCATTGCAAAAGCTTTTTTGACTCCCTGCTAAGCTCCTGATTATGAAATCCTGTTTTATTTTGATATAATCTATTCACCTTAGATATGCTGCCTAGATTAGACCACCTTATCACTTTATACTTCTTGGGAGCCTCATAAAGACCTACATCTCTTATAACAAAACTAAGATCATGCCATCTGGTCCCATAACTTCATGGGGAAAAAGTGGAAACAGTGACACATTTTATTATCTTGGGCTCCAAGATCACTGTGGACAGTGACAACAGCCATGAAATTAAAAAACACTTGCTCTTTGGAAGGAAAGCTATGACAAACTTAGACAGTGTATTAAAAAGCAGAGACAGCACTGTGCCAACAAAGGTCTGAATAGGCAAAGCTATGGTTTTTCCAGTAGTCATCTATGGATGTGAGAGTTGGATCATAAAGAAGGCTGACTGCCAAAGAATCGATGCTTTTGAATTGTACAGCTGGAAAAGATTCCTGACAGTCCCTTGGACTGTAAGGAGATCAAATCTGTCAATCCTAAAGGAAATCAACCCTGAATATTCATTAGAAGGACTGGTACTGCTGGTGGGATATAAACTGATACAGCCACTATGGACTATGGATATTTCTTTAAAAACTAGGAATAAAAAATAAATAAATAAATAAATAAAAACTAGGAATAAAATACCACATGATGCAATCCCACTACTGGGCAAATACCCTGAGAAAGCTATAACAAAACACATGTATCCTAACGTTAATTGAAGCATTATTTACAATAGTCAGGACATAGAAGCAACCTAGATATCCATCAAGAGGAGAATGTATAAAGTTGTGGTACATATAAACAATGGAATCTCACTAAGCCATTAAAAGGAATGAATTTGAGTCAGTTGTAGTGAGGTGGATGTACCTGTTATGCAGAGTGAAGTAAGTGATAAAAACAAATGTACGTTAACTCATATAGATGGGATCTAGAAATACAGTACTAAGGAACCTATTTTCACAACAGGAATAGACACTCAGATGAAAAGAACACTTATAGACACATCAGGGACTAGAGAGGGTGGGATGAACTGAGAGGCATTGAAACACATACATTGCCATATGCAAAACAGATAGCTAATGGGAATTTGCTGTATAACACAGGGAGCTCAACCTGGTGCTCTGTGACAACCTAGAGGGGTGGAATGGATGGGAGGTGGGAGGGAGCTTCAAGAGGGATGGAACATATGCATACATATGGGTGATTCATGTTGATGTATGGCGGAAACCAACATAATATTGCAAAACAATTATTCTCCAATTAAAAATAAATAATTTTTTAAAAAAGAATGAAATAATGCCATTTGCAGCAACATGAATGCTCCTAGAGATTATGTGTAACTGAATCACTTTGCTGTATACCTGGAACTCTCATGGAAAGAGGAGAGTGAAAAAGTTGGCTTAAAACTCAACATTCTGAAAACTAAGATCATGGCATCCAGCCCCATCACTTCGTGGCAAATAGATGGGGAAACAATGGAAACAGTGAGAGTCTTAATTTTCTTGCGTGCCAAAATCAAGGCAGATGGTGACTGCAGCCATGAAATTAAAAGATGCTTGCTCCTTGGAAGAAAAGTTATGACCAAACTAGACAGCATATTAAAAAGCAGAGACATTACTTTGCCAATAAAGGTCCGTCTAGTCAAAGCTATGGTTTTTCCAGTAGTCACGTATGGATGTGAGAGTTGGACTATAAAGAAAGCTGAGAGCTGAAAAACTTATGCTTTTGAACTGCAGTGTTGGAGAAGACTCTTGAGAGTCTCTTGGACTGCAAGGAGATCCAACGGTCCATCCTAAAGGAAATCAGTCCTGAATATTCATTGGAAGGACTGATGATGAAGCTGAAGCTCCAATCCTTTGGCCACCTGATGTGAAGAACTGACTCTTTGGAAAAGATCTTGATGCTGTGAAAGATGGAAGGTGGGAAGAGAAGGGGATGACAGAGGATGAGATGGTTGGTGGCATCACCAACTTGATGGACATGAGTTTGAGTAAGCTCTGGGAGTTGGTGATGGACAGGGAAGCCTGGCATGCTGCAGTCCATGAGGTCACAAAGAGTTGGACACAACTGAGCGAATGAACTGAAATGAACTGGAACACTGTAAATCAACCATACTTTAAAAAAACTTTTAAAGTCTTCTCAATATTATTTGAATATAGCAATGTTAAATAAACTATTTGGAACAGAATTTCCAAGAGTCTATTTGTTCTAAGTACTAGGGCTTCCCAACTGACTCAGTGGTAAAAGAATCTGCCTATTAATGCAGGAGATGCGGGTTTGATACCTGGGTCCAGAAGAACCCTGGAGGAAGATGGCAACCTACTTCAGTATTCTCTAAAGGGCGGTATTCTCCATGGGTCCATGGAGTCTCAAAGAGTTGGACAGGACTGAGTGACTGAGCGTATATATGTACAGCACATACTGTATTTAGGGTCTCTTGGATGGGTCATTTTTTATGTAAAACTAGCTCAAATCGACAGAGAAAGCAATGGCACCCCACTTCAGTACTCTTGCCTGGAAAATCCCATGGATGGAGGGGCCTGGTGGGCTGCAGTCCATGGGGTTGCTAAGAGTCGGACACGACTGAGCGATTTCACTTTCACTTTTCACTTTCATGCATTGGAGAAGGAAATGGCAACCCACTCTAGTGTTCTTGCCTGGAGAATCCCAGGGACGGGGGAGCCTGGTGGGCTGCCATCTATGGGGTCGCACAGAGTCGGGCACGACTGAAGCAACTTAGCAGCAGTAGCAGCAGCAGCAGCTCAAATCGAATTAAAGAAGCAAGCATTGTCACTCTTTCTAGTAGAATAACAATTACTAGATTATCATACACAACAGTGTTTTTTACCTGCTAATTGCTTTACTTATGTACAGACTTTTTAGCACTTTAGAGATTTACTGTATCTATAGTTTCAGGGAATAAGCATTCCTATATAAGCAAATGCTAGTAGACAAACATCTAGTTCTACTTTTGGACTTCACAGTCATCACATGAAACGAGAAACATCTCTTTTAATACCATAGGCACAGAGTCATCAACTAAACTGAAAAACCAAAAATCCATTTTCTCCAAGTTTAAACCAGACTATTTATTTCATCAGATTTCTGGAAACTAACCTGAAAAAATGAACTAACTTCATAAATGCAACCTCCTAAGGAACAAAGGGATACATAACTTTTCATGCTACATAAAGGCAGAAGTTGAGAATTATTATTCAGAGAACCCTACATCAGTTAGTCCAAATTTTTTGCTAATGGTAATGGTAAAAAGTTTGGCAGGCCTAAAAAAATAGCATCTCTATAACTTCCATTCTGATTGTGTCTTCAAATTGCCAAAGAGAAAGAAGAAAGAGTGAGAGAAGGAAGAAGAAAATACTTAATACAGAAAGTCAGCCAAAATCTACCAATCTTATTTGAATCCCGGAGTACAAGAAGCAGAAAGCCAAAGGAAGCTAACTTAAATCATTTTTGGCCTTGTGGATTTACACTCCAAAAAGTGTAACCTTGTTATTTAAGATGTGTAAGACTCTCATAACTAGTGTGTCTTGTTATAAAAATCCATGTTCATAAAATTATTATTTTACTGATCCCATGTTCTCACAAACTGGTCACAGACTTAAAGTCCAGGTTATTCTAAGTGTAAAATCTGTGAAATCTAAATTCAATTCATCTTATTGCTGTTCTTGTAGTCAATACAAGCTATCCCCACCCTCTACCCCCTACTAGGTTCAGTAGTAAGCTGCTCTGTTCTATAAATACTGTAGCTTCTGGATGATTTTCAGGGAAAGTCCAAAAGAAAATAAATTATAGCAGTTTAACCAAGAGGCAAGGAAGGTACAGATAACAACCAAGACAGATTCTCTCTTTTCTAAGCTTCCATTCCAAGAAAAAGAATGGGAAGCATTAAAGAAGGGATTCCTTTAATACAGGCCAGTTAATTTATGAGGCAGGAAAAGAGAATGATGTCAAGCATAATTCTTAAAAATACTACAGAAATAATTATGGAAATGCACTAAAATGAATATTCCCACGAGTAAATTAAATTTAAAACTAAAAAAATTGAAAAACAAGCCACTATTCTTACTTAGTATTCAATATATGCAGAATGATATTACAAATGTGATTTAATACAATTATCATTTCTGAAGGCAGGGGAGACTAAAATGAAGTTCATACTAATTAAAAAAAAAAAAAAACCCTGTTTCTCAGAATAAGTCACTTTTTAATAGTTCAAGAGCCTTAAATAAAAGCACATATCAGTAAAACTGGCACAACACTGCAAATCAATTCTACTTCAATCTTAAAAAGTACATATATCTGTAGATTTTGCACTTAGCATGGGTAATATTCCTAAAAACTGTAATGTAAAAAAAAAAAATTTGTAAGTTAAATCTCATTTCCCCATGATTACAATGTTAAATTAGAAGAATTTATTCTGCAAATGGCTATTAGCCCTGAACTGTCAGTCCTCTCCAAGAATTACTCTCACTTCTACAGATCACTTTGTTCAAGATTACACCACCTCTTGGTGTCAGCTTGCATCAAATGACTTATCGATGTAGGGGAACACAGATTCAGCCCACTTACTTCACCCTACATCAGCTCTGAACTGCCTCCCTGTAAGATTGGCTAAGGCTATTGTTCTGATTGAAGCAGCACAGCCCTACTTCTCCTTCAGCCCAATTCTGCTTCCTTCCCTTTACCCATTGGTGTAAATCCCAAAAGTTCTCACTAACAACATCTAGCAGGTTGATCCTGCTTCCAGGCAACCAACCTGCAACTACTGTAGATAAATCAAACAAGATTACATATATAAATCAAACAAGACTACACATATAACCAATCACATAAAATTCTACTTATGATCATACTATATCACATCCTACTGCACAAAATTCTTTTTTCTTAATTCATGGTTGCTTTTTTTTTTTTTTTAAGTAATCACAAGGGTATGGAGTAAGGAGATCTTGAATTTACCTCCTCCCACAGACACACCAAAACTATAACTACATAAAAGACAACTATCTCTGAGAGCAAATTAAAGACTAACAGAAAAGATTTTCCACAAAGAAGGATATAAAGAAATGACCACATCAAGACAACTAAGAAGGGCAGAGACACTGTCCAATTAGAATTTACACTCCTAGTGTGGCAACCCACAAGGAGGAGGGATGTCACAACTATAAAAGTTGCCTCTGAGGAATGAGTGGTCTGAGTTGTACATCAGGCTCCCCAGCCTGGGGGACCTGCATAACGAAGAGGAGTCCTCATAAACCTGGCTTTGAAACCAGTGGGGCTAATGTCCTGGAGAGTCAGAGAGCTGTGGGAAACGGAAAATCAACTCTTGAAGGGATCATGCACAAACTCACAGCACAGGGGCAACAGCTTGAAGAGCATATGGTTCATACAAGAAGGAAATTCATTTTAGGACATGTGCCAGAGAGGCAGGGATCTGGTGGAACTCTGTGGATTAAGCACAGGTAGGTAGTATTTTTTCTTTTTTCACTCTTCTTCCTCCTAGTAGGTCCTGAGATGGCAGGCATCATTTCTGTCACTCACTATCAACCTAGCTAACACAGTGAACATGAGTTAATGCCCCACTCTAGCACTCCAGAATCAGCCCTGCCAAAAACACCAAACCCAATACCTCTAAAGTTGTCCCTGCCTCGTTCTACCTGGTAGGCCACCTCAGCCAGCACTATCAGTCAGTCAGTTAAGTCGCTCAGTCATGTCCGACTCTTTGTGACCCCACAGACTGCAGCATGTCAGGCCTCCCTGTCCACCACCAATTCCTGGAGTTTACCCAAACTCATGTCCATTGATTTGGTGATGCCATCCAAACATCTCATCCTCTGTCGTCCCTTTCTCCTCCCACCTTCAATCATTCCCAGCATCAGGGTCTTTTCCAAAGAGTCAATTCTTCACATCAGGTGGCCAAAGGGTTAGAGCTTCAGCTTCAGCATCAGTCCTTCCAATGAAAATTCAGGACTGATTTCCTTTCAGATTGACTGGTTGAATCTCCTTGTAGTCCAAGGGACTCTTAAGACTCTTCTCCAACATCACAGTTCAAAAGCATCAGTTCTTCAGCGATCAGCTTTCTTTACAGTCCAACTCTCACATCCATACGTGACTACTGGAAAAACCATAGCTTTGACTAGACGGACCTTTGTTGGCAAAGTAATGTCTCTGCTTTTTAATATGCTGTCTAGGTTGGTCATAACTTTTCTTCCAAGGAGCAAGCAGCTTTTAATTTCATGGCTGCAGTCACTATCTGCTGTGATTTTGGAGCCCAAGAAACCTAAGACTCTCACTGTTTCCATTGTTTCCCTATCTATTTGCCATGAAGGGATGGGACCAGATGCCATGATCTTAGTTTTCTGAATGTTGAGTTCTAAGCCAACTTCTTCACTCTCCTCTTTCACTTTCATCAAGAGACTCTTTAGTTCTTCTTTGCTTTCTGTCATAAGGATGGTGTCATCTGCATATATGAGGTTATTGATATTTCTCCTGGCAATCTTGATTCCAGCTTGTGCTTCATCCAGCCCAGTGTTTCTCATGATGTCCTCTGCACATAAGTTAAATAAGCAGGGTGACAATATACAGCCTTGACATACTCCTTTCCCAATTTGGAACCAGTCTGTTGTTCCATGTCCAGTTCTGTTACTTCCTGATCTGCATACAGATTTCTCAAGAGGCAGGTCAGGTGGTCTGGTATACCCATCTCTTGAAGAATTTTCCAGAGTTTGCTGTGATCCACACAGTCAAAGGCTTTGGCATAGTCAATAAAGCAGAAGTAGATGTTTTTCTAAAACTCTCTTGCTTTTTCGATGATCCAATGGATGTTGGCAATTTGATCTCTGGTTCCTCTGCCTTTTCTAAATCCAGATTGAACATCTGCAAGTTCATGCTTCATGTACTGTTGAAGCCTGGCTTGGAGAATTTTGAGCATTACTTTGCTAGTGTGTGAGATGAGTGCAATTGTGCAGTAGTTTGAGCGTTCTTTGGCATTGCTCTTCTTTGGGATTGGAATGAAAACTGACCTTTTCCAGTCCTGTGGCCATTGCTGAGTTTTCCAAATTTGCTGGCATATTGAGTGCAGCACTTTCACAGCATCATCTTTCAGGATTTGAAATAGCTCAACTGGAATTCCATCACCTCCATTAGCTTTGTTTGTAGTGATGCTTTCTAAGGCCCACTTGACTTCACATTCCAGGATGTCTGGCTCTAGGTGAGTGATCACACCATTGTGATTATCTGGGTCGTGAAGATCTTTTTTGTACCGTTCTTCTGTGTATTCTTGCCACCTCTTCTTAATATCTTCTGCTTCTGTTAGGTCCATACCATTTCTATTCTTTATTGAGCCCATCATTGCATGAAATGTTCCCTTGGTATCTCCAATTTTCTTGAAGAAATCTCTAGACTTTCCCATTCTATTGTTTTCCTCTATTTCTCTGCACTGATGGCTGAGGAATGCTTTCTTATCTCTCCTTGCTATTCTTTGGAACTCTGCATTCAAATGGGTATATCTTTCCTTTTCTCCTTTGTCTTTAGCTTTTCTTCTATTCACAGCTATTTGTAAGACCTCCTCAAACAACCATTTTGCCTTTTTGCATTTCTTTTCCTTGGGGATGGACTTGATCCCTGCCTCCTATAACAATGTTTGTTGTTACAATGTTACAAATCTCCATCCATAGTTCTTCAGCACTCTGTCTATAGATCTGATAGACAGCCAGCACTGATGTCCCTATAAAATGGCCCCCAAACTACCCCACCCATGGGCATCAGTGGCCAGCACTGGCACCTCAAAAGTATCTCCCACTTCAAGTGGGCAGTCACAACTACCAGCCCACCTGCAGCAGTCACAGTCCAATTACATAGGGGATATCACTTGAGAGGACCTGGCTCTGGTGACCATGAGGCATTTTGTCACTGGGTCCCACAGGATATCCACTACATGTGCTTAGTCACTTCAGTCATGTCCGACTCTCTGCAACCCCATGGACCATGGCCTGCCAGGCTCTTCTGTCCATGGGATTCTCCAGGCAAGAGTACTGGAGTGGGTTGCCATTTCCTTCTCCAGTGATAAAGTGTGAAGTGAGTGAACTGAAGTTGCTCAGTCGTGTCTGACTCCTTGGGACCCCATGGACTATAGGCTACCAGGCTCCTCCATCCATGGGATTTTCCAGGCAAGACTACTGGAGTGGGGTGCCATTTCCTTCTCCAACATAACGTCATTCATTGTAGCTAATATACCTGCTACACATATAAGAACAGTTAGGGAAAATGAAACAAAAGAATACTTTTCAACAAAAGAGCACAACAAAACCTCAGAAAAAGAACTAAATGAAATGAAGATAAGCAATTAACCTGAGTTCAAAGATAACAGTCATTAAGATGTTCAACAAACTTGGAGGAAGAATGGATGAACTCTGAGTAATTAAAAAAGAGGTAGAAAATATAAAAGAGAAATAATCAGAACTGAAGAATACAATAAGGGAAATCAAAAATAAACAAGAGGGAATCAACAGTAGATTAGAGGATGCAGAAACATTTGATTAGTGATCCGAAAACTGAGTAATGAATATCACCCAATGTCAACAGCAAAAAAAAAAAAAAACAAATTATTTAATGAAGACCATTTAACGACCTCTTGTATAACATCAAGCATACTAACATTTGCACCATAGAGGTCCCAGAAGTTGAAGGGAGAGAAAAAAGGACAGAAACCCAACCTGAAACAATAATGGCTGGAAATTCTTCTAACTTAGTAAAGGGAGCAGACATCCAGGTCAAGGAAGTACCAAAAGTACAAACAAGATGAACTGAAAAAACTCACACCAAGACATATTATAATTAAAATGCCAAAAGATGGGGACTTCACTGGTAGTGCAAAAGTGAAGAATCCACCTTGTAATGCAGGGGACATGGGTTTAATCCCTGGTTGGGGAAATAATATCCCACAGGCTACAAGGCAACTAAGCCCATATGCTGCAAGTGCCTCAAGTATGACTTGAAGCCAATCAATCAATAAATATTTTTTTAAATGCCAAAAGTTAGAGAATCATAAAAGCTGTAGGAAGAAAACAGCTAGCTATATACAAGAGAATTCTGTAAGACTGTTAACTGATTTTTCAGCAGAAATTTTACACGCCAGAAAGGACTGGCAATATATATTCAAAGTACTAAAAGGAAAAAACGTATAACAAAGAATACTCTACCCAGCAAGATTATCATACAGAATTTAGGAAGAGATAAAGAGCTTCCAGACAAACAAAAGCTAAAGGAGTTCATCATCACTAAGCCAGCCCATACAAGATAACGGGACTTCTTTAAACGGAAAAGAAAAGAATGAAATGGAATCGAAACAAGAAAATTATGAAAGTAAAAAAAAAAAAAAGTACTACTGGTAAAGGCAAACATATACTAAAGGTAGGGGATCAACCACTTACAAAGCTAATATGAAGATTAAAAGATAAAAATAGCAAAGGTATCTATATCTAAAATAATTACGTAAGTGATACATAAAATAAAAGATGTACAATATGATGTTCAAAATGTAAAATGTTGGGGAGGATTAAAATGTAGTGCTTTTAGAATGTACACAAACTTAAGGAACCATCAATTAAAACTACTATTTACCTAGATTGTTGTAGATGAATCTCTCAATAACCACAAACCAAAAACCTATGCAGATACACAAAAAACTTAAGAAAAAGGAATACAAACTTAACACTAAAGAAAGTCATCAAATCACAAGGGGAAAAAACAAAGAAAGGAATAGAGAACTACAAAAAAAAAAAAAAAAACAGAAACCAAATAACAAAATGCCAATAAGTACATTATGTCCAAAATACTTTAAATATAAATGGGCTAAATGCTCCAATCAAAAGATATAAGGTGACTGAGTGGAGAAAAAAAAACCAGATCCATTTATATGGTGGCTACAAGAGACTCACTTCAGATCTAAAGACACAGACAGACTCAACATGAAGGGATAGAAAAAGACATTCCATGCAAATGGAAATGAAAAGAAAGTTGGGGTAGCAATATAAATTTTAGACAAAATAGACTTTAAAACAAAGACTGTAAGACAGAGATGGAGAAGAACATTACATAATGGTAAAGGGATCAATACAAGAAAATATAACACTTGTAAATATCTGTGTACCCAATATGGAGCACCTAAATACACAAAGCAAATATTAACAGACATAAAAGGAGATATCAACACTAATACAATAGTATAGCAGTAGGGGACTTCAAGATCTTACTTACCTTAATGGCTAGATTATTCAGAAAGAAAATTAATCATTGAAACGTAGGCTTTTAATGACATGCTATACCTGATTAAATTAATAAATACATATAGAATATTGCAGTCCAAAACAGTAGATTATAAATTCTTTTCAAGAACACAGAACATTCTCCAGGATAGATCACACATTAGTCCACAAAACAAGTCTCAGTAAATTTAAGAAGATAGGCCTGACCCATCCATGGACCAACTCCAGGACTTCCAGGAATCTGCAGCTAGACTCCCTGGAACGTAACTCCACTCAACTGTAGCCCAGCACTAGCCCCAGGACCAGCCTGTCCCCACCTGTGAGAAGGCATCTGCAGGATGCTCTAGGCCATGGCTCTGCTCATCAGCAGGTTGACACTAACTCCAGACCCCCAGGGGTTGCAGTCAGAGACCCTGGAATCTGTCTGCACCTACTAGTGAGATAGGCCACCAGCAGGATAACAATTCAGTCAGTTCAGTCACTCAGTCAAGTCCAGCTCTTTGTGACCCCATGAACTACAACATGCCAGGCCTCCCTGTCCATCACCAACTCCTGGAGTCCACCCAAACCTATGTCCCTTGAGTTGGTGATGCCATCCAACCATCTCATCCTCTGTTGTCCCCTTCTCTTCCTGCCCTCAATCTTTCCCAGCATCAGGGTCTTTTCAAATGAGTCAGCGCTTTGCATCAGGTGGCCACAGTATTGGAGTTTCAGCTTCAACATCAGTCCCTCCAATGAACACCCAGGACTGATCTCCTTTAGGATGGACTGGTTGGATCTCCTTGCAGTCCAAGGGACTCTCAAGAGTCTTCTCCAACACCACAGTTCAAAAGCATCAATTCTTCTGCATTATAGTCCAACTCTCACATCCATACATGACTACTGGAAAAACCATAGCCTTGACTAGATGGACATTTGTTGACAAAGTAATGCCTCTACTTTTTAATATGCTGTCTAGGTTGGTCATAACTTTCCTTCCAAGTGGCTTTTAATTTGATGGCTGCAGTCACCATCTGCAGTGATTTTGGAGCCCAGAAAAATAAAGTCTGACACTGTTTCCACTGTTTCCCCATCGTTTGCCATGAAGTGATAGGGGTTGGATGCCATGATCTTAGTTTTCTGAATGTTGAGCTTTAAGCCAACTTTTTCACTCTCCTCTTTCTATTTCAACAAGAGGCTCTTTAGCTCTTCTTCACTTTCTGCCATAAAGGTGGTGTCATCTGCATATCTGAGGTTTTTGATATTTCTCCCTGCAATCTTGATTCCAGCTTGTGCTTCCTCCAGCCCAGCGTTTCTCATGACGTACTCTGCATATAAATTAAATAAGCAGGGTGACAACATACAACTTTGATGTACTCCTTTTCCTATTTGGAACCAGTCTGTTGTTCCATGTCCAGTTCTAACTGTTGCTTCCTGACCTGCATATAGGTTTCTCAAGAGGCAGGTCAGGTGAACACATTTAGAGGATATTATACTAAATTAGGGCTTCCCAGGTGACTCAGTGAGTAAAGAATCCACTTGCAATGCAGGAGACATGGGTTTGACCCCTGCAAAGGAAGTCAGGATCTTCCCTGTCAGGAAGATCCCTGGAGGAGGGCATAGCAAGCCACTTCAGTATTCTTGCCTTAAGAATCTCATGGACAAAGAAGCCTGGTTGGCTATAGTCCATAGGGTCACAAACGGTCAGATACAACTGAAATGACTGAGCAAGAACACACATACACATGCTAAGTGAAATAAGCCAGATAGGAAAAAACAAATACTTTATGACTTGACTTTATGTGCAATTTAAAAAATAAACAAAGCCAAAACAGACTCATATATGGAGTACAAACAGGTGGTTACCAGTGGTGGAGTATATGAAAGAGGTGAAAGGGATTAAGGGGTACAAACTTAAAATAACTAAATCGTAAGAATACAATATACAGCACTGAAAGGAAACATTCAATGAAGATAAGACTTAAAGTCACTTAACTTTTCAAGTTAGTCATAGTATGTCTGTTTTGCCTCTTCCTTCTAATTTCCCTGTACCAAATACGGTTATCAGAAATCAATCTATGTAAAAGAGAAGAAACTTCTTTTGCTTATTTCAGCCATCATTTCATCTGTAACAATTCTGTTGGATCCTGATATTATTCAAAGGATATCTGCTTTCAGAATGCAAAGACCAGCTCAATTAGCCTGAAATTTACTAGTCTTGAATGGTTTATCACTAATTGCTTCATGTTGTCGCTCAATAGCTATTTCAACGCCTCTTTCCTTTGCATTCCTCTATTGTAGAAATTAGAAAACAAATACTTTTAGAAATGTAGCACAATTCTAGACAATGAGATGCAGGCAGAAGTCTCATTCTTTGTAGGGAATGACAAGAAGATCTGAATGCTTATACCCTCCGCCCCCTGCCAAAAGCCACTAATCACTGCTATGCTTCAGTTTAAAAAAATGAAATAAACACTAAAATTTGAACAAAGCAAATTCGAACTATGATTACAGCCAACTCAGATTTTAAAGAAAATAACTAATACATTAAAAAAAATTAAGGACTCACTTAAATAGCTTTATAACATTTTATTAAGAATGAATATAAAAATATTTTAGTATTTAATTAAATTATTGTAGCTGAATAAGGATATTAAGTACTATATTGATTTCCCTGGTGGCTCAGATGGTAAAGTGTCTGTCTACAATGCAGGAGACCTGGGTTAGATCCCTGGCTTGGGAAGTTCCCTGGAGAAGGAAAAGGAAACCCACTCCAGTACTCTTGCCTAGAAAATCCCATGGATGGAGGAGCCTGGTGTCCATGGGGTCGCAAAGAGTCGGACATGACTGAGCAACTTCATTTTCATTTTCAAGTACTATATTAAGAATATTATTAACACGAATACAAATATGAGCTATCTGGTTACCTTTAAGCATAAATTTTCCACACAGGCATATTTTTTCTTGATTAATTCTATAACAAGATAACAATTCTAGAAATCATCTAAACCAGCAAAAGTCTATGGTCAATCAGATTTCACAGTTGATAACAGAACTGAGGGAAATACTGCTCCTTACCAATATGTTTAATGGTAAAGTTTTGAATGGCAACCAAATGGACAGTGTATACCCACTGGGAAAAGGAACTTATGTTCCAAGGTCAACGAACATCAAAGTCTATATTTTCACTAAAAAAATAAAAAACTGTGGCTTAGGCATGAGGAGTTCCAAAAAAGCAAATGTTCACATGCACTTAAAAGTTTTACTCTCCAAATTACTTCAGTTATTTGGTAGCCTAACTGAACAATCTCCAAAATGTAACAAAGAAAATAAAAAGAAGGTATTCCTGCTTGGAAGACATATATATCAGAAACCAAGTCAAAAAAGCAGATCAAGGGGAAAGGGAACAATGTCTATAAAATTAGATACAACCTTTATATTATTTCAATCATTAAGAAATTGAATTTGTCAGTTAAGACAATAGCACTAATACACAGGACCTCTTCAGAGAGAGTGACAAGGACAAGCATTTACTACTCTCTCCCTTTTCTTTTATTACATCAAGTCCTCAAAGCACCTGAGCATATGCCATTACCGACATGCTCTGTGACTCACACTCTCTCTCTTTATTTCATGATACCCATATTCTCCCCACTTCATATGGCTATATTTCCACTTTATTCTGACATCTGATATCCTTGAAAATGAAGGTAATGGGATTTTAGATTGCCAAATAAGCTAGAAAGACTTAGTACCTTTATTCCCTAAAAGCATATGCACATACCCTAATGACGTATTCCTGCACAACCCACCAAGATGACTTGGCCCACATTAAAATCCCGTTTAAGAATGATTATATTAAGTGAATAAAATACTAATAAATGAACAGATTATTTTTAAAAGTTAACAAACTGTTCTTTCTAATTTTGACTCCATTTACTTATTTGTGTTTTTGTACATTTTTCCCAAGGAGGAAGTTAGGGGAAAGGAATTGTTAAAAAGAAGAATCAGGGATGACCCTTGTGGTTCAGTGGCTAAGACTCTGTGCTCCCAATGCAGGGGGCTGGGTTTAATTCCTGGTCAGGGCACTAGATCCCATGTGCCACACCTAAGACCCAGTGCAGCCAAATAAATTAATTAATTAAAAAAAATCAAAGAATAGCATCAGCATCTGTATTAGTTTCCTGTGGCTGCCATACCAGAGTACTGCAAACTCCGTGGCTTAAGACAACAGAAATTTATTGCCTCATATTTTTGGAGAATAGAAGTTTGAAATCAAAGTGTGAGCAGGGCCACACTCCCTCTGAAATCTACAGGAGACAACCATTCTTCGCCTTTTCTAGCTTCTGGTATTTGTGATGCATGGGGCTCCTTGCCTTGTATATATATACCTCACTCCAATATCTGACTCCATCATCACATGGCCATTTTCTCCCTATGTATCTCTATCTCTTTGTCTCTTCTCTTCCTTGGATCAAGGGCCCATGTTATTCCCACAAGAATTCATCTTAAATAATGACATTTGCAATGACCCTATTTCCAAGTAAGGTCACTGGGGTACTAGAGGTTAAGATTTAAACATGTTTTTTTTAGGGGGATGCAATCCAACCCACATAGCATATGACAAATGGATATTTCAAATTAGATGTCTAACTATTCCATCAAATATAAAACAAAGTATTTTCTCTTATAAATTTCTTCTATGCTCCCAGACCTCTTTAATTATTGACTTATTCTTTTCACATCCATCAACCTTTCTTTCAAGATGACCCTAATTCAGTTTAATCCATTGAGTCAGATTTGTTTCATCAGTCTCTGAATTGGCATCCTCCTACTTTCAAGGTCTCCTCATTCAGACAATCCATTTCAAACATACTGTTTTCTTCAATTCTTACCAACATGTGAATCCTCTTTAAAAACTCCATTAAATATACATAAAGTGCTTAGTAGGACTAGTTCATAGTATTACGTAGTAAAAAAAAAATCTATTACTATCATTTTACTGTATTTATTGTTACTCACATTTTTATTATTTCTTATAGTATTTATATTTTATGAACAATTTTTTCCAAATAAAGATCAATAATTTGTCAAAACTAATTCTGATTCCCAATAAATTTTAAAAGCATCAGGACAGAAGGATGCTTGTTATTCATATTTATTATGGCATGATATTATACCCAAGTATTGAATATTTTGCAAACAAAAGGGCAAATACATCCAGTTCTATAGCTGAGAAGGAGTCGTTGTAGGAATTTAAAAATTATCAAAAAGAATAGTGTAGTATGAAAAATATCTCAGAGTATAAGACTGCGCATTTAAGTTTCAATGTGGTCCTTAAAATTTACCACTACTCATTCTGGCTGAGCATGGAGGAAGCACTAAGAATTATGGGGCAGTGATGACCTCTATGGTCAGAGAAAAGAGAAGCTGTTTATGGTGACCAGATTTTATTTTATCAGAACTCCTCTAGTCTGATATTTGAGTATTTTCACAATAGAGGCTCTGTAATTTACTAATTAAGCTATAATTTACCAGAGTCATGGGTACGCTACAAAAATTACAGCATTGGTGTCTTGGCTACATCTTTAGATATGTTTCTTCTAATTAAATTTTAACCTATATACTATTACATTTTGCCTGGGGATTGAAAATATCTCATTTTTAAACAATAGGTAATGAGTACATCTACTCTATTTTGTGTACATTTGAAATTTTACACTTAAACATCCTCCTTTACTTGATTTTTAAGTTGCATCCAATTTTCTTCTATATAAATAATATGGTAATGAATATCTGTTTTTCACAAATCTTTAATGACATATCTGTTTACATCCTTAAAAGGGATTCCAAGAAATGCACTTGATGATCTAAAGATGTATAAATGTTAATGCCATTAATTCATATAGATAAAATGCCTTTTGGTAATCTTAAACCAATTTATACTATCAAACACAGGGGACATGAGGGTGATTTACACAATAGCTTAATAAACATCGCTATTAGCTTCTTTAATTAACATCTTAACAAGCAATGACTATTACCTTTTAGGTCTTGATGAATATAAAATGATTAGTGAGAAACAAAGATGATTTCATTGGATTTGTTATGGAAGGGAGAACAATAATGCAAGCTGGCTTCTATGTTAGTCATTTGGAAACTGTACAATTTAAAAATTATCTCATGTTGTCCTTCCATGATACCTGAAGTTCTTCCTTCAGTAGAGTTACTCTTTGGTTCAAAATATGGGGCAGTATGTATGATAACTGACATTTATTGATCTCAGCATAGGTGATCTATTGATTAAAAAAAAATTATCAGTGTTAAGAAACAAAACCTATGCTATTAGTCTGAATTTTAGTGTGAAAGCTATAAAATGAGCTGCATATATATATACATATATATGCAATTACCCTAAACCACAAAAAGCATAGTCATAGTCTCGTCATCTAAAGCATATTCATAAGAGATAAAAATGTAACTCATAGATTAACTAAAGACTTCATTCCTTAGTCATTAAACTATTATGAATAGATGTTCAGTAACACATTTTTCAAACTTTATAATTCTATCTCCAGCACAGGACAAGAATTTTATACTTTATATATGGTGACAGTGTACCTTTTAAATCAAAGGTTTTAAAGTGTCTGACAGGTTGTCAGTAAGGTCACTGTAAACTTCAGATTCACGGTTAAGTCAAGCCAACCTGATATCTGAGTGATGGAACAGGGCACTGGACAGCATGAACAAATTTCTTAATTTCCAAGCATGCAATCATCAGCAGTTTTATAGAAGTGATATTTATGATCTCAGAAGGTTATAATGAAGGAGATCATTATTAATAAGTTTTTTGATGTGCATCTCGTGTGGATTAAATTCATGAGTTACCCTGAAAATTTTCAGTGAGGTTTGTTGGTAAATCTTCTGTCCAAGAAAACAGTATAGTTTATCATATGCTGCCATATATAAGACTATTCAGAGAATTGAAACAATATTTAACACCACATTCTTTTGCCTAAGAATACTTACATAAGGTAGGAGAGCAAAGAAGAAAATAAATGGTAGAAATTGTACAATAAATATTGTAAGACTGGTATAGTAAGCAAGCATAATATGCAAGTATATACAGTAAGTATAATATGCAATCCAACCCTTATCACTCCTCTACTACCACCCTTCTGTAGTTTGTTGCATCTAAGGGTTCTCCTAAATCTACTTTCTATGATGTGATTTAAAGCAAGTTATTTAACTTCTCTGAACCTCAATCTCATCTATAAAATGGTAAAAAATACTATCAACCTAGGGTTTTAGTAATGATTAAATCTGATAATGTAGTGTCTCTCATCCTGAGAGTATATAAACTCCTTCTGGTCACAGATTTACTGATAATTGTTTTTGTTTTAGATTTTCATTTTGAGGACAATCTTTTAAAATAATGAACCCAAGCATGATTGGGTTCATTACCCAATTGGGTTCATTATTTTATCAAAAAATAAACACAAGTATGATTAAAAAATTAAAAATAAGCATGTAAAGTGAATGAACATCTTAAAGTATCAGTATGTAGTGTCAGTGCTGCTTTGGCATTTGTGTTCTGGATCACACTGTCCCCCAAAATTGTCATAATTGTCATAGCTTCAAGTGAAAAAAAAAGTCACCTTTAATGGTCATTCTTGAAAAATTAGATATGTATGCCTTTGGTTCAACGAAAAGAATAGGATGTCAGGTATTCAAGGGAATTCTCAAAGCTTAGACTCATACAATTTCTTAGAAGCAGCAGCAATTAGGGCCTAACAGGTTACAAAGTAACTCTAGCCCTAACAATCCTGAAAGCAGAAATAGAAAGTCACTGAAAACAAACTAGTTTTATTCATTTAATTATAACATCTTTCCAAAAGAATTTGATATAAGCATATTAAAATTAACAAAGCCATAGATATGACAAATTTCATCACAGACCAGGTCTCCAGGTCTAATGCAGTGAGAGATATCACCTGGTGTTGTGACTTACCTAGTCAAGCATTTTAAAACTGCTTCAGTTGGTCAGAATTCCTCCTGACTAGTTCATAAAAGGAAGTTTATCACTGGGTCAAAGACAAGAGGAAAATAAGTAAGAAAGGGACTGATAGAGTAGGCTGCCAGAGATTTCAGTAAACTGGAGAAAATTAGGGTAGATTAATTACAGGGCTGCAGAACAGAAGCAAAGGGAGCTTTCAAAGCAAGATACAAGCAAAGGAATGGTTAATACGGTAGCACAGATTGGCAAGCAACTACTTTCATAAGTAACAGCATAAATTCATAGTCATTCAGGTCACAGAAAATAATACATACTGTTCTCTAATTCTACAATTCTAGAAGAAAGGATAATAGTTTGAGCTTCTTTTTCTTACTTACACATTTGAATACCTCAAAATAATAGAAAAAAGTTAGGACATTACCAAGCTCACTTTTTCTTTGATCTTTTCTCACACCTTTGATTATACCACTTGCCAAAATCACAGAAAGAACCATAGACAGAAGAAAAAATTCCATCATGTTGTTCACTTTGATACCTTCATGAAATAATCTCTTTAATATATTTGAGATATAGTTTCAAATGTCTCAAAGTAATGGATCTCCTACTAGCTTATTAAATGAAATTATTTAGTTTTGCTTTATTTTATCTTTTAATTCTAACGTCAGCTAGGTTTTCTGTTCCTTAAAAAAAAAAAAAAAACAAATCTTAATTGAAAATTTCAAATTTACACAAAGCCGCCAAAACAAAAGGAGTACATCAAACACATATATCCAGACTCCTCTACTGTTAAACCTTCTACCCTATTTGCTTTATTATGCACCACGCTCTCTATACACATATATAAAATATTGTTTGAAGTATTTAATGGTAAGTTACATACACCATGGTCCTTTACCCCTAAAATTTCAGTGGGTATTTCCTAAGAAATCTACTTATGGATACTCTCTTATCTAACCACAAAAATTATAAACTGTATACATTATATATTGATAAACCTATTTGTATCTAATATTCTAATTGTTAGTTGACTTAATAATGCTGTTTATGATATTTATTTTTCTCTCCTCCAGTACTAGAAACAGCTTAGGGTTAGGTATTATATTTAGTTGTCATGTTTCTTCCATCTCTGAACATTTCCACAGTCTTTGTCTATTTGACATTGACATTTTTAAAGGACACAGTACTCACTCCTTTCTTTAAATAAAACATTTCTCAGTTTGCATTTGTCTGATGTGATTAGGATGAAATTAAGCATCCTTGACCAGAATGTCACAGCTGGAGACATACCAGGTCTAACTGTCCTTCATTCACTCTGTAAATTTTAGTCACATGGTCAAGTTGTTACATGATTTCTCCACACATATTATGGATATTTTTCTAATTGCAGCCTACTAAAAAGCCTCTTGATGAAAGTGAAAGAGGAGAGTGAAAAAGCTGGCTTAAAGTTCAACATTCAGAAAACGAAGATCATGGGATCCGGTCCCATCACTTCATGGGAAATAGATGAGGAAACAGTGGAAACAGTATCAGACTTTATCTTTTTGGGCTCCCAAATCACTGCAGATGGTTACTGCAGCTGTGAAATTAAAAGACGCTTACTCCTTGGAAGGGAAGTTATGACCAACCTAGACAGCATATTCAAAAGCAGAGGCATTACTTTGCTAACAAAGGTCCGTTTAGTCAAAGCTATGGTTTTTCCAGTGGTCATGTATGGATGTGAGAATTGGACTGTGAAAAGAGCTGAGCACCGAAGAATTGATGCTTTTGAACTGTGGTGTTGGAGGACTCTTGAGAGTCCCTTGGACTGCAAGGAGATCTAACCAGTCCATTCTAAAGGAGATCAGCTCTGGGTGTTCTTTGGAAGGAATGATGCTAAAGCTGAAACTCCAGTACTTTGGCCACCTCATGAGAAGAGTTGACTCATTGGAAAAGACTCTGATGCTGGGAGGGATTGGGGGCAGGAGGAAAAGGGGACGACAGAGGATGAGATGGCTGGATGGCATCACCGACTCGATGGACGTGAGTTTGAGTGAACTCCGGGAGTTGGTGATGGACAGGAAGGCCTGTAGTGCTGCAATTCATGGGGTTACAAAGAGTTGGACACGACTGAGTGACTGAACTGAACTGAAGTAGACTCACACTTGAAGTCAATCAAACATCCAGCTTCTCATCAAAATTTTGCCCTAGATTTATCATCCATACATGATCCTTCCCTGATCTCTCTTTACTGTGATGATTTTCAAACTCAGATCATGGTATTTACAATTAGCCTGTAGCATTCTATTATAAACAAGAGCCTCTCTTTCTCTTCTATTTATGGTAACAAAACTTTACTGTAAACCTGAAAGTTACTAAGAAAGTAGATCCTGAAAGTTCTCTTCACAAAAAGAAAAACAAAAAAGGTAACTATGCGAACTGATGGATGTTAGCCAACTTTATTGTGGTAATCATTCTATAATATATACATATCAGATTATTGCATTGTACACCCTAAACTTACACAATGCTATAGGTCACTTATATCACAATAAATCTGGGGCGGGGAAGAAACAGAATAGAGTAGGTATGAGATTAATTTAGTGTGGGTAAACTACTCGATTAATCTCTGAAACAGAAAGTGAAAATGTTAATTGCTCAGTTGTATCTGACTCTCTGCAAACCCATGGACTGTAGCCTGCCAGGTTTCTCCGTCCATGGGATTTTTCAAGCAAGAAAAATGGAGTGGTTTGCCATTTCCTTCTTCCGGGGATCTTCCAGACCCAGGGATAGAACCCAAGTCTCCCACATTGCAGGGAGGCAGACTATCGTCTAAACCACCAGGGGGGTTTCAATACCAGAAATGGGCTAATAACTAATGTTCTTTAATACTGAATAACTGTCACTACCTATGGGCACTAGCCACTGGTTGTAGAGGAATCAGGATGTTCATCTCTATCCCAGAAGCTCTTCCTGTCAACTCCCTGAAAGTACAGATTATCAAATTCAACAAATGTTTATCAAGTACCTACACAGTGATAAATCAGCAATTAATTTTACTTATAAAGAGATGACAACATATTCTGAAGATGATATGCATATAACTATAACATAGTATAAAGTAACAAATATGATAACATGCACAGAAGGTGTCAAAGGAAATAAGAATAAAACATCATCACTATCTATCATAGCACAAACTGTTCTCCCCAATAAAAGTGTCTGGAGTTTCAATGCAAGCCAATGACAATGCATACTTTTAACATGTGCTTTCCAAACTAAGGGCTTCCCTGGTGGCTCAGATGGTAAAGTGTCTGTCTACAATGCAGGAGACCCGGGTTTGATCCCTGGGTTGGGAAGATCCCCTGAAGAAGGAAATGGCAGCCCACTCCAGTATTCTTGCCTGGAAAATCCTATGGACGGCGGAGCCTGGTAGGCTACTGTCCATGGGGTTGTAAAGAGTCAGACACGACTGAGCGACTTCACTTCACTTCTTCCAAACTAATATTAGCACACTTTTAATAAATATGACTCCAAATAAAATTGAGGGTTTTTGCCATTAGCTCTGTCAATAATCTTTCCAAAATGACGCATAATTTAGATTTAAGAGTGTTTTAGGAGAGTAGTCTTATTACTGTTACTTAGTTTTTGTTTTTTCCTTATTCATATGTAGCAGGAAATTTGTGTAATTACAAAAAAAATTAAACTAAGTCATTCAATATTGTGGTTCCTGAGAAGTCAGGATATACAGGTGGCAAGAGCTATATAGAAATAATAGGATCAGTCATCATTCACATGGCAGATTATTTTTCCCAAAGATGGTCATAATAACATCTCTAATGCACCTGTGATTTTTACACTCCTCTCAAGAGGTGAGATATGTTTCTTCCTCTGGAATCTCAGCAGGTTTGTGACCTCAGAGGTGAGGTCATAAAAGGCATCACACTTCCTCCTGTTTCGCTTAGGACACTATCTTTTGGATCCTCTTGTGAGCAGGCTGGCTGCCCTAAAGTCAGCGTGCTGTGAGAAACTCCCAAGAGATCACAAGGAAAAACTACACGAAGAGACAAAGATGTCCAGTCAGGCTTCAGCTGCATCAACTGCCTTTATCAACTCTGGCTGCAGTCTACCTGCAAATGCATTAGAGAACGAGCAACCACTGCCCAGCTGAACGCTTCTCAAATTCTGACCCAGAGAATCCATGAGCAATAATAAAAATGACAGCTGCTTTAAGCCACTAAGTTTTAGGGTGATGTTATGCAACATAACATGTTAGCATTCTGGACAGTGAATAGTGAGTAACACCATGGACTGGTCTGAAAAGAAATGTCAGGTAAAGAATTGAAGGTATGAAAATCATGCTGAATGTTTATTATAATTCTCATTCAAGTGTCCACAGGGCTCTCAGTTTTCCTCAAAGTTCATTCAGTAATGTTGATCTAAGCAAAAAAAAAAAAAAAAAAATCATGAAGAATAAGTGGTAAAGCTAACTTTGGTCTGCTAGAAAGAGTTAGCAGCAGCATTAAACAGAGTTATGATTCCAATAACTGGATCTATCACCAAAGTTCCAGAGACTTAGCTTCTGATTTACCTACTCTAATATACTAATATTATATATACACTTTGTAAATAATAATTTACAAAGTGCTTTCGTGCACATGATTTCATTTGATCTTATAAATAATCCTGTGAAGTAGCAGAGCCTCATAGTGAAAAAACTGAGACTCAGAGAAGATAGACAGGTTGCTTAGAATTGAAGAGCTGAAGGGTGGGAAATGTTTTTAATTCAAACAAGTAGAAGATTTGATCTGCTAGCCTGACCTGGGATTCAAGACATAACTACATGCATGGAGCACCATGTGGTATATGCTGGAAATGTGCCACTCACCAAAAAATGAAGACTCAGGTGTATATTAAAAATTATGCTCTTAAATGTTATACTCTTTTTGCTTTAAAAAACCCTCCCCAGAAAAACTTACTTTTTTTTTTTTTATTATTCTCTGGATAATCACCAAAGGCTATTCCAAGTAACAGTCTCAGGAGCCTTATAATGTTTTAAATGTTAAACAAAGTAGGTGCTATTTCAAAGTCCAAAGTTTTGATTTAATGAATGCCAAGCATCTCAAATCCACAGGAAATTTTTTTAACACAACATTGCTGGAGATCCTCCAAAAAGGAAGATTAACATATGGACCAAATGGAAATCTCCCAGAACTCCAAGTACTGCTTATCAGGATGGAAGATATTTGTTGCTATTGTTGTTTTTGTTCAGTGTACCCAAACATGGATTATTTATAGGAAAAAAACAAAGTTTTTTTTATTCTTTGCCCTACTAACCACTCCTCCCTCACCATTGGAATAGTTCCATCTCCTTTTAACAACTTCCCATTAAACCTTATGAACCATATCCTGTACTTAATGGGCTGTTAATATTTTAAAGCTTCTGTAGTTCTACTGTAAATCCCTAGTCCCTTTTGCAACATTGAAAATATATACCAAAAAAATTCCTTATACTTTGATAGTTAAACAATAAGCTGTACTATTACAACAGACACATCTCTGGTTTCAAGTTACATACTTGTCATGTTAGCCCACCACAGGCCACAATGCACTGGCTTAATCATTAGAATGGCACTTCAGTGCCTAAAAAAATAAGTAATAAATACAGTCAAGGTAATATGCCAAGAGAGTTTAACCTGATTATTTCCCTCTAGAAAATTTACATAGAAAAAAAGATAATAAGGTAAACTACTATCTCAAGGAAGTAAACTAGACCTCTAAAAACATTTTGTCCCTCCCTCCTTTTTTGGGAAAATATATAAAAACAGTTGAGATGATGTCATTTCTAGTTTCTGTGCCCATTTTTATGCATGCATACAATCTTTTAAAAATTCTTGCCAAGAACTGGAATGAGATAAGTTTTATCTAAGTAAAACATTTAAGTTCAGAAAAAGAAACATTATGATAAAATTTACAGGACTTAAAATGTCTTGATTTGAGATAAGGAAGAAAACTACACTACTATCTGATTGGAGCAGACGTTTCCTATCTACGGCCACCCAGTTTATCCCCTGGTCACTCCTGACCTAACCCATCTGGTTCATACTGTCAACCTTGCTTCTGTTTCTTTTTTCAGCTCTCCAACTTCCTCTTCAACAATTAGAGATTTCAGAGCAGAAAGCTGTGAATTTTATATAAATAGAATATATCTATGATGAATGGGACATCATTCTTCCTTAAATTCTAAGGGATGCTTTTTTTTGATGTACCACAACCATTCTTGAAATTTAACTTTAGTTTTGTTTTGTTGTTTAACTCCTGACAATATTCTCAAATGTTTAACTACAGTGCTATTTTGCCTATTAAAACCAAGACTTGTGTATCTTAATATTTTCTCTTGGCTATATAAATAAGCCCCTAAGTCAGTTCTTCAAAACTCCAATACTTTGGCCACCTGAAGAACTGACTCATTTGAAAAGACTCTGATGCTGGGAAAGACTGAACACAGGAGGAGAAGGGGAAGACAGAGGAGGAGATGGTTGCATGGCATCATCAACTCAATGGACATAAGTTTGAGTAAACTCTGGGAGTTGGTGATGGACAAGGAGGCCTGGCATGCTGCAGTCCATGGGGCTGCAAAGAGTTGGACATGACTGAGTGACTGAACTGAACTGATATAAATAAGCATCTTAAAATTAGCAAGACCAAGAACTCTTGGTTTTCCTCCAAAAACCTTCCCCAACTCTTCTTAAAAAAAAAAATTCCATTCAATCTCTTAGTCAGCCTAAAACGTTGGAGCTTTCATTTACTCCTCTCTTTATCTAACGCCACTGGCCCGTATACAATACACTGGCATAATTCTATTAACTCTGCCTTCTAAGCATATATTTAGAATGTGATTCCATTGACAAAATACTGGTTCAAGCTCCTATCATGTCTTATTGGAAGTGCTGAATAACTTTTAATTGGTAACTCGACTTTCACCCTTGTTCTTTATAGAGTATGTTATCCACCTAGACAGAAAAGGCAATGGTGACCCACTCCAGTACTCTTGCCTGGAAAATCCCACAGATGGAGGAGCCTAGTAGGCTCCAGTCCATGGGGTTGTGAAGAGTTGGACATGACTAAGCGACTTCACTTTCACTTTTCACTTTCATGCATTGAAGGAAATGGCAACCCACTCCAGTGTTCTTGCCTGGAGAATCCCAGGGACGGTGGAGTCTGGTGGGCTGCTATCTATGGGGTTGCACAGAGTTGGACACGACTGAAGTAACTTAGCAGCAGCAGCAGCAGCATCCACCTAGAAGTCAAAATTATTTTGCAGTGCTTTTCTCTCTCACTTATAAGTGATCTAGTCCCTGAACCTCTCTGATCTTACCTTCTACCTCTCTCTATTCCTATCATTTACTCAACTCCTGCCACACTGGTCCCTAGATTTTCCCTTGGATATGTTTAACTTGCTCCTGCCTCAAGGCCTTTATTCTCCCTGATCCATTTGACCAGGTGCCTTTCTCCTACTATCTCCTAATATCTACCTGGCTTACTCTATCACTTCGACTGAGTCTCTAAAATTAAATTTCACCTTCAGAGAAGCCTCCTGACCACATAATATAAAATAGCAATTTCTACACACATACATAAACATATACTGTGACTTTCTTGACTCTATAATGTCTTCACACATTTAGAACTAGCAATTTATTCTGTATTTATTTACCTTGCTTTTCACCTGTGTCCCCAATTTAAATGCAAGCTCTCCCAAAGACAGGAGGAATTTTGTTTGCTCATCACTGTACTTCAGCTCTTAGAATGCATGGTACATAACAGCTCGAAAAAAATAAATTAATGAATATTACACTTTATCCCAATTTAAAACCACTGTTTATGAATCTTCATCCAGGTTGTCTATTATATCCAGATGTGATACAATAAATCCTAAAAAAATTAGAATAAAATTTCACATTTTAGTATTGCTATTAATAAATCAATGAATTAAGAAACTATATTTGACTTCGTTTTTAATATAAACACGTAGGTTACTTAAATGCTTTGGCCTCTATGAAAATTACATACTTGAAGAAGAGAAAGCATAGTATTTGTAATTTCAGAGGACTGCTTACAACTTCATTTGGTTGAACTTATCATATTATTTCTTAAAAATATACATATAGTCCCAGGTAGCAGTAAGAGCAAGGAAAGAGTGAGAAAGGGCATCAAAAAGAGAAACTTGGGAGTCCCACTGACAAACTTGGCCATGTCATAAATGCTCAAGTCCTGGACATTGTTGGTAACCATTAAAATAAACTATAAAAAATAACATTTATTCTTATATAAATTATTATTACAAACAAATTCAATCATGTAACAGTTTGTTGATCCATGCATAATTCATTAAGTCAAATAAATTATGGATACAAGTTAGAGATAATAAGTTGCTAGCATTCTTTTTCTTATGTTGTAGATTGAATATTTGTTGTCCTCCCCCAAAATTTATATGTTGAAGCCCTAACGTCCAATATAAGCCTTAAAAGGCAATTAGATTTAGTTGATGTCATGAGGATGGGTCTCCATGATGAGATTAGTGTCCTCAAAAGAAAAAGAAGAGACCACCTCTCTCTCTCTCTCTCTCACTCCCTCTTCCTTTTCCCCCATTAGGGTACAGCAGAATAGTGGCTGTCTGCAAGGCAGAGCAAAATCAGGGAACAGAACTGACTGTCACCTTGATCTTGGAACTTCTCAGCCTCCTGTGAGAGATAAATTCCTGTATTTTAAGCCTCCCAATCTGTGATATTTTGTCACTTGCATCTTGAGGTAAGACAACTTAAATGGAAAAAAGTATATTTAAAAGTTAAATTTGTATAAATAACTCTAACAATTCTACTATTTCTTTCATAAGCATTTATTCCTATTCCAACTACCTCCTAGCTTTTGCTACCAATCTGTCCTCCTCACATCTATCTAGTCCCTGTTACTTCTCGTATTGGAGTATGAGTAATGAGAGGAGCTTGGCAGGTTGCCATAAAGTAAGCAAAGTCATAAGCTAAATATGGTGCCTCTTCCTGCTCATTCAATTTTATTCAAAGATAGGGGTACACTGGGGAAAGAAAAAAACAACTTAAAAGTTAAAAGAAAACATTTATTATTAAAATAAACATGGATATTAAAACTACAGTGCACAGAAGCCTTGGAAGATATTATGTATTTCTTAAAGGCTGTCACAAGCTAGAAGTTGTAGGTTCTCATGTAGATCACATTACTATGCCCTTAAGGGTAGGGAAGTAGGGAATTAGAGCTCCTCTACAATATATTCTATTTGTAAGTCTCCTACTAAGTCAAATAATCTCAGTAGGGTGCTAAATATTAATAATAGCTGTCATTTATTGAGTGCTAATTTATACCAGGCACTGCTCTAAAATACAAGAAATATTTAATCATCATAATCACTCAGAGAGGTAGGTGATTATTACAATCCCTACTTTATAGGTGAGAAAATTAAGCACAAAGAAATAATCTGTCCAAGGACACACAGGAAAGCAAGGGAGATCTTTAATTTAACAAATGATTATCATGTGATATATATTCTGGAAGAATATATACCTTCAAAGGTGAAAATACAATTATCAAAAACTAAAAGCTTTTAGAACCAAGAAGTTATATTTTAAGAGTACAGTGACAAACACAAATGCAGAGTCTCAATTATCAATAGTTAGTCCTTGGTGGAGTGAATTATGATTGTAAAGTCATGTATAAGCATGTTTTTGTGCAAGCACACATACATACATTAACTTTAACCATATACACATAATTTCATATTGTATAATAATGCCCTTTAAATATTTTAAAGCAATAATTTTATTACTCTTATCATGATAGTATGTGTTGTAACCTATTTTCATGTTACACATTCATAGCACATGTCACCAATACTATATGCCTACACAAATAAATTTCAAATAGAGGGTAATTTATATATGTATCTGCTTTAGTAATAAAGTTATAGATGATTCATATTGAGATATGATAGCTAAATTATTGGGATATTACATATAAAAAAAACAAAAGAAAAGACTGTTCATGCAAAACATATACTTGGTATCAAATAACAAAACTAAACAATGTAATTGAAAACAACAATGAACTTACTGAAAACTATTCAAAATAACACTGATATAATGTTTTCTGAAAATTCAGCTATATGCAGCTGGAAACTGTTTAATGTTAAAATACAAGTCCCTAATCATGTGTATCTTAGTACTTTCTTTTGTATTACTTAATTTTATGAATACCAACTTTTCCCAAATCTTTCTAACTTGCTTGTGTGTGTTAAGTCACTTTGGTCATATCTGACTCTTTGCAACCCTATGGACCATACGTAGTCTGCCAGGCTCCTCTGTCCACAGGAATCTCCAGGCAGGAATACTGAAGTGGGTTGCCATGCCCTCCTCCAGGGGATCTTCCCAACTCAGGGATTGAACCCGCTTCTCTTACATCTCCTGCATTGGTACGTGGGTTCTTTACCACTAGTGCCACTTGGGAACCCCTATAACGTGCTTTGTCGTTTGCTAATAAACAGCCTTAATCTACATATTAAATAAGATCAAAGTTCACAGAGCTGTATTTACTTCTCTGTAGTATCCAAGGAAGAACTTGTAGTTTTGATCAATTTGTACCCTCTGAAAATGACCTTATAAAACCTAAAAACAGGCCACTATATCTTCTTAAAGAATCCCTGGCTACAACTATAAGCAGACTCAGCAGGACATCCTCTCACATGACAATGGTTTCTCTAAAGAAACTTGACCCCTATATATGCTGTCTACAAGAGACCCACCTCAAACGAAGGAACACATATAGACTGACAGTGAAGGGCTGGAGAAAGATATTTCATGCAAATGGTGACCAAAAGAAAGCAGGAGTAGCAATACTAATATCAGATAAAAGACTTTAAAATGAAGACCATGAGAAGAGACAAAGAAGGACACTACATAATGATCAAAGGATCAAATCAAGTAGAAGATAACAACTATACATATATATGCACCCGACATAGAAGCAACTCAATATAAGGTAAATGCTAACAAGTATGAGAGGGGAAATTAACAGTAACACAATAATAATGCAAGACTTAAATACCCCACTCACACCTATGGTTAGATCAACTAAACAGAAAATTAGCAAGAAAACACAAGCTTTAAATGATACAATGGACCAATTAGACCTAACTGATATCTATAGGGCATTTCACCCCAAAACAATGAATTTCACCTATTTCTCAAGTGTACACAGAACATTCTCCAGGATAGATCACATCCTGGGCCATAAATCTAGCTTTGGTAAATTCAAAAAAAATTGAAATCATTTTAAGCATCTTTTCTGATCACAATGTGGTAAGATTAGATGTCAGTTATAGGAAAAAAAAAATTAAAAATACAAACATATGGAGGCTAAACAACATGCTTCTGAATAACCAACAGATCATGGAAGAAATCAAAAAGGAAATCAAAATATGCATAGAAACATATGAAAATGAAAACAACAACCCAAAACCTATGGAATGCAATAAAAGCAGTGCCAAGAGGAAGGTTCATAGCAATACAAGCTTACCTCCAGAAACAAGAGAAACATCAAATAAATAACCTAACTTTACACCTAAATCAACTAGAAAAAGAAGAAATGAAGAACCCCAAAGTTCAGTTCAGTTCAGTCACCCAGTCACGTCTGACTCTTGGCAACCCCATGAACCGCAGCATGCCAGGCCTCCCTGTCCATCACCAACTCCCAGAGTCCACTCAAACCCATGTCTCTTGAATCAGTGATGCCATCCAACCATCTCATCCTCTGTTGTCCACTTTTCCTCCTGTCCTCAATCTTTCCCAGCATCAGGGTCTTTTCAAATGAGTCAGCTCTTCCCATCAGGTAGCCAAAGTACTGGAGTTTCAGCTTCAACATCAGTCCCTCCATTGAACACCCAGGACTGATCTCCTTTAGGATGGACTGGTTAGATCTCCTTGCAGTCCAAGGGACTCTCAAGAGTCTTCTCCAACACCACGGTTCAAAAGCATCAATTCTTTGGCACTCTGCTTTCTTTATAGTCCAACTCTCACATCCATACATGACTACTGGAAAAACCATAGCCTTGACTAGACAGACCTTTGTTGACAAAGTAATGTCTCTGCTTTTTAATATGCTGTCTAGGTTGGTCACAACTTTCCTTCCAAGGAGTAAGCCTCTTTTAATTTCATGGCTGCAATCACCATCTGCAGTGATTTTGGAGCCCAGAACAATAAAGTCAGCCACTGTTTCCACTGTTTCCCCATCTATTGCCAAAGTTAGTAGAAGGAAAAAAAATCATAAAAATCAAAGCAGAAACAAATGAAAAAGAAATGAAGGAAACTATAGCAAAAATCAACAAAACTAAAAGCTGGTTCTTTGAGAACATAAATAAACTAGAAAAACCATTAGCCAGACTCATCAAGAAAAAAAGGGAGAAGAATTAAATCAATAAAATTAGAAATGAAACTGGAGAAATCACAATAGACAACATAGAAATACAAAGGATCATGAGACTACTATCAGCAACTAAATGCCAACAGAATGGACAACTTGGAAAAAAATGGACAAATTCTTAGAAAAGTATAACCTTCCAAAACTGAACCAGGAAGAAGTAGAAAATCTTAAAAGACCCATCAGAAGCACAGAAATCAAAACTGTAATAAGAAATCTTCCAACAAACAAAAGCCCAGGACCAGATGTGAATTCACTTCACAGGTGAATTCTATCAAAAATTTAGAGAAGAGTTAACACCTATCCTACCCCAACTCTTCCAGAAAATTGCAGAAGATGGTAAACTCCCAAACTCATTCTATGAAGCCACCATCACCCTAATACTAACACCAGGCAAAGATGCCACAGAAAAAGAAAACTATAGGCCAATATAACTGATGAACATAGATGCTAAAATCCTCAACAAAATTCTACTAAACAGAACCCAACAACATATTAAAAAGATCATACATCATGACCAAATGGGCTATAAAGCCCAGGGATGCAAGGATTCTTCAATATGTGCAGATCAATCAATGTGATATACCATATTAACAAATTGGAAGATAAAAGCCATATGATTGTCTCAATAGATGCAGAGAAAGCCTTAGACAAAATTTAACACCCATTTATGACAAAAACCCTCCAGAAAGCAGACACAGAAAGAACATACCTCAACATAATAAAAGCCATCTATGACAAACCCACAGGAAATATTATCCTCAATGGGGAATAATTGAAAGCATTTCCCATAAAATCTGGAGAAGGCAATGGCACTCCACTCCAGTACTCTTGCCTGGAGAATCCCATGGATGGAGGAGCCTGGTAGGCTAGAGTCCATGGGGTCGCGAAGAGTCGGACACGACTAAGTGACTTCACTTTCACTTTTCACTTTCATGCACTGGAGAAGGAAATGGCAACCCACTCCAGTATTCTTGCCTGGAGAATCCCAGGGTCAGAGGAGCCTGTTGGGCTGCCGTCTATGGGGTCGCACAGAGTCAGACACGACTGACGCGACTTAGCAGCAGTAGCAGCCCCTAAAATCAAGAACAAGACAAGGGTGCCCACTCTCACCACTACTATTCAACATACTTTTGGAAGTCCTAACCACAGCAATCAGAGAAGAAAAAGAAAAAGGAATCCAGATTGGAAAAGAAGAAGTAAAACTCTCAGTTTGCAGATGACATGATGCTCTACATAGAAAAGACACCATCAGAAAAATACTAGAGCTAATCAATGAATATGGTAAGTTGCAGCATGTAAAATTAATACAAAGAAATCTCTTGCATTCCTGTACACTGACAATGAGAAAACAGAAAGAGAAATTAAGGAAACAATCTCATTCACCATTGCAATGAAAATAATAAAATATTTAGGAATAAATTTACCTAAAGAAACAAAAGACCTATATATAGAAAACTATAAACCACTGATGAAAGAAATCAAAGATGACACAGTTGGATGGAGAAATATAACATGTTCACAGATGGGAAGAATCAATATAGTGAAAATGAGTATACCACCCAAGGCAATCTAGAGATTCAATGCAATTCCTATCAAGCTACCAGCAGTATTTTTCACAGGACTAGAACAAATAATTTCACAATTTATATGGAAACACAAAAAACCTCAAATAGCCAAAGCAATCTTAATAAAGAATAATGGAACTGGAGGAATCAACCACCTGACTTCAGACTATACAACAAAGCTACAGTCATCAAGACAGTATGATTCTGACACAAAGACAGAAATATAGATCAATGAACAAAACAGAAAGCCCAGAGATAATTCCACACACCTATGGACAACTTATCTTTGACAAAGGAGGCAAAAATACACAATGGAGAAAAGACAATCTCTTTAAAAAGTGGTGCTCGGAAAACTGGTCAACCACCTGTAAAAGAATGAAACAAGAACACTTTCTAACACCATACACAAAAATAAACTCAAAATGGATTAAAGATCTAGATGTAAGATCAGAAACTATAAAACTCCTAGAGGAAAACATCGGCAGAACACTCTCTGACATAAATCACAGCAAGATACTCTGTGACCCACCTCCCAGAGTAATGGAAATAAAAGCAAAAATAAACAAATGTGACCTAATTAAACGTAAAAGCTTTTGCACAACTAAGGAAACTGTAAGCAAGGTGAAAAGGCAGCCTTAAATAAAAGCAAACAAAACAACTGACAAAGAATTAATCTCCAAAATATACAAGCAGCTCACGCAGCTCAATACCAGAAAAATAAAAAACCCAATCAAAAAATGGGCCAAAAAACTAAACAGGCATTTCTCCAAAGACATACAGATGGCTAACAAACACATGAAAAGATGCTCAACATCACTCATTATCAGAGAATGCAAACCAGAACCACAATAAGGTACCATCTCATGCCGGTCAGAATGGCTGCTATCAAAAGTCTACAAACAATAAATGCTGGAGAGGGTGTGGAGAAAAGGGAACCCTCTTACACTGTTGGTGGGAATGCAAACTAGTACAGCCACTATGGAGAAAAGTGTGGAGATTGCTTAAAAAACTGGAAATAGAACTGCCATATGACCGAGGCAATCCCACTACTGGGCATACACACTGAGAAAACCAGGATTGAAAGAGACACGTGTATCCCAATGTTCACTGCAGCACTGTTTACAATAGCTTGTACATGGAAGCAACCTAGATGCCCACTGGCAGACAAATGGATAAGAAAGTTGTGGTACATATACACAATGGAATGTTATTCAGCTATAAGAAAGAATACATTTGAGTAAGTTCTAATGAGGTGGATAAAACTGGAGCCTATGATACAGAGTGAAGTCAGAAAAAAACCCAGCAATACAGTATATTAATGCATATATATGGAATGTAGACAGATGGTAATAATGAACCTGTATGTAAGACAGCAAAGGAGACACAGATGTGAAGAACAGAATTTTGGACTCTGTGGGAGAAGGTGAGGGTGGGATGATTTGAGAGAAGAGCATTGAAACATGTATATTACCATATGTGAAACAGATGACCAGTCCAAGTTTGATGCATAAAGCTGAGCACTCAAAGCCAGTGCACTGGGACAACACAGAGGGATGGGATGGGGAGGGAGATGGGAGGGGGTTTCAGGACTGGGGGACATGTGTACACCCATGGCTGATTCATGTCAATGTATGGCCAAAACCACCACAATACTGTACAGCAATTAAACTCTAGTTAAAATGAATTTTTTAAAAAAGTGTACAATGCAGTCATTTTACTGTATACACAAAATGGTCCAGAATATTTTCATCATCATAGCAAAAGAAACTTTGTACCCATGAGCAGTCACTCTGCATTTCTTCTTAGCCCTAAGCAATACCTAATCTATGATTTGTTTCTCTATTTTCTTTTATTCTGGACATTTCATATAAATGGAACCATATATATATATGTATGTATGCATATGCACACACACACACACACACACACACACACACACACACACAGAGTCTTTCTATTTGACTTCTTTCACATAATATAATGCCTTCAATGTTCATTAATACTGCACCATGAAACTATTTATTTAACTTATATGCAGAGTACATCATGAGAAACGCTGGGCTGGAAGAAACACAAGCTGGAATAAAGATTGCTGGGAGAAATATCAATAACCTCAGATATGCAGATGACACCACCCTTATGGCAGAAAGTGAAGAGGAACTAAAAAGCCTCTTGATGAAAGTGAAAGTGCAGAGTGAAAAAGTTGGCTTAAAGCTCAACATTCAGAAAACGAAGATCATGGCATCCGGTCCCATCACTTCATGGGAAATAGATGGGGAAACAGTGGAAACAGTGTCAGACTTTATTTTTCTGGGCTCCAAAATCACTGCAGATGGTGACTGCAGCCATGAAATTAAAAGACGCTTACTCCTTGGAAGGAAAGTTATGCCCAACTTAGACAGCATATTCAAAAGCAGAGACATTACTTTGCCAACAAAGGTCCATGTAGTCAAGGCTATGGTTTTTCCTGTGGTCATGTATGGATGCGAAAGTTGGACTGTGAAGAAGGCTGAGCGCCAAAGAATCGATGCTTTTGAACTGCGGTGTTGAAGACTCTTGAGAGTCCCTTGGACTGCAAGGAGATCTAACCAGTCCATTCTAAAGGAGATCACTCCTGGGTGTTCTTTGGAAGGACTGATGCTAAAGTTGAAACTCCAGTACATTGGCCACCTCATGCGAAGAGCTGACTCATTGGAAAAGACCCTGACGTTGGGAGGGATTGGGGGCAGGAGGAGAAGGGACGACAGAGGATGAGATGGCTGGATGGAATCAATGACTCGATGGACATGAGTTTGAGTGAACTCCGGGAGTTGTTGATTGGCAGGGAGGCCTGGCGTGCTGCAATTCATGGGGTCGCAAAGAGCTGGACACGACTGAGCAACTGAACTGAACTGATCCTCTTTTTGACTATTATGAATAATGTTATTAGTAATAGTGGACAAGCCCTTGGTGTTCTTTGGAAGGAATGATGCTAAAGCTGAAACTCCAGTACTTTGGCCACCTCATGCGAAGAGCTGACTCATTGGAAAAGACTCTGATGCTGGGAGGGATTGAGGGCAGGAGGAAAAGGGGACGACAGAGGATGAGATGGCTGGATGGCATCACCAACTAGATAGACCTGAGTTTGAGTGAATTCCAGGAGATGGTGACGGACAGGGAGGCCTGGCATGCTGCGATTCATGGGGTCACAAAGAGTGAGACACGACTGAGCGACTAAACTGAACTGAACTGAACTTGGACATTAAATTTTCAATTCTCTTAGATTTATGCCTAGGAATGGAATTACTGAATCATACAGTAATTCTACATTTAACTTTTGAATAACTGCCACATTGTTTTTTTTCCAACAAATTCAAACTGTATTCCAAAATGACTGTACCACTGTGCATCTATATCATCAATACAAGAAGGTTCCAATTTCTCCACACTATCACCAAAACTTGTTATTCTATCATTTTGATTATAATCATCCTAGTGGGGTGAAGTCCTTTCTAATTGTAGTTTGATTTGCTTTTCCCTAATGATCAATGATGCTGAACATCTTTTCATGTGTTTGTCGGCCATTTGCATATCTTCTCTGAAGAAATGTGTATTGAATATTTTACCCAATTCTTAATTGAATTCTAGTGTAAAATTTCAATATTATTTAAAGAACAAAAGATTACAACTGAACAGTAAGGAAGAAAAATTATAGGATACAATATCAATAGGTTATTATTTAAAAAAAACAAATTTCCTCTAAATAAGCATCAAAGAAGTCACATGAGTTAATGAATTAAAGTTAAAATTCTGTTTAGGTTCTCCAATTTTCCTAACAGTAATACAGTAAACTTTGGATAAAATCCTACTAAAATGTAGTTATTGGTAACTGGTCTTTAATATTAAAAACAATTATCTTAGTTGCTTTTGAAAGTGAAGTTAAAGTGTTAGTCACTCAGTTGTGCCCAACTCTTTGCGACCCCATGGACTGTATCTCACCAGGCTCCTCTGTCCATGGAATTCTCCAGGCAAGAATACTGGAGTGGGCTGCCATTCCCTTCTCCACAAGGCTCTTCCGAACGCAAGAATCAAACCCGAGTCTCCTGCACTGCAGTCAGACTCTACCGTCTGAAAAGGAAAGCTGTTATTTGCTTTTAATACCTGTAAATTGGCATTTTAGATTTAAATTTCTGATAACCTCTTTTGACTTTTATATTCTCTTAAACCAAACTCTTAAGACTGTTTTAACCAAGATTTAATATCAGACATAGAACAGTGGTTATCAATTCATTTTCTATAAGATAAAAAAGCATTTTAGAAATTCATTACCAATCTTTCATCCAATGTAACTCTTTCTTTCTGGTCTCCTCATCCTAATATCATCTCCAAGAGTCCATCCATCCAGTCAGTCCCACGAATCCTCACAAAATTCTTCCACATAAATTTCTCAGGGTCTCTGACTTGTCTCCCTCATTATTACCCTCATTCTCCCACAAATGTGATGATACTAAAAACTCATCAACGTAAAACTGTCCAACTGTTCTTTATCCTCCTTTCTATCTTAAGTGCCCAGTGTCTTTTTTAGCTCTGATTCCCAGTGCTAAATCTGGGATTCAAATTTTAAATTTAAATTTTAAATCTGATTCCCACTATATATGGGCCTTGCTCTGTAAGCTCTGTTTCTTAGTAATTTCTGAAGCTCCAGCAGAGCCCTTACTAGGATTCAACACATTTGTAATGCCGATTTATAAATAAATCTTTAAAAAGTAATTTAAGAGCCAACATGCAACATTATATGAATTCTCAAAACGTCTTCATATCAGTGCCCACTCTTTATCATCGCAGTCATAAAATCACTTATGTAAACCAAAAGTTTTAAAAGTCACATTTTCCCCATAACATCTGCTAAAATTTGTTCAGAATCTGTTTGGAAGTATCTGTGATCTGCACAATAAGCTTGGCCCCATTTTTCCTGATGTTCAGCTCTAATGTTGTGTGATCCTGTCAGGAGAGAAATGGGATGAACTAGCCAAAAACTCAAAGTAGGTTTATAATGAGGATGAGGAAGAGAAAATTTTCTAATATGGCAGAGGAGTAGGAGGACATAGAGTTCACTTCCCTACACACACATCAAGAAAACATCTACAAATCAAATAATTCTCACAGAGCACCTGCGGAACACTAGCAGAGGGCCTCAGACACTTAAAAGGACTAAAAAGATCCCCACATAACTGAGTAGAATGAAAGAAAGAAGAAGGGAAGAAGAGGGGAGGAAGTAGGACAGAACTTGCTCCCCTGGCATAGCACTGAAGGTAAGAAAAGGTTCCTGCATCTGGGGAAGTTTCTTAACCAGCAAGGAGATCAGATGGGACAGAAGGGGAACTTCAGGGGCTCAATAGAAAAGAGAGCTTATTGACAGCACAAATATGTATTTAGTACACACACAAAAAAAACACCAAAGTTTAAATTAAAAGTATATAGATAGCCAAATACAGCTAAATGCAGGTGTAAGTCAAAATGCCAATATGACTCAGAACAATATTTGAAAAAAAATTTTTTTCTTTAACTTAAAGCTATACTCCTAGGGTAAAAATGGTAAGTTTTGAAAATAAGAAAATATAACTAGTCAAAATTCTAATCACAATTAAGTTAACACATGAAAATTTATTACAAACTTCTCTTGCTCTAAGAAATTATTTATGAAAAAGGAGGGACTTCCCTGGTGGTCCAGTGGTTAAGAATCTGCCTCCCAATGCAGGAGAAATGAGTTTGACCCCTGGTCTGGTAAGATCCCACTTGCGTGAGGCAACAAAGCTCATGCATCACAACTACCGAAGCCCACGTGCCCTAGAGCCCATGCTCCTCAACAAGAGAAGCCACTGTAATGAGTAACCTGCGCCTTGCAATGAAGAGCAGCTCCCACTCGGCAAACTAGATAAAGCCCATGCAGCAACAAAGATGAAGAGTCAATAAATAAATAAAATTTAAGGGAAAAAGGAATTATTTATAAAAAGGAATTGTAATATAAAAAGTGTACTTCAGAAGTTCAAAAATCATGATTTGAAAGTCATTTTATTGTCTTTATTCCCACTGGTCCCAAAGAGTTGTTCATGACTGACCGACTATTTCCTATAGACAGTGTCAACTACAAATTGGCATTTCCCATGGGCACTTGCCATCCACCTTTACAAGGATTACATCATGTGCTGCTGCAGTTGCTGACTTCCACCATTCCCTGAAAGAAGTGCAGGGTAAGAGCAGAAATGAGCACTCTGTACTTAGGGGTAGGCGAGTATGGGTGGAAGACAGGTCTTCAGATAGTTACATATTTTCAGGAGCAGTTTTATGAGCCCAACTTTTATATGTCCTCAATCTGGAAAAGCACTAAAATCCTTCATGGTGATGACTATTCCTCGTGACTAGCAAAAAATTTCACGAGACTAGCAGAAAGTTTTTGGAAAAATACGTGCTTGATTTCACGTATTTCCATTTCACTAAAAGCATATATATACTGATCGTGCCCCCTGCCTCTTTGGAGCAGGTTCTCAAAGTATCTGAGGAGATGTCTTCTAGACTACAGTCCTAATTTAGCCCCAAATAAAACATAACTTGCAACTCTCATGTTGTTCATATTTTTTAAAATTGACAAAAGGTTTACTAAGCACACAGTAAGTGTTACTATTTTTAGTCACTTTCATTAAATAAACATTCAGCATCAAGAATATAATCGTTATCATTCTACAAACTCTATGAAAAAGTAAAAGTACTTACATGCCAAAGGAAGAAAGCCAGAGAGAAACAAAGGGCTTCAAGGAGTACTTGCTCAATAAGTACTGAAATGGCTCAGTAATTTACATGCTGTACCCACACTGGGTGAAAGTCAAAGAGGAGAGTAAAAAAGCTCGCTTTAAACTCAACACTCGAAAAACTAAGATCATGGCATCCGGTCACATCACTAACAGCAAAAAGAAGGGGAAACAATGGAAACAGTGACATACTTTATTTTCTTGGGCTCCAAAATCACTATAGATGGTGACTGCAGCCATGAAATTAATAGATGCTTGCTCCTTGGAAGAAAAGCTATGACAAACCTAGACAGTGTATTAAAAAGCAGACATTACTTTGCCTACCAAGGTCCGTCTAGTCAAAGCTATGGTTTTTCCAGTAGTAGTGGATAGATGTTGGACCGTAAAGAAAGCTGAGCGCTGAAAAACTGATGCTTTTGAACTGTGCTATTGGAGAAGACTCTTGGGAGTCCCTTGGACTGCAAGATCACACCAGTCCGTCCTAAAGGAAATCAGTCCTGAATATTCATTGGAAGGACTGATGCTGAAGCTGAAGCTCCCAAATTTTGGCTACCGGATGTGAAGAACTGACTCATTAGAAAAGATCCCAATGCTGGGAAAGACTGAGGCAGGAAGAGAAGGGGACAACAGAGGATGAGATGGTTCGATGGCATCACCAACTTGATGGACAAGAGTTTGAGCAAGTCCCGGGAGCTGGTGATGGAGAGGGAAGCCTGGCGTGCTGCTGTACAAGAGGTCGCAAAGAGTCAGACACAACTGAATGAATGAACTGAACAGAACTGAATCTTCATTGTAGATAAAGTTACTTGTTTTTTTCTGAAAATTATTAACTTATTTTACATATTTGAACTTTCCTAAGGACCATGTTACTTACACACCAAAGTACTTTACTAGCAATCCTGATGATTTTCTAGAGTTTACCTGGCAGAAATCCAAAGGGATGCTCAGTCTATTCTGAATTGATCTTTGCAGGAACAGTAGGAAATCAAAGCTTTCTTTCTAACTAGAGAAGTATTATAACCAAGTACTTAAGAAAAAAATTGAGGAAGTTAAAAATTGTCATTGGAAGGAACAGAATCAGTGAGGAATAAAAATAAATTTATTATATACATATTATTATTTACCATCATTATTTACTGAATGAATAATCAGAATTAACCAACCCTAAGTAACAAGACAAAATTAAAATTAAATCATTAAATTCGATGTGTTTTTTTAAAAAAGTCAATAAATGGAAGGCTAATAATACATCTGACATAGAAAAAATACACAATAATTCTATTTAAATAATCAAGATTTTATAAACAAAATTATAAAATACTACAAACTATGCACTCCAATCATGTTTGATTTTATAGGCAGTATTTAAAGAAAGTAGACATTTTAATAACTGTTTACTCAATGATAGTTTCCATGAGGTCACAAAACTATACTTAATATTAACTTATCTCAAAGTTAACAAATTTGATCTATTCCATATACTTCATTATCAATATCACTTGAAGTGAAGTGAAAGTTGCTCAGTCATGTTTCACTGTTTACAACCCCATGGACTATACAGTCTCCAGGCCAGAATACTTTAGTGGGTAACTGTTCCCTTCTCCATGGGATCTTCCCAACCCAGGGATCAAACCCAGGTCTCCCACACTGCAGGTGGATTCTTTACCAGCGAAGCCACTAGGAAAGCAATTATTATGATAGCTAACATCAGCTATCATTATCAATATTTGTTCTGTATTTCTGAAATATTTAAATACATTATCTTTGCAAAAAGGAAGTGGAAAATTAAAAATTAACCATCTCTGGGACTTCCTTGGTGATCCAGTGTTTAAGAATCCACCTTGCAATGCAGGGGACATGGGTTCAATCCCTGGTGTGGGAACTAAGATCCCACATGCCTCAGGGCAACTAAACCCCTGTGACACAATGGAGAGCCAGCATGTGGCAACTACCAAAGAAAACAAACAAAAAAATTAACCACCTCTGAAAGGACTGAGACAAGAGGTTGAAAACTGGGACTGGTACAAAAATCTGTACACAAAAAATTAGGTATTTCTACAAGTGTAGAAAATAGTCCTAACCTCTAGTTTTGTTACCTGAAGAAACAAAAATAGAGAAGCTCAGTTTCAAGCATATTTTACTCAGTGGAGGGCAAAGGTAAAGTGTAAGGCTAAAAAAATAAGAATGTGCGTACATGGAACCTTTCCACCCCCTCACCCATCTTGCTTTCAGAACATGTGCAAATGGGCAGGAAACTCTTGGTTATTTTCTGGAGAAAAGGAATGATCTCAGGGAAAAGCCCCCAAAACACTGACACTTTTGCTCCCACACACAAAAAAAGTCAAACAACTTGAACTCACCTTATGGAACTCACTTTATGGAAGCCCTCCTCAACAAGCCCTACCCAATGTAAATAAGGTTCCCAATTAGCATTTTTTCAATATAAACAGACAGCTAAGGGTGCTCATGGAAAGACAAAGCACAAATAAGTGAGAAAAGAGTGAGTGTGCTTGTACCTATAGCAAATATTCTCATAGAAGCTAAACTCTTTACCACTTCTTTTACTTGCTAGTGTTTATTATTTGCATGTGCTGTTTCCTTTGCCTAAAACATATATATGCCCTTGTCATTTCCTCCTCCAGCAGGCTTCATCCTTCAGAATTTTTAAATCAAGTCACCTTATTAAAGAGACTTTTCATAGTTTATATATATATATCACATGCATTTCTTTGTTTACTTATTTATAATCTATTTCCCTCTGTAGAATATAAGCTGTGACCAGATTTTTATCTCAGTCACTGTGATCCCAATAATTTACGCACAGTAAACACTCCATAAATGCTGAATATATGTTAATGTTGTAGAATGTCTTAGTGAATGAATAAAAGCAGCTTTAAGATATTTCTTAGAAGAGATAACAATTTCTTTACACTTCAAGATTATTTTTAAATTGTTTATTTCTTTTTCCATTGCAGCCCTATAGAGCCCAATAAACATCTCTTCTTAGGTTTTGCTTTCTCAATTACCCTTTGTCATTAGTAAAATGGAAAAGTTTATTTTTTGAAGAAACTTTTGAAAAGTTACTGTATTATTTCAAGTGTTTCTTTTAGGCCCCTAAACTCATTCAGAATTTAAACCCAAAACTTCAGAAAAACGGACTGGTTGGCAGGATCCCCTGAATACATCATTTACCTTGACAAGAACCATAATTCATCTTCTTTCCTCTTAATAGTGTTTTTAAGTTTGTACATTTTGCTAATATAGCTCATGACATACATAAACTATGAGGAGGCAGGAACAAAGATATGAGAGATTAGCAAACAAAAAATATCAATTTAAAGCAAGGAAATAGAGGAAATGCCTGAAAATTCTGTAATAGCTAAATATATATTAATTTCCCAGTATCAAGTTATAATTTCTCAATATTAGTTCCCTAATTGGACCCTCATTCACTTTTTATGACAGGAAAAAATACTATAATTGCAATCCAGGGACAACCTGAAAAAAGAAAAGCTGCAGAAAGAGCAGGTTTAAAGGAAAGACTGGGAATCTGGTTTAGTTTGAGACACATGGAGATGTTAACTATGCAACTTGATAAAAAAAAAAAATACAGAGTTTAGGGGAGGGATCCAGCTGACAATGTATATTTAAATATAAGTGGTGCTTAAAACTGTATAGACATACTTAACCCTATAGATGGTACTTAAAATCATGAAAAAAAAAAAAAAATAAGATCACTAAATGTAAATGTAAGCTGAGAAGCGACTGTGAGAGAAACTGGTAAAAGACATAAACACTTTTTCTTATTCTAGAAAAACTTTTCAGAATTATTTCTATCAATATTTCTTTAACATAGGCCTATTATTAAGGTGCTGAGAATTTATGAAATGAGAAAGATATCACTTATAGGGATGCTGATTTTTGATAACTTTGGGGGGAGTGGATAAGAAAGATAAGGCGAATTTAGTAAATATTGTCCCAAAAGAATCCAGTGTAAAATTACCAAAAAAGACGAAGAACCCATCGTAAACTTCAAGTGGAGTTTTCCCCTTTTTAAGCCCCAAATCTCCTTTTTCTCTTTCTCCTTTACCCTTTTACATCACTCATCAAGAAGTCCTCATCTTCTAACACCAAAACTCAAGATTTTTGCCTGGCATCCAATTCTTCAGGATAACAAGAAAAAGGAAAGTGAAATGCTAATTCAAATGGTTCTAAAAAGCCTTTCTAAACTAGAGAGAAAAGAGGCATTGAATTTTTTTTCTACCCATTTTTCACTGCTTTGCATATATTAGCACTTAAGTCTCTCTCTCTCTCTCTCTCTCTCTCTCTCTCTCTCTCTCTCACTCACACACACACACACACACACACAATCTATCCTCATACCCTTTCCAGGGACATATTTTGAATTTGCTCATGTCACTTTTCTGTTTAAATTTCTACAGTATCATCCATTATGTAAAGAAAATAGAAGCTAATTCTTTTTCTTCTCAAAACCTGATTGTATCTAACGTACAGTTAGTAACAGCTCCAAATTATTACTATGCCTTCCTACAAGGTACCAGCTACTTAAAAGGATAATATGAAAACATTATGAAGAATTTTGTCAATACATTCTAAATTTAGATGAAATATATTTCCTGAAAGACTGAAACTACCAAACCACATTGAATAAGATAGTCTTAATAGCCCCACATCTCAGGGACGTCTCTGGTGCTTCAGTGGTTAAGAATCCACCTTCCAATGCAGGGGACAAAGGCTTGATCCTTAGTCAGGGGACTAAGAGCTCAAATGCCTCAAAGAAAAGATTCCCATGTGTTGCAACTAAGAACAGATGCAGCCAAGTAAATAAATAAACAAATATATGTGCATTTTTTAAAAGCCCTATATCTCTGAAAGATTTGAATTGGTAGCTAAAAATTACCCCACAAAGAAAATTCCAGGACCAGAGAGCTTCATTTGTGAATTCTATAAAACATTTACAGCGAAACAATATTGATTCTGTGTGAGTTTTTTCCAGAAAATTGAAAAGGAAACAATGTTCTCTAACTCACACTGCGAGGTCAACATTACCCTCTTAATACCAAAACCAGATAAAGACATTATTAACAAACACTACAGGACAATATCCCTCAAACATGCATGTGTGCGTGCAAAGTCACTTCAGTTGTGTCCAACTCTTTGCAACACTATGGACTATAACCCGGCAGGCTCCTCTGTCCATGGGATTCTTCAGGCAAGAATACTAGAATGGGTTGCTGTTTTACCACTGAGCCACTTGGGAAGCCCATCTGTCATACCACGTGGGAAGCCCATTTTGCATATAGATGCAAAAAACTATAAATAAAATTTTGGTAAATCTTATCTAATGGTATACTAAAAAAATAACATACATCACAACCAAATTGGGCTTATCTCAGAAACTTAAGTTGATATAATGTTCTAAACCAATCAGTGCAATTCACTGTATTAAGCTAAAGAATGAAAAATCATATATATAATCATCTCAATAGATGCAGAAAAGGCATTTAACAAAATCCAATATCCATTCCTGATAAAAACTCTCAGAGAAGTAGGTATAGAAGAGAACTTTGCTAGCCTGACTGAAGGGCATTTACAATAACCCTACAACTAACATCACAATAATGAAAGATGAAAAACTTTCCCACTAAGATCAGGAAGGAACAAGACAATGATGTCTGCTTTTGCCACTGTGGGGAGACAGCAAACTAGCCAAGATGGCATGTTTAGGCTCTCACGCTCCATGTTTTGTAAATAATGACTATGTAACAGCTGAGACCATTTATAGCACTGAGCATAAGCCTCACAAGGTACTCCCTCGGACACAGGCTACTTCTGTTATATGGGCTCTACCTAAAAAGCGGCAGCATTACTGCTGCATCACGACTGTGTCCACTGGGTCAGCAACAAGAGAAGACAGCCTGTCTACTGACTGATATGGCTGCTCTGTCAGCCAGGAGAGAACACTGTTATGGCTGCTGTGTCAGCCAGAAGAGAATAAACGTGTCTGCAGTTCCTACAGCTCCTCGAATTTTCTTCAAGTCTCTCAGATCACGCCTTGCCTACCATAGGTTCAGCGACAGTGCACACAATGAGATACAGCAAGACAACTGGCACTGCAATACAGCCAGCTTTATTCCACACTGTACTGGAGAGGACAGTCAGTGAAGCAGGCAATAAAAAAATAATCTTTCATGATTAAGAGAAAAGTAAAAATATCTCTAATCTCAAAAATCATTATCATATTTGTAGAAAATACCACTGGAATCTTAAAAAAAAAAAAAGAACCAAGCTACTTAAAGTAATAAGGGCTTCCCTTGTGGCTCAGCTGGTAAAGAATCTGCCTGCAATGCTGGAGACCTGGGTTCGATCCCTGGGTTGGAAAGATTCTCTGGAGAAGGGAATGGCTACCCACTCCAGTATTCTGGCCTGGAGAATTCCATGGACTGTCTAGTCTATGGGGTTGCAAAGAGTCGGACATGACTGAGCAACTTTCACTTAAAGCAATAAACTTAGCATGGTTACAAAAATCAACTGCATTTTAATATACTGAAAGTGAAAGTGAATATACTGGTGACGAACAATAAGTGGATTTTAAAAAACAGTATCATTTACAATAACATCAAAAAAGGACAAGAGGTGTGAAAACACTGAAAACCACAAAACATTCTTGAGAAATTAAAGACCTAAAGAAATGGAGAAATATACCCTGGCTATAAGTGGGAAGAAGTCTCATTATTAAGATATCACAAGGTCCAGCTCAAATCCAAGAGAAGCTGATTGCACAAAGTTATGAACATCAGGAGGCAGAGATAGCTGGGGACCATCTTAGAAGACTGCCTACCACGGGCACCAATATTAGTAAAGTATCTCCATATTAATTTTTGTTGAATACCCTTGTAATTCCTCTAAAAGTACTCTGGAACCAAACTACCTGGTTTACTTCTGGGTCTTCTAACTAATGTGTGAGCTTGCCAATCATTTAACTTCTCCATGCCTCAGCTTCCTCATCTATAAAATAGAGATAATGATAGAACCTATCTCATGCAGTTATTGAGAAGTTTAAATGATTAAATATAATTCTGTAAAGCACCAAGTATTTGGCACACAATAAAAAAGTGCATAAATACATCCATACAAACAACATAAAAATGTACTTACTATTAAAGTGTTGATTATAACATATCCTTCTTAGATTTAACTATTTAGTGATGCCCATTATAAATAAAACACAGTTTTAGGCAAGATGTATACAAAGACAATTTACTAAATTGCATGTTATTTAATCTTCATGGACTGAAGAAAAAGTATCTTCTTATTTTCATTTTTTAACCAAAGTTTAACAAGCAAACATACATAACGTCTGGGATGACCATAATCTTGTTTACCTGGTACTAGTTTGTGCCTATTATTTGGCCGAAACTGTCAATGGTACCCTCTTTTACTCTTAAAGTGTCCCAGATTGCACAAAAATTAGGGTCACACAAGTGTGTCATAATCCTCAAATCGAATGGAAACTGAACCTAGGTAAATACATCAACATAAGGGACAAACAAGCCAGGGATAAAGAAAAAAAGAAAAAGACCAAAAAAAAACAAACAAAACCTGAAAAAGGAAGAAGAAAGGTAGGCGGCAGGACAGCTAAGAGTGGTAGAGCCAGGGTGGTAAGAGAATAACATATACTTCAAATGTCAAAATAAAAAAATCAATATACCCACAACCTGAAATCAAGATTCCTTTTTTGCCTGTAAACACGGCATATTCTTAAAAGCTTAACAATACTTCATAAAAAATTTAACTGGCATTTCCTTAAGGATTAAAAAATCCATAAATGAATACCAAATAAATATTAAGGTACCACATTTAATTTCCCTTTCCTCTGTTTTTAATATATAATCAAAAAGTCGATATATAATTCTCAAAGTCTTTAATTTTTTTTTTAATTTATTTAAACCTGTATGCTACAGGCCAAGTTTTAGCAAGAAACCATTTTATAGCTATTTTTAATCTCCCACCTGAAAACATTAGTTGACTCTGGAAATTCTAATCCCTTTAAAACCCAGCAGCATCAAAGCAAATAGTCATGATCCCTTAAGAGGATAAATATGCTGATTTTAATTAAAGACTAAATTATGTCACTTGGTGTATAATTTTTGCATCTGTACTTTGAGTAGTATTTATATATCATGTGCCTTTCATTAATGAAAAATTGAAAAGAAAGTATATATTTTGAAGAAAAGCCTATTGACAGAGACACTTTTAAAAGAGCTGTACCTTGAATTTTCCAAGAATTTAAGATAATAGGAAAAAAGTCCTGGTGTGTGCTACTATCAGATGAACCTTGAAAACACTATGCAAAGTAAAAGAGTTATTCAGTCGCTCAGCTGTGTCCAACACTTTGCAACCCCATGAACTGTAGCCTGCCAGGCTCCTCAGTCCATGGAATTTTCCAGGCAAGAATACTGAAGTGGGTTGCCACTTCCTACTCCAGGTGATCTTCCCAACCCAATTTTCAAACCTGCGTCTCCTGCTTTGGCAGGTGGATTCCAGTAACTGTGGTTATTTATTTTAAAAAGCAAAAATACTGAATGGTATGACTAGGCTTATTATGCTAGTTTAAAAATAGGCCAAGTACTAGCACTGCATTCTCCTCACGCTAACAATGGTAATTTAAAATAGTGAATATTAAACATGTGGGCTCCATAGCTAACCCACAGAATTTCCACCCCAAATGTTAATGTCTGTGTATCAAATGTCCACTCTATGTGTACTATGAAAGTTTTATTTATGCCAGTCACAAAAGACTATACACTGTCAGTTCAGTTCAGTCACTCAGTAGTGTCCAACTCTTTGTGACTCCACGGACTGCAGTACATCTAGCCTCCCTGTCCATCACCAACTCCCGGAGCTTGTTCAAACTCATGTCCGTTGAGTCAGTGATGCTATCCAACGATCTCATCCTGTTGTCCCCTTCTTTTCCTGCCTTCAATCTTTCCCAGCATCAGGGTCTTTTCCAATGAGTCAGTTCTTCTAATCAGGTGGCCAATGGATTGGAGCTTCAGCTTCAGCATCAGTCCTTCAAATGAATATTCAGGACTAATTTCCTTTAGGATGGACCGGTTGGATCTCCTTGCAGTTCAAGGGACTCTCAAGAGTCTTCTCCAACAGCACAATTCAAACACATCAATTCTTCAGCACCCAGCTTTCTTTATAGTCCAACTCTCACAACCATACATGACTACTAGAAAACCATAGCGGACCTTTGTTGGCAAAGTAATCTCTCTGCTTTTTAATATGCTGTCTAGGTTGGTCATAACTTTTCTTCCTAGGAGCAAGCATCTTTTAATTTCATAGCTGCAGTCACCATCTATACTATACACTGTATGATTCCCTTTATATGAAAAGTTTATAATAAACAAAGCTGAAGTAAATTACCACTTGCCTCAGGCTGGAGCTTGGGTGGGGAGGATGAAGGGAATGGGGAAAATGTTCTAAAATTATGTGATGGTTGTACAACCCTGTGAATATACTAAGACTACTGAATCATATACTTTAAATGGGTAAACTATATGGTCTATGAAGTACTATTTCAATAAAGCCGTTACCAAAAGGGAAGTACTTAGATTATAATACCTATTCAAAATATATACCGTTATATAATATCTTACAGATGCAAAATATGATTCTGATGCATGTTTAGGGGAGAAAACTATGAAATATATGCATTAGTCATGTTAATTTGCCCAAAACAATGATGCAAGTACACTTATGTCACTAAATTTTCTACTTATTTTCAGACTATAAACAGATTTCTTGCATGTCTTTGACTCAAGATAAATTTAAAAATTGACTTGACTTTAAATTTATGGTGGATATTTCCTGACTTCATGTAGAAATATAAATAATTTTTTAAAAATTTGTCAAATTGTAGAGTTTTACTCCTAAATAACATTAATTAACAATTTTTTGATACCAATAAGGATTATCTAAAATTTTTGTAGCAAGTGTAACATTTTAAGTGTACACACAGTTCTATGTTATCTTCTTAAATTCTGTTTCTAGAGTATCAGGCGCAAACTATTAATCACTTCTTGAACTAATTATATCATGTCATACTCAATTATTTTGAAAGAGTTAATAAACATCAGGTTGATTTAGATGAGCACTAATAACTGTCAGATAATCCAAACAGATCTAGCCTACAGAAGCAAGCTATTTAAGTTACTACTATTTTAACTAAAAACAGATCACAAAAATGGAAGGTAAGTTTCAATAATCTACCATTATTCAAAAAAGCACCACATGGTTATATTTTGACAAATTTATACATGATGGCACTAACTCTGGTATTCAAAACTAAAATGTCAGGTAGTTGATATACCATAGAGAAGTAATCAATGCAAGTATATCAGTTCAGAAAGTGACATGAAACTGCTCTTTGATGGGGCATAATATTAAGATTGAATAAAGCAAGGAGAGTAATATCAGCAAGATGGTGAAGTAGGAAATATCAACCTTCATCACCCAACAGAAAACAATTAGATAGCAATCCACAAATGAAAATGGTCCTGAAAGGGCTTGAGTCTAAGTCCAATTAAGAAACTATAGTAACATGTCTTGATGGTGGCTCAGACAGTAAAGCATCTGCCTGCAATGTGGGAGACCCAGGTTAGATTCCTGGGTTGGGAAGATCCCCTGGAGAAGGAAATGGCAATCCACTCCAGCACTCTTGCCTGGAAAATCCCATGGACAGAGAAGCCTGATAGGCTACAGTCCGCGGGGTCGCAAAGAGTCGGACCCGACTGAGCGACTTCACTTTCTTTCACCTTCACAGTAACATTAATAGGGCAAAAAATAAAGGGTAACTGCATAGAAAGGGGAGAAGGCAATGGCACCCCACTCCAGTACTACTGCCTGGAAAATCCCATGGACAGAGGAGCCTGGTAGGCTGCAGTCCATGGGGTCACCAAGAGTTGGACATAACTGAGCGAGTTCACTTTCACTTTTCACTTTCATGCATTGGAGAAGGAAATGGCAACCCACTCCAGTGTTCTTGCCTGGAGATTCCCAGGGACAGGGGAGCCTGGTGGGCTGCCGTCTATGTGGTCACACAGAGTCGGATATGACTGAAGCGACTTAGCAGCAACAGCAGCAGCATAGAAAGGATCACTGGGGAGATCAGCTTACTGAAGACGTCTAAAGGCAACTAGGAACAAAGAGGAAAGGTGGAAACTATCAGCCACAAGACTGAAGAGCCCTCACAACAGCTGCTCTCGAAGAGACTGGCAGTTTTTACCATCCAAGTAATTAAGTTATTGCTGTCACAGATCTTGGGGAAGGAGATGTCACTGTGCTTACCCCAAGTAAGAGTCACTATTATTCTGGCCTGGGAAAAGAACTTCCAGCTCTCCCCGACCCTGAGCATATCCCAGACACTACAGCGTCTAGTTGCTCTCCTTGTTCCCATATGCCAGACCTGGATCTAGGGCCACTTTGTGGTACCCATGCACCAGACTCCAGGTCTGCCACTGGTGCACATATGACCACATCTTAAGACTTGGAGGCACTGTCACTTCCAGCTAGCCAGCACCTGGACCCAAATGCCATCACTGCTCTCTAAGTGCCATGCTTCAGACTCCATCTACATGGCTAATTCACACACATCTACAACTCTATATCACTGCTGTTGTGGTATAGCCAGCACACCAACCCCAGAGCCGCTGTCACTCTGCAAGCACTATCTTTCCAGTCCCCAGCTCTATGACTGGTCCACAGGTGCCCACACATCAGACACCAGCACTGGTGTAGGCTCTTCCAAGCCAGACCCAGTACCAAGAGGAATCCCTTGCACAATGATATGCCCTGTGAGAGAAAAAGAGATCAGCTGGTCTCCAGCAGCCTTTGTTGCTGCTGCAGGGGTCTTGACCATTGGGGACTCCTGCAATCTTCACCAATGCTAACCTCAACTGATGAAGCTGCATGAAGACTACACTGCTGGGCCTTCTCCAGAGCTAGAAATGATTTAGCTTTAAGGATACCTACAGACTGAAAGCGAAGGGAAGAAAAAACATATAAAAGATATTTCATGTAAAGAGAAAAGATAAACTCAGACAAAACACTTTTTAAGTCAGAAGCTAAAAAAGAGACAAAGAAGGTCATGATATAATGATAAAGGGATCAATTCATCAAGAGCATTTAACTGGAAATATATACGTACTCCAAAATCAGAGGACCTTAACATATTAAGCAAATATTGGAAGATCAGAAGGTAGAAATAGGCAGCAATGCAATACTAGTAGGAATTTTAATATCTCACTTTCAACAATGGAGATATATATATATATCCACAAATATATATATCAGCTCATAATGTATATGTATGTCAAATCACCACATTGTACACTTTAGATATACGTAATTTTGCTTGTCAATTATACCTAAATTTTTCTTGTTCCTTTTTGGACATGCTTCACGGCTTGTGGAATCTTAGTTCTTTCACAAGGGATTGAACCAAGGCCCTGGCAGTGAAAAGACCAAAACCTAACCACTGGTGCACGCATGCTAAGTTGCTTCAGTCATGTTTGACAATTTGTGATCTATACATGATATTCTCTAGGCAACAATACTGGAGTGGGTTGCCATGCCCTCCTCCAGGGGATCTTCCCAACCCATGGATCAAACCCGCATCTCCTGCGTCTCCTACATTGGCAGGCAGGTTCTTTATCACTAGTATTATCGGGAAGCCCCGCTAACCACTAGACAGCCAAGGAATTCTCAGCTTCAGTTTTTTTTTAAAAAATGTTAGCTAAAGCTAGTTGAGGTATAACAACTTTCACTATATATTATATATACACATATGCTTACACACACAAAAATGTATATGAACATTTTAAAATATATGTACATATTAATCATTTTTAATATGCTCTTTCAGTTCAGTTCAGTTCAGTGGCTCACTGGTGTCCAACTCTTTGCAATCCCATGAATTTGCAGCACACCAGGCCTCCCTGTCCATCACCAACTCCCAAAGTTCACTCAGACTCACGTCCATTGAGTCGGTGATGCCATCCAGCCATCTAATTAATTCAATACTGCTGATACCAGATAAAACAACAAAATTTCATTTTTCAATTTTTTTCTGTCTGCTTATGGTAGTCTGAGAGCTTTGTACAGTGCCTTGCTTTAAATTTATATCAGTAAAATATCATTTGATAAGAGGAGATAACATTTTTAGTTTTTATACTTTTTTCCAAAAGTAACTATTATACCTGTATAACTAGGTTCCAAATGTTTTTCTGATTAAAACATTTAAATCCCTAGAACAAAATTGAATTCTCGATGAACACATTATACATTCTCCCTAGTGAGCTGATATTTCGAGCAAGCATAAATCACGATCTTACCTCCAAATGGTGGAATCACAATCTTGAACATGTCAACAAATGAGTTACATGAAGCAATTTTCAAAGTTAATATAAAATCATCTATGGAAGTGTCATAATTACTTTTAATAAAAGTGGTACTATGATATAAACATATATTCAATTTCACAAATCAAAAATATACAAGAAAGAGTCAAGAATTGGTAAAACTTCCAACCAATAAAAACCTAAATAATATTCAGAAACTCATTTATATAAGCCACTCTGTGGCCCTAATAAAGATAATTACAGATTTTTAATTAAGGTGAAAGTTATTTTGAGACCTTAGTAACAAATCAAAAAGGTATTCTATGCAGTCCTAAAGGGCATTTTCCTAACCTCCATTATGAAATCCATCTAAAATGATATGATATATGAATTCTTTGTAGTATTGACCTTTAAAGTCCTGAGATCATTTTTAGTGCTTTTTGAACATTAGGAGGAAAATTTTAAAAGAAAATTTTGTGTTCAAATCTCAGACATCAAACAGGCACTCAAAGTAGCTTATAGAAGCAAAGAAGAGTTCTGCAGAGGATCGCAAAAATATCTGGGCCAATTCAGAGTAATAAATCACACAGTTGAATGCTGTAGCCAGTGTAAAGATAGGGTGGCTAACTGCCCAGATGTATTTTCCTACTTGAACACTTATAATTTTGCACTCTTAGTATAACTCCTGTCATTTGATGGAAAAGTTAAAAATCCAAGAATTCCTTGGCAGTTCAGTGGTTAGGACTTTGTCCTTTCACTGTGGAGGGGCCAAGGTTCAACCCTCTGGTAGGGGAACTAAGATCCTGCAAGCCATGCAGTGTGGCACAGTCAAGTAAATAAATAAATAGATTTTTCAAAATGCTGAAAACCCAGCACAGATACAATAACAAAAATATGAATCATCAGGAGCTTTTTGGGGAGAGGTAGCATTTTATAAATATAAGTACTATGAGTACAGATACCAATGCAAGTATCTGTGATCATTCTGCTAAACATAGATATATTCCTCCTCTAGTGATTTCATAGAAACTAATCATATCATATATACCTTTATATAAAAGTTTATATATTTGCACAATTCCTAGTATATTTTTAACTCTTCAAATATATTTGGGAATCATACCAGACCATAAGACTCTGAAGAATTGAAGAATTTATCAGCCTGATGAGTCAACATATATGAACAAAGAACTTTAAAATGTTGGTTTTATTCAGCAAGCATATCATAAAAGAATTTTTTGGTTTACAATGTGAGGTAGATGAAGTCAATTGTAAGCATAAAAAAAGGTGAAATCAGAAACTTGACAACTCTATTAACAGGCATATTTTTCAAAAAACTAAAGTCAGAGAAGGCAATGGCACCCCACTCCAGTACTCTTGCCTGGAAAATCCCATGGATGGAGGAGCCTGGTAGGCTGCAGTCCATGGGGTAGCTAAGAGTCGGATACGACTGAGCGACTTCACTTTCACTTTTCACTTTCATGCATTAGAGAAGGAAATGGCAACCCACTCCAGTGTTCTTGCCTGGAGAATCCCAAGGACTGGGGAGCCTGGTAGGCTGCCGTCTGTGGGGTCGCACAGAGTTGGACATGACTGAAGTGACTTAGCAGCAGCAGCAAAGTCACATTATCATACTGGGCCTCACAGTTCTGATCCTACATACTTCTTACCACCCACCTAGAGAGTCTAATGTGGAGTCTGTGGACATACCACAGATGATGTTTATGTTAAATACAGCCTTGCAAATTAAAAAAAAAAAAGTAATTCACTTGCCAAGATAGAATAATGCTTCCATTTTGCTTATTTGTCTATTTGTTATAACTTGTTTTGTTTTCATTTTTAAATACTAATAAGAGATCAAAGAAAAGCATCTTTAGTTGATTTAAGTATGGTTCTAACCAACCATAATCAAAGTATTACAAAACTAAGACAGACAGCCAAGTATAAACAAAGATAGGATCCTGGACTTGAGCCCTTCTCTTTTACTTAAATATTTTGAACTGGTTTCCTTGTTTCTTACATGAGAAAAATAATAACAATATCTACTTCACAGAATTTTTGTTGAAGACTAAGCAATAACGTGGATCTGAATATAGGTTTATAAAACTGGAAAGAAATATATGAATTCATTATCATCAAGTAATAATTCTGCCTGAAAGACAAGCAACTCAACATACAGTATAGCAAATATGCTTCTTTATGTATCTCTTAATTAAAATGTTCAATTAAATAAGGATTCATCTAAATATAGTGCGTAACTACTGATGTCTTCCCTTTTAACAATCTGGAGGTAAGAATAATTAGTATATTTTATAAACAAGAGTAATGACCCACTTTTATGTTTAAGACAGATTTTTCTCATACTTTTCAATTTTGCTTTAGCAAGTATTTTGTTCAATTAACAAAATATGTATGCGTTTCCAGTTAAACTTTATGAACAGACCTTAATAGAAGAAAGATATTTACTAAATTTCTAAGTCAACTCTAAATCTTTTCTTTTCTCTTATTTGGTTCATTTAATGCAAACACAATAACAGTGTAATATATTCTTTCTCAGTGGTAAATAATAAAGCCACCATTTTGCTTTCTCTACACTCATTACCTGAATGAGGCTTTAGACAGAACCAAATATAGTTACAATATCAAACACAACAATCAAAGGTAAAATACTTTCAACAAACCATACCTAGTAATAAGAACTGCATTATCGTGGTGGGCAATCCCATTTTCTGGAATGGTGTTTCCATCACTTTGGTGGGAGAGAATGGATTTCTGCCATTTACAGAAGCTATCGAGGGACTTGTCTGCATGGTGGTTTATCTCCAAGTTTGGCTGCAATACAACATGCATACCAGAAATGTTCCAAACAAATTACTAAGGTCAGTTGTTAAAACTTTTGAAGACTAAAGTGGGACTATAATTAGACATAGTGGTTTCTAGGAATAACCTCTTGCCAATTTTCATCTCTGTCATATCTGGCCTAGAATTAATTTAATGTATTATTGAACAGCTATTCTTTCCAGTTTCAACTTTAAAGATAATGTGAATATATGTGATTATCAGCCTACAAAACCAACCAAAACCACTCTTATAAGGTCTGCCATGCAAATGCTCATCTTTATACTGAAACATATAGCTCACACACACATATATACATCTTGTACATAAGAGGTATACTCTTGTAAACTATTTCAAATTTGCTTAAAATATTAAGTGCTTAGAGCTGTAAGTCATATTCAGCTAGAACTTTCTAAGAGTAGCAATAATAAAGTATACTTTTTAATATGTCTACACTCTGTTAAGAGTTTTAGACTTATAAACTAACTCATTCTTACCTGATCTTCTGTGAGAACAATTAAACGTGCCACTATAATATTCACAACGTTTCCTAGGCTGGAATCACGGTAAAGTTTGGCAACCTGACCTCCAGAAAATAAGAAAAGACACAAAGTCAGACAAAAATCACAAAGTGATTGTTCAATTTTTTAGAGTGGTAGAACAATTTTTCATCAAATTAACCACTGTGTGTATAAAAAGGTATTCTTTTATCTCATGTCACTTAGAATTCTACCCTCAAGATATCTTAGTAAAAGGTTTGTTATACAAATCTACTTTAAGAAAAATTTTCTTCTAAAGATGAACTACAACATAGTAATTAAGAGGGTGAGTCAATCTAAATGAACAATAAAGTAACCTTCAAATTTATCTTCCATAGAACTGAAACACTAATAGATCAATTCTAACTTTCGATGAGCTAGTTCTCAAAATTATTTCGCAATAAAAATCCATGACCTTAGTCAAAAATCACAACAAATTATTAAGTTAAAAAATTATATAGAGGGATCAAACTTACAATATTCATCACACTCAAAATGTAATGTTCAATGTCTTTGCGGCCATGGTAGCCCACCATCATTTTGTCTGCCACTACTAGTGTCTCCACAAACCGCTCAATGCTTACTGATCTCTTCTGTCTCTGGTGGATATGTGTGCCATTAATTGGTAGTGAAGAAGGAAAAGCAGATGTGTCATTCAACCACCAAGGTTTGCCACTTCTTAGGAGGTCTACAATAAAAACAATTACATAGTTCACATAGGTTAACTAATTTAACCTACTTATTAACCTACTTTCATGCAGACATGCTTCTCAAACTCTCTAACATATTAAGATTTTTCAAAGTGAGGGAAGGGGATGAGGAAATGCAGTAATGAAAAAATTAAACTCTTCAAATTTTTCAAAATAATCTTACCTGAAAAAATTAATAACATTAAACTGTTGAACAAAATAAATCTAATAGTTAACTTTAAAAAAGGAATCTTCAAATAATCAGTTCACATTTTTCCAGTGAATGATTATGTCATAATACTTTTAAATTTAAAATCTATACTTTAAACCGTCATTTCAAGTTGTTTAAAAAGCAACTATTAAGCATTAACTTTCTGAACAGCCTAAGACACTTCTGATGAAGAATATTAATATTGCAAAAATCTATTTCTAAAATGCTTTGCAAGAATTTATTTTAAAATAAGATGCTTTTATTAAACTATTTTATTAGAGCAATTTTACTGCTCTAGATAAAGACCCTGACTCAATGGACATGAGTTTGAGCAAACTCAGGGAGACAGTGAAGGACAGGGAAGCCTGGTGTGCTGCAGTTCATGGGGTTGCAAAGAGTCAGACATGACTTACTGACTGAACAACAACAACAAACGCTCTAGAAATCTCAGTTCTAAAAAGATATGAATTATCTTTTCCATTTAGTTTCACAGTCTAGAACTCTTTATCCTGACAAAGTATCCAATAAATTCCTTTTCCAAACTCTAGAGGTAAATGGGATTAGAATCAGAGTTGAAAGACAATGATTCCAGCATCACTCACTTTAAACCAGATTTCAGTGTGGATTGTAGCTTTTCTTTTGATTTCTAGATATTTGGTCCTTCAGCACAGAGGAAACTTTTCAGTACTATGGCATTTGTAAACATTTGCCTAACTTATATTCATCTTCATTTAGTAAACTTGAGCAAGTACAGATCCATTGTACACATTTTCTTTTTTTTTTAAGGGAAAACTTTTAACTATAGATTCATTCTTTTTTTTTATTATTTTGGCTGTGCTGGGTCTTCACTGAGGCTTTAGTTGCCTCACAGCATGTGAAATCTTAGTTCCCCGACCAGGGATTAAACCTGTGTCCCCTGCTTTAGAAACGCAGATTCTTAACAGCTGGACCACCAGGGAAGTACCTATATGCCCCACTTTTCGATCGTCAGACTGAACAGGAAATCCTTCTAACCATCACTTATTCAAAAATTCAGTGAGGAAAAATTAGAGTACTCTATATAATTTACTTGATAAAAAGTAGCGGCATTACTCTCTGTTTTCAGCTTTTCCCTTTTTCAAAGGGACGTTGAGAGAAGTTATAAATTTTAAGAAATAAGAGAAATAACCACAGGAAGCATCAGTCAAATACTCTGAAACTCAAATAAATTAAATGAGTGTCTATTCCTAGGTCAAAAGGTCAAGAAAGACAGAAACATTCTACTTCTCAATTCAACAGCATATCCCCAAGACAGTCAGTAAGTATTCCTCTATGTCCATCGTGGCAGACACTCTTAAGGTAGTTCCCATAACCTCCTGTGTCCTCCTCTCCTTCCTTGAGTATGAGCTGGAACTGTGACTAGCTTCTAACAGAAACATGTGTATGCCTACATAGCTATATTATAAAATATTGTAGCATCTCTCTTACTACAGTTGTTCCTGTGCTGACTTACAGGAAGGAACCAACCAAGTTGGTAAACTGTACACGCTGAGGCACTGCAGGTGGACTCTGGCAGACAACAAGCCAAAACTAAAGCTTTCAGTCTTATAACAGCAAGGAACTGAATGCTGCCAATAACTATGGGAGTGAGGAAGTGAATTCTTCCCCAGTAAAAACTCTGGATGAGAACCCAGCCCTGGTTGAGGCTAAATAAATAACCTATCCATACACAAACTTCTGGTCCACAGAAAATGCAAGATAATAAATGTATATTGCTTAAGCCACTGGGTTTGTGGTAATATCGATATGAGACAGCCAAAATATTTTCTGCATTAATATTACTTCCAATTTCTCTTGCTCAGTCTTTTATGATCATGAAACCACTCATACATTCAAATCATGCTTAGTTTTCTTCTTCCTCTGGCTGGACAGCTTAAAGGTCTAAATACAGGACAGAACTTCCATTATTTTTATCATTTTCACTTCTCATTCAATTTCTCCTTATTTTTATTTAAAGTATTATATAAAGAATTAGACATAATTAGGCGAAATAAACATTAGCAATAGTGTTTCTCATTTTATAGCGTTTAGTATAAGGTAACTGTTGTTATTATCATTTTCACAGCTTTCAGCTTTTAGGATTTTTAAATGTTAAGTTTGCTTGGCTACTGCTCCATCAGTAATATATATTCATAATGTCCTTGATCGATGTTCATAAATGAAAAAATGTAATCCTTATACTCAAAAGATTTGTAGTCTGATAAATACATGTAATAAACATGCATGTATTCTGAGTAAAATTTAAAGATTAAAGTGTCTCCCATGTGATTAGATCATTACAAAACATTATCTACATTTTACAATTGTCAATTGACTGCTTAACATTAAGTTTAATGATCTGTAATTAACATCCTTTTTAATGTGAAGTAGAATACACAACTGACTTGTTTTGTTTCAAAACAGAGATAAGTAGTTTTTCAAATGATACTCATTACATGTGGCTTGCTCAGTTTAATCTTGGATTGAGTATAGAATGTTAAAAAAAACATTCTTCCACAAACGTATATTGCACAATGAAGAACTTTACCCCCAAAGCCAAATACATAGATCTCTTCGTCATCTAAAATAGAATTTTAAGTTTTTGATCAATATTAAACATTTTTAATATATACAGCCATGCAAAATTATCTCATTGATCTGCTTTATTTTTCATTACTCACTACTTCTTGATGGTTGGCCATGTAGTTATTTGTTTATTTAAATGCTTGTTTAGTAACTGTCTGTCCTCACTGGGTTTCCCTGGTGGCTCAGATGGTAAAGAATCTGCCTGCAATACAGGAGACCTAGCTTTGAATCCTGGGTGGAGGAGATCCTCTGGAGAAGGAAATGGCAACCCACTCCAGTATTCTTGCCTGGAGAATTACATGGACAAAGAGCCTGGTGCGCTACAGTCCACAGAGTGGCAAAGAGTCGGACACAACTGAGTAACACTCTCCTCACTAGAATGTAAGGTTCCAGGAAGTACGAACTTTTTCTGCTTTATTTGTTGCTGCATCCCAGCACTGAGAATAGTCTTGTGCATGTATGCCAGATGAATATTTATTTAATATTATATATAAGTAGATAATGCAGGTATAAAGACATGTCTGTATGAATAGATTATAAGAACATTCAGTTATCTCTGGGTAGTGGTAAAACAGCAACTTCTTTTTTTTTCTTTTCATGCTGTATTTTCTAAAATTTCTACAAAGAACAGACATTTCTTTCATAAAAAGTTTCCTTTTTAATTTTTAAAAATTTAATACAGTTCAAATTAATGTGTGTGGTTCATTTTAGCTCCTTCACTGTCAAACCTAGGGGCAAGGACTGCTTCTTCGCTTTCTCTTTGTCTGTGAAGATGAAGGTATAAAGGTATCTGCTACATCGAACTTTAAACTTTGCATTATCCTTATTTTTCTTGATCTTGACAGATCTGGTGTCCCTTCACCTGGCTGTGAGCAGAAAGTCCTTGATTTCTAAATTTGGTGAGACATGGTGACAAAGTGCAGGGAGCAGGGCCACTCTGAGCTCCTTTTGAGCTCCATCAGAAGTTTTTTAATCAACAGTAAATCTAACTATAATGGGAAAATTCGTATTTTAATTTGAGGTAAATACACCCACTGTCAACAGTTTTTATATATATTAATATAAACTTGAGTTCCTGATAACAGGCAGTGTATACCTGTAAATGCATATCTCACTTTACTATACTGAACTATACCATAGTATCAAAATTAAAATCAGTAGTTCTTAACCAGACATTTCTCAAACTTATTAAATATAAAATTCTTTTTTCCCTAATAATATCTAGTGATATATTCATGGAATTTAGGGAACTACTAGTACTACTATACTCCCACTACTGGGATGCCAGTGGGAAGGTGTGTAAGCCAGAATTAGGAGACAACCTGACAAAAGACAGAAATGGACAAACCTGGAGATAGGAAGACTAGATGGAAATTACAATGGTCTAAGCAAGAGATAATGAGGGTTCAAACTAAATGGACCAGTGTTAGAGGTAGCAGAAATGGCTAATGAAAGGATGCATTAAAAGCAAAGACCATTTAGGAAACAATTTCCGTAATCTAGGGAAAGAGATTATACAATATAAAAATCTTCTTACAAGAGGACAGAATTTTATGACGGTGATAAAAATAGAATTGCCTGATTCATGTCTAAACCATTGAAAAATAAGAATCTTCCTGGTAAACACCAATTAGTAACAAAATAGGCACTGTAAAAGTCGATAATTTGAATCTCAAAAAGTTAAGAGATACTTTTCAGAATATGAAATCTTTAAATGTTTTTGCAAAGGTTATCTTTACAATCATGATGTGGAGAATGTCATGTTAAGGAAAAAATGGTGGGAAAATTATATCACAATAAACAGCTAAATATTTGAATCCTGCTTTTTAAAGAATTTATATAAGGTTGTCACTTCTAGCCTAAATTTTGTTAACTATAAGATAAATAAACGATTTCCATACTGTTTAGTTTCATTATTCAATCCAAAGACAAATCAAACTTTTTAAAATTATTTACTATGATGTTCTATTTCATCTCTCAGGTAGATTCACTTTAAGTGATCTTTTTTAGGACCAATTATTCTTCACCAGTAAGAATCTCCCACAATTAAAAGCCTCAGAAATCACTCAGGAAGAGAGCATGGAGAATGAGAACAGTAAGCTGAGGAAAGAACTCCAAAGAAAACTTGTACTTGAAACAGAAGAAAAAGAGCCTATGAAGGATACAGAGAAGAAACAGGGTTATACATTCACTAATTCACAAGGTAAACTATTCCACTTTTACAAATCTACCTGTTGAACACATTCCACATTTTACTAAATTTACTGGTTGGTGAACTCTTCTTTGTTTTAAGCTGAAAGCTGTCTCTGAAATACTCTGCTCCTACTTCTAGCTACCAGAACCACATGGAATAAATCTACTTTTTTTTTTAATATAGTGTCTCAAAGGTCATCCCAGTAATAATGATGGCTGCTGCCACTGGACTGAGTAACTAATGTTTGCTGAGAGGAGTACTCAGAAGGTTGGATAATTTGTCCACAAATATGCCACAGCCCGTGTTCTTTCTACTATATTATACTATATCCTCTATTTCTCTAAGTTCCTAATCTTTAGACTAAACAGCCTCCTAACTCCTTACCTCTAATCTTTCTCTTCTGCCCAATTCAGTCTCCATAAGGCTGCCAGAGTAAGCTTTTTAAAACCCAAATCTAATCATCTGATTTTCACTGAACCTTTCAGTGGGATAGCACTACACTTAAGATAAACAAACTCTTCAACAAAGTTTACAAGCCCTTTGTGACCAGGCCACTTCTTACAGTTTCACCTCTCACAACCACTCACCCCAAACCACTATGAATCTCACCCCTTCTCTCCAATCCATATTCTAATATCCAGTTACATCAACTGTCAGTTTCAGGAATGTGATGTCTTCTCTTTCGGTTCAGAACCTTTGTAAATGTTATTCCTTTTATATAGAACACTCTACCCATTACTCCCTCAGCTTAAAATTCATTTCCTCCATGAAGCCTTTTTTGACCAGTGAAGTCTAGGTTTGTTGTCTCTCTTATGTATCTCCATATTACCTGAACTAACATTATCTTTGAATACTACCGTTAAGTCTCTTCAAGTTTTATTCAAGTGTTTAGATTCTTATATCAGGCAAACCAGACAGCAAAGAGTACTACAGAATACCTGTGTATGAAAGCTGTAACTATTATCTGGAAAAAATAAGGTTTCCCCTTCAAAGAAATAGGTTTCTCTAGTGGCTCAGATGGTTAAGAATCTGCCTGCAATGCAAGAGACCCAGGCTTTAATCCCTGAATCAGGAAGATCCCCTAGAGAAGGGAATGGCTACGCACCCCAGTTCTCTTACCTGGAGAATTCCATGGACAGAGAAGCCTGATGGGCTATATAGTCCATGGGGTTGCAAAGAGATGGACATGACTGAGCAACTAACACTTTCAGAGAAAAAAAAATACCAACTTTTACACAGACTTGTATTTTACAGACTTCTTAAAGAGCTTCCAAAATTGACTTGAAATTATTGACAGGTGACATCTTTTAAGTAGACTCTGGATATTATAATTCTAATTACTCAAATTCCTATTTATTTTTTATTATTAATCTTACCATATATGCCAAAAGAAAGTGGCAATACAAGAGTATACTTTCTAAAAGCCACACACTCACCCGAGACCCCACAATGGGAGTGATCATATAGATGCCTTTGCTGAAGGGTAGACTTTTTGTAAATGACATGAGGATGGCCATTTTCATAACTAAAATGTTTGGAATCCTCTGTGGTATTCTTTAATGGTTCAATAAAATATTCTTCATCTTCTGTAGCAATAACACCATGCTAAAAGAAAGAGAAGCAAAGAATTTAACAAGAAGAATCATTTTAAATATTAATTACTACTATTGCCAAGAGTCAAAAATAAGGTGATACCTCTCCAAAAAGGAGGCTAAAACACATGAATTTTGCTATTCTTTAAAAAAGATGCTTAAATACCTTTACATGCTTTGCCTTGTACTAAGCATAAAAAATAAATTATTCCCTCCAATCTTCCCAATAACAATGTGAGGTAGTAGAGATCTCTGTATGTTCGTGTGGTGCATGCTCAGTCACTCAGTTGTGTCTGACTCTTTACAACCCCATGGACTATAGCCTGCCAGGCTCCTCTGCCCATGGGATTTTCCAGGCAAGAATAGTGGTGTGAGTTGTCATTTCCTTCTCCAGGTCTATATGTTCATTAAGACTTATTTACTTTCCAAATTGTGCACACAACTTAACTAAATCATATGTGCTTAGGTACAGCTTTATAGTCGAATTGTGACCAACAGAAAATAGGCAGAGCACATACAACTTTCAGGCCAAGCCCCTAAGGGTGTCTCCACTGGAATTCTCCACTCTCTCAGAGAAAACCTAGGAAAAGTAGAAGCCAAAAAAGAACTTGGGTCCCTAAGTGACCTCATGGAAAGCTGTCCAGTCTAGACACATATACGGGAGAAATAAACTTGTATTGTGATACACTTCTCACATTTAAAGCTCTATGTTACACCAATATATATGTCCTTAATTCATATACATGCCATACATCTCCATTTTGCAGATGAAGTACTAGGTTCAGAGGTTAAGAACCTGTCCAATATTAGACAGAGGTAAGTGAAGGAGCTTTAAAACATCTTTGAGCCCAAATGGAGTAGCTTCATGCTCTTCTGAACTCCGAGAGAGCTTGCTATTGGTATCATTTATGTTTAATTAATTCAACACTGCATTGCTACATCTCAAGTATTGAATCAATTTTTAACTTTTCAACTCCATGTTGTCTTTTCCCAAGCATACTATTTGCTCTCTTAAACAGAGATTGGGCCACTTCTTATCTGTCCAATCCCCATCTCTTAAACTCTGGAAAAGGGTTTCTTGTATAAGTTACAGGCAAAGAAAGTGTTCCATATGTCATCTATATATTAAAAAAATAGCTGATTAAAAGAAATGAGATAGTAAGTTATCTGCATCAGAAATAAGAACTTCCAGCTTTGTCTAACAGTGTTTTCCTAAGAATGGAACATGTAAGGACTATTCTTAATCCAACTAATTTACCCTGTAACTTTGGATAAAACACAAACTCTGAGCATATTTCCTCAGCTGGAAAAATGAAAGGGTTGCTGTAAATTAGTGCTTTTAAAACAGCACTCTAGGGAGCCCTAAGGGTTCCATGGAAGTGCCTTCAGGAGATTGCCACAGACAACAAAGGTAGACCTACATGGCTTGGATTGCTAGGCTTAAGAATCAGCTGCGCTTTTATTAATCTATATATTTTCACATAACATTTCATTTGAGAAAAGAATTTTGCTGCTTTAAAAAGAAAAAGAAAAAAACTAAAAACCTCTGGTGCAGATAATCTCTAAGATCCCTTTGAATCTAAACCTCTATGATTCTGTTTAGGGAAATTCATGCTAAGTACCACATGTTTGAAGAGAAAAATGAGACATAATCAGAGATACTCTAATTAATAGATGAAGTTGGCTGTCACCTACATGAAATGAGCTAAAAGAAATGAGTTAAAGAAGAGAAGAAAAGAGCAAGTGAGAAAGGGAATGATATACCCAACTGAATGTAGTTTCAGAGAAGAGCAAGGAGAGATAAGAAGGCCTTCTTAAATGAACAGTGCAAAAAAACAGAGGAAAACAGAATGAGAGAGACTAGATATCTCTTCAAAAAACCTGGAGACAACAAGGGAGCATTTCATGCAAGGATGGGCATGATAAGGACAGAAATGGTAAGGACCTAACAGAAGCAGAACAGGCTAAGAAGAGATGGCAAGAATACACAGAATAACAAAAAAAGGTCTTAATGACCCAGATAATTATGATGGTATGTGGTCACTCACCTAGAGCCAGACAACCTGGAGTGTGAAGTTAAATGGGCCTTAAGAAGCGTTACTACAAACAAAGCTAGTAAGGTGATGGGATTCCAGCTGAGCTATTTCAAATCCTAAAAGATGATGCTGTTAAAATGCTTCACTCAATATCCCAGCAAATCTGGAAAACTCAGCAGTGGCCACAGAACTGGAAATGCTCAGTTTTCATTCCAGTCCCAAAAAAAGGCAATGACAAAGAATGTTCAAACTATCATACAACTGTACTCATTTTACATGCTAGCAAGGTTATGCTCAAAATCCTTCAAGCTAGGCTTTAGGAGCATGTGAACTAAGAACTTCCAGATGTACAAACTGGGTTTAGAAAAGACAGAGAAACCAAAGATTAAATTGGCAACATTTGTTAGATCATTGAGAACACAAGGGAATTCCAGAAAAACATCTACTTCTGCTTTATCGACTACACTGAAGCTTTTAATTGTGTGGATCACAACAAACTGTGGAAATTCTTAAAGAGATAGGAATACCGGACTATCTTACCCGTCTTCTAAGAAATCTGTATGCAGGTCAAGAAGCAACAGTTATTACCAGACATGGAACAACGGACTGGTTCCAAATAGGGAAACGAGTACATCAAGGTTGTATATTGTCACCCTGCTTCTTTAACTTCTACGCAGAATACAGCATTCCAGACTCACAAGCTGGAATCAAGATTGCCAGGAAAAATATCAACAACGTCAGATATGCAGATGATACCACAGTAATGGCGGAGAGTGAAGATGAACTAAAGAGCCTCTCAATGAGGATGAAAGAGGAGAGGCAAGTGAAAAAGCTAACTTAAAACTCAACATTCAAAAAACTAACATCATGGCATCCAGTCACATCACTTCATGGCAAATAGAAGGGGAATAGTGGAAACAGCAACAGATTTTATTTTCTTGGGCTCCAAAATCACTGTGGATAGTGACTGCAGTCATGAAATTAAAAGGCACTTGTTCCTTGGAAGGAAAGCTATGACAAACGTAGACAGCATATTAAAAACAGAGATATCACTTTGCCGACAAAGGTCCATACAATCAAAGCTATGGTTTTACCAGTAGTCATGTATGGATGTGAGAGTTGGAATATAAATAAGGTTTAGTGCCAAAGATCTGATGCTTTCAAATTGTGCTTGAGAAGACTCTTGAGAGTCCTTTGGACTGTGAGGAAATAAAACCAGTCAATCCTAAAGGAAATCAACCATGAATATTCATTGGAAGGACTGAGGCTGAAGCTGAAGAGCTAATACTTTGGCCACCTGATATGAAGAGCCTACTCATTGGAAACACTCTGATGCTGGGAAAGATTGAGGGCAGAAGGAAAAGGGGGTAGCAGAGAATGAGATGGTTAGATAGCATCACTGACTCAATGGATAGGAATTTGACCAAACTTCAAGAAATAGTGAAGGACAGGGGAGCCTGGTATGCTGCAAACCACAGGGGTCACCAAGAGTCAGATACAACTTGTGACTGAACAACAATAAAAAAAAGAATGCAAAAAAAACAAAAAAGCAGCCTAGTCACTTCACATTATTTTCACTATTGTTGGCTTTACTTAAGGATATCAATCCCTAAATTAAATAGAAATACTGACAGGAATGCTTCGCTGGTGGCTCAGTGGTAAAAAATCTGCCTACCAATGTAAGAGATGTGGGCTCAATCCTTGGGTTAGGAAGAACTCATGAAGAAGGAAATGGCAACCAACTCCAGTATTCTTACTTGAGAAATCTCATGAATAGAGGAGATTGGCCCTCTATAGCCCATGGGGTTGCAAAAGAGTCAGACACAACTTAGCAGGTAAATAATAACAACTGACAGGATAATAGAGTAGGCTACTAACAAACCCTAATATCTGATTATGAATTACTTTACCAAGAAGATTAACAAAGCAATAACAAACTGAGCAAGTCTCCTGAAGAAAAGAGGGTGCATGCAGAAGGGAGGGCTTATATAAGATATTTTGATAAGCATGAAGTGGAGGAAGCAGGGTCTACAGTAGGTGCTAGACTGTGGGCAGATGTCAAAAACAAGAAACTCAGGCTGCTGGAGAAAAATAGTCAGAAACCCGGTAAATAAAATCTCTAATTTCAAGAAGGTAAAGGTCCTGGAAGAAAATCCAGAGATCTGATGTGTTAGGTAGTCTGTAAACTGTTTATACACATTATCCCATTTAATCTTAATCTCTATAAAGTATGTACTACTATTTGGCAGATAAGAAAATTATATTGAGCAAAGTTCAGTAACAAATTCACTCAACTATCTTTGGAAGCTGAACTCTTAGTCACCATATTATAATTCCATTAGTCTCTGAGGGTTGCTTCTAACTTCATCTATTTATTTAAAAAGTATGCTTTGAGAGCCTATCACATGACAGGTACTATTCTAGATGGTAGGAGTACAAAAATGAAAAAAGAGTTTTGCCCTTTCATGAAGCTTATATTCTTTAGGGAAAAACTAGAAAAAAAGTTGTTTATTCATTGTATAAATAAATGATGAATCAGGTAGCAAGATATGTCAAGAAGAGAAATAAAGCAGTAAGAGGACAGAAAGTAATCAGAGGACAGAGAGAATTGTACAAACTATTTCAGATGGTCAGGAACATCCTCTGTAAGGTGATATCTGAACAGAAACCCGAATAAAGTGAAGGAGTATGCCAGATAGCTTAGGAAAGAGCCAGACAGTGGGAATGGCAAATGCAGAGACAACAGGACAGAAGCATACACAGAGTATCTGAGAAGGAGCTCTGTGGATAGAGGGAGGGTAAGGGGAAAGGATCATCTGCTGTAGGTCAGATGATGGAGTCCTCCTTTCCCTGACATGCCAGTCCCTCCAAAAACCCCAAGACTCATTCTCTGGATTCCATTCCCCGTATGGTTAGGTACATTACATTTTGTGATCTCATCTTCTACTTCCCCCTTCACCATTTAAAACACTGACTATATCCTCTCAAACTCAAGGTCAATTACATATAATTGATATACACCCTCTGCCTCATCTGTGAATGTTCATTTCATCATGTTCAAACAAAAGCCTGAATCTCCCTAAATAACATTTTTCCGTCCCTGTAATCTTCTGGAATGGTGGCTACTTTCTCTCCTACATGCCTCCTATTGGACCTGGAGGGAGGATTAAGATTTCTTGTACTCAATGCCATTTCTAAGCAATTATCTCCCTGTTCTCAAAAAAAAAAAAAAAATTCCATACCCTTCAAATCCCATACCATCACCTTTTCCCTCTGCAAGTAGTAGCTGCCAACTACTGACCCAAAGTCACTTTCATCACCCCTCAAAGACCTTAGCTTCTGGATCATTGTCACTCACTGCAATACCATTCCTGAATAATTGTTGACTTCAATATATCTTATATCATTGGTTCTTAATATTTGTATTTGTGTATGTGCCCTGAATCCCTCTGGAGGGAGATCTAGGAGAGAAGCCATTGATAAATTCAATTATTGGTCTTTAGTCTTATTTTGACTCAGCAGCATTTTTCCCTTTAAATACTTCCCTCTATTAGCTTCCAGGATATTTTCCTGGTTTTTCTTCAGGTTTCTTGCTCCACTGTTCTTAGATGTCCCCTCCACATCTTTCTGATCTCCCTAACCTATTGGAGCACCCAAAGGCTCAATCCTTAGACTTCTAATTTATTCTATATATACTCTCTCAAAGCAAGTTCATATTACCTCCTGGCTTTAAATGCCATATATAAAGACAGATACAGATACAGACATATAGACAGACAGATGACTCCCAAAATAAGTTCACAACTCCCATCTCTCTCCTGAACTCCAGGCTTGTATATCTAGCATCCTATATAGTATCTCAAGTTCAACATGTGAAATTATGATATATAAAATCCCCCAACCTACTACTACTACAGCCTTTCCATCTCAATTAATACCTACATCTTTCTCATCTCATTGCTGGCTGCTATTAATATATTCCTGAGAAGGCAATGGCACCCACTCCAGTACTCTTGCTTGGAAAATTCCATGGACAGAGGAGCCTGTTAGGCTGCAATCCATGGGGTCGCTAAGAGTCGGACACGACTGAGCAACTTCACTTTCACTTTTCACTTTCATGCACTGGAGAAGGAAATGGCAACCCACTCCAGTGTTCTTGCCTGGAGAATCCCAGGGACGGGGGAGCCTGGTGGGCTGCCGTCTATGGGGTCACACAGAGTTGGACACGACTGAAGTGACAGCATAGCATAGCACAGCATTAATATATTCTAGTTGCTCAGGCCCCAAGCTTGGAATCATCACTGATTCTTTCCTTACTGTGTTCTCTAAAACCTAACATCTGCCCCCAGTTCTCTTTCTAACTTCACCTTCCATTAATCTTGCTCTCTCTCACTTAGGTCTAGCCATGGTAATCTTGGTGTTCCTCAAACACTCTCAAATCAGACTTTTGTATTTGAAGATCTCCACCTGGAAATCTTATCCTTCAGATGTCATCATTCCTTTTCCTACTCCTTTTAAGGTCTTTAGTAAATAATTTTTCTACCTTAGAACTTATCACTATCCAACATACTATGATTCTTATTTACTTAATTGTGCATCTCCTCCACTAGAATGCAAGCTATATGATTATATGGAGTCTTGTTTTGCTCACTGTTGTACTCCTATCACCTAGAACAGTGCCTCATACATGATAAGTACTTATAATCATTTGACGAATGGACGAATTAATATTGAAAAATGTAGACAGGCAGTTGTGAACATAACTAAATGAACAGAAAGTCTAATGGGGTTGTTGGTCTTTTCTAACTATGTGGGAAGGAATACCTTAGAAGAAATGGAGTAGCCATCATGGTCAACCAAAGAGTCCGAAATGCAGTACTTGGATGCAATCTCAAAAATGACAGAATGATCTCTGTTCATTTCCAAGGCAAACCATTCAATATCATGGTGATCCAAGCCTATGCCCCAACCAGTAATGCTGAAGAAGCTGAAATTGAACGGTTCTATGAAGACCTACAACACCTTTTAGAAATAACACACAAAAAAGATGTCCTTTTCATTATAGGGGACTGCAATGCAAAACGGAAAAGGCAACGGCACCCCACTCCAGTACTCTCGCCTGGAAAATCCGACAGACAGAGGAGCCTGGTAGGCTGCAGTCCATGGGGTCGCTAAAGGTCCGACACAACTGAGCGACTTCACTTTCACTTTTCCCTTTTATGCATTGGAGAAGGAAATGGCAACCCACTCCAGTGTTCTTGCCTGGAGAATCCCAGGGACAGAGGAGCCTGGTGAGCTGCTGTCTAAAGGGGTTGCACAGAGTCGGACATGACTGAAGTGACTTAGCAGCATTAGCAATGCAAAAGTAGGAAGTCAAGAAACACCTGGAGTAACAGGCAAATTTGGCCTTGGAGTATAGAATGAAGCAGGGCAAAGGCTAATATAGTTTTGCCAAGAGAACACACTGGTCATAGCAAACACCCTCTTCCAACAACACAAGAGAAGACTCTACACATGGACATCAACAGATGGTCAACACTGAAATCAGATTGATTATATTCTTTGCAGCCAAAGATGGAGAAGCTCTATACAGTCAGCAAAACCAAGACCGGGAGCTGACTGTGGCTCAGATCATGAACTCCATATTGCCAAATTCAGAGTGAAATTGAAGAAAGTAGGGAAAACAATTAGGCCACTCAGGTATGACCTAAATCAAATCCCTTATGATTATAAGTGGAAGTGAGAAACAGATTTAAGGAACTAGATCTGATAGACAGAGTGCCTGATGAACTATGGACGGGGGTTCGTGACACGGTACAGGAGACAGGGATCAAGACCATCCCCATGGAAAACAATGCAAAAAAAGCAAAATGGCTGTCTGAGGAGGCCTTAGAAATAGCTATGAAAAGAAGAGAAGTGAAAAGCAAAGGACAAAAGGAAAGATATTCCCATTTGAATGCAGAGTTCCAAAGAATAGCAAGGAGAGATAAGAAAGCCTTCCTCAGCAATCAATGCAAAGAAATAGAGGAAAACAACAGAATGGGAAAGACTAGAGATCTCTTCAAGAAAATTAGAGATACCAAGAGAATATTTCATGCAAAGATGGGCTCGATAGAGGACAGAAATGGTATGGACCTAACAGAAGCAGAAGATATTAAGAAGAGGTGGCAAGAATACACAGAAGAACTGTACAAAAAAGAGCTGCACAACCAAGATAATCACGATGGTGTGATCACTCACCTAGAGCCAGACATCCTGGAATGTGAAGTCAAGTGGGCCTTAGAAAGCATCACTACAAACAAAGTTAGTGGAGGTAATGGAATTCCCGTTGAGCTATTTCAAATCCTGAAAGATGATGCTGTGAAAGTGCTGCACTCAGTATGCCAGCAATTTTGGAAAACTCAGCAGTGGCCACAGGATGGAAAAGGTCAGTTTTCATTCCAATCCCAAAGAAAGGCAATGCCAAAGAATGCTCAAACTACTGCACAATTGCACTCATCTCACACACAAGCAAAGTAATGCTCAAAAATTCTCCAAGCCAGGCTTCAGCAATACGTGAACCGTGAACTTCCTGATGTTCAATCTGGATTTAGAAAAGGCAGAGGAACCAGAGATCAAATTGCCAACATCTGCTGGATCATCAAAAAAGCAAGAGAGTTCCAGAAAAACATCTATTTCTGCTTTAGTGACTATGCCAAAGCCTTTGACTGTGTGGATCACAATAAACTGTGGGAAATTCTGAAAGAGATGGGAATACCAGACCACCTGACCTGCCTCTTGAGAAATCTGTATGCAGGTCAGGAAGCAACAGTTAGAACAGGACATGGAACAACAGACTGGTTCTAAATAGGAAAAGGAGTACGTCAAGACTGTATATTGTCACCCTGCCTATTTAACTTATATGCAGAGTACATCATGAGAAATGCTGGGCTGGAGGAAGCACAAGCTAGAATCAAGATTGCCAGGAGAAATATCAATAACCTCAGATATGCAGATGAAACCACCCTTGTGGGAGAAAGTGAAGAGGAACTAAAAAGCCTCTTGATGAAAGTGCAAGAGGAGAGTGAAAAAGTTGGTTTAAAGCTCAACATTCAGAAAGCTAAGATCATGCCATCTGGTCCCATCACTTCATGGGAAATAGATGGAGAAACAGTGGAAACAGTGTCAGACTTTATTTTTGGGGGCTCCAAAATCACTGCAGATGGTGATTGCAGCCATGAAATTAAAAGATGCTTACTCCTTGGAAGGAAAGTTATGACCAACCTAGACAGCATATTAAAAAGTAGAGATATTACTTTGCCAACAAAGGTCTGTCTAGTCAAAGCTATGGTTTTTCCAGTGGTCATGTATGGGTGTGAGAGTTGGACTGTGAAGAAAGCTGAGTGCCGAAGAATTGATGCTTTTGAACTGTGGTGCTGGAGAAGACTCTTGAGAGTTCCTTGGACTGCAAGGAGATCCAACCATTCCATCCTAAAGGAGATCCTGGATGTTCTTTGGAAGGACTGATGCTGAGGCTGAAACTCCAGTACTTTGGCCACTTCATGCGAAGAGCTGACTCATTGGAAAAGACTCTGATGCTGGGAGGGATTGGGGGCAGGAGGAGAAGAGGACGACAGAGGATGAGATGGCTGGATGGCATCACTGACTCGATGGACGTGAGTCTGGGTGAACTCCGGGAGTTGGTGATGGACAGGGAGGCCTGGCGTGCTGCGATTCATGGGGTCGAAAAGAGTCGGACACGACTGAGTAACTGAACTGAACTGAAAAATAAATCAGCTTAGACCTTTAAATCTTTTCCTAAGATATAAAACCATAGAGATAATTTTGATACCCCATATTTCCTTTTCCCAATTCCAACATCCATGGTCCTAAAGGAAAATTATTTTTGAACCTAGACTTCTATATCTAGCTAAATTATTAACCAAACAAGAGGGCAACATAAAGTCACTTTGAAACATGCAAAGACAGAAATTTTACTTCTCAGGCACCTTTTCTGAGGTAATTACTTAACAATGTTCTCCAACAAAACAAGTATGCAAATTCTGTAAACAAAAAGAAAATGTGGAACTAACCTAGGAAAAAAGAAACCCCAAGATCTTGAGCTATTACTAGCTCAAGAAATTGATTAACCCATATACTCCAAGAAAAATGCCTCCAAAGAAGAATGGAATATATTCCAAGCAATAGATACAAAGGCTAAGGAAATGGATGAGTGGTATAAGCAGTGTAAAATTGAAATTATGGGTAAGGAAATATGATTAGAAAGCACCAATGATCTCTACATTGAAAACTATTTTTATATAGAACAATTAAAAACAAAATTGGTTAAAAAGGACCTTAGAAAAATGGGATTTTAGAAAAACTTATTTATATATTCCATTTGATTAAAAATGTAATGTGATATAGGGCTTCCCTGCTGGGTCAGATGGTAAAGAATCCACCTGCAATGAAGGAGACTCAGGTTCAGTCTCTGGGTTGGGAAGATCCCCTGGAGAAGATAATGGCTACCCACTTCAGGATTTTTGCCTGGAGAATTCCATGGACAGAGGAAGCCTGGCAGGCTACAGTCTACGGGGTCACAGAGTTGGACACATTTTAAAAAATAACATGACATAAAATAAGAATAAATGTGAGGATTACTAAAACTGGCAAATAAAAGTGTGATGAGGAAGGATATTTACATAGGATCTGCTCACAAATTCCTTATTAGTTGTCAAAGCGAAATGGAAACTTCAGTTATAAACCTGGTAGACCAACCCTAAATCAAGAAATCAAAGTGAATCAACACCACACAGTTTCAACAGGAAGCAAAACAGGTGCTGAAAGTGAAAGTGAAAGTCGCTCAGTCAGGTCCAACTCTTTATGACCCCTACAGTCCATGGAATTCTCCAGGGCAGAATACTGGAGTGGGTATCCTTTCCCTTCTCCAGAGGATCTTCGGAACCTAGGGGTCAAACCCAGGTCTCCCGCACTGCAGGTGGATTCTTTACCAGCTGAGCCACAAGGGAAGCCCAAAACAGGTGCTAATGAATAGGAAAAAAGAGAACAAGAGACACAGAAAGTTTCAATGAGGATGAAAAACAGATGAGTGACACTCTGCTACTCCCTTAAGTACAGATTCCATTTATAACCTTCTTCTCACCTTTGCCTTAACAACATCTTTCACCATTCCATCAGTAATCACTTATATCAGCAATTCTCAAATTATTTGTTTCCAGAATAAAATTCTTTTCTAAATTTCAAAGCTATATTTTCCAAAAGCCAACTAGAATCTTTAACCTTTATTCCTTCAGATTCTTCACATTTACTATATCAAAATCACTATCTTCATCTTCCTTTAAAATCCATTTCCTTTAAAATTCCACTACCATGACTTTTCTCTATTAGTAAAATTCATATACAGCCTCGTCCAAATGTGAAATCTCAATCATCTTCAATTACTTTCTCTCCTCCATTTCACAGCCAGTTCAATGATATTTCAATTTTTTAAAATATTATTAAATATCCACTACTTAATGTATGCTAGGGAAGAAAAACCAATAAGACACAAATCCTATAAGTTTTCTCACCAAAATGAGGTTCAAATTTATTCTATCTGCTCCATTCCCAGTGCCATGGTCTTGGTATAGACTTTCATTATCTCCTATAAGATCTAACTCATCTTCATATCTCCAATCACTCCTCTTCCTTCAGCTTCACAATGGAATTAGCTTTTTTTCTAAATCTCAGATCTGTTCATTTGACCACCGTGTTAAAATTATCAATGGCATAATTAATGCCAAATTTAAAGAGCTTGGTTAATGACTAGGAACAGTATTTTCTATCATACTTAACAGCAAATGTCATAAGTTTAAAAATAATTAGTTTGGATAATTTATTCAAAAAGAGAACTCTCTTTTGTATATAAAGTTTAAAACTGCTTAGAGACAAAGAAACTAGTGATGAATGTATTCAATATGTCTATATTATAAGGCAGTGGCACCCCACTCCAGTACTCTTGCCTGGAAAATCCCATGGACGGAGGAGCCTGGAAGGCTGCAGTCCATGGGGTCGTGAAGAGTCAGACACGACTGAGCGACTTCACTTTCACTTTTCACTTTCATGCATTGGAGAAGGAAAGGGCAACCCACTCCAGTGTTCTTGCCTGAAGAATCCCAGGGACGGGGGAGCCTGGTGGGCTGCCGTCTATGGAGTCGTACGGAGTCAGGCACGACTGAAGTGACTTAGCAGCAGCAGCATAGGAAATAATCCAAATATCAAAATCTTAGTAATCATTTTGACTTATTAACATTACAGAAAATTGACATTTGAGCAAATTCTTATATATACCCATAGCAAAAATTTTTCTCAACTATGTGGTTCTTAATACTTCTTTGAAATTTAGAACCTATCTAAACTCAACTCCATATACTTTTTTATACTGAAATAAGATTGAGGATATGGATGTGATAGAGTAAGGAAGAAAAACAGTTTCTGAAAATGTGAGTTGAGCATCAAAATGTCTATACTCTTTTAAACCAATAAAGCTTTAACAGAACATCTACACTGGCATGAAAAGCAGTAGATGAAGTGTGAAATACAGGAAGTAGAAATGGAAGAATGTGCTTCGTTCTACAACCATTACTATGTGCAGCCTTGAACTGTGTATTTACCATTAGACTAGAATGGACTCAAATGCCCAGCATAGAACCTATACTCTTGAAATCCAGTTTCAGGGTAAAATAAGATTTATCATCAATTATCAGATAAATGTAGGAAAAAATATTTTCTAAAGAGACATTGATTGATATATAAGATTTTGCTTCAAGGACTTATAAACCTAAGTAGGTCATGAGTAATTTTAAGTTATGTTGATTACCAGAGAAAGACATGAAAGAAACTTAAAGAGGTAATCAGTGTCATGGTTTCCTGCGTAATACAAACACATACATACACACAATACCCTTAAGTTCCTCATCAAAGACTGAGTTTTGTCTATGCATTAAGCATATAGTATTTGATCAGAAAAATTTAACTCTAAAAGGAAATGAGAGGTTTCATCCACTCCTCTACTAATAATATGGGGTTTAAAAAATTGTTCCTACTTTGAAAGTTCAATGCAAACATGAAAAAGATTATCAAAAGCAAAGGCAATAGAAATAACAAAAATTTTAGAATGTTTCCTTTCCTAGATAAACCATATAAATATATGTGTGTATATTATTAACCTGAGAAAAGACATTTATATTGTGAATTTATTTCCCCATCAGAAATTTAAAATTATAACAGCTACTTACCAACCCAACACAATTGCTTAAAGCCACTTTAGTTGTACTACGTTGATCTTGCAAGTATCCTGTGTAATGACAGTTGTCTAAAAAATCATGCTTCCACTGGGGTCCATCTTTTCCCCAATATTCTACTGTAAAATGTTTGGACACAAAATCTGTGTTGAGAGTCAAGTTTAGGTGAAAGTGCTTGCCATAGGCTGAAAGTTTAAAAAATAACTTAGATACTGCCTGTTGTGGATCAATAGGGTCCATACTCCGTCTTCTCCTGGAGTGTTTATCATTTTTCACAGTAAAGCTGAGAAAAGCTCCATTTTGATCAACTCTTATTGGAATAGTTAGCTGGTAGTGTTCTAGATAAGTCAGGAATTCCTCTTTTGTAATCACAAGGCAGAAAATCCAGAAAAAACACATGGAAGAAAAGAAAATTTAACAGATCAAAGAAGTAGCAGTATAAGCAACTATATTCCTTAAAACTATGCATTATTTTATATGAAGTTAGGGAAAACATGTTATATTAAGCAAAAATGAAAGAGCAAAAGTTTAAAATCTCAAGATGAATTAAATTCCAAATATTCCATTCCTTTAAAAAGTATTTTAAAGTTTTTTGAAAGGCTTTTTTTTTAAATTTAATTCTGAAAACATGAATTCTAAGAGCTAAATTCTATAGTACATAAGAATATTGGTAAAAGTACACATATTTAAAACAACAGAATTTCATTCAGATAAAATGTTGTGAAAGTTACCCAAAAGAGTTTACACAGAATCTCTACAGCCTTGTTGAACTTTTTTTTTTTTTTTTAATTATCAGTCACAAGGTAAAATACAGCAACCACTTTGGAAAACAGCCTAGCAGTTCCTCAAAAAGTTAAACATAGAACTAGCATCTGACCCAGCAATTTCACTCTCAGGTATTTTTACAAGAGAAATGAAAACATACATCCACACAAAAACTTGCACAAAAATGTTCATAGCAGCATTATTCATAATAACTAAAAGGGGTAAATAACCCAAATGTCTATCAATTGATAAATGAATGAATGATGAATAATATGTGATGTATTTATGCAACAAATTATTGTACAATAAAAAGGAATACTGAAACATGTTATGACATGAATGAATCTTCATAACAGCCTTCATAATCAAAGTTCATTATCTAATACTATAAAAACAATAGGCTAAGTGAAAAGAACCAGTCACACAGAATAGGCAAACCTCTATGGACAAAAAATAGACCAGAGGTTGCCTAGGACTGGGGATAAGGTGGTTTGGAGGGAAGTGGGGAGTGACCATTAATGAGTTCAGTTTCTTTTGGGGTTGATAAAATGTTCTAAATTTGATTGTTATGATGGTTGTACAACTGAGTAACTATAAACCAATGAATTGTACACTTTAAATGGGTGATTATATGGTATGTTTATTACAGTACAGTTGTTTAAAAATTATCAGATCGATAAAAAATTCAGAAGACTATTAAATACATTTTCCTCACTTAGATGCACTAAATATTACCAATTTACCTTCTTAACCATATCGTCCTTTAGCTAAGTTTATCACTAAGGCAGAACCAAATGTCTGCACACTGCTTCACTGTCTAAATATGAAGTTCACCCACAAATATAAACTCCCATGAAACCATGACCAAATGGAAAAAAATTTAAAAATAATACTTATTTCAATTATAAATAACAGTTTATATTAAATGCTATGGCTTTGTTGATTTGAGAGGCACATTTTGTACATATGGACTTCTTAGATATATACATCAATCCATAATGGTCCTGAAAATCTGGCTTATCAGGACAGAAAAAAAAAAAGATCTGCTACTATACATTCATGGGAGCAGAATTCAAAAAGGTATGCTTCCAATAACTCTTTAAGAATTGGACTGGTCTGTGGAAAACAAAATGATCTTCATTCCTAGGACCTCTGGTAACATCTTTTCTATGACAAAAAGTTCAATTTTATGGACTAAAATTATGGGCTCCCCTTGTGGACCAACCTAGATAGCATATTGAAAAGCTGAGACATTACTTTGCCAACAAAGGTTCGTCTAGTCAAGGCTATGGTTTTTCCTGTGGTCATATATGGATGTGAGAGTTGGACTGTGAAGAGAGCTGAGCACCGAAGAACTGATGCTTTTGAACTATGGTGTTGGAGAAGACTCTTGAGAGTCCCTTGGACTGCAAGGAGATCCAACCAGTCCATTCTGAAGATCAGCCCTGGGATTTCTTTGGAAGGAATGATGCTAAAGCTGAAACTCCAGTACTTTGGCCACCTCATGCAAAGAGTTGACTCATTGGAAAAGACTGAGGCTGGGAGGGATTGGGGGCAGGAGGAGAAGGGGACGACAGAGGATGAGATGGCTGGATGGCATCACTGACTCGATGGACGTGAGTCTGAGTGAACTCCGGGAGTTGGTGATGGACAGGGTGGCCTGGTATGCTGCGATTCAGGGGGTCGCAAAGAGTCGGACATGACTGAGCGACTGATCTGATCTGTGGTTCAGTTGGTAAAGAATCCACCTGCAATGCGGGAGACCTGGCTTTGATCCCTGGGTTGGGAAGATCCCCTGGAGAAGGGAAAGGCTACCCACTCCAGTATCCTGGCCTAGAGAATTCCCTGGACTGTATAGTTCATGGGGTCGCAAAGAGTTGGACATGACTCAGCAAGTTTCACACATGGATTAGAACTTGACAAGTTGAACTTCTAATTCTTTTATCTAGCTTCTAGTCCTTAGATCAGAATTCTTAAGTTTGGAAACACATTTTTATATTAAGGGTCCACAAGGATCTTACGTCAGAATTTGTCTGGTTTCTTATTCTTCTATAGCAATAACCTTTGGATTCCTTTTGAACATGATCTTTATTGTAAACCCTGACAGTGAGTGTATTAGTAAAGTTAAGAATCAGAAGAAGAGGCTAGGGTCTTCTGAGGAAGACCAGTCAACTCTAAAATGCACTAGATGTTAAATACTAGTAGGACAAGTTAAAAGTCTATTATAGTCATTAACATTTATGAACTAGCACTGAATTGACACAGTAGGTCTCTGCTCCTACCATTACACATCTGAAAGAAAATGTTCGTTCAACTAAATATTCAGAATCTTTCCTTGTAAGATTAATAGCAATATTTTTTTGTCAGTTTCAAAAGCAGGAATCCTACCTTGAGAACTGTATGAAAGCCTGTAGTCACTATGAAATTCCGATGAAGCCATGATGAGGCTCAAAATCCAGGTAAACGTCTTCCACAAAATTTCCATAATTTAGAAAACTGGATGATTTTTTAGAGGGCTACCTATGTTCTAGAGAGTCAATACCATACCAAAATCGAAGCATAACAATTTTATTTCTTTACAACTTCTTGCAGATTAGTTATTAGACGTTCCACTATTTAGCAGGTATTTTCCCCCAACATCTGGTACTTTCTTCTATATTTGGATTCATTTTCTCAATCCAAAATGAAAAAAATAATGATGGAAATTTTCATAAGCAGAGCATTAGGCTGAACAGTCACTAAAGTATGGCCATTTTTTAACCTAGAAAAAAAAAAATTAAGTTAATTGAAAAACATTCTGAATGGACAGATCTATATTGCAGAATGCTTGCCAAAGGACATATACTACAAAATTACATAATTAAATCAGACCATTGTTGTCCTTCATAGTGTAAATAAACATTCACAAGACTAAGTACCGAATTGGAAACCTAAATGTTTAGAAGGATAATACCAAAGCTACCTGATAATCAAAGAAGGAACCTAAAGAGGATCATAAAAATTCTCTTCTTAAAACTTTGAAAATAACAATGTATGGGTATAGTGACTAATCTTTTGATAAAAACCAGGCTGACTTCACAAAGTTCATTTTATGAAAGTGATAAACATATGTGACTGTATTCTCTAACATTTAGTACACCTCTATCTAGAGTTTGATTTGTTACCTGTCATTTTTTTCTTAGAGAGTAGATCTATAAATACACAGTGGTATTAAGCAGCTATTTGTGAAAACTCAGACAGTAGCATAGATTAAACTTCTGAAAAGCTGAACCACATTTACTGTAACCCTTGATTTATCTGGAAATCTTTTGACTCATAAAGCAACACATATGAGACAATTTATCTAGAATATAACTATAAAGAAAAGTAATTCATTTTCTGAAAAGAATTTTTAAAAATTCAGTTCAGGTAACACAACAGATTTCATGTCCTATCTCATGTACTTTTCTTCTGACTTACAATTTCACTCAGAGGCCATGATTTCACATTTTATACAGAACACTGGCCTATTTGGCTACCTGATTTTCCAGCACACAGCACTTTAAAATAAGGAAACAAAAAAAGGACTAAAAAGTAGCTCAGTAAAAGCAACAAAAGTTAACCAAAAAAAGAGGAAAAACCAAAAAGTAGCTTTAGAAACCCAAAGTAATACATTGAAGGTAGAGAGAAATGGTCCTTATATAGCTTAATAGTTCATGTTGTGTATATGACGGTGTTACAGCTAAATATCTGATATTCAAAAGCTTAACTGTAAAATTAACTTATTTGGAATACTTCATTCCCTATAGTGCTAGAAATATTGGTTATTACAATGTATAAAAAACCCACAATCATTTCAAGTTTCTTAAGTCTGTGTCTACAAATTATTAAATTGATAAATCTTGAAAACTAATTTAACCAATCAACAACTGTTGTCTTATGTGTTTTAAAAATGATGCTATAACCACATGGAGATAAGAAAAGATTAAGACACAGTCTTTGCCCTTTAGGCGATCATAATCTAAGGAAAAAGAAAAAATTCAATACAGACTGACATATGCCATAATAAGCTTACAAAGGCATTTATAAGAGATCAGATGAAGGGGATGACTTCTGAGTCAAAGAAAGATAGGTGAAGAAAAGGTTATGAAAAAAAATAACATTTGAGATACACCCTGGAAGATGAACAGAATTTGACAAGTCAAGTTTCTGGGGGCAATCATTACAAATTAAAGAAACAGATTCCACAAAGTATAGATGGCAAGAAAAAATGGAAAATACTATTAGTAATGATATTAAGTTTTGTTCCTATGCAGAAGACAGGTAATATCTAGAAAGGTAGTTTAAGGTCAGGTCTAAAACAAAGAGAACTTTAAATTATGTTACTCCTTTTAATATTCATTACAATCTTATAAAGCAGGTATTATTGCCCCTGTGTGAGGAATGGCCCCAGTGATCCTGAATCCTAATACCCCTGCCATTCTGTAACCTCCTTCCTTGGAGTAATTTGATCCTAACTAATATAATACCTCAAGGGTGAGAGGATGTCACTTCCATGATTAGATTACAAAAGATTCTGACTTCCATGTTAACGGTAGACTCCCTTACTGGACTTTGACGAAACAAGCTGCCATATGGATAGGCTCACATGGCAAGGAACTGAGAGCAGCCTTCAGATAACCACTAGTTAGGAAATGCAGCCCCCGATGCTATAGCTTGCAAGGAACTAAACCTTGAATATGTGAGCTTATAAGCATATCCCTCCCCACTCAAGTGCTCTGTGGTTCCCTTAGTCCTTACCAACACTTTTTTTTTTTTAACTTTACATAATTGTATTAGTTTTGCCAAATATCAAAATGAATCCATCACAGGTATACATGTGCTCCCCATCCTGAACCCTCCTCCCTCCTCCCTCCCCATACCATCCCTCTGGGTCATCCCAGTGCACTAGCCCCAAGCATCCAGTATCGTGCATTGAACCTGGACTGGCATCTCGTTTCATACACTTTTAACTACAGCCTCTTGAGAGACTCTGAAGCACAAGACAGAGTAAGCCATGCCCAGGCTCCTGACTCACAGATACTGTTAATAAATGTGTATTCTGTAAGCTGCTAAGTTTATGGTGATAATTTTTGCACCAACTGATAACTAATAGAGCTGCTAATTTACAGATAAAGAAGTTGAAGCTCATAGTGGCCACATAACTTGAAAACAGCAGGGTAGAGAGTCATATATAAGATTATCTGGCTTTAAAGTCTAAATTCTTTCTATTATATCACATTTCCATTTTCAATTACTCTAACTTAAATATTCAATAGTAATTGCATATGACCAGTATCAAGCTAAATATTCATAAGTGATGTTAATTAATGTGAAATTTTAAGCAACTTGATACACAATAACTGTTTTATCTCAAAATTTCTTCTATAGTCATTTAGGCAAAACAACAGGCACTATATATTATTTCTCAGGCAAAAATCTATAAAGAGATTAAATCACACTATCATTCAATAACAGCACAACTGACCCTTGAATTATGTGTGAGTGGGCAGTATCCAGTTTCTGCAAAAATGTAAATTATAAACCACAGGCGGCCCTCTACGTATGTGGCTTCTCCTAATAGACTCAACTAATCAAGGATAGTGTAGTGCTATAGTATTATTACTGAAAAAAAAAAAATTTCATGTATATGTGGACTTGCAGCTCAAACCTATGTTGTACAAGCTCCAACAGTAAAGAAACTAATGCAGTTATCTTGATTCCCAGCCTATTTATGTACTGTCTCCAACTGCTTAACTGTTGCTTCATGAACATTTACTCTTCATTGTTCTTTCTTCAGATTACTTGAGTGCTGGGCATTAAAATATCTGACATTAAGTATGTCCCTCATATACTTTAATCTTCCTTTAAAGAGGAACATATAATAAACATATTTGAGTTAATTTCTAGTAAGTGATGATAGATTTGTAGTGAATCATATTTATCCTTTTTTTCCTATTTTCCTAGGCTCTAAAACTGACAAACTTATAATGAGCCATGTTTAGGAAACAACTGTTTTTTCCCCTTGAGAAATTTCCTGCTCTTCACAGTTTTTTAACCTCTACTTTTACCATTACTACCACTATCTTATAAGTGCCCAAGTTAAGTAAGCAAATATAATATCCAGAGAAAAAGTAGTATGAACTACCTGCCCAAAAGTACACTAACATTTGATTTAAGAACTTGTATTAAAAAAAGAACATTGGTGCATAATAGAAAGAGCAGAAGTTTTTAAGATAAACAAACCAGTGCGATAGTCCTGGTTCTACCACTGGCTACAGTATCTGGCACATAGGCACTCAATAAATTTCACTCTCTTTCTCCATTCTCATTCCTTCCTCCCCTCCTCACATTTTTCAAGCTTCCAGTGCCAGTGAAGAAATTTAATAATAAGTAAATGAGTGGGCTTAAGTTCAATTAAAGTCAACAACAACTAATATATCTAACCACTCTTAGTCACCAAACAATAAAAATGAACAGCTGAACTTACTTTCTGACACCTACTGGAGAATTTAATCTGGACATCATAAGCAAATATGTATAGGTACTAATTTTTCCAGATATAGTTTCCAGAATTCAGATTAATATTAAAATAGTACATAATTATCCAAAAAGCATAATGTCCTTACATTGGAAAGCAGAAGCATTATGCTGTGGAATATACAAAAGGTTTTGAATCCTGTTTTGACTGCGAGTTACTTAACTATAATAGATGTTTCCTCATCTATAAAAACATGATTATGATATCTACCTTACAAAGACTTGCTGAGAGATTAGATTATACATGATGTAAAGTGCCAACATGCTTCACTTTAATAGTTAAATAAATGTTAGTCCCCTTCTCCTCAATATCTGACTCCTCATTTTTCAAAGGCCTGCCTTCAAGGAGTTTCATGTTCCTCCATCCATTAAGAATGTGGAACAGTTGGATATGATGATGGAATCAACTAGGTCATGTTATCTACTAGAGTGAACAGTAAAGAATTTAGGTCATGATAACTGGACTTAAACTACTTTAAATTTGAAAACAGAATCAAAACTTCCATTTTACATTGATTTTACATAGACTTTTTCCCCTAAGAAAAATGCACCAATCAGTAGAGTTAAGGGATCATTTACCTGCTTCCATTGATCAAAGTGACACTAAGTAGAAATAATTTTAAAACACTTAAACTTTACTGATTTCCTCAGTAGTCCACCCTGGTTGAAGGGTACTTACTTGTTTTCTTCCTCTATCATCTGTACTTCCGATTCAAATGATCTAGGAGTAGCCAAGGTAATAATTTCTCTCGAGAACTATCATTATGGAGCTAAAGAACACGTATAACATCCTTCATGACTTCTTTCATTCATCTTAATTCTGATTATTTTTTTAAAGCTGATTTTGTCTTCACTGAGGAAGCAATAATACTACACTTCCTTCAGGTACTTAAATTTTTATATGTGAAAATTAACTTCTCATTTCATTTTCCAATTATTCATTCAACAAATATTTAGCTACCCTGGTGACTCAATTAGTAAAGAATGCACCTGCAATGCAGGAGACACGGATTCGATCCCTGGGTTGGGATGATCCCTGGCAAAGGAAATGTCAACTCACTACAGTATTCTTGCCTGGGAAATCCCATGGACAGAGGAGCCTGGAGGGCTGCAGTCCATGGGGTCGCAAGAGTCAGACACAACTTAGCAATAAAACCACCACCATTATACGCTAAGGCTTGAAATACAAAAGTTTACAGGTCATTTATAAATTCTGTGAGACTGCTTTCCAAGGAAAGGTGTAGTTAAGGAGACTTAAAACTTACCTAACAAGAAAAGCAAACGAGCCAAAAGCAAAAATACACAATATTATTTTATAAAAATAAGCCCCAAATTACACGTAGTGCCCAACTGTTTTTCCAGATGGTAAGTTAAATACGTTATCTGTATTATAACTTCTCTCCTGAAAAACAGAAACACCTTTTTCTCTTGACATTAGCTCAAAATGTTGATAATCCTTTGGTAGAACCAAGAGAGCTATCCACTTCTTCCACCTTTTACTCTTCGCCCCAGAAATGTTCCAGAGAATGTGCTATCAACTCTCTTAATATGTTAGCTCTCTTTATTCTCTCAGAAAAGTCACACACAGCATAAGATTTGGCATAGAGGACCATCCCAAAGCACCAGCAGCTACTAATGGTTGCTAAGGAAATGAAAAGGAAGTAGTAAGAATAGACAAGAGTAAGAATTAATCTTACATGCAATGGCTCAGACATGAAAAGTATTAAAGTATTTCAAGTCTTGAGGTTAGAGAGTTTTGCCCTTGAAAATCACAAAAATATTAATACCACAACACAGATTTCATTTGCTGCCATTTGTAAGAAACTGAATGAAGTTGATTTGTTTGAAATCAGCTTATTTGCCTCTATAGCTATTCTTCAAAAATCTAAAATACCAATGATCACATATAAACACTAAATTAATATAAACTGGAACTGCAGCTACCACTTCAGTGAAACACAGGAAAACAATTATCTCCAAAATTAATTTTCTCAATTTCCTTTCAACTACATCAGTCTTATGTTAAGTTTATTTTCCTGTCATGAATTTTGAGAGCTGTCATTCACACATCTAAGTTTCAGTCTAATCAACATAACCTAAAAAAGGAAAGAAAAAAAAAATTGTCCAAGAAATTTGAACATAAAAGAGTATGTTGAAAATCACACTCCAGTGTGTTTTTAAAAGTTCCAAGCAATAGTTCAGTTTCCCCTTTCCTCCGTCATTCTGCACACACTCGCCCCCCCCCCCCCCCCCGAACCCCCCCACCCCCACCCCTCTTCACCCAGACAGAGGGTAACAGTCTGAGCTGCCCTGGTTGAGTTGATCCTAAAGTTAACATTCAGCAGCCCATTTCCAGACAGCAGCGCTAAATCTATTTGGATAAAACGCGTGTGACCCAGACAGTTGGCATTTGGCCCAAACGCGTTGCACCGGCAGCTCAAATAAAAACAAGAGTAAGAAACTCACTCTCTTGTTCCCTCTGAGTGCGCTTTCTCACTCTCTCCCTCTCTTTGCTTCCACTACAACAAGGAAAGAAATTACCAAAGACAGGAATTATAGTAAACATTATCTGAAGGCAGCTTTCCAATAACCCCTGAAGCACAGTCTCCTCTCCAGTCTCTGAACTTTGATCCCATATACCATATACACGGACATATCCCGATATTCAAGGCTCCAGAGGGTTATGAGCCTACCATGTCCCAAGTGGCCAAAAGTAAATCAAAAACACACGTTTCCATCTCTTTGATTAGCCTATTAAGAGCTTAACATATCTAGAGCATCGGGACTATAGCTAGCACATTAATTCTGCCCTCTGAGCCCAGGCATAAAATATGCACTTGTCTGACTAAAGACACTGACTTGAAACTGTAAAATGCAGGTCTTTTTTTAAGAACTGAAAATCAGATTAAAATCACATCATTATTGCTTTCCCAATTACTATTTGGTGATTAAAGACCACAAAAATCATAATCAAGTCATACTTCACAAAACATGTCTATTTGTATAATAAACATATATTTCTTTTTGCATCATAAAATATTTGCAAGACCCAGAATTCTCCAACCCCCGACTAGTCTGGAGTTAAAAGATTTCTATCTGTAAAATGAGTTCAGTCAAGCTCACTCATTGCCATTAAAAAAAAAAAAAAAGAAGAAAAAGAAAAAAAAAAAAAAACACACACAGAAAAAAAGTTTTCTACGCGTTATTCGGAAGACAAGCAAAGCACAAGTTTTAATTTAAAAAAAAAAAACGGTTTCATTGAATATTGTGAACTCTTCCTTACCGTTTTCATCTTCAAATTCTGATAAAAAGTAAGTTTCAAACAATAGAGATTGCACTGGACGACTCACGTACTCCCTCTCCTCTTTTTTTTCTGCCCCCCTTTGCAAAGCCACAGCAGTGAGTTAGTTATTCTGCAGCCAGAATAAAACCCTATAGTCTGGCTAACCCGGGCTTTAGAGAACGGACTTTCCGATTTGGCAGAAAAAAAGATGCCTTCAATACATCCAGGCTATCATCCTGAGATGCTGCCTTTGCAAACCCCCTTTCTCTCCCGCACCCCCTCCCTCCAAAAAAAAAAAAAAAAAAGGAAAGAAAAAAAAAAGAAAGGAAGGAAGAAAAAAAAAAAGACTTATTGGGGGTGGAAGTGGTGCCCTCTCTTCCTGGACAGCTTAGTGCCTTTGCTATGCAAATAACATGTGAAGAGCATCAAAAGGTATCAGGAGAAAAGAAGACAAGAAGAGCAGGAAGGGCAGCAAAGTTTTGTTGAAGTAGCCCTAGATCTCACTACCGGCCCCCAGCCAACTTGAATTGCAGCAGTAGAAAATTTTGGCAGCTTTTCCTCAGAGGCAGAGCACACTGACGTCAGTCTGCAGATGTGCCGGGCTGCGTCGGGTGCGCATGTGTCCTGGGTCGTCACGTGGAGGGGGAGGGGAGGTAGAGGTACAATCGGGGTAACCAACTACCAGCCATTCAGAAGGGTTTAGACAATGTCAACTTTTCCACCCTGTGAATGAGAAATTCTGGCCCTTCTAACCTCAATCCCCTTCCCCACTCCGCCTCGTTTCCTCCTCTTCCTCTAACTTCTTTTAGAAATTCTAGCTTGGTTTGTGATTAGTAGTTTCTTGGAAAAGGCAAGGGGGAGGGAGGATGAATGGCTAGGTGAACTAATGTCACTGTTAAGATCTCTGGTACCCTTCTTCGTGTATTTTTTTTAAAGTCCACACAACAATGTTAAAAGTTTCACATAAACAGTGTCTCTGAGGAAACTATAGTAAACATCAATCAAACATCTTGGCAGATTTCAAGACTCCGTAGCTACAAGTGCACAAAATGCCTGTGTGTGAGCTTTTTCTCCCCCTTAATATACCTCAACAAGCAAAATTGCCAACAAAAGGGAAAGTAGACTAAAATAAACTAAGACCAGCACATTTTCCATCTGATTACTGACTTCAGGTTATGTGGGGCTTTAAAAGAAAAAAAAAAAAAAAGTGGGGGAGGAGAGAGAGCGGGGGAAGAGAGAGAAGCTTGCATTATTTCCAGATGAGGGTGAGACTGGATGGTGTTTTAAAGTGCAACCGGGGAAAGCTACAAGTATATATATATTTTTAAGACAGTATATTGAATGAAACTTCAATGACTGCCCCAACGAAAATAAATCCCAAGTCAGACCCCAGAGTCGGGGGAGGGGGCAGATACCCTCCTGTTATCTCAAGATAAACAAACAAAACCTGAAAACTGGTTCTTCAAGTTTCCCAATCCAACCCCTCCCCCACCAACTCCATACACACCAGCTGCCAGTCCCCACTTTAAGGATAAAACAAGGCTACAACGTAGCACTTTCACTTTCATTTGCTGGGGAAAAGCCACTGGCATTAAACTGTGAGTGCAATGCCCAAATATGTTTTCCATGTCCTAAGAAAGCAAACAAAGTCTGGCACACAAATCGGAAACAGGAAAAAATGTGAAAATAGCTCAGGACAAATGTTGCCTTTCAGCGGTGTAATCTGCTGTATCATTTATCTGTCTCTACCGTTGAGAGGAGGGTAGAGAGAGGTTTAAGAGTTTCCGAGGGGTGGGGAGTGCGGGGGGGCGGGGGGGGGGGTGGGACGGACGGCGGGGGGGGGTGAGGGGGGAGGCTGGGAATTGACGCCTCGAAATTCCAGTTCGCTGTTAATGCCAAGTCAATTTCCGATGGCCAGAACCAGAAAGGGGAATTGGACCGGAGGGAAGGGGATAGGGAGGAGGGCGTTTCTGAATACCAGCTCTTAAGTTTCAAGCTTCTGTTAACACTATTGCTCATTTGATTTTTTTTTTTTCTTCCTACACCGGAGGTAGTAGGTGTAATACTTCTGGTGAATACATGAATAGTTGGCTAAAGAAGGCATGAATCAGACTGAGAACATCCAAGAATACAGTTATTTCTATTCTTCTTTGAGGACTGAAAGGGGAAAGCATCTGTCCACAGTCAATAGTTTGCATCTTGACCTTAATCAGTTTTATCTGGCTCAATTCCATTAAAATGTAGAAACATGACCTGAGGTTGGAACTGACAGTTTTAAATAAAGATGATTCATATGGAGATATATAGATATAGATAGATATTTACATTAAAATATACAAGTTGGCAGTCCACGGGGTCACAAAGAGTTGGACACGACTGAGTTACTGAACTGAATACAAGTTGGCTAATCTCTTAGCAATAACTGTAAATACTAAAAATAAGAGTGGGCACAGAGCTGGCTTTGCATCAAACCACCTCTGAAATAGTAGTTGAAACGTATCCTTAATTTATCAAAACCTGGTAGTAGACACAGCCAGCAGAGAAAATTTAAAGTTAAGGTATGAGTAGTAATCATGTCTATAAGCTGACTGAAAAGTTTTTACTCTCACCTAAGACAAACTGCCTTAGGAAACAGCAGTACTGTAAAGGAGCTTATTCAATGAGAAGTGGACTTTGGCTAATTACTTATTCAAAGAGTGCCATCCTGCGTCTAAACAGAGTAATGAAAAATTTCCAAGAGATTCCCATCCTATCCTCCAAAAGACTTAAGAAAAATAGCAAGAATAAGGGTAAAAAATAATCAGCATAAGAAATGATGAATTCTCAGTTTAACTCTGTGTGTGTGTGTCCGTTTTCACTGCATGACAGAAAATTCAAACACATTCAAAAGCAGAAAAATAGTACAATGAATCCCAATGTATCCATTATCCAGTTTTAACAAGTATGACATCATGTCCACTTTTCCTATTACTGGTTCTATCCCACTGGATTACCTTAAAGCCAAACTCAGATAACATCTCATTTCATTCATTAAATATTTACTGTATTTCTAAAATATAAGGACTAAAAAAATAGCCACTACTACACTATTGACTTAAAACAACAATCCCTTCATTTCATTAAGTACTAGATTTCCTCAATTGCAAATAAAGGCTTAAAAAACTTATTGGAATCAAATCTATACATTGCATTAGGTTGATCTCTTATGTCTCCTTTTTAAAGAACTTTTTAATGAAGTAGAATATTCATAAAGAAAAGTACATAAATATATCTTGATGAAAGTGTTATCCTAATGTATTTTCACAAAAAGAAGCTACCCATGTAACCATGTAACTCTTTTAATCTATTGGTTCCTCCTCATTTCTTATCAGGCTTCCCTGGTGGCTAGGCTGGTAAAGAATTTGCCTGCAATGCAAGGAGACCCAGGTTCAATCCCTGGGTCAGGAAGATCCTCTGGAGAGTAGAATAGCTACAGACTCTAGTATTCTTGCCTAGAGAATCCCATGGACAGAGAAGCCTGGGAGGCTACAGCCCATAAGTCCCAAAGAGCTGGACTCGACTAAGCGCACATGCATTCCTTATCTTGAAATGTAAACACTATATTAATATTTTGCCCTCCTAATACTACACATACCACTTCCATTAGCATGGAAATGTTTTAGTGCAGTACCCAGACATTATTTTTTAGTTGAATTATATGTAACAAATTTAAATCAAACCCTGAATGAATTTAAGTTGCAACAGAAATTCTTTAAGATTCTTATAATGAACAATCCTCTCCTCTTGGACCCTAAGTTTTCACTCCAGCTTTCTTTCTCTTTTCACTGTTTCATTTTAAAATGACGGAGGAATCGGGGTAGGGGAGAGATGGAATGGGAGTTTGGAATTTGGCAAATGCAAACTATTATATGTAGAATGGATAAACAACAAGGTCATACTACATAGAACAGGGAACTATATTCAATATTCTGTGATAAACCATAGTGGAAAGGAATATAAAAAGAGTGTATACAACACACTCATTTCTCAGTGGGAGACACCTTGGCTTTAAAAAATAATAGTAAATAATTAATTTAAAAAATTTTTTTAATTAAAAATTTTTAAAAAGAAATAAAGATTATGGGCAAAGTGGAATTGATAGCAATTTCCCTACCTAAAAATATCTTTGCTATAAGTTTTTAAAATATAATTAAATGTAAATGAATGGACACTTTCAGGAAATCAAAGATGAAATGAATAGAAATATGGGAGAGGAAGAAACTTGTACACACACACATATATATAAATATATTTTCCTGCACACATGTGTTTATTTTTTCAGAGACTGAAAAACAAAGATAGAAGAGATTGAGAGTCAGAGAAGAGGGACCAACGGAATTTTAAGGGTAATAAAAATTGTAAGGTAGTTTATTAATATATTAGCATATAAATTAACTTTAATTTTTTTAGTTAAAAATCAAGCCATGTCTTATAGTTACAGTGTTTTCTTGTATTTTCAGAAAAAAATGAAGAATTCTGATTTTATGTTTGTTTGAAATTATTAGTTTTAAATTTACCTCACAGACATTAAAACCGGATTCCATACACTTTCTATACAAAACATTTTATTCTTTCAATAGGACTGGATTTAAATTTGACTTAGTTAAAATAAATATCTTCTAATCTTTGAAAGACTATTATAGGATTTCTTAGGTAATGTGCAAAAGCTCAAAGCATAAAGGAAAAGATTGGTAAGTTTAAACTTATTAATGAAAAATTTAAAAACATTAAAAAAAGCATAAACCAGAAAGTGAGAGAAAAATTATAACAATATAACTGAAGCATAATAAATATCAAGAATATTGAAAGAACTCTCACCAATCTATAAGGGAAAGGTCAAAAAAATTTTTAATGGTATAAACAGAAAAGTAGCAGGAGAAAAAAACCTGAGGACAGATAAATGAGTAATGAAATGTTCAATCTTGCTAGTAATCATAGAAATGAAAATGTTTCTTTCATCAGATTGGCAAAAATGTTACAGTTTGATAACATCAAGTGTTTGGGAGGACTGGGCAAACTGGACATGTAATATTTGGGGTTTTTTTAATCTTTTTTAAAAATTATTTATTATTTTTAAAAATGTTTTATTTTATACTAGAGTACCATTGAGTAACAATGTCATGTTAATTCCAGGTAATTCAGTTATACATGTACATGTATCTATTCTTTTTTCAAGTTCTATTCCCATTTAGGTTATTACAGAATATTGAGAAGAGTTCCTAATGCTACACAGTTCATCCTTGTTGGTTATCTGTTTTAAGTAGCAGTGTATATATGTCAATCCCAAACTCCCAATCTATCCCTCCCCTTTACACTTCCCCCTTGATAAACATAAGTTCATTCTCTATGTCTGAGTTTGTTTGTTTTATAAATAAGTTCATTTGCATCTCTTTTTTCAGATTCCACATATAAATGATACTGTATGCTATTTGCCTTCATCTAACTTCACTTAGTATAATAATCTCCAAGTCCATCCATGTTACTACAAATGGCATTATCTCATTCTTTTTAATGGTTGAGTAGTATTCCATTGTATATATGTATTTATATATATATACACACACACATTTTCTTTATCCATTCATCTGTCAATAAACATTTAGCTTGCTTCTGTGTCTTAAATATTGCAAATAGTGCTGCAATAAACAATGGGGTGTGTGATTCCTTCTGAATTATAATTTTCTTCAGATATATGCCCAGGAGTGGGACTGCAGGATATATGGTAGCTCTATTTTTAGAGTTTTAAGGAACTTCCAGGCTGTTCTCCATAGTGGCTGTACTAATTTACATTCTCACCAACAGTTGTAGGAGGGTTCCCTTTTCTCAACACTCTAGCATTTATTGTTTGTAGACTTTTTCATGATGGTCATTCTGATTGGTGTAAGGTGACATCTAATATATTGTTGATGGAAGTGTAAATTAAGTGCAAACACCACAAAGAGCAAATTTGGCAATGTCTAATCCAGAAGATGTGCATTTTTGACCCAGCCATTTCAGTTTTAAATACATAACCTTAAGAAATTCTTGCAGATGAGCATCCACATTAATAAGTAAGGGAACATTATTTGTAGCAGTGAATAAATGGAAATAACCAAAATCGCTATCATAGGGGAAAAAAAGTTGTAATCTATTTCTACATTGTAGTATTATATAGCAGTTAAATGATGGACTAAATCCACACACATCAACATGGATAAATTACATAACATTAAGTTGAAATGCTGCAATTATGGATACATTATGATTCAAATTGGGATAGGATGTAGATATATGACTATATGTATATAAAGCTTTAATTATAAATATTTTTAACACTAAATTTATATCTCAAACTTACCAAAGTACGCAGAGGAAGAACATAGTATCTCAGGGATCATACTTACCTAGGAGAGAAAGAGGATGGAATTAAGGAGCACAAAGTGAGCATCAGCTAAATCTATAAAATTGTTTGAAAAACAAAACAATTTGAATTATCACAAAATGTTAACATACACCAATTCAGGGTATTGAGTGCACATGGGTATGTATTAATTTTAATCTCTGTATACTTGAAAAAATTTGCAACTTTATAAAAAAGGAAAAAAGATTACTGTGATTTGTTGTTAGCATTTACCTGGCAATTTCAAAAATATTTTAAATTTGCAATCAGCAATATAATGATACATTACGGGTGAGCAAAGCTCACTAAAATTCATGTATTGTGTTTTACTTCTTAATTTCAGTCTTTATATCCAAAACTTTTTACTACAGATAGTGACAAAAAATAATTTCACTTTAACCTTTCTTTCTTTAACTCATAGAGTATGAGATCAATTACAGGACTTTTTTTTTTTTTAACTTGCTAAGAAAAGTGTGTGTATAACCAATTACTTTTAACTGTATTATACAAATATCTATCATTCAGAAAGGAGAAGAAAAAGTCAAAGAATATCACTGAGCTAACAGCAAAAGCCTTGATGCTGGGAAAGACTGGGGGCAAGAGAAGGGGATGACAGAGGATGAGATGGTTGGATAGCATCACTGACTCAATGGACATGAGTCTGACCAAACTCTAGGAGATGGTGAAGGACAGGGAAGCCTGGTGTGCTGCAGTTCATGGGGTTGCAGAGTCCAACATGACTTTGCAACTGAACAACAACAGCAAAGACCCTGATATGCCGATAACAACTGCCTACTCTTCCACACTGAGCAGAGAGCAAAAGAGTATAAAAATAAAAGGCAAAGTTCTTCCCCTCAATTAAGTTACAGATGGACTGCAATAAGTTACATAATTTAATAAGTACTTTGGGCTTCAAACAAGAGAAGTCAGTGCAGTCTAAATAATTATTTTTTTGGACATACATGTAGACAAATTTTGTGGTCAATTTCTTAGTTCTCACTTGAACTCCCAGCAACATTCAATTCAGTTGATTGCTCCCAACTTCTGGAAATCCTAATGCCTGATGTGACTGTATTAGGAGGTGGGGCTTTGGGGAGATGCTTAGGTCATGAGGATAAAACACTCATAAACGGGATGAGTGTTCTTATAAAGAAACCATACAGAGACCCCCTCAGTCTTTCTATTTTTGCAAATGAATAATTGCTGTTTTTGTCTTTGTAAACTATCTTTTCTCTTTAGTATCTTTGAAAATTCTTTCTCTTTGATATTTTACAGCTTTATGAAACTGTTTCACAGTGTGGTTTATCCTGCACAGTGTACATTCAGTGTACATTTTTCTGAGGCTTTCAGTTCTGCAGAAAAGTTTTCAGCTATTATCTTTTCAAATATTGCTTAACTATCATTCCTGCTATTCTTTCCAACAGGAAATTCTATGTTGAATTGCCCCAATTTGTTCTTTAACCGCTCTTCATAATTTTTTTAATTTTTCTGGATGAATTCTTCAAATTATCTTTCAATTAACTAAATCAATCTGTAACGCTATCCAATCAAGAGTTTATCCTATTTGTAGAATTTGTATTTAAGTCATTATATTTAATCATATATGGGACATACAATTAATTCCTATTTATAACCAAATGTTGTTTCATTTGTTCCTATTTTGTATTACAATGTCTAGCCCTTTTTAAATGGAAAAAATTAATTTCTCCCAGCAACCTAAAAATACATTTTAAAGTCTTTGTCAGACTGTTTAATAAAATTAATTTCAGCAAGTTAAAGTTCCATTTGATGGTTTGGTTACATTGGTAGAATTCTTCAGTTTCAAAAAACAACAACAAAAAAATCTGCCTCAGAAGGAAAATGTATTTACTTGTAAATCATGCTCCCTAGTACCACAGCTCTATGGTCAATTACCTGGTTCAATAACATCAGGATTTGTTACTTTTTTGATATACTGCCACACTAAATATGCCAGATTCTTCCATAGCAGCTCTCCAAATGGTTACAAAACGGCTGAAGAGTCCTAGATGTTTCATGCAGATGTAATAACATCAACCAGAACACCACAAACCATTTCTTCATGTTTTTTTAATTAGTAAGAAAAAACTTTCTCCAATTCCTCAGTTTCCATATACTTCCTTTTCTTTGCCCATAGTTTCCACTATCATTAACATCTTATATTTGGTGTTATACTTGTTAAAACTGAAGAATTAATATTGATACATTATTATTAACTAAAGTCCATAGTTTATATCAGGATTCATTTTTTGTATAGTTCTATGGGTTTTAATAAATGCATAATGTTAAATATCCACCGATAGTTATCATAAAGAAGTTTCACTGCCCTGAAAATCCTTTGTAATCCACTTATTTATCCCACCCCTCCTGCCCTACCCACTACCAATCACCTAAAACCACAATCATCTTTCAACTGTCTTCATATTTTTGCCTTTTCCAGAATATCATACAGCGGGAATCATACAGTATGTAGGCTTTTCAGATTGACTTCTTTCACTTAGGAATATGCATTTAAGTTTCCTTCATCCTTTTTTGTGGCTTGATAGTTCATTTCTTTTCATATCTGAATAATCCATTGTAATCCACTGTCCCATGATTTGTCCATTCAATTATTGAAGAACATCTGGATTGCTTCCAATTTTTGACATTCATGAAAAAGGCTGCTACACTCAATGGTGTACAAGATTTTGTGTGAACGTAAGTTTTCAACTCTTTTGGGTAAATACCAAGAAGCATAATTGGTGGGATTGTATATTAAGAGTATGCTTAGTACATTTTTTTCCAAATGACTGTATTTTGCATTCCCACCAGCAATAAATGAGTTCCTGTTGCTCCACAGTCAGTATTTGGTCATTCTGATGGGTGTTTAGTGATATCTCATTGTTTTTCAGTTTGCATTTTCTTGATGACACACAATGTGGAAATCTTTTCATCTGCTTACTTGCTATCTGTTTATCTTGTTTGGACAGGTGTCAGTTTAGACATTTTGCCCTCTTTTTAATTGGGATGTTTGTTCTTATTGTTGAGTTTTCTGTATTTTGGTGAGTTCTCTTTTATCTTTTTGATATATGTGTTCTGCAAACATTTTTTCCTAATCTGTTTGTTTTTTTTCCACTTTGTTTTTAACAGAAAAAGTTTTAATTTTAATAAAATCCAGTTTATCAATTTTTTAAGAAGTCTTCACCAAATTCAAAGTCATACTAGATTTTATCTTATATTATTTTCTAGAAGTTTTGTAGTTGTGCATTTTATATTTAGGTCTATGATTCATTTTGAGTTAATTTAAAGGTGTAACATCACTACAGCAGTGCCCAGTTTTCTTCCTTTGCATGTGCATGTACAGTTCTATCACCATTTGTTGAAAAAGACAGAGCTTTCTCCATTGGATTGCCTTTCCTCTTTGTCAAAGATTAGCTGATCATATTTGTATGGGTCTACTTCTGAGCTCTCTATTCTGTTGCAGTGATCTGTTATCTGATTTTGCACCAACTTCACAATATTGGTTACTACAGATTTACAATGAGTCTTAAGGTTGCTGTCAGTTCTTCCACATTGTTCTTCTTCTTTATTATGGCAGATATTCTGGGTCTTTTGTCTTTCCATATAAATTTATCCAACTTCCAGTACAATGCTGAACAACACTGTTGAGAGGACATATTCTTGCCTTGTTCCTGATCTTAGAGAAACATCTGGTTTCTCACCATTAAGCATGTTAGCTGTGTTTTCTATAATTTTTTTTAAAGAATAAGTAATAATGTACAAGATTGTGGATGTTCTTTATCAAGCTAAGGAAGTTTCTATTTCTAGCTTGCTGAGAGCTTTCATCATGAATAGGTATTCAATTTTGTCATATAGCTTTTTAATAACCTATTGTTGTCATCATGATTTTTCTATTTTCTATTTTGATAATATATGGGTTACATTGATTGACATTTGAATGTTGAACCAGTCTTGAATATTTGGAATAAATACCACTTGGCTGGATGCATAATTCTTTTAATATATTGTTGAATTTGATTATTTTGTTGAGGAAATTTGTGCCTGTGTTCATAATAGATACCTGTAGTTGCCCTTTCTTAAAAAGTCTTTGGTTTTAGTGTTAGGATAATGTAATGTCTGGTTTTAGTATTAGGGTAATGCCAGCCTCATAGAAAGAATAAGCTTCTATTTTTTGGAACAGATTGTACAGAATTGTCATCATTTTTGTCTCAAATATTTGACAGAATTCACCAGTGAAACCATCTGGGTCTGATGTTTACTGTTTTGAAAGTTTAATAATTACTGACTCAATTTCTTTAATATATATAGGTTTATGCAAAGTGGCGATTTTTCCTTGTGTGAATTTTAGTAGGTTGTGTCTTTCATAAAATTGGTCCAGTTCATCTAATTTATAACATTTATGAGAACAGTTATTCATAATACTCATTACCCTCTTAATGTTCCTGGGATCCATAGTGATGGCCCCTACATACAGGTTCTCAAAAACTGAAACATTTTCTCCAGTATACTCAAAACCACACACACACAAAAAAACAACAACAACAAAAAAAACCCTTCAAGGCCTGTAAGCTTAGATGGGGTACAAATCAAGACTAATTCTACTGTAATTTACTTTGTTTATGATTGAGATGAAAAGTGGGCAAAAAACTGTGCTATATAAGAAGGCTGGGTTAGCAAATTAAAAAGTAGGATGCAATCATCATAGTTTTCTTTAAAACTTTACACAAGCCCATGCACCCTAGAGCCCATGCTCGGCAAAAAAAGAAGCCACCACAATGAGAAGCCTGTGCCGCAACCAGAGAGTAGCCCTCCCTTGCTGCAACTAGAGAAAAGTCTGCACAGCAATGAAGACTCAGTACAGCCAAAAGTAATAAATAAATTAAATTATATAAAAAAATATTGCAAAAAATGCTGTAGTAAAAACATCCCACTTAATGTGAAATCAAGACCTATCAAATAAATAATCAAATTGTTTACTGCTTTTATCTATTTATTTCTGTAATTTGCAACACAGAGAAGTTCACAGACAACAGTATTATCTGCTTTGTAGAAATACTGTCAAACTTATATTACCAGCACCATTTTTCCTTTTTCTAGTAATTTCAAGGAATAGTAAGTTGCTCATTCCTTTGAATCTCAACTAGAGTATTCTAGGAAGGTATTTTTGTATGTCATCTTCCTGAGAAAGAACTTACAAGTTTTCTAAAATATAACAGTATTTGTATTTTCTACAAAAGGGACACAGTATACTTGTAAGTTTTTGCCTGTTTTAAGAGAGATTTAGTATTCAAGGTAAATAAGAAACTTGAATAATACAATACAGTAGAAATCAATTTCAAAAATAAAAATATATACCAAGTCCACTCTGAAAACTAATTATACAAAAAATGTTTGGAATTCTCTAGTTTACCTTATATGTAGCTTAATTATATGTCACTTATCTACCTATGATAAAGTCTATTTATTAAAATATCATGCCACACCCCCAAAAAAGCTAGAGAATTTTAAATGAGAATTTTATTTATAGAAAAGTCACAGAGGATTAACAAAATTTTATGAACACAATATCATTAGTAATAATTAACAGAATCAAGAAAGGTTTAATATATATATCACTTATAATACACATTAAAATACTTTTATTCTACCTTTATTCATTATTTTTTAATATTCCAATTTTTAACAAACCTAGAAATATTGTAGTATACATGAATAGATGTACTATATACTTAAAAATTATGCTACAGTATACATTAAGATACTAAGTCAGTTTTTTAATCTCCAGCAAATTATGGCCTTTCACCATAATTTATAAATTTAAAGGATGTAAGCACCAAATAGAACTCAAAATGTATAAAATAAACTGGCATATATTTTAAAAGAAAAACATTAGGAATATAGTTAACAAAAAAGTTTCCAAAGAATAGTGCAGAAGGTATATTTACAGTATTATAATGATTAAGTCTAGAATGTTTTTTACTTACATTCTTGTCAACTCAGTTGAAAACACAAAAGCACTGACTGACTATGAAGCTATCGTTTTTAAATGAATAGTAGATGGCAGCATGAGTCATTTTAAGCATGAAAGGAAAATGGACTATATCATGTGCTTTGATTAGCAAATAACGTTCTTTATCCAAGTAATTCTCAGTGTTTCCATTATCCTTGAATGACAAGATTCTTTATGTACTGTGTGAAAAAAACACCATCTTTTTACTGATGGAAGGCTTCTAATCTTATTCGGGTTGGATCTTCTGGATGTCTCAAGGCAATTCCATTACGCAGGAGCAGTTCAATATAAGGTGGCCAAAAAGAATCACTAATTTTGACATATGGGTCATGTGGAACACCAAATAATCTATTTAAAAGAATCTAGGAAAAAACATCATTTAAGATATATCTTACTTGGAAAAAAAAATTGATACAGATATATTAAAACAGTTTTTTTTTTTAACCAAAGAATGTTGATCTCTTTTCTTTGAATAATTGTTTAATCATAATTTCTATGTATTAAATAGCTGATTTTCTTTTTAAAAAAACTACAAATATTACTGAATGGAAATAGCTTTAAAATGAATCTTTGCACCTGAATTTTTAAAACATTTCCTAAAAACTTGTTAAAAAGCATTTACAATTCTCCCACTTCTCTCAAGATGAATAATTTATGTTAGAAATTTGGTTATAACCATTTCTTCAAATTAAAAAACAAAGTTCAAAAAATTGCATACATGTCTTAATATTTCAGGGAAAGAGAAAACACCAACCTTCCCCCTCCACTCAAAGCCACTTATTCATCTGATAAACCTTCAAAACAAAAATTCTATCATCATTATTTCCTTCAAATTATCTTAAACACTTTGATCTCTTCACTAAGGATATTGAGAAATTTTCAATACCTGTAGTAAATTATATAAGACTAACATTTCTTGAACTACATTCCATGAAATTGGTCTCCCTAGCAATGCTCTCGGAGAAGGCAATGGCACCCCACTCCAGGACTCTTGCTTAGAAAATCCCATGGATGGAGGAGCCTGGTAGGCTGCAGTCCATGGGGTCGCTAAGAGTCGGATACGACTGAGCAACTTCACTTTGACTTTTCACTTTCATGCATCGGAGAAGGAAATGGCAACCCACTCCAGTGTTCTTGCCTGGAGAATCCCAGGGACGGGGGAGCCTGGTGGGCTGCCATCTATGGGGTCGCACAGAGTCGGACAGGACTGAAGCGACTTAGCAGCAGCAGCAGCAGCAATGCTCATGGAGTAACAGGGTCCTGTGGTTAAATAAGCTCAAGAAAGATGCTAATATGCACTAGGAATGACACATCTTTCCCAGATTCAGGGCATTAGAAAAGTTTTGTAAGAAACACACATTAAATATTTGAACATTAATGTTCTATGAGATATAATGAAAAATGTTAAATATGTATCAATTATTACTCTACCTCCTCAGCTCCCACAAAGTGCCTTCAAAAATTACAAAACCAGGATTCATAAGGGTTAAAAGATTCCTCAAGGGGTACATAATTAGTAAAAGATAATGGATTAGAATCCATATCTTCAAACTGCCATGCCAAAGTTTTAAAGATATTATTTTAAGAAACACAGAAAAGGAAAAATAAAATTTATACCATAGCAGTAAAGAATATGTCTGCAATGCAGGAGACGTGGGTTCGATCCCTGGTTCAGGAAGAAAATGGCAACCCACTCCAGTATTCCTGCTAGAAAATCCCATGTACAAAGGAGCCTGGTGGGCTATAGTCCATGGGGTCATAGAAGAGTCGGACATGACTTAACAGCTAACAACAGTAAAAGTGTCATAGAAATATAATTAAACTATTAAGTTCTCATCTCAATCACATTTCATGATAATATCAACACCTCTATTCTTGTTTTTTAACATTCCAATTCTTAAAGTAAAATTTCACCTGTCATAAATTTTAGCTAATTCTTTTTTTTTTTTTTTTTGGCTGTGACAGTGCAGAATCTCAGTTCCTCAACCAGGGACTGAATATGGACTATGGCAGTGAAAACCCAGAATGCTAACCACCAGGCCACCAGGGAATTCTCTAACTTTAATTATTTCAAGAACCACATCCTGGAGAAAAAAGCTGTTGGTCTCATTTCTTTTATGTATGATCATAAGAGAATAAGATATTATTCCCATTTCAGAGCAATTGCTCACATTTTAACATAATTTAAAATCTTACTTTTCATTGCTATATAAAATAATATCAATCAAAATCCTAGTAAATGCCAGAAATAATTAAATGTTAAAAATTCTACTTTAAAGTGAATATGTATATGTTATTTTACTTTTCATTGAATGGCAGTATAAATTTAGTTTACAATTATCATTGATAATACAAGCCTTGGTGTGTAATGGTTCCTAAATTTAAGCTTTATATGGTATATCTCATAGTACACTATTCAAAAATTACACATGTATTTCCGAGTTAACTGTCAATATTTGCCACATATATGACAATCTTTATCTTAAAAAGTCAAGTCATCCATGAGAAATGGTAGTTTTAGTTTCAGTATAAATTGGAAGTAAATTGGAATATGCCAAAAGATTCAAATTATAATCTAAAAAATATTTGTATTTTGCTTTTCAAAGTAATAATATTCTATATTAAGATATCCTGAGGTATCAAAGGTACATGCTTTCTCTGCCTGACATTTACTTTTATTTTCACAAATATCTTTAACCCTTAAAAAAAGTTTTTGAACTTTGGCCAAATTATCAACTATATTAAATACTTTAGATCTTGATATGACAACCTATTGCAAACTGGGTGAACAGGAAGGTAGAGGTACCAAAACCACTTAGCTAGAGAAAGACTTTAGTATTCAAAAACACTTAGCTAGATAAATGAAGACTTTAACTAGATAAAGACTTTTCATAAAATTACTATGAAGCAACTTTTCTGAAATCACTTTATTCTAAACTTATCACTCATTTTAAAAAGCCACATTAATTGTTGAACAGCTATTCATAGACCATCTATCTTCCTGTTCACCCAACTTGTAATAGGTTGTCAAATCAAGATCTAAAGTATTTAATAAAGTTGATAACTTGGCCAAAGTTCAAAAACTTTTTTTAAGGGTCAAAGATATTAGTTAAAAAAAAAAAAGTAAATGTCAGGCAGAGAAAGCATGTATAGATTACATAAAAGCAAAGGGTTTCACTGTATAGATACTAAATGACATCATAAAAATTTTCTTAAAGTAATAATCTGGAATTAAGGGTAAGATTTTAGTTTCATCTTCTCTTAAAAAATATTCTTTCTTACTACACAAAAAATAGAAACTAATTTTATACTAAAGATAAATTAATATATGTAATAAAATTGGGTGTATACCTTAAAAACTAAAGCAGCATTTTTTTCTTTTTCAAACCTGAGTATGTGCCTGTACTTAGTCACTCAGTTGCATCCAACTCTTTGCGATCCCCATACACTGTGGCCGGTCAGGCTCCTCTGTCTATTGGAATTTTTCAGGCAAGAATACTGGAGAGGGTTGCCATTTACTCCTCCAGGGGATCTTCCCTGTTCAAGGATCAAACACTCATCTCCTTCATTGGCAGCTGGATTCTTTACAACTGAGCCACCTGGGAAGCCCCAAGTTTGTGTATAATTGTCCATAAATCACTAATCAGACAAATCTTCAAGACAAAACAACTACACAAAACACTTACCTCTAACATTTCATGCAGTGTTATCAGCTGTGCAGTTGATTCTTGAACGTTTTTCTTTGAGGAAAGTGTGAATAATAAGGAATTTAAATTTCAGTTCTGACAATGGCAGGCTATTAGACTATTTATTAAAAAAATTTTTTTAATCTTTTAAATTAATATCTCTCAATTGCAATGATACAAGATATACTAAAACCAAACATTTAAAATGAGATGACTTTAAAAGAATTCTGAAAGAAAACAACCTGTTGTACTAAACATTAAGGTTCATAAAAATACAGCTGAAACAACCTCTAAGACAGGGAAATCTTTCGTAATTACTAAAACATACAATTCAGACTATCTACCTACCTATCTATAAATATATAATGGGTAAAGTATATTACACACATTATATATACTCATATAAGTGTAAATCTAATTTTTGAACCTCCCCAATAGAAATATCCAAGCAAATGACATTTCAAACTGTACTGATACAGTTTCAGGACAGAAAACTTGCTTCCTGGGGAGATTTGCTCATCTTTTCACAGTTCATGATGGTTCCTAATATTAACTCAACTCACTAGTTCTTTTTTTCCTGGAATGACAGAGAACAGATCTCATTCCAGTTCCATTCTAGAGTTTCATTGTATATAGCTAAGATATGTATCCTTTATTCTTTTAATGTTTTAAACCCAAGAAAGATATTCTATGTTCCACCACTAAATACTGTTCTATTTTATTTAGACTATCTTATTTTATCATGGCAATTAAAAAATTCAGTTTTAATTTTGTCATCCAATAAATTTACTCTCTAATCCTCTTCAGTTTCATATCATTTATAAACTTTGATGACTATATTCTCTACCTCTTTATCCAAATTACTGCTAAAAATGTTCAATAGGATAAGGTTCTATGGGAAATCTTCCAAGACAATACTAAGTAAAATCAGGAGCTTTTGAGTTCACAAATTCAATTAACTATATTTCCTACTATAGTGAAATCCAGTACTTTCCTGACAACAGGCAAAGATTACCACAGAGTCCTTATAAGGTCTTATAGAAATATAAATATATAAAAGAAATAGTAAAATAATCCTGATAAAAACAAATGTGATTACTGAATAAAGATGGTAAAGCTGGAGATCATCATCTCCTGTCCCCTTAATACCTTACTAAATGGAAGAGAGGTAAAAAGCAACATATGATTCACTAGTGATGAAAGCATATACAATTACCAAACTGATAAAGAAGCAGCTAGGCACAGATAAAAATATAAAAGTTTGAGACAATCAAAGAAAATGCAGAGAAAAATTATAATAAAAGGAAATAAAAAATGTTTAAATATCAAGATATGATAAGCATATAATAAAGGACAAAAATGGCAATATAATTATATAATAAAGGCAATATAACAACATATAATAAAGTACAGAAATGGCAAGGACCTAAAGGAAACAGAAGAGATTAAAAAGAGGTGGCAAGAATACACAGAACTTTACAAAAAAGGTCTTAATGACCTACCTAACCACAATGGTGTGGTCACTCACTTAGAGTCAGACATCCTGGAATGTGAAGTCTAATGAGCCTTAGGAAGCATTACTATGAATAAAGCTAGTGGAGATGATGGGATTCTAGCTGAGCTATTTCAGATCCTAAAGATGATGCTATGAAAGTGCTGCACCCAATATGCCAGCAAATTTGGAAAATTCAGTGGTGGCCACAGGACTAGAAAAGATAAGTTTTCATTTCAATCCCAAAGAATGGCAATGCCAAAGAACGTTCAAATTACAACTACTCTCATTTCACATACTAGTAAGATGACGCTCAAAATCCTTCAAGCTAGACTTCAGCAGTATGTGAACCGAGAACTTCCAGATGTATAAGATAGATTTAGAAAAGACAGAGGAAATAGAGAACAAATTGCAAAGATCTACTGGATCATGGAAAAAGCAAGGAATTTAAAAAAATATTTATTTCTGCTTCACTAACTACATGAAAGCCTTTGACTGTGTGGATCACAACAAACTGTAGAAAACTCTTAAAAAGATGGAAATGCCAGATCACCTTACCTGGGTCTAAGAAACCTGTGTGCAGGACAAGAAGCAATAGTTAGAACAGCGGACTGGTTCAACGTTACTGGGAAAGGAATACATCAAGGCTGTAAACTGTCACCCTGCATATTTAATTTATATGCAGAGTAAGTACATCATGCTAAATATTGGGCTAGAAGATTCACAAGATGGAATCAAGATTGCGGGGAGAAGTATCAACAAACTCAGTTATACAGAGGATACCACTTTAATGGCAGAAAGTGAAGACAAACTAAAGAATCTCCTGATGAATGTGAAAGAGCAGAGTGAAAAGGCTGGCTTAAAACCCAACATTCAAAAAATGAAGATCGCAGGATCTGGTCCCATCACTTCATGGCATATAAATGGGAGAAAACTGGAAACAGTGACAGATTTCATTTTCTTGGGCTCCAAAATCACTGCAGATGGTGACTGCAGCCATGAAATTAAAAGATGCTTGCGTCTTGGAGGAAAAACTATGACAAACCTAGACAGCATATTAAAAAGAGAGACATCACTTTGCTGACAAAGATCCATATAGTCAAAGCTATGATTTTTCTAGTAGCCATGCATGGATGTGAGAGTGGGACCATAAAGAAGTCTGAGCACCAAAGAATTTATGCTTTCGAACTGTGGTGCTGGAGAAGATCCTTGAGAGTCCCTAGGACAGCAAAGAAATAAAACCAGTTAATCCTAAGGGAAATTAACCCTGAATATGCATTAGAAGGACTGATGCTGAAGCTGAAGCTCCAATACTTTGGCCACCTGATGTGAAGAGCCGACTCTTTGGGAAAGACACTGATACTGGGAAAACTTGAGAGCAAGAGGAGGAGGAGGTGGTGACAGAGGATGAGGTGGTTGGATGGCATCACTGACTCAATGGATGAGTCTAAGCAAACTCAGGGAGATAGTAAAGGACAGAGAAGATGAGGTCACAAAGAGTCGGACATTACCTAGTGACTGAACAACAAAAGCAGTATAAAATAAAAAAATTTCCATGAAATGACATGTGACCTAAATCTTCCCCCAAAACAATATATCATCAAAGCAAAACTGATATTGAATCATCAACATGGTGACATATCCTCATTAAGCTACTGAAGGTCAGACATAAAGAATCTTTCAGGCAAGTAGTCATGCCAGAAAACATCTGCAGGCTGGCCTCAACTTCTCCACAGCACACTTCCATCTAAGAAAAATGGAGAAACCCACTACAAAGTCTTGTGATTTTTTAAAATCTCTGCCAAAGATAAGCCTCTAATTATAAAGCAAACAATGTCAGCAGTTAAAATGTCAAAAATAAAACAGCCAGGAATTCTTCTTGAACAAATTACTTGTTAAAGATATCCATCATAGCAAATAATGGATTAAACTTAAAAACTCAAAAATGAAAGGTAAAATATGATAAGAATGGAATCTAACAATGTACAATAAAGACTAAATGCATACATGAATGATGGTATAGAACAAAATATAAATGCAATAAAACTGGGAAAGTTAAAATAAATAATACAATTTACTTATTTTAAATAAACTGATGGCACTTTGGACTTTTGGCCGCCAAAACTGTGAGAAAAGTAATTTCTTTTGTTTAAGCCACCTAATCTTTGGTATTTTGTTATAGCAGCTTGAGCCCACTAATACATCCATTTTTCTAGCTTGACAGAGAAAGTAATCTATCATTCTATAATATGTATCAGTAGTTCATATACTTCATTTAAAAAAACTGAGCTTATCCAATATGACTTAACAAATTCATGATAGCTTCTGGTAATGAATGCTTCCTTTAAGAATATCTCAAATCTCTGGTTCTACTAGTGGAGAACCTTAAAAGGTTAAAAAAAAACAAAAAACAGTTAAAAAAGGGAGACTAGAATCAGGAAATAAATCACTGAGTTATTTTAAGATTATGATCATTAAGACGTAAGGGATCCTAAATTAACAGAAATGGTTAACAGAAGGCTATCAAAATTTCAGAAATGACTAATGGGTATACATAATAACAGGATCAGAAAAATATTCCATAACAAATGTAAAGCCTACTGATAATTACAAAGAAGAAAGAGAAGAATAAATAAACACAGATTGTAAGAAAACAAAACTTTCTCCTTTCCCTAGCCATGTGCACAGTCACTCAAGAAATATGAACTGAGGTACTACAATAGGTATAAAAGACAGTACAAATACTAATATGAATTAAACAAAGCAAGCAGCTCATAGAGCATGGTAGGTGAAGAGAGAGACATAAATTGTTACTACAAAATCATGTAATAAATGCTAATAAGATGACACCTAAACTTCATTTAATGCCTCATACAAAAGATGATGTTTGAGTTGCTTTAAGAAGGAATTTACTATCTTCCTCAGATAGGAACTCTTTTGTAACCAGAGGAAATAGCATGTATAAGGCACAAAAAAGTGACAGGTCAAACTGTACATCTGCTCCAATAGCATGGATGAATGGACTCATGCAAGAGATGGGTAAAGATGGAAAGAAGGCCACAGAGACAGACAAAGTCCAGAAGACAAATTCATTACTCTAAGGAGTTTATAGACCTTATCCCAGAGGGTGGCATCAAAATTGGAAAAAAAAAAAAAGTTTTAAATTAAAAAATTAAAATATGTGTATTTTTAAATATTTGATTAAATAAATTATTAAATATGTACAGTTTTAGAAAGATCATTCTGGATCCAGTTTCAATGCCTATCCTATGCCCACAAGTTCTTATTATTTATACCCTATTTTGCTTTTTAAAAATGAATTAAAGTGCTTGTTTCCAACTTTCTGTCACCCAATGAAATATTTATTTGCTTTTGTGAAAAAGGTTTATTTCATCATAACTACTATTAAAATAATCAATAACTTACCTCATAGGTATAGGTATCTTCTGATTTTAAGTTACATATGTTTATTATAGAAAACTTGGAAAATAATGAAAATGAAAACAAAAACAAGTCTCATTTACAATCTTAGCCCCAGGCATAAAGCACTATTACATTTTTTGGTACCAATTAGACTTTTTGGTATACAATTTAATCATCTTTGCTTTATCCTCTAACAAAAATTTGTGAGCCTTTCATCAATTCCTTTGATAGTGTTCAATACATTATTTTTAAAAGCTCCATTTTCTCCACTATATGAATACAATATAAAAAACTATATTTATTTCTAGTTTATTGAATAACTAGATTCCTTCTAATTTTTCAATAAATACCATAATGTGATGATGGAATACTTTTGTACATGTACCTATTTGTTTATATCTTTGAAAAGAAAAAAAAGAAAGAAAATGAAGTCACTCAGTCGTGTCTGATTCTTTGTGATCCCGTGGAGTGTAGCCTACTAGACTTCTCCATCCATGGGATTTTCCAGGCAAGAGTACTGGAGTCGGTTGCCATTTCCTTCTCCAGGGGATCTTCCCAACCCAGGTATCGAACCCAGGTCTCCCACATCGCAGACAGATGCTTTACCGTCTGAGCCACAAGAGATGCAAACTTATATCTTTGAAGTGCATATTAAACAAGAAAATTCATCAGAAAATTTACATTTGAACCTACAACAACAATTTCATATCTGAATATCTACAAGAATGTCTTCTCTACAACTTACCTTTTTCTTTTTAACGTTTCTATCAGGCAGAGGAAAATGGTCTTCGAGAAACTCACCCAAGGTAACCAAGAGTTTCTCCTTAAATTCTTTTATATCACGCATTTTTGTTTTCAGCTCATTAAAAATTCTAGAAAGATTTTATTTTAATTAAGAGAATTAAATTGTTGATAAAATACTTTAGGTATAAAGAATTGATTACTCATAAAATTAATCAAACACTCTGTTCAAACTTTATTGCTCAAATCAAATAACTAGCTTTATGAGATAAATAGTCTATTTAACATAGGAAAACTAAAAGTCAAATTATTAATAAAAGATTATATAACTTTTAACAATTAGTAAAGGTCAGGGTAAGACAATTTCTGGTAAAATTCACCCACTTTTCATCTATGCATTTCATATAACATAAAAAAGGAAATAATTTCTCCTATTTTGAAAGCCTAGAACACAAAATCAATACCTTGATTCAGAAAATGTCACAACCTGCTGTTTCAATTCATTTTGTAGCACATTAAGAGATTCCAATATCTGTTGCTGTTCATCCAACCATTTTTGCTCCCTTTGAATGTGAAAAAAAAACAAACAATAGTCAAATAAAACATTAATGCTAATTCAATACATATAAAAGACTAATGGTAATTATAATATAAATATACCTTTCTAAGTCTTCCTTTAATTTTTCATTATTTGACTGAATAGTAGATAGCACCAATTCAAGATCATTTCTCAATTTTTGGAACTAGAACAAAATAATTAAAATTAATTGTTTAATCTTTAATCTTGTAGATAGTTATATCTCTGAACAATAGTGAAATTTACATACTAGGATATACATTCAGAAACCAATGGCAAAAAAAGGCTAGCAAAAAAGTCTTTGAAAGGGAAATATATCCCTTTATTGGGCTCTAAACTCACTGCAGATGGTGACTGCAGCCATGAAATTAAAAGACACTTACTCCTTGGAAGGAAAGTTATGACCAACCTAGATAGCATTTTTTTTTTTTTTCTAGATAGCATATTGAAAAGCAGAGATATTACTTTGCCAACAAAGGTCTGTCTAGTCAAGGCTATGGTTTTTCCAGTGGTCATGTATGGATGTGAGAGTCGGACTGTGAAGAAAGCTGAGCGCAGAAGAATTGATGATTTTGAACTGTGGTGTTGGAGAAGACTCTTGAGAGTCCCTTGGACTGCAAGGAGATCCAACCAGTCCATCCTAAAGGAGATCAATCCTGGGTGTTCTTTGGAAGGAATGATACTAAAGCTGAAACTCCAGTCCTTTGGCCACCTCATGCGAAGAGTTGACTCACTGGAAAAGACTCCGATGCTGGGAGGGATTAGGGGCAGGAGGAGAAGAGGACGACAGAGGATGAGATGGCTGGATGGTATCACTGACTCAATGGACGTGAGTCTCAGTGAACTCTGGGAGTTGGTGATGGACAGGGAGGCCTGGCGTGCTTCAGTTCATGGGGTCACAAAGAGTCGGACACGACTGAGCGACTGAACTGAACTGAACTAGGGTGTTCATTGGTAGGACTGATGTTGAAGCTGAAACTCCAATACTTTGGACACCTGATGCAAAGAGATGACACATTTGAAAAGACCCTGATGCTGGGAAAGATTGAGGGCAGGAGGAGAAGGGGAAGACAGAGGATGAGATGGTTGGATGGCATCACCAACTCAATGGACATGGGTTTGGATGTACTCCGGGAGTTGGTGATGGACAGGGAAGCCTGGCATGCTGTGGTTCATGGGGTCGCAAAGAGTCGGACACGACTGAGCAACTGAACTGAACTCAGTTCTATGTAATATTTCACTGTTAAATTAAAAGATATAAGAGGTTTTGAGCAATAAATTGTAATTTCATACTGAAAGGCAATTCAGTGGAAAATTTTCAGTAACCAGGCATATTAGGTAGGTCTCTTTTCTAAGGAAACTATACTAAACAGACGCAGATGAGAATCACTCATTCAACAAATATTTCTTGATCAGTTGTAACACCAGGCACTGTTGAAGGAGTCAGGGATGCAAAAGTGAACAGATTACAAAGAAGGGAATCCACACGAAGAAAACAAACTTGAAACTCCGGAGAGGGATAAATACAATAAAAATAGGTCAAAGCAAGAGTACAGAAATGAGGAGCAGAGATGGCATTTTTAGGTATGATATAGACAACACTGATAGCACATCAAATATGGTCCAATAATGGACTTAAAAATAAAAAAATTTATTTAAAAAAATGTGAAAATTTGGATACTAAAAATACAAATAAAGATGCACATAATCCATGGGTCAAAAACACAATCCTCAGAAAAGTAAGAAATTATGATGAACTATTTGAAAATAAAAGCAAGATTAAACTTTCTGGAATAAAGCAAAAGAAGTATTCAGATAAGAATTTACACCATAAAAGCCTGTATTAGGAAAAAAGAAAGCTCTCTCTCTAAATCTAGCTTGAACATCTAGATCATCAAAAAAGCAACAGAGTTCCAGAAAAACATCTACTTCTGTTTTACTGATTATGCCAAAGCCTTTGCTATGTGGATAACAAACTATGAAAAATTTTTAAGAGGTGGGAATACCAGATTACCTTACCTGCCTCCTGAGAAATCTGTATACAGGTCAAGAAGCAACAGTTAGAACTGGACATGGAACAACAGACTGGTTCTAAATCAGGAAAGGAGTGGTCAAGGCTGTATATTGTCACCCTGCTTATTTAACTTATATGCAGAGTACATCATGCGAAACACCAGGCTGGATGAAGCACAAGCTGGAATCAAGATTGCCGGGAGAAATATCAATAACCTCAGATATGCAGATGACACCACCCTTAATGGCAGAAAGCAAAGAACTAAAGAGCCTCTTGATGAAAGTGAAAGAGGAGAGTGAAAAAGTTGGCTTAAAGCCTAACATTCAGAAAACTAAGATCATGGCATCTGGTCCCATCACTTCATGGCAAATAGGGAAACAATGGAACAGTGACAGACTTTATTTTCTTGGGCTCCAAAATCACTGCAGATGGTGACTGCACCCATGCAATTAAAAGACACTTGCTCCTTGGAAGAAAAGCTATGATCAATCTAGATAGTATATTAAAAAGAAAAGACATTACTTTGCCAACAAAGGTCCATCTAGTTAAAGCTATGGTTTTTCCAGTAGTCACGTATAGATGTGAGAGTTGGACCATAAACAAGACTGGGCATCGAAGAATTGATGGTTTTGAACTGTGGTGTTGGAAAAGACTCTTGAGAGTCCCTTGGACTGCAAGGAGATCCAACCAGTCCATCCTAAAGGAAATCAGTCCTGAATATTCATTGGAAGGACTGATGCTGAAGCTGAAACTCCAATACTTTGGCCACCTGATGCGAAGAACTGACTCTCTGGAAAAGATCCTGATGCTGGGAAAGACTGAAGGCAGGAGGAGAAGGGGACAGCAGAGAATGAGATGGTTGGATGGCATCACTGAGTCGATGGACATGAGTTTGAGTCAGCTCCGGGATTTGGTGATGGACAGGGAGACCTGGCGTGCTGTAATCCATGGGTCACTAAGAGTCGGACATGACTGAGTGACTGAACTGATGAACAATGAGGTGCATGTATCTTTCTGAATTCGTATTTTTGTTTTATTCAGATATATATCCAGGAGTGGAGTTGCTGGGTAATATGGTAGTCTACTTTGAGTTTTTTGAGAAACTGCCATACTGTTTTCCACAGAGGATACACCAATTTATGTTTCCAACGGTGTTTGAGGGTTCCCTTTCTCCATGTCCTCACCATTTGTTATTTGTATTCTTTTTGACAATAGTCATACTGACAAGCGTGAGGTATTATCATTTTAATCAGCTTGTTTTTTTGCTTTTTGGGGGGGTATTACCATGAGGCATTCAGGATCTTAGTTCCCCGACCAGGGATTAAATTCAGGCCCCCTGCAGCGGAAATGCAGAGTCTTAATCATTGGACTGCTATGGAAGTCCTAGCTTTTTTTTACGTTGACTTAAGTCATTTATATAAGTTGGATATTAACCCCTTATCAGTCATAGCATTTGCTAATGTATTCTCCCATTCAGTAGGTTGTCTTTTCATTTTGTTGGAAGTTTTCTTTTGCTGTACAAAAGCTTTTAAATTTAATAAGGTCTTATTTGTTTACTGTTGCTTTTATGTCCTTTACCTTAGGAGACAAAGCTAAAAACACATTGGTATGATTTATGTCAGAGTGTTCTACCCGGTTTCTGGTCTTACTTTTCTGTCTTACTCTTCTGGTCTGTCTTTTCTGTTTTGAGTTTACTTTGTATGTGGTGCTAGAGAATGTTCTAGTCTTATTTTATGTACGGATGTCCAGTTTTCCCAGCACCACTCACTGAAGAAACTGTCTTTTCTCCATTGTAAATTCTTGCCTCCTTTGTTGTACATTAAATGACCAAAAATGTGTGGGTTTCTTTCTGGACTGCCTTACATGTCTACATTAGTTCCTTGTTAGTGTAGAGAAATGTAATATGTTTCTTTCTATTAATTTTGTATCCTGAAACTTAACCAAATACACTGAAGTGTTATAGTAGTTTTCTAGTAGTGTCTTTAGGATTTTCCATGTATAATATCATGTCATCTACAGTGATAGTTTTACTTCTTCTTTTCCAGTTTGGATTCCTTCTATTTCTTGTCTTGAGTGATTGCTGAGTCTTGGACCTCCAACACTATATTGAGTGAAATTTGGTAATTCACATTTAAAGCTCAAAAACAAACTCCATTCATAAATTACTTTTTGATGAACATCCATCCTGCTTTCCACTGGGAACCCCCCTGTATGAATAATTATAGACCTTTTTTCTAGGGCCATTTATATTTTCCAGAGATTATTTTAACTCCAGTTTGAGGCTACTTTTATACCATACTTTAGGACCCCTAAAGGAAATCAACCCTGAATAGTCATTGGAAGGACTGATGCTGAAGCTGAAGCTCCAGTACTTTGGCCACCTGATGTGAAGAGCCAACTCAATGGAAAAGACCCTGATGCTGGGAAAGATTGAGGACGAGAGGAACAGGGGAGACAGAGGATGAGACGGTTGGATGGCATCACTGATTCAAAGGACATGAGTTTGAGCAAACTCAGGGAGATAGTGAAGAACAGGAAAGCCTGGCATGGTACAGTTCATGAGGTTGCAAAGACTGGGACACAACTTGGCAACTTAACAACAACAAAGGACCCCTATAGATAGATCAAGAGAAGGAGCTGTACTTCCACCACAGTATAAAAATGTTAACTTGAACTTTCTGACTTTTGACCTCACACCAACCTTATTAAACCTGGTGTGCTAGGGTCAAAGCCTCAATAGTTTAATGTCTCCATATAACATGCCTCCAGTTTTCAGGTGTGTGGGTGAAAGTTATCCACTTGATTGCAAGAGAGAGAGAGAGAAGGCCTAGTGGTCTATTCTTACTTTAAAGAAATCTTATTTTAAGCTCTACAGTTGAACTCTGAATTTTCAAGTACCAGGTTCCTTCAAATCCAAAGCCTTTCTTCAGTTCTATTGGGCAGAGTCTGTCTGTAAGAATATAGATATTTATTTCAATGTTCTACAACTTTGTTTAAAATTCTTATTTGCTTCTGTCTTATCTCCTAAACTTTGATCTAATAAACTGAGGCTTTAAAAAACATCTTTATTGACCTTTATGTTAAGTTTTAAGGACAGATATATATGTATAATTATTTAGTTATATGTAAACTTTTAGCATTTATTATGAAGTTTAATCAACAAAAATTAAATACAAGAGTAAAGTTTATATATTTAATTCAAAATTCAAAAAATCTGAAGAATCCTATTCAATAAAACATAATTAATACAATTTTAAAGTGGTTTCATCTCATTCACTATGGCATGAACTTATCCAAAACACTTCTTGTCATAAGGTATTTTGGGTCACTACAAATTCATTCAGTGACTTACCTCTTCTTTTCCTAACGTTACCAGAATTTCTTCATTCAGGGGAATCACTACAGGAACAAAACAAACAAAAATTATACATATGCTTAGTTATTTCTCAAAAATCAAGAATTTGATTTTGTAGTTTCTAAGATACTGCTTTCCCTTTTCATTTATATACAATAGAATGTTTATGAGATGTGTACAGTTTTTATAAACATTTTTAACACCTTTATATATATAGCCAAATTATATATCACATTAGACAAATGTGATATTTTCACATTTTGTTTTCAGTGCTTTTTTTTCTTATTTTATTTTCCCAATCCATCAAAAACAAAATTAATATGCTACAGTGTGTTTCTTAAATATTTCTCTGTGGTTAAATGATTCTATGCATACAAACACAGATCCAATGTATACAGTCTATGCATATTTGTACATATACAAAAAAAGGGTTATTAATTTTGTCATTCCCGGTTTTACAAGAATGAGATCATATCATACACATTACTCTTATTTTCACTCAACAAAACCCATATGGAAATCCTGTGTGGGTTTCATTCATCTGGAGTAAGTCAAATTCATAATTTTAAATCAATGCATATTCCACAGGGTAAATTCATCAAATGTGTTGAGCAATTTCACTACCGATTGAGCACTAACTTCGTGTCTAGAGTTTAGCCTCAAAAAACAATGATGCAGGAAACATTCTTTTATTTATGTCCTTATACACTGATTCTTTCATTTCTGTGGGATAGATTCCCAAGAAAGTGAATTTCACAGAAGAAAATGTGTATTTTGAATTTTAAAATAGGATGCTAGATTCTTTTTTTTAATTTTCTGGAAGCAATGACTAAGAAACAGCAAAAATATTATAAACTCTTCTAAAAATTCTGCCAGTCTGATGAATATAAATTAAAAATCAAATCCTTATATTTACAAAAGTTCAGTTCTTATACTAAATTTATTTTTCCTAATAAAGTGCTACTAAAATTTCTCAAATGGTATACTACTGGAAACTTTCTAAGCTTTCTTCCATGCTAGAGGGTTTTCTAACAGAAAAGAGATATGTAATTCATAAGCCCTGTAGAACTATATAGGACTAATTATAGGCAGCCCTGGGATAGCTATACAATGAAAAGGATTCTAAGAATAAAAAGTTTAAAAATCTCCCTTTTGACAAGTGTGACCAAAAGTAGCACTTCATATTCAAACAATCATTTCAACCAATATGGCAGGCTCTAAGAATATAAAGATTTTTAAAATCTTTCCAGTGTGGCAGTCTATGGGATTCACAACCTTAAGCAAGGTGGGTATTTGACCAACCAGTCAGTGTGTTCAGTGCTGGCAGTACAAGGTCTTTATGTAAGATTATAAGACGTCTGGAAGGTAGAAAGATATACAAGTGTGATGTTACAGAGAAGTCTGCTTTGGATACACAGACATGAAAGCTGTGGAAATTTTGTGTCCTCTCCCTATCCTTCCATCCATTCCCACTCCACCAAAATTCATAATTTGACGTCCTAAGTTCCAGTACCTCAAACATGACTGTATTGGGGCTGGACCATAATTAAGTTAAAATGAGGTCAACAGGGTAGACCCTACTCCATTATGAATGGCTTTCTTATACAAACAGATTAGAACACAGATGGGTGACCATGTGAAGACACAGGAAGAAGATGGTAGGCAGTCTACTAGCCAAGAAGAGAGGCTCAGAATAAACCAACCCTGCCAACACCTTGATCTTGGACTTCTATCCTCCAGAACTGTGAGGGGGGGAAAAAAGCTTCTGTTGTTTAAGCAACTCAGTCATGCTACTTTGTTATGGCAGTACTAACAAACCAATATAGAAGTCATTAATACAGACATAACACATTAAAATAGGAGCAGAAAAATATAATGTTGAAATAGAGTAAGAAGCAAAAAGCACTGAACACCAACATTTTAATAGCAGAGTATACGTGGTCTTTGAGATGCCCAATATAATGCTGGAGGAGGCAACAAGATACACGGTTGAATATAAATTAAAATCATAATTGTACATACATACATATCAGAGGTGCTGGAATTAAAAAGACTACTAGATGGTAGAGAAGACATAAAACAATGGTGGACACTGGCATGAACATACTAGGTTGGTGCAAACATAAATGCAGTTTCAGATCGTGAATTTTAAATCATTATAACTAGGCTCAAACATATCTTTATTAATCAAAATAGGAACCATTATAATCAATACATTTTTGCCAATGAGAAGTTAGTTTATTCCTGTAGCATAAAAATCTGGACTTCGGGATTTGACAAACTCTTGGAAAGCATTTTCTGCCTCCTGCTGGTTGTGGAAGCGTTTTCCCTGCAAAAGTTGTCAAGATGCTTGAAGAAGTGGTAGTCCGTTGGCAAGAAATCAGGTGAATATGGAGGATGCAGCAAAACATCATAACTTCCAAACATTTTGGAAGCACTGGTTGTATGCTGTGCAGTTAGGTGTTGTTATGGAGAAGAATTGGGCCCTTTCTGTTGATCAATGCCAGTTGCAGGTGCTTCAGTTTTCAGTGCATCTCATCAATTTGCTGAGCATACTTCTCAGATGTAATAGTTTCACTAGGATTCAGAAAGCTGTAGTGGATTAGACCAGCAGCAGACCACCAGTGACCATGACCTTTTCTCGGGGCAAATTTGGCTTTGGAAAGTGCTTTGGAGCTTCTTGTTGGTCCAACCACTGAGCTGGTCATCACTGGCTGTCATATAAAATCAACTTTTCATTACACGTCACAATCCGATTGAGAAATGGTTCATTGTAGTTGAGTACAGTAAGAAAACACTTAAAACGATGATTTTTTTTGACTTTCAGTCAACTGACAAGGTACTCACTTAACGAGCTTTTTCACCTTTTCAATTTGCTTCAAATACTGAACAACCATAGAATGGCCAACATTGAGTTCTTCCACAACTTCTTGTGTAGTTGTAAGAGGATCAGCTTCAATGATCCTTTCAGCTAGTTGTCAACTTCTGATGGCCAGCCATGTACTCCTCATCTTCAAGGCTCTCATCTCCTTTGCTAAACTTCTTGAACCACCACTGCACTATATGTTTATTAGCAGTTCCTGAGAAAAATGCATTGTTGATGCTGCAAGTTATCTCTGCTGCTTCATCACCATTCTGAACTCATATAAGAAAAATCACTCGAATTTCCTTTTTGTCTAACACCATTTCCCTAGTCTAAAATAAATATAAAATAAACAGCAAGTAATGTCATTAGCAAAAAAACCATAAAGCTAGAAATGCACATTCAATGTATAATATAACCACATTTATTTAAGATTATATTCAAATATTAAATGGCAAAGTTCAACATTGCAAAACTGCTATTACTTTTGCATCAACCTAACAGTTTAAAACAAGAATGCAGATAAAATTGTTTAGGAAGAGAATGAGAAAAAAGAATCCTGATAACTGGAAGAAAATGGAGAGGAAACTAAGAAAGAGGAGACAGAGAGGTAGAAGAAAGCAGAAGGGAGACCTAAACGAAAAAAGAGAGTACAATCCATATAGAAGATTGAATACAGACATACATACCACTTAAAAGAATGCAACCTTTAATAACTGAAAAATATCTCCTAGCTGGGTATTATAACCACAGATTTTTAAGTAATTTTCTGTTTCTCAACTAAAGGCGAAAATACCGTTGGACAAATCAAAAGGCAACATAAAATGTATGCAGCTTTTAATGCAAGTATCTAAAATAATTTCTCTCTTCCACTATTTAAGTTTAATTCATTAGGAAACAATACAGTTTCTACTGAGCATATAAAATAGTGTCTATGAGGATAAAGTGATGGCTATAATAAAGTCTCTGTAATCAAGATTACTATATTCTAATGTGAGGCAGACATCCTCATCTATAATAATAAAGAAGTATGAAATTCTGTGTGTAAAAAAAGAAAAATAAGGTGACTTCCTTATAGCAATGGAATTTAGACCAATTTCAAGAAAGTTAAATACATCTTGAATTCTTCTCGTGATCATTAAATTAATTCAACATTAATTTATAAAAATACAAATCTAAAAATAAGAATCTTACTTTCAGGAGTTTCTTTTTGCCACTGACTAAGTTCAGCAGTCAAACATTTCACTTGCATAATTAATAATGACAGCTATTTTAAAAAAAAGAAGAGAATAAAACAAAGTTATTTCCTATGGAATATTCATATCTATTCATAGATGAATGTGTAAACAGTCTTAATACTTTAATACAAGTCCATAAAATGGCTAATGTAACAGCCATCTAAACTATAAAAAATTATCACTCCCAACATAATTTTCCTTTAAATTACATTAATTATAGACTATAAATTGTCATTATAGCAGCAATACAGTCCTAAAAATGATCATTTCTAATTTCACTATTCAACCTAAAAGAACCTAAGTACATTAAGTTTATTCTCTGAAGTAATATTCTTTAAAAAAAAATGCTATTTCTTGCCAATTTTTTGGGACAAATTTGCTTGAAAGATGCTCTTTTTTCCCCTTTCTATGTACTTTTAGAAAAACTGCAACTAGTTTAACTGAGCAGTTATAGTTTAAATACATATATAAAAAATAATTATAAAATGAGACTTATTCCACAAATCACACATACACACACAAAAAAAGTTTTACTATACCAAAGTTTGTAAACTGTATATCCCTTTAGCCAAAAATAAATTAGAATAAATGTTTCTGATATTAGGTGATTCCAATCATTTTAATCTTGATAAATTACAAATCTATGTGATAAATCTGTTACCAAATTAGACCATAAAATTAACATGTATGTATGCTTAAATTTCTGGAGAAGGAAATGGCAACCCACTCCAGTATTTTTGCCTGGGAAGCACCATGGACATAGGAGCCTGGTGGACTAAAGTCCATGGGGTTGCAAAGAGTCAGACGCAACTGAGTGACTAACACATGCTTAAATTTTAGAACATTTTTATCTCTTCTACATAATTTTTATAGGTAGTCAAATAGATCAAAAACTTACATTTCAAAAATGCAATAGGGAGGCCTCCCTGGTGGTCCAGTGGTTAAGACTCTGCCTTGCAATGTATGGAATGCTGGTTTAAACCCTGGTGAAGGAAAATCCCACATGCCACAGAACAACTAAGCCCATGTGTCACAACTCCTGAGCCTGTGCTCTAGAGCTCTCAAGCCACTGCTACTGAAGCCTGTGTGCCTAGAGCCCATGCTCCACAGTAAGAGAAGCCACCATAACAAGAAGCCCACATATCACAACTAAAGAGCAGCCCCTGCTCTGTACAACTAGAGAAAAACCCTCACACAGCAGAAGACCCAACACAAAGATAAAAATTAAGTAAATAAATATTTTTTAAAAGGCAAGCAATAAGTATTCCTGTAATAACTATATTTAAAAGTTACCAAGTACTCTTTTTTTTATAATTAAAATTTATGTATTTATTTTTGGCTGTGCTTTGTCTTTGCCGTGGTACATGGGCTCTTTGTTGCTGAGCTTGGGCTTTCTCTAGTTGCAGGGACCAGGAACTTCTCTTGTTGCAGAGCACGGGCTTTAGAGTGCGCTAACTTCAGTAGCTGCAGTGCAAGGGTCTAGTTGCACTCCAGCAGGTGGGATTTTAGTTCTGGACCCACAGATCAGACCACAGATCAAATCCATAGCCCGTGCATTGGCAGGCAGATTCCAATCACTGCGCCACCAGGTAAGTCCCTCAAGCACTCTTGTTTAATCAATCTTTAAAATACAGATCGGGAAGCTTAAAGACCCTACCCTGGATCATAACATTGGCTGTTGAATAGTCAGACGGAAAAACCTACTCTCTTTGAAATATTTCCTTAATTATATAAAATGCATCTACAGGTATTACAAATTTTTTGCCAAAGAAGAGTTTAACATAATTTTCTTAGAGATAATTAAACAAGAATGTAAAAAAGATTTTGAGAACTATAAAGTCACTATAAATGCTAATTATTATTATAACTATAAAAGGATAACAAATTCTTAAAAAGTAGAGTTTAAACTAGGCAAAACTATCAAAATGATAAGGACTCTATATCACTTTTCCTGAACATATTAGATCAAAATACATAAAATTACTGACACTCATTTTTTAACCTATTAAAAAATATAATTTAACCTCATACTATACTGATAAACAGAGAAGGCAATGGCACCCCACTCCAGTACTCCTGCCTGGAAAATCCCATGGATGGAGGAGTCTGGTAGGCTGCAGTCCATGGGGTCGCTAAGAGTTGGACACAACTGAGCGACTTCCCTTTCACTTTTCACTTTCATGCACTGGAGAAGGAAATGGCAACCCACTCCACTGTTCTTGCCTGGAGAATCCCAGGGATGGGGAAGCCTGGTGGGCTGCCGTCTATGGGGTCGCACAGAGTCGGACACGACTGAAGCGACTTAGCAGCAGCAGCAGCATACTGATAAAACTCAGCTCTTACCTTTTAAAGCTCAGCTAAGGCAAATACACAAATTACATCTGATACTGCTATAAAATTAAACCCTTTCTAACAAAGAAAAGAGTAGTATTTCTAAAGTGATTTTTTTTAAATTTGAGAAATCCTACCGTTTTCCCATTTAAAAATCTAATTTCTTCCTTTAGAAAATGGACTGAGCTTTAATATTGAAGTTTTTGAAATGAATAGATATGCTGAAAAGAATAAACTAAGCAAGCTTGAAATTATCCTTAAAAGCCTGCTTGCAAGGTTGGCCCCTGGCATCTAGGAACCTGGATCTTAAGTAGGTTCCCACCAATCTGATAAGAGTGGCTCTCTGTGCCTAAACTGTGAGAAAATACAATTTATACTGAACACCTGCTTTCCTCCTAAGAGTCTGGTGTTTTGATAACTGACAGGCAAAAGGGTGCCTATGTAACTACCTCCCACAAAAAACTTTGGACTCTGAGTCTCCAATAAGCTTCCCTGGTAGACAATGTTTCACACTCTTCACAACTCAATGGGGTAATTAAGTATGTCTTTTGTGACTCCACTGGGAAAGGGTCCTGAAAGCTCATGCCTGGTTTCCTCTAGACTTCAACCCATGTTTCTTTTCCCTTTGCTAATTTTATTCTGTATCATTTCAATGCAATAAATCTCAGTGATGAATATGATGACTATAGATTGAGTCCTCTGAATAACTGTAGAGAACCATCAAATCTGCCGGAGAAGGCAATGGCACCCCACTCCAGTACTCTTGCCTGGAAAATCTCATGGATGGAGGAGCCTGGTAGGCTGCAGTCCATGGGGTCGCTATGAGTCGGACACGACTGAGCAACATCACTTTCACTTTTCACTTTCATGCATTGGAGAAGGAAATGGCAACCCACTCCAGTGTTCTTGCCTGGAGAATCCCAGGGACAGGGGAGCCTGGTGGGCTGCCGTCTATGCGGTCACACAGAGTCGGACATGACTGCAGCAACTTAGCAGCAGCATCAAACCTGGGAGGAATGTGGGAGACCCCCAACACAATAGGAAAAGACATTTTGTGGATTCTTTGGATAATGCTATTACTGACTATCTCAGGATACTGATTATTTACCACTACCTGAGCACTTCCCTCAAAACTGATGTTTGGCTTATTGCCCGAAAATCATTCAGGAATCTTACAGGCTTCATCACTAGTGATTCTGATTCAGAAGGTCTCAATTTCTACAAAAAAAGAATCATGTTTCCCAAGGAAACCAGATAATTTATTTATTGTACAATGATTTCCCAAATATAATATTCAGTTTTACCCTGTACAAAAGAACATTATTTACTTATTGATGGATACAAACCTTTTACAAAAGATGATTTAATTTTTTATGACCAGTTTTCAAAGCTCTGCTATAATAGGCACTTTTCAAAGTGACAAATAAGCATTTTTCTTGTCTCTTTCTCATTCATTCTCATTTATCACTGAGGAGTATTATGCTCATAGATTTTAATGTTTTCATATTGTTATAATCAACTGAAGCCATTATTTTTTTTGATGCTCACATGATACCAAATATGGACAGCTGAGTGCCTTCAATAGGTTCCAATGTCTTTTGACATGCTCCCAGTATTTCTGGAGAACTTTCATTGGAATTATTTGCATATTTAACTCTGTTCTTAGAATTTTTATTTTAAAAACATTTTTAGCTTTTTATATGGTCAAATGCATCTAAATTCTTTTACCATGTCTAGATTTCTATTATTAGCCAAGCCATTTTCTTCTGTCTCTACCAAGACTGCACAGTCTCCAGCTTTTCTTAGGTTTTCATAGCAATTCATCTAAAACTTATGTTTCTACAATAAAAGACAGAAGTCCAATTTTATTTTCTCCAGATGAATATCTAGTTGTACCACTATTATTTATTAACTAATTCATCTCTTTCCCAAAGATTGTGCTGTCATCTCTGTCACACTTTAAATTCTTAACCTGTTGCACTGAACCACTGGTATATTTCTAAGCTAATTCTACAGGTCTTTGATTATTCAGATGAATAGTTTAATCCTTTTATGAAGCTTAGGGTAAAATTAGTCAAAATTCCACACAGAAAGTAAATAACTGTGGCTACTGCACCTAACACAACATAGGACAGTCTTTGTTCTAATTTTTAACAAGGTATCACGATAGCAGCCAATGAGCAATTCACTCTGTGCTGAATGCACGTGTAGTTGTTAAAACATAAATAATAAAGAATTTACTTATAACAGATTATTCAAAAAGTTTTTAGAATATTTCTCTTAAATCAGAAAGAGGAGAAAACTTTCCAAATCATTAAGAATATAGGTAGTAACAAAAATGTTATACTTGGCATAAATACAAACACATTTTGTACCTAAAACACAATGTATTCTACTTTTAGGAAGAACAAAAGGAATCATACCTGAGCATTTGAATCAGTGAGCGTCTCAGTTCCAGTAAGTGATAATTTGTTTTGACACTTGATTTAAAAAGAAAAGAAAAACAAATCACACACTATATACCATAGACAATTTCTTTCCTCTATCCTTTTATACCAATGTAATATTCCTCTAAAACAATATACAAATATCTTATGTATGAGAACAATCTTTAAAATCCTTACTTCCTAAGCAAGAGGATCAAGAAGGAAGCCAAACAGGTCCCAACATGAACACAACAAAAGTACAAGTGGACTCTTGACTCAACACAGAATGAAAAAATGAGCATAAGAAAAATAAAAACTAATAGCTAGGGTGAATTAGAAAGTAAATAATGGAAAAATGGGAAATAATAGAACAAGGAGGAAAGCAGTACAGAAAGATAACAAAAAAGGTAAGAAGACAGTTAAAATCATATGAAAATAAAATCATCAGCAGACATTGCTACTATGCTATTGAAAAAGAATTCACAATTGTTAATAGTGATTATATCTAAGTAAAAATATGGGCAACTTAAATGTTAATTGTGCTTATTTCTAGTTGCAATACTTTTCCATAAAAATTTTTTTGTTATTTTTTAAATTCAAAATTCTATATTGAAAATATTTCAAAAGCAACACAGAGTATCTTAAAATTTCAGTAATCACAGAGTACCAAGGATATATGTTCAAAAAATAATAATTTTTTTAAAAAGGAAAAAATAAAAAAACCATTAACCTGCCTTAATGTAAAATTTTACTGGGAATAAGATGTAAAAAAATGTCTATGGCCTGTATCATATATTACACAATTTTGAGTATAACAAATTTTTACCAGCATACTATAGTGCACCAGAGTGATTCTATCTCATTAACTCAGAAAATGTACATATAATTCAATCAAATTTTCTAAATTAATTCATATTTTCACTCAAACCCCATTAAGTATAAAGTGTTCTTACTCTTTATATTCTCTGTCTTGGAAAATAAAACCACTAACCACTCAATGGCCCAAGCTAGTAATCTAACTGCTAAGTCACTTCAGTCGTGTCCAACTCTGTGCGACCCCATAGACGGCAGCCCACCAGGCTCCCCCGTCCCTGGGACTCTCCAGGCAAGAACACTGGAGTGGGTTGCCATTTCCTTCTCCAATGCATGAAAGTGAAAAGTGAAAGTGAAGTCACTCAATCATGTCCAACTCTTAGCGACCCTATGGACTGCAGCCTACCAGGCTCCTCCGCCCATGAGATTTTCCAGGCAAGAGTACTGGAGTGGGGTGCCATTGCCTTCTCCTAAAACTATCTGTAATTCCCCATAACCATTTCACAACAATTAACCTCCAGGTCCTTTTAGTCCAATCTTCTTAGTATCTCTTAAATCCATTCTTCTATTGCAATGACATCTGGCTTTAGTACTTCTTACAGGACCACTACTAGAGCCTCCTGAATATTCTTTCTTTCTTTCTGTAGTCTCATTTTTCTACATTCCATCCTCTTCAAAACTACCAGAGTTATTTCCTCAAACAAGGTATCTCATAATGCCACTTCATGTTTATAATCCTTTAATAGTTCCCCATAATATTCATTCAACAAAATCCTTCATGTCTTGCCCCTAATTACCTCTCCAGTCTCACTCTACAAATCCTTCTTCTCCTAATTTAAATGTCATACTATTCTACTAAGAGTTCTCTAAATTCTCCCAACATTTATGTATTTTGTTCTTTCTACTTTGTATACCTCTCCCACTTTCACAGGCTAACTCCTATTTATCCTTTTGAAATGAATTCAGTATTATTTCCTCTTTAAGAAAGCTACCTTTGATACCTTCGGGCTAGGCTTAGTACTCCTTTTAAGTGTAGTCTTTAAACTTTACCACCATATTATAATTTGTGATTGCCTGAATTAGATGATAATCTCCTTGAGGACAGGGACTGCTAATTTCTTCTCTTTCTACAGCTCACCTAGTATAAAATTTCTAAAATGAATGCTTATAAATCTAAAAAATATGTAAGTATTTATCATATAATATAATGGCTTTCAGGGTTCCCTGGTGGCTCAGCAGTAAAGAATCCGCCTGCCAATCCAGAAGACACAGGAGATGCAGGTTTGATCCCTGGGTCATGAAGATCCCGTGGAGGAGGGCATGGCAACCCACTCCAGTATTCTTGCCTGGAAAATCTCATGGACAGAGGAGCCTGGCAGGTCCATAGGGTCACATATGGCTACGGTCCATAGGGTCACATATGGCTACAGTCCATAGGGTCACAGAGAGTCCGACACAACTGCACATGTGCATAACTGCTTTCAGAAATCAGTGTAATTCTTTCTTACATCTATTACTGAAATGGAATTCAACCTCACAGTAATTAATTAGTATATCACTTTTATGTCTTGATACTTACTTCTTCCATATCTTTCCACATTTCTTCACATTTTTTAACAAGTTCTTCTTCAGCATCAGCAACATCTTCCACATCTGTAGTACTATCTGGATCTAGATCTTGCTGATTCAATGACATGTGCCTTATGATTTTTGTTAACCTTGTTAAGAAAAACTAAAGTAAAAAATATTCATTTAACAATATTCATTGATACCCACTACCTGCCAGATACTCACCTAGAAGCTAAAGATGTAACAGTGAAGAAAACAGGCAAATATTCCTCCAACCAAGGAGGTTACATTTCACTTGAGGAAAACAATATAAACTCAAAAGATTAAAACAAATATAAATAAACTATAAATAAAATAAAAGATTAACTATACATATGTGTTATATATCAAACAGTTTAAAGAACTATGAAGAAAAGCAAGACAAGGAAGAAACATATGGAGTGCTCAGACAGGGGCAACATCATTTTTCACAAGGTGGTCATGTAAGGTCAATGAGACAACTTAGCAAAAATACGAAAGACAGAAGGAAGTAAGACACATGGATATTTAGGAGAAGAGGCTCTAGGCAGGGGGAACTGTAAGTACAAAGGTCCTGGGGAAGTAACATGACTGCTGTGTCCTAAAGCAGTAAAGAAGCCACTGTGATTAGAGCAGAGTAAGGCAGAGAAAACAAGATGAGGTCAGAGGTCCTTGGTTCTTGAGGTCAGGTCACAGGTTGATGTCTCTATAAACCGCCACCAAAGCAAATGTTATTCCCTGTTCTGACAAGAGAGGGAAAAGTCCCAAAGCTCAACTTTTGCCCCCCAAGGTCCAGGCTAAGAGAAGGGGGGTCTCTACATGAGCGATTTCCCTTGCCTGGGAGCAGCCATCCAGCACTCAGCCTGGGTCTTCCAGCCAGTGCCCGGGCCTGGCTGAAGAGACAGCTCTCAGCTGGTAGGGCCCTCAGGGCCAGGTTCCCAGACTCTGCCCAGTCATTATCACTGAGGGAACAAGGTGCCCAAGACCCAGCCTGCCCTCAGTCCACCCAAATTAGGGCCAGGTCCCACACACTGTGACCCATGGATACTGCCAAGGTCATTTGATCACAGAGGCGGGGATAGGGGATATGTTCCCTGATGCTTCAAGGTGAGGGCTCTATATCTCTACAGGACACAGCCCTTAGCCTGTACTCTGGCCCCTCAGCTCACCCACCAGCCTGAAACCGGAGGGCCTGGAGAAGCTGGAGAGAAGCCGCAGAGAAGCCCAAGATCCACTTCACTGCACTTTCTGTTGTGAAGACCACTGAAAGACTGACCAGTGTTGGAGCACAACTTCTAAGCACCGTGCTAATGGCCACGCCCTAACAGTTGTGCACCTGCCCGGCCCCTATTACATAAGTTTTGGAATAATGTGTCACACAATTTCATTGAAGTAAATAACAAAAATGGAGGTCACTGTTAACCTTCATAAAAGTAGCTTCAAGAGAATCATGGAAGTGAAAGCCTGACTGAAGTAGATTCAAGAGACAGCAGGCAAAGAATTGAACATATCCAGTATATAAAACACTTTTAAGAATTTTTTCTCTAAAGGGAAGAAACGAGGTCCCAGCTGCAGTAAGATACAAGGTCAAGAAAGTTATAATTTTTTTTAAAGTAGGATGAAATATAGCATCTTTATATGACATAGTAAGAGAAGCAAACATTCTAATGCAAAAGAGAAAGGAGAGGAAAAAAGAATAACTAGATCTAATGTACAGAATAAATAGATAAAATAATAATAATATAAAAAAAAAGATCTAATGCACAAGTAGAGGGATTGGCTTAAGACAGATGTACATGCAGTTCATCCATTTTAATGGAAAGGTAGGCAGAATATTAGGGGCAAAGATACAGGAAGATGAATAAATATGTAAGCTTATGTAAGTTCTGTCTGGATTGCTTCTCTTTCATTAGTGAAGTGGTAACTAAGGTCATCAGCTATGAAAGAAGATGGGAAAAATGCAGTGGAGATTTAAGAAAGGGAAAAAAATATATAAAATACATATATAAAAGAGTGGAAGAGGGTGAAATAGTAGGATAACTGGGTAACATTAAAGCCCACTTGAAGTTAGTAGGCATGAATTTAAAGTGAAAGTAGAACGTGTTTGTGCGTTTTCGTCTATAGTGTAGCAGGACAGGTAAAAACAGAGACAAAATGAAAGAAAGACAAAGTCTAAATTAGTATGACCAGAGGAGTGAGTAGCTAAGCTAAGGTAGAGAATATAATCACTGGAGGAAAGGAGGTCAAGAAATAGAGAGGCCAGGTGATTTGGAAGATCTATTATTTATCAATAGAGAGTTTTAAAGATACGTAAAGTTATGTCACAGATTGGAGGACTCAATGTTTTAAGGATATAAAATTCTTTCCAAGTTGATCTATTCAATATTATTTCAAAATTTCAAAAGTTTTCATTTCTTTTTGTGGCATCTGACAAGCTAATTCTAAAATTTATATGGAAGTGCAGATGGTCAATACAGTCAAGATCCTCACAAAGATTAAGACGGGAAGACTTGTTTTACCAGTTGTCAAACTTATTTTTAAAAAATTATATTAATTATGATAGTGTTCAATTAGCACATAGATAGGCAACTGAACAGTGGAACACAAAACCTTTCCAGAGTCACACATTCAGGGACCTATGATATATATTGCTTTTTTTTCCAGATATATTTTGGCCCATACACACTTTCCTCATTCTTTTTAACAAATGTGCAATTTTTGTGAGGAAAAATGAGCACAGATATATGCCTCAATCTTTATAGTACTCCTCCATCCCTCAAAAAATCCAAACCATAAAGAACAGGGAAAAAATATTTTTTTAGATCTTAGATGAGGAAAGGCCTTTCTAGACAAAACTAAGTAAAATCACTATATAAAATTTTTAGAATTCTGAATGGACAAAGATATCATTAAAAAGTTAAAAGTTAAAACCCAAAAACTTAATAAAGAAATTTGTAATATACTTGGCATCCAAGAACTAATTTCTTAATGAATAATGAATGCTCACAAATTAATAGAAAAAAGTAACAACAAATCAGAAAAAATTTTAAAAATGACCACTATAAAAGTCAGGATATTAATTACTTTTGGATAGTGAGAAAGAGGAGGTAAAAGAAGATGGGAGGCTGTGATTGAGATGAGCCAAATGGAGAGACTTCTGCAATGATTACCAACATTTCATTTCTTGATCTGCATTGTAATAAGGGTATTCATCTTATAATAATTTATAAATTTTATATTTATTTTGTGTGAGGTTTTTCGTATCTGTATTTATTTTGCAATAAGAAGGCAAACAATAAAAACACTAAAATAGAAATGAGTAAAGAAAACAAATGAGGAATTAAAAAAAAAAGAATTACATTTTATATAGAAAAATGCATTATCCTTACCCATGTCATAAAAATGCAAATTAAAATTATTTTTTCATTCAGACAAGCAATAATGAAAAATTAATTTAAAAAAAACAATATTGGCAAGAGTGTAAAACAACAGGCATGCATTGTCTGAAGATCAATCCCTTTGTAGGATAGTAGCAATATCCATTACAACTTTAAATGTATTTATCTTTTGAATCAGAAATTCTACTCCCAGGAATAATCCTACAGATATATTTGCATAAGTCTACATTGGTATGCTTTCTGCAACATTATCAATAATAACACTCATGTGAGTGAACTCTCCAATTAGACTGTCCTGGTTTAAATTCTCGCTTCAGAATTTACAAGCCTGATGACCTTCGGCAAGTCGCTTACATTGCCGATGCCTCAGTTTCCTAATCTGTAAAACGAAGACGGTATTACTTACTTTATAGGATTGTTATGACAATTAACTGAGTTAATATATGCAAAGTTCTTAGAAATGTCCCTGGCATATAAAGAATTGTATCAGTATTGGCTACTAACATTAACAAAATGAATGTTAACTGGTAGAAGGTTGGTTAAACAATTTATGCCATATCCAAATGTGTTTACACTAAAAATCTTCCTTGCTATACACAAAAGATAGTTAAGTTCACAAAGCTATAAACAGTCATTAACAATTTTAGAAAATTTTTAAGCAAAAAATCAAACATTATATATGTTTTAAATATACCTTAATTTAGAAATTAAGTGCAAATTGATCCTTCCCCATCTTGCAGAATACTAGCCAATAAAATACATTATCAGTGAGAAAAATTAATGTAAAATTCTGCATGCATGTATATGTATAGATATTCAACAAGCTAGCTGAATGTACAACTCAATGTAACAAATAAATAAGAATACTTAAGGATTTAAATTTTGGAGAAGGAAATGGCAATTCACTCTAGTATTCTTGCCTGAGGAATTCCATGGACCGAGGAGCCTGGTGGGCTACAGTCCATGGGTCGCAAAGAGTCGGACACGACTGAGTGACTAACACAAGGGTTTAAATTTATCATTCCCCAAACATATACCCTTAAATCTACCTTTCTATAAAGAGAACACGTCCTCAGATATTTTGAAGTCCTCAGTATTACAATCTGGAGTCACTTACTGAAGAACAGTAGTGCTATATTTAGAGATACTATGCCATACAAACTTAAAAAATCTAAAACCAAGATTTAATATTAAAGAACCTCATACTATCATTGGAAGAATAATATACATGAAATAAATTAATAGGAAGTACCCATGTAATTCTAAGCTATATTTATTTATCTGACACATTATCTTAATGTGGGCCATTTGTCAGACACTGTGGTTCTAACTGTGTAGATGAAGTCTGTCCTCATGCAGCATACATTTTCAATGAAGAGAGACAATATAAATAAATGGACAACTAAATATCTGAAATTTCTCCAGGTAGTTGCAAGTGCTATAAGGTAGTAAATTATACAATAAAGACTGCAAGTGCTTTCAGAATTAACTATATCGAAGATCAGAGAAATCTACTGAGAAGAACAAATGGCTTAGTACAGTGCTCAGTACACAGTGCTAGCTCCCTAGAATGACAACGATTATGAGAAACTGTAAAGATGAAGGTTAGATTTGCTATAGAGATACTCTCTCAAAGAATTAAAAGCAAGATTAGACCAAGTATGAACATGAAAAATTTGTGAGACACAGAAGAAACTGGTGTGATTAGATCAGAAGGCAGAGAAGAAATGAGAATTTCTAGTTAGGACATGTCAAATAATGGGAGCCTTTAAAATTTGCTGTTGCTGTTGTTTAGTCACTATGCCCTGTCCAACTCTTTTGCGACCCCATGGACTGTAGCCCACCAGGCTCCTCTAGCTGTGGGATTTCCCAGGCAAGAATACTGGAATGGGTTGCCATTTCCTTCTCCAGGGTATCTTCCCCACCCAGGGATGGAACCCACATCTCCTGCATTGGCAGGTAAACTCTTTACCACTGAGCCACCGGGGAAGTCAGGGGGAATTTAAAATTTAGGGGCGAGGGGAACCTTTAACAAGTATTTCCTATGGGCAGTTACCTCACTGTATTTCGGGTCTGTGCGTGTGTGCGTGCTAAGTTGCCTCAGTCGTGCCTGACTCTTTGCAACCCTTTGGACTGTAGTCTGCCAGGCTCCTCTGTCCATGGGATTCTCCAGCCAAGAATACTGGAGTGGGCTGCCATGCCCTCCTCCAGGGGATCTTCTCCCACCCAGGAATCAAACCCATGTCTACTGTGACTCCTTCATTACAGGTGGATTCTTTACTGCTGAGCTACCAGGAAAGCCCATCTGGGGTCTACGACAAAGCAAAAGCAAAGAAGCAATTTATCTGGTTTGAAACAGGCAACAAGATGCCTTCTGAGTGGGCTTCTGGAGGAAGTGTTTTAGGGAGACCATTTGACAAGAATAAACTGTGGAAAATTCTGAAAGAGATGGGAATACCAGACCACCTGACCTGCCTCTTGACAAATTTGTATGCAGGTCAGGAAGCAACAGTTAGAACTGGACATGGAACAACAGACTGGTTCCAAATAGGAAAAGGAGTTCATCAAAGCTGTATATTGTCACCCTGCTTATTTAACTTACATGCAGAGTACATCATGAGAAACGCTGGACTGGAAGAAACACAAACTGGAATCAAGATTGCCGGGAGAAATATCAATAACCTCAGATATGCAGATGACACCACCCTTATGGCAGAAAGTGAAGAGGAACTAAAAAGCCTCTTGATGAAAGTGAAAGTGGAGAGTGAAAAAGTTGGTTTAAAGCTCAACATTCAGAAAACAAAGATCATGGCATCTGTTCCCACCACTTCATGGGAAATAGATGGGGAAACAGTGGAAACAGTGTCAGACTTTATTTTTCTGGGCTCCAAAATCACTACAGATGGTGACTGCAGCCATGAAATTAAAAGACGCTTACTCCTTGGAAGGAAAGTTATGACCTACCTAGATAGCATATGCAAAAGCAGAGACATTACTTTGCCAACAAAGGTCCGTCTAGTCAAGGCTATGGTTTTTCCTGTGGTCATGTATGGATGTGAGAGTTGGACTGTGAAGAAAGCTGAGCGCCAAAGAATTGATGCTTTTGAACTGTGGTGTTGGAGAAGACTCTTGAGAGTCCCTTGGACTGCACGGAGATCCAACCAGTCCATCCTAAAGGAGATCAGCCCTGGGATTTCTTTGGAAGGAATGATGCTAAAGCTGAAACTCCAGTACTTTGGCCACCTCATGTGAAGAGTTGACTCATTGGAAAAGACTCTGATGCTGGGAGGGATTGGGGGCAAGTGGAGAAGGGGACGACAGAGGATGAGATGGCTGGATGGCATCACTGACTCAATGGACGTGAGTCTGGGTGAACTCCGGGAGTTGGTGATGGACAGGGAGGCCTGGCATGCTGTGATTCATGGGGTCGCAAAGAGTCGGACACGACTGAGCGACTGATCTGATCTGATTTATTGGATAAAAAAGATTAAGATGGCAAATTTTACACATAGGTCAACAAAACAGAATAAAGAGCCCTGAGGTAAACCCACACATATAAGGTCAATTAATTTTATGACAAATGAGCCAAGAATATATGACAGGGAGAGTCTTCTCAATAATGGTGTTGGAAAATCTGGACAGCCACACACAAAAGAATGAAACCATACCCAAAAATTAACTCCAAATGGTTAAAAGACTCGAATGTAAGACTTAAAACTCTAAGACTCCTAGAAGAAGACATAAGTGGCAACTTTCTTGTCATCGGTCTTGGTGATTTGGGGAGTTTGGTAAAAAACAAAAATATACAAGTAGGACTATATTAAACTATAAAGCCTCTGCACAGCAAAGGAAACCATTAACAGAATGAAAAGGCAACTACTAACTGAATGGGGGAAAATATTTGCAAATCATATATCTGATATGTGGTTACTATCCAAAATACATGAAAAACTCAGACAAGTCAATACCAAAAAGTAATATGACTTAAAAATGAAAATGTTCCAAAGAAGACATACAGATGACCAACAGTTACATGAAAAAGTACTAAACATTATCAAGTAAATGCAAATCAAAACCACAATGAGGTACCATCTCACACCAGTCAGAATGGCTGCTATCAAAAAGTCTACAAACAATAAATGCTGGAGAGGGTGAGCAGAAAAAGGAACCCTCTTACAGCCTTGGTGGGAATGCAAACTAGTACAGCCACATGAAGAACAGTGTGGAGATTCCTTAAAAAACTGGAAATAGAATTGCCATATGAGCCCGCAATCCCACTGCTGGGCATACACACTGAGGAAACCAGAATTGAAAGAGACACGTGTACCCCAATGTTCATTGCAGCACTGTTTACAATAGCCAGGCCATGGAAGCAACCTAGATGCCCATCGGCAGACGAATGGATAAGAAAGCTGTGGTACATATACACAATGGAATATTACTCAGCCATTAAAAATAATGCATTTGAATCAGTTCTAATGAGGTGGATGAAACTGGAGCCTATTATACAGAGTGAAGTAAGTCAGAAAGAAAAACACCAATACAGTATACTAACGCATATATGTGCAATTTAGAAAGATGGTAACTATGACCCTATAAAGAACAGTCTTTTGGACTCTGTGGGAGAAGGTGAGGGTGGGATGATTTGAGAGGGTAGCGTTGAAACATGTATATTATCATAAGTGAAGCAGATCGCAGGTCTAAGTTTGATGCATGAGACAGGGTGCTCAGGGCTGGTGCCCTGGGATGACCCTGGGGGATGGGATGGGGAGGGAGCTGGGAGGGGGGTTCTGGATGGGGAACACATGTGCGCCTGTGGCTGATTCACGTTGATGTATGGCAAAAACCACTACAATAAAGTAATTAGCCTCCAATTAAAATAAATTAATTAATTAAAAAAAAAACACAATGAGATGTTAGAGTGGCAATTATGAAACCAGTGTTGGCCAGGATGTGGGGAAAAAGGAATTTCCTTGTTCACTGTTGGTGAAAACATAAATTGGTGTGGCCACTATGGGAAATATTATAAAGGTTCTTCAAAAAGGTAAAGACAGAACTACCATATGATCCAGCAATTCCACTTCTGGGTGTTTATCCAAACAAAACGAAAACATTAATTTAAAAATATATATGCAGCCTTATGTTCATGGCAGCATGACTTACAACAGCAAGGACAACCTAAATGTGTACCGACTGATGAATAAAGATAATCCAATACAAAATAGACAGACATATATAAGTACATTTTATTCAGCCATAAAGAAGAATGAAATCTCCTCACTGGCAACACCAATGGACCTTGAGAGCATTATGCAATGTGAAATAAGTCGGTCAGAGAAAGACATACCATATGATCTCACTTACATGTGGTATCTAAAAATAATAATAAAAAAGACAAGCTCACAGATTAAAAAAAAAAAAAAAACACCCAGATTGGTGGTTGCCAAAGATGGGCAGGGGTGGGCACGCAAATGGGTGGAGAGGGTTGAAAGGCACAAACTTAGTTACAAAATAAGTAAGTCATGGGAATATAATGTACAGCGTGGTGACTACAGAAAATAATACTATATGAAAACATATATGAAAGTTGCTAAGAGAAGACTTAAAAATTCTCACCACAGGGGGTAAAAAACATTTTGTAACTATGTATAGTAATGGATGTTAGACTTACTGTGGTGATCATTTCCCAATACATACAACATACAAACATTAAATCATTACACTGTACACCTGAAACTAATATACCTCAATTATATCTCAATTTTTATGGTAAATTTTGTATATATGTTTTTTTTTTAACCACAATAAAAAAAATTCTTTTCAAATAAGAGAGCTTAAGTCCAGAAATCCACTAAGAGATGGAAACCTAGACCAGAAGGCCTGGGCCACTTAGGCGTGACTGGATTTCTGCCCAGTCCCTCCCTCCCCACTCCCCAGCCCCACCGCTCAACCCCAACAGTAACAAGCGCTCATTATCTTCTTCAGACTGTGTGTGAAAGAATCAAGAAGCTCAGGAAAAAAGAGGTTTGGCAAATCTCAAGGGAGGCCCGACAGTTAACTCGTTCTTTCAAATTCCCCACCCCTATGTCTTTCTCTCCTAACCGGTGGGATTCTAGAGCCGGAGAAGAACGAGACTCAGGCCTGGTGGGACGACAGGTATCCAGTTTCTCGGAGGTAAGGATCCCACCATAGGGGTCTGCAGCTCCATATCCTAGGAGTTGTCAACCGCGGGAGTAAGTTTCACCCGTTAAGACGCTCTCCCGGCCAAACGCTTACCTCCTCCGCACCACAGACCTCAGATCGCCTCAGCCTACTCCAGATGTGGCTCTACGGCCCAGAACCCGCGCGCGCTGATTGCTGATTGGATCTGCTTCCACCCATTCCAGCCAATCCTGGAACATGCTCGGCCGCTGACGAGAAGGCCGCGCTGCGGCTTCGGGATTGGTAGCCGAGCTGTGAGTGTCGCGCACTTTCTGACGGTTCGGAACAACATGGCGGCCGAGTGTGGTAGTGATTCACAGCTGAGAAGAAGAAGGCGCCGGGACCCGGAGGAACCGGAAAAAACGGAACTCAGCGCTCGAGAGCCGGTAGTGGCAGTGCCTCAAGAGAACGAAGAAGAAAATGAAGAGCGCTGGGTTGGGCCTTTACCTGTAGAGGCAACATTGGCGAAGAAGAGGAAAGGTAGCTACAGAGACAGGCACAGGGCGAGACGAAATACTGTGTCCCCCGAGTGGGAGAGTTCAAACCAGACCCCAAAACGGAGGGTGTGTGATTGTGGGGATTTGTGTCGTCGGAACAGAGGGTCGTGTTCTCACTTCTGGCCGTTCTCTACTCCGAAATAGTGATTTGGACAGAGTAAAGCGTCTTTTTAATAGTATCTAACAATCTCTGGTTTGTTACAATAGAGGCTAAAGCTAACTTGCCATTACTTACGTGTTTGGCACCGCTCATTTAATCCGTACAGCTGCCGTATGAGGTTGGAAGTCTTAATAACCCCGTTTAGCAGATGTGGGAAAGAAAACCGTTTCTATTTCAGGTTTTTAGTTGAAGAGTGGTGGTAGTGTATTTGGCCACCCGGGAAGGTGGTGCCTATTTAGAGTCTTAAGGAATAGATAAGGATAATTTAATTCCTGAGTCCACCACTAATGAGTTTTCTGACAATTACAAAACTTTCCTGGATTACAAGTTTTTCATCCAAAAACCAAGATCTGTGGTTTTCACACCATACTCTTGAGATATCATGGCCGGAAGCATTTTGCGACTAGCGTGTAATAGTGACAAAATTTTATCAAATAAAAAGGGTGGTCCAAAAAAGGGGGGAGATGTTGGTAAAAGGGTCACATTAAATTTTCTTATTTTTCAGGTTCTTTGGAATGTTTTCCTTAAACGTATAAGACCATTAAAATGTGATCTTTCTGAAAGCTCAAATCTTTAATTACTCTTCCAACTTAAAAATTTTAAGTGATTTCTCATTATTTTTAGAACAATGTCCAAACTCCCTAGTATAGCATGTAAGGCCCTTGATTTGATTCCTCCTTCAGCACATTTCCATTACTTCCTCTCCCAAATCTTTGATCCTCCTTACTCTTTGTCCAAGCCATACTATATAACACTAGAGAATGGGGCATGCCCTTTTACAACTGCGAATGTCTACGTGGGTGTCACAAGGTGGAATAATTTTCCTCACCCACTTCACTTAACCTACTGTCGTTCAACCTTTAGCTCAGCTATTACCTTCTCTGGAAAACCTATGACTTTTCCAGTCTGGGCTGAGTTTCTAAAGCACATTGATCATAAGTATGAGATGTATTTATCAGAGTGACATTTTTATGGTTCTAAATTTTGAATACAATTTGGATACAGATACAGCAAAATTTTATGTATCCAAATTTTGAAGAAGCTACTTTTTTGAATATTGTTCCTTAACACCCTTAAAGTGCAATTACCTTTTTTACTGCTAAGTCTTTTAAGTTAAATGTTTCCATAGCAATTGTTTCCTCATTGCACTTGCTACATTTTAAAATTGTATGTTTATTCATGTGATTGTCTGATGAATGTTTCTCTTCACTGTTAAGACTGTAAGCATATAAGAGCAAAGACCATGCCTATTTTGCTCCAGTGCTGGGTACAGTGCTTTCCATATAGCAGGTACTCAGTAAGTATTGAATGAATGAATATTACTATGTGTATGTTCACAATTATTTTCTTGCACTAGATATCAGGTCCCTTTTTGTGGAAATGAGTGGAAATGGAAAAGTCCAAAAATATCAAGGTGCTGATATTAGCGTTAGGAAACAAAGAGCTTATAAACAATACAGTTGAGACAGATGCTTATTCAAATTAATCAGTAGTGTATTCAGTTTAAAGAAGAAGTTGAAATTCAAAAACATGTATGAAATGTTAGAAAATGTCACTGAAGATTTTATCTAAAAGGATAGGGTTTAAAACTTAGTAGAAATGAAACCATCCCCTTTAACATGTTCTTTGGACATTGGGCTTTTGTACACATTTTCAGAAAGATACTATAAATGGTTATATGGCTCTACCTTATATGGCGCTCTCTCTATATATATCATATACTATATGGCTCTACCAATCAATGATGGTTTTCTCAAGACAGTGTTAACTCTTCGTGTCCATGTTCCTTGGAACCTAGTTTGTTCTCAGTAAATATCTGTTCAACAAGTGAACTAACAGCAAAAGGAATATCCATCAGGATTAAATTTAGCTGTATATTACAGAAAAATCCAAATGACAATAAATAAAAAAAAAATCCAAAATGACAATAAAGATAAAAGTCCTAAAGTAGACAGTCTGGGATTGGTATGGAGGCTCCAAAGGTTCTTCCTTCCTAGTTTAGTGCCCCAACATCACTAGGATATGGACCTCATGTTTGTCCTTGATGGTTATGTCCTTGATGGTTATCTCCAAGTTTTAAACTGTCAGATGGGGCAAAGAAAGAACGGCACAACTCTTAAGGGAGATTTCTTGACTGTTACACAACACTTCCACTTTTATTTCATTGGTACTTAGTCACTCCTAACTGCAGAGAAGGTGAAGAAGATACTATAGCTGGATGTTAATATTCCCATATAAAAATGGAAGTTCTGTTAACTGAAAATGAAGAGAGACATAATCTGTTGGACACAACTTTTAGCTTGCTAAATAGCAGTGATGAAAAACCATGAAACGATCATGCTTAATTTACGAACTTTTTATGGGCATGTTTGGCCATCATTGGGTTGTTTTTAGGTATGTCATTTTTTTACTAGTAAAATTTTTTATAGCTCATATCATGAAATATTTCCTCAGATTACCACTCTTAAAAATGTTTTGCCCTTGGAAAAAGTTTGAGAAGCACTCAACTGGACATTCTCTAGGATTTTCTCAGCTCCAGAAATCTAAGCATTTATTACATTTACTCAAACCTAGTATCAGTGACTTCAAAGAGGATCATTGCCTTCAAGATAAACTGAGATGTTCTGGATGGCCTCTTACCTCTTACTACTTATTTAAATTAGCAGTAATAATTGGATCTATATGGTTGGAAAGTTGGTTGCAATATTTTCATGAAACTTACGGTTTTTCTCTTTTAATGGAACTTGTATATTAAGCCAGAGCCACTCAATTCTTAAGTTCTGGGACACAGTTAAGCATATGTATAAAACCTGAGAATGATTCATGACCAAATAAACAACGGTGCTATTCAGTACTATGAAATAATAAGTTACAACTGACATAACAGACACTGGATATTTTTTCATTACGTGTGAATTGAGAGAAATTAAAATCTAAAAGGAAATACAAAATATTATCTAGTTCCAGTTGTTAAAAATATTTTTCTTTATTTTTTTCCCTTAGTTCTAGAGTTTGAAAAAGTCTATCTTGATAATCTCCCCAGTGCATCCATGTATGAGCGCAGTTACATGCATAGAGATGTTATCACCCATGTGGTGTGCACCAAGTAAGTCTGTCTGTATTTTTTTCTGAAAAGTTTATTGTTTTTTTTAAATACTTCAGTTTTGAGGTGAATTGTAGAAGTAGCTTTAGGATATTGAGGATTTCTATTTCATTCCATAGGTTTTGAAATAATTTGTTAAATAAAGACCTACATGCTCTTTCCTCTATCATACAAAGATGCATTCTCTAAGACCAAATTCCCTAGTTTGTGTACATGTGTTTTGGAGACAGATGCCAATAGGGGATAATCCAGGTAGTGTCAGAGCTTCCGTGAAGGAGAGTATATTAGTTAATTTGGGAGTAATTGGTAGCTGGCCTTTTCAGTACAAATAGGGAAAATGATGAGATCCAAGACATTCTGGAAATGTCAGAGAATCTTTAAAATACCTGAATAGGGTTTTGTAGAAGGAATAGTAATACTCTGCTCTTTGTTGAGCTCATATTATGTCTAGGTCCTGTATCAAGGCTTTTTCATTAATTGTCCCATTTATCTTAACAGTCTTAAGTATCCATCTACATTTTCTAGATAAGGAAACAGGTTTAGAGGGGTTTAAGTGGTAGTTGAGGCTGGAGAAAAAAAGGCAAGAAATCCCACAGTGTTCTATTTCTTGTATAGATTTTGAACCTGATTGGGAGAATAACATCACATATGTGTATACATGTGTCTGTGTGTGTGTAGACTTCAAGATCACTGTGGTTGTGGTGAAATGAATGGATTCAAACACAGCAAGAATGGATACAGAGAAAGCAATTAGGAGGCTAATACAGTAATCATAGATGAATTAGGATGGTGGCTGAGATGATATTGGCAGTGAGTATGGAAAGAAGTAGATGATTTACTTTGCTGTTTGGATCAGTTTATTCTTGATCTCTTGGAGACAATTAAAAGATTTAAATATCTTTATATTCCTTATATGGGATAATTTTGACCAAATCTTAGCTCTTTTCCTAGTAGAAAGTTGTCAGTTAATAAGTCAGCATATAGGACTAGCTTTCTATCACTCCAGGTTTCTTTGTTTAACCTAAGGCAGCAGACTATAATGGAAAGATTTTTGAAGATTTTATAGAAACCTAGTGTTTTAAAGTTAGGCAAACCCAATATTGAATGCTCTTCTCCAGCTACAGACCTGGGGCAAATACATTTAAAATTTTTAAACTATTTCCTATTTTTTAAAAAGATGGTGAAAAATATTCACCTTATAGAGTTGTTGTAAAGATGGTTATAACTAAGATAATGTATGTAGAGTACTCAACATTTAATAGCTTTCAACAAATGGTTTCTATTTTTATATAACTGATGAGAGGCTATACTGTACAAAATGTTGGTACTTAACCAAAATACCTTGGATAATATCTGAAACAAACTTACATTGAGTTTTGCTTTATATGTGAGTAGTATCTTGGGATTTAATTATTTATCACCTTCTGAAAGGTAGTACATTTTCCCTGTGAGAAGACTGCCTGTGGGGTAATTTTAGCATTAAAGGACTCTATGATCTAGTGATTCCTTGTGAGACTTTTTTAATGTCAAGATTACCTCAATCCTGATCCTAGCTCTTAAATTTAAAATTAGTGCAGCACGGAACTTTTTAGTGCTCTGTGGTGACAAAGAGGGGATATATTGAACATGTTTACATATACCTAATTCACTTTGCTGTACAGCAGAAACTAACACAACACAACTGGCATACAGCAATTATACACCAGTAAAAAATAAATAAGATTAGTGCAGCAGTAGCTGTTATGATATCCAGAAAAGAGCTTCAAATTTTGCAATGTTATGTCTACCCTAATACAGTGATACAGTGGTATGTATAAAGGAAGATTTTTTTTGTAATCTGTTATTTAAGAGTCCAAGATTCTCAGTAAATATTTGGCTTTGGGGCACAAAGTGATTTTTTGCATCTGTTTTAGAAAGTAACTTCTACAATTTTTTATGCAGGACAGACTTTATTATTACTGCTAGTCACGATGGACATGTTAAATTCTGGAAAAAAATAGAAGAGGGAATTGAATTTGTTAAACATTTCCGTAGTCACCTAGGTAAGAATTTCACTTCTTTTGTTTTTTGGCTCTCATTTCAACTGTATTGATTAAAGTTTCTTTTAAAATTTTTGTTTCCTGTTAATTATATCCATTTCTTTTATGTTTACTAGAATGTTTTGATTTGGTTTCTTTAAATAGGAGTTATTGAAAGTATTGCGGTTAGCTCTGAGGGAGCTTTATTCTGTTCCGTGGGTGATGATAAAGCAATGAAGGTGTTTGATGTAGTGAACTTTGACATGATCAATATGCTGAAGCTTGGGTGAGTCTTTTTTAAAGTGTGTTTATATATATATATTTTTAACCTAATGAAAGAATTCTTGAACTAAACTTCACCATTTCATAGGTATTTCTAAACAGAATATATTACCATTCCATTAAAAATGTGCCTTTAGATTTTGTTTGGGAAAATTAAGTATTATGAATCTTTGTTAGGATGTTGTTTGTGGGCTTCTGCTGTGAGTTTTGTCATTAATTACAACAGAAATGTCCAAGTAGCACCATAACAAGGATTAATTATATCCATTTTACACTACTTAATAATTTAATGAGCATCCATCATGTCTGATTTACTGGCATTTAAATTAACTTCCTAGTAATGCTTATTTCAGTAATATAGCATTGTGTTTTTATAAGGCTTACGCGCATTTTTGGAATTCTTGGTGATTTTAAACTTTAAAGTATATTGATACCCAAACTATGTGGTTAGACTGTACAGTAACGAAATTAAACTGAATACCATGGGATGTGTAGCTTAAGCAACAGAAATATATTTTCTCACACTTCCGGAGGTTCAGTTCAGTTCAGTTGCTCAGTTGTGTCCAACTCTTTGCGACCCCATTGACTGCAGCACGCCAGGCTTCCCTATCCATCACCAACTCCCGGAGCCCACTCAAACTCATGTCCACCGAGTCAGTGATGCCATCCAACTATCTCTCCTCTGTTGTCCCCTTCTCCTCCTGCCTTCAACCTTTCCCAGCATCTGAGTCTTTTCCAATGAGGAGACTGGAAAGTACAAAACTTTTGGAGGTGGAAAGTCCAAAATCAATGTTCCAATAGTGTGTGTTTTCTGGTGAGGACTCTTCCGGGTTTCACACTTTGTCCTCGTTAAGTACAGGGGAAAGAGGGGAATATTTTGCTCTTCCACTTCTAAGAAGGCCAAGGCCTGTTGGATTAGGGCCCCACCTTTCTCACCTCTTTAATTACCTCTTTAAAAGCCTTTCTCCAGATACAGTAACTTTGGGGATGAGGGCTTCACCGTGTGAATTGGAGGGAGGTAGGGATTAGAACTACACAATTCAGTATGTGACAGTACTTTTTGGGAATTTGCTTCAAAACCAGTTTATGAACCACTAAAAGAAGTCAGTCTCATTATTTATGATAAGAACTTATTTTTTGACTACAAATAGAAATACATGTAAAATATCATGTATGAAACGAGATGCCAGTCCAGGTTCGATGCACCATACTGGATGCTTGGGGCTAGTGCACTGGGACGACCCAGAAGGATGGTATGGGGAGGGAGGAGGGAGGAGGGTTCAGGATGGGGAACACATGTATACCTGTGGCAGATTCACTTTGATATTTGGCAAAACTAATACAATTATGTAAAGTTTAAAAATAAAATAAAATTTAAAAAAAAATAGAAAAAAGAAATACCTATTGATATGTCATATTCCCAGCTTTGTTTCCCCCAGACTTTAGCTGTTTGTTTTTTTAATCAAATATATATTGAACATTTGCCATCTTTCAGGGTATTGAAAGAGAACAGGCATATCTTGTTTTATTGCACTTTGCACACACTGTGTTTTGTTTTTTTGGTTTTTTTTTTGGACAAATAACAAGTTTGTGGCAACCCTGGATGGAGCAAGTCTGTACTCACCAATTTTTCCAACGGCATTTGCTCAGTTTCTGTTATCATTTCACATTTAGTAATTCTCATATTTCATTTTTCATTATTATTATATTTGTTATAGTGATCAGTGATCTTTGATGTTACTGTTACAAAAGATTACAACTGGCTGAAGCCTCACATGATAATTAGCATTTTTTAAGCAATAAAGTATTTTTAAATTAAGATATGTATATATACATGTAATTTTTTAGACATAATGTGATTGCACACTTCAATAGAAATACAGGTAGTGTAAACAAACTTTTATTGTGCACTGGGAAACCAAAGAAAATCCATATGGCTCACATTATTGCAATTTTCAATTTTTGTGATCTGGAACCAAACCTGCAACATCTCCAAGCTATGCCTGTGTCTTTTAAGATTTTATAGAAATTCTGAGAGTCCTCAAAAAGTTTTAAGCATCAGCTCTGTCATTGGAGTAACTGTAACTTCTCAGACTGATGATTTTGAAGGAGAAAACACACAATTGAATATATAAGTTTAGTATGTTGATTACTACTACTACTAAGTCACTTAAGTCGTGTCCGACTCTGTGCGACCCCATAGACGGCAGCCCACCAGGCTCCCCCGTCCCTTGGATTCTCCAGGCAAGAACACTGGAGTGGGTTGCCATTTCCTTCTCCAATGCATGAAAGTGAAAAGTGAAAGTGAAGTCACTCAGTCGTGTCCCGACTCCCAGCGACCCCATGGACTGTAGCCTTCCAGGCTCCTCCGTCCCCGGGATTTTCCAGACAAGAGTACTGGAGTGGGGTGCCATTGCCTTACATTTGTCCAATTCTTTTACACTTTATCAGGTAACGTGTTCAAAGCTCATAGTATTAAGATCAAGCTACTGATAATGAGAGAGTGATATCTGAACATTTTTCTTTTGAGCAAAGCCATGACTAAAATATTTTGACCTTAAATATTTCAAGAGTGGATTTGTAAAGTATACTAACACGCTAACCTATTTAAAAGTAAGGTATATATAGACAGGGGCTTCCCAGGTGGAGCTAATGGTAAAGAACCTGCCTGCCAATGCAGGAGACATAAGAGATGCATGTCCGATCCCTGGGTAGGGGAGATCCCCTGGAGGACCTGGGCATGGCAGCCAACTCCAGTATTCTTGCCTGGAGAATCCCATGGACAGAGGAGCCTGGCACGCTACAGTCCATTGGGTCCCAAACAGTCGGACACTACTGAAGTGACTTAGAATAGCACATACATAGACAGAGACATCGAGATCCAAAAAAAAAAAAGCCTCAGAATATTTTAAGAACCAGGTCTGTTTCAGTTTGCTTGTAAATACTTGCTGTGTGAGTTCTCTTCCTGTGGTTTGATCAGTCCTCAGAAGTTATTATCATTCATTTATGAGATCAGAAGGAGAAAAATTAGTAACTTTTCCTATTCTTCCCTGTTCTGTATCTTGCTGCTACGTTTGATCAAAGAATCTAAAACTGGCTGAATCGCTGGCGGGGACGTTTTTTGGTGATGGGAATGAGTAAGGATGCTTATGACTTGCTTTGGCCTCTTCTTATCCCCCTCAATTCTTTACTATTTTAGGTATTTCCCTGGACAGTGTGAGTGGATCTATTGCCCGGGGGATGCCATATCTTCAGTTGCTGCTTCTGAGAAAAGTACAGGAAAAATTTTCATTTATGATGGTCGAGGAGATAACCAGCCACTGCATATCTTTGACAAACTCCATACATCACCTCTTACTCAGATACGGCTAAACCCTGTTTACAAAGCAGTAGTGTCTTCTGACAAATCTGGAATGATTGAATACTGGACCGGTCCTCCTTATGAGTATAAATTCCCCAAAAATGTGAACTGGGAATATAAAACTGACACAGATTTATATGAATTTGCCAAGTGCAAGGCCTATCCAACCAGCATATGTTTTTCACCTGATGGGAAGAAATTAGCCACTATTGGTTCTGACAGAAAAGTTAGAATTTTCAGATTCTTAACTGGAAAACTCATGAGAGTTTTTGATGAATCACTAAGTGTAAGTGCCATATAAATTTGATCATATTTTACTTTTCTGAAAATGTCTTTAGTTTGTGCTATTTCTTAAAAGATTTTTTTTCTGGACATGGACATTTAGATTGATGATTAATTTACTTATCACATTAAAGATACTGTTTGTCTGCTGTCTTGCATTTTTACTCTTTAAAACTCTCTTCTATAGGTTTATGATGTGATATTTTCTGAGCCAGTTTTTCTTACACTTACGTGGCTGTTTTTGTAGTTTTGTTGTTTGAAAGCACATTCTTTTGAGATCCTCAAAACCCATGCTAGGCTTCCTTCTCTTCTCATTCTTTTCACTCCTGCCTTCTATATGACTACTTAAAAATTTATTTCTCCAGCCTTCTATTATAAACAGACCTGGCCCTATCCTTTTATTTTTTTATTTTTGCTGTCTTCATGAATGGCACCAATATGTATCTGCTAGCACAAGCCAGAAATCTGAGTCATCTTTAACTGTTTTTCCTTACCCATCTATTTAATTCATCATGAGTCCTATCAATTTTACTTTCTACATATACTTTAAATACATACATTTCCTTTTAGCACAGCTGTGACTACCATAGCTCATAATCTGTTGCCTGGCCTATTGCATGACCTACTCCCTATATCTATTCTAACTTCTTCCTGAACTGTTCTCCATGCTCCACCCAGAGGAATCTTTTCAAAACACATTATCTTATCATGTCATCCTTTGACTCTTTCAGTGACTACCTGTTGTTTTTAGGAGGGAGACCAAAATCATGGCCTACCATATTGTACCCCTCCCTTCCACTTCAACCTGCTGTAATTCACCTCCCTCCCTGCCTCTGCTGTACCCAGTCAGGCCTTCTTTCAGTTTCTTGACTACGTCTCCCACCACAGCGCCTTTGCATATGCTGTCCCTCCTGCTTGGAGTGACCCCTAGTCCCATTAATCCTTATTCCTCCCCTTACCTATTGAACTCATCCTTCAAATCTCAAAGAATCATTTCCCCAGTGATCTTCCACTATTCTTCCAGTCTTTTTTTAATGTGGTAGTGTATCACTATTTATTTTCTTTTAGAACATTTGGTCTTATTATTTGATTAATGTGTATCACCCCTCCCCCCAGTAGATTAAACTGTGTGTCATTTATGGTCCTGTATGTTTTGCTTGTGATTGAATCTCCAGCACTAAGAATGATACCTGACACAAAACTGTTAACAAGAATTTATTGGGACTTTGCTAGTGGTCCAGTGTTTAAGACACAGCACTTCCATTGCAGGGGGACATGGGTTCAATCCCTGGTTGGAGAATGAAGATCCTGAATGCCTTTTGGCATAGCCAAAAAACAGGGGGAAGAAAAGAAGTATTTATTAGAGCATGTAGCTCTAGAATGAGTTTTTATCCATGCAAAGATAATTGGTTTTGTGGATATTTGAGTCTCATCATGTTTCCGTCTTGTGGTTCTCTAACTGCTATGGCTATGTTGAATATTCCAAAAGTCTGTGGGTCAAATCTTTGTAACAATAGTGTTTATTGTACAACAGTGTCAATTCTACAGTCTTTGTAGCTACCAGTTTATAATAGATTCCTTGCATTAAGTACTTCAAAAATGCTGTCACCTTATTAGCGATGTGGTAATAAGTTGGGTGAATTAGCTGCCTGAAAGAATATGAATCCAAACAAAATGGAAGGTTGTATGCTAGTCAAATTATCCTCATAACTCATTTTCTTATTGGAAAAATATCACTTTCCATTATGCTTTTGGGAAAAGGAGAAACCTTGTGATGTTTTCTTTAATGGTGGCTTCAACTTAACTATAATTTTAAAACTCTTCACAATTTGCAACTATTCCTAGATTCCTTAAGAAAACAAATCTATTCTCTGGATACAAATCATTTAACACATATACTCTGAGCTGTTGAATTCACTCTATTTCATTGTTGTCTTTAATATTTGTTGAAATTATAGGATTATTGTGGTAAGATCAGTAGCAAAGTATAGGACAGAAGTTGAGATTCAGGATGAGGGAGTTTGCCCAAAAAAGGGGGTGCAAATGACAATTAATTTAGTAATAATGCTAGTGACTAGTTAGTTAATGACTGGTATCTCATAGTTCCATGTTAAGGGTTCTAACTAGTTAAGAGTCCTAGTTTAATAGACAAATTTAATTGGATGGTGTGAAGTTGTATCTTTTGGTATTTTATTAATCAGGAGTACTGCATATTGGCCATACAGAGATGATGAGATAGATGATAAGAGATGCAGCTATTAAAGAGATGCAATATTAAAGAATATTGTAAAAAAAAACCATCAATACAGTGTATTAATGCATATATATGGAATTTAGAAAGACGGTAACAATGATCCCATATGCAAGGCAGCAGAAGAGACACAGATGTAAAGAATAGACTTGAACTATGAGGGAGAAGGCAAGGGTGGGATGATTTGAGAGAATAGCATTGAAACATGTATATTACCAAATGTGAAATAGATAACCAGTCCAAGTTTGATGCATGAAGCAAGGCACTCAAAGCTGGTGCTCTGGGACAACCCAGAGGGATGGGATGGGAAGGTGGGAGAGGGGGTTCAGGATAGGGGGGACACATGTACACCTGTGGCTGATTGATGTCAATATATGACAAAAACCACCACAATATTGTAAAGTAATTATTCTCCAATTAAAATAATTTTTTTAAAGATACTAATGTGCTTAAAAGGTTAGATTAGCATTTATTACTTTTACATGGGCAGATGACCATCTATAAACTTTATTTCTCGAAAATGAATCTTCTTTCTAGCAAAATAATCAAGGCTCCCATACTACAAAAATGTAGTCTAGCATCTAGGCTATTTCTGGCAAATGAGTAAAGCAATAATAGTTCAGAGACTGGCAACAAGAAACCCTAATGTTGTTCCCTAACATGTATATCTCCTTTTCATTTCTGGAGTTACGTATATTGTTGTTCTTTCCACATCTAGAAAAACCAGAGATTTTATTAATGCAAGCATGATTAAAAAGTAGTAGATGGGACATAAGCCTGACTGACCTTTTTTCATTCACTATAGAGAGCCACTTTTGATTTCTGCAGTTTTATGCCCTAAATGTTGGGGAAACTGAATGTAAAGATCACATCTTTGGGGAGGCTGGTAGTGTGACTGTACATAGTAACTAAGATATGACCCTTATCTTGAAAGTTGTGTATTAAATATCTAAAGAAAAGTAAACCAAATACCCAAACTAAAGGGCACTCATAAAATTCATCCATCCTAAATTACATTTACCTAATGATAATTAAATACATAGTGATGCTCCAAAACAACTTGAAACATTTTCTGAAATATGAAATTGTTATAAATTAGTGAAATCATACAAAATAAGATCAAGTGCTTGTTAAATGGCAGGTCCATGATCCTGGAACACGGTCTCACAGTCCATATCTGCATTGTGCGGCTTAATAGCCACTAGCCACATAGGGTTGCTGAATACTTGGCATGTGACTAGTCCAAGTTGAGCTGGACTAAAAGTATAAAATACACACTGGACTTCAAAGACTTACTATAAGAAGGAAAAAAAATCTCAATTTTTAAATATTGCTTAATATTTTAATGTCTTTATGTTGCTTTTTAGTATTATTGATTTTGCTTAATGTCTTTTGATAATATTTTAGATACATTGGGTTGAATAAAAGATTAATTTCATGTTCATTTTTATTTCATTTAACATAGCTACTAAAAAATTTAAAATTACATATATGGTTTATATTGGAAAGTGCTGTCTGTGGCATATAAAATGCAGCATATATATTGTTTCTGCAGAAAAAGCAGTAGTTATATTAACTCTTATTTTTTTTAATTAGAATAACCAGTTAGTATAAATACTATTTTTATGATTGAATTTTCTAATGCAATTCCTGCTTGTAGTGTTTATAGAGTACTCCTTAAGAAGATGTATAAGCACATAAACTGTCAGTGGCTATTAATGGACACTCTGCTTTTATTTAAATTCTCCTTCCCTTTATCATGTAACATTATTTTTGTTAATAACGGTTTGTTTCCTAGATGTTTACTGAACTGCAGCAGATGAGGCAACAGCTACCAGACATGGAATTTGGTCGACGGATGGCTGTAGAACGTGAATTGGAGAAGGTGGATGCAGTAAGATTAATTAATATAGTTTTTGATGAAACTGGACACTTCGTGCTGTATGGAACAATGCTGGGCATTAAAGTTATAAACGTAGAAACAAACCGGTAAGCTTTAATATCACATATGCTTTTAAAAAATTTACTTCTAAAGGACCATTTCCTCCTTTGGGGAAACAATGGGAGTTTTGTTTGTTCCAAGACAAGTGGAATGGTCCCAGATGTCTAAACTTAACCAAATGTTTTGACTGGATTTTTCTGTGGTCTTTTGGTTGTTTATAATCTTATGTAAAAAGTTTCCACTCATGTTTGTTAAAGAAATGGAAGAAAGATATGCATAGTTTCAAGTTGTTGTTGTTTTTTTTTTAACAAGTTTCAGTCTGTCTTTTGCTTATTGATTTAAATTAGCCCGTTTCATGTTAAATGTTGCCAAATATTTTAACCACAGAATTCAGCATTACATCCTGCTAGACATAAAATCAGAAGTTAAAATGCATGAAACCACAATAAGCCTTTTGTGCAAACAGCCCATTTGGTCTTAGAACAAAATTGCTATAATCAGATACTATCACTGAATGTAAATGAAAAGAACTTAAAGTATATTTAAAGGAAAAAAGTCTTGTACTGTACATTTTCACATATAAACAAATTTATATTGTAGTTCTTGGCAATACAGAATCTTTGAAGGCTTGAAGAAAGATTAAAACGATAGGGATAGGTTAAAACTGTTTAACTGAATTATTTTTTTTAATCTGAAAATTATAAATACCTACCAATTTAAAATAACTTTTTTGGGGGAGTGGGAGAGGCAGAAAAATACTTTTTAAAAACCTTTTACTGGTTATTTTGTACAAAAATAAAAGAGAGTTGATTCCTAGCTTTTATCTGCAAAGTTGGTATAATTGGAGTTAATCCTGATAATTTTATTATATGTATTTTCCAGGTGTGTGCGGATCTTAGGCAAGCAAGAAAATATTAGAGTGATGCAATTGGCTTTGTTCCAGGGAATAGCCAAAAAACATCGTGCTGCAACTACTATAGAAATGAAAGCTTCTGAAAACCCCGTTCTTCAGAATATTCAAGCTGACCCAACAATAGTCTGTACATCCTTCAAAAAGAATAGATTTTATATGGTATGTGGAAGTATCAATACCAAGAGATGTTTCTTCCAGTTTGATTGGAGTTTTATTTTTTTAACTTGTGCTTTCAACTGAAGAGAATGTTGGCCATAATAGACTTTCTAAACAACTCCATCTTATAACATTAGTATTGTAGAATCTTTAACTAGGGTTTGTTTAAGTATTTCTGTACTGTTTTATATCCGGTTTTGAACAAGTTTTCAACCTAGCTTCTACAACTTGTGCTGTCTAAGACAATAGGAAGTAAGTGGCTGTGGTAACAATTGCATCCAAAATTGATTTTCCTGTGGACTTTTAAAAATTCTTCTGTTTTAGTATTATTCATCTTTTACTCTTCAACATGACTTGCACATTTCCTTCTCTAGATACAAATCTTTTTTCACCTTTTGATTCCATTGTAATGATGCTACTGTGGTGTACATTCCTGAGAGATATTTTTTTTCTGAAAAATTAAAAGTACTTTGCATGTTAAGTATGATTGGGCTCAAAATCAAACTACTAAGCTATCTAGGAGTAACACTGTTCTAATTTTGTTCAGTCAAGCAGAAAAATCTAAAGTGTAGAGACCTCTGCGTCTGTATCTGTCTTTCATGCTTAGAGACTTTCCAAAACCCAGGTGTGATTATTTTTTTGCCTAAAATCCTTAAATGACTCCCCAGCTGTCTAATATATTAACCACTCTCCTAGTTTATCTTTCTTCATTTTTAGTTCATTGGCTATACTGAACTTGATCCCATTTGCAGGACTTGATGTTATTTTTACTTGATGGTGTTTGCACAGGTTATTCCTTCTGTCAGCCACAAACCTCTCCCCAGTTCCTCTTCATATTTCAGATCCCAACTTGGAAGCCCTCTCCTGACATCAAGTCTGGAATAGGTGTGCCTGCATGTGTACATGTCACACTTTTTGGAATAATTTAGTGATTTTGGGGGGGTGGGGAGGGGTCCCTGACACTGTCCTCTCTTCCTCAAGATAATATAAAATCCATAAATACAGAGCACTATGTTTTCTTCACATACCAAACTCCAGAGTTTGGTGAATTGTCTGACCCATTATAGGATACTCATTCATTCATCTGACAATTTACAAACAGCTGTGATGCTCTAAAGGTTATCAGCATTTGGTAAATGTGGGAAATAGCAGTTTATCTACTCCAGCCAAGCTTTTAGCCTAAAATGGATATATTCTTTTAAGATAAGAATTTTGCTTGTAAACTTTCAAATTCACTGCTGAAGATTTATTAATATATATGTTAAAGAAAAATACTTTTTCTTGTTATTACCTATAATTTAACTGTTTTGAAGGTAAAAAAAAATCATAAAAGATAATTCTTAATATACACTAAATTTAATTTTCCATCCATTTTATTTAAAAATTGTCTTTCCCCAGAGTTTATGTTTGTTGATTAAACCACACGTTCCTTAGAAGCTCTGAAGAAATAGAAAAATAAAAAATTAAGTCACTCACTGAGTATTTATACTGCTAACATTTTCATGGATTATTAGATGTACATATTCTTAAATAAAACTAAAATGGTATTCATATATGCAAATGTTATATCCCTTTTTGCAAATCCAGTACCATAAAATAAAAGTAAAATTGTATTAAATTTGAACTTTAATAGTTCTATATGTGAACTAAATCAAGATAATTTTAAAAATTCATATAATTAAGTAGTGAAACAGACATGTCATTCTTTGGTAACTGGAGAATAATATGCTAAAGCAGTGACAACCTGGCTTAGTTGATTCTTAGTCTGGAATCGATCCAAGTAGACCAAGGACTGACGTTAGGCAAAACAGAGTCTGGGCACTAGATTTACCTTTCTGGAGCTCAGTTAATATCCACCTTTCTTAGGGAGAGAAGATTTCTGCTTGTTGCTGCTGCTGCTGCTAAGTCGCTTCAGTCGTGTCCGACTCTGTGCGACCCCGTAGACAGCAGCCCACCAGGCTCCCCTGTCCCTGGGATTCTCCAGGCAAGAATACTGGAGTGGGTCGTGTCCGACTCTGAGCAACCACATGTACTGCAGCCTACAGGGCTCCTCCATCCATGGGATTTTCCAGGCAAGAGTACTGGAGTGGGGTGCCATCGCCTTCTCCAGATTTCTGCTTACTGAGAGTCAAATAAAAGAAATAGGCCTTTAGAAGTCCAGAATTTTACAACTGAAAGTTTTTTCTCAATTCTCTGTAGACCTTGAGGATCCTGAGATTTCTGCTTCACTCAAAATGTACTATACATCCTTTCTTCCAAGCTTCAAGGTTTAGATAGATCAGATGGGACTCCGTCAAAAAAAAACAAAAGAGGAGGTCAAGGTCCACTGCTGATTGATCTTTGAATCCTCATCCTGCCAGCACCAGGTCCTGTTCACAGTAATAACAATTATTAATATGTATATATTGCCTTATGTGTCAGGCACTATCTCTAAACACTTTATATCCTTCATTTAATCTTCATATCAGGTGTCATTTTGAGGTAGTTTTTATTATCATCCTCTTTTATGAGTAAGGAAATGAAAGTAATGAATTTACTTCCCCAAAGTCATGTAACTAGTTAAGTGGCAAACTATAGTTCAAATTCAGGCAATCTAAATAGTGAAAAGTAAGCAATAGATGGCAGGTTAGGTAGGACATACTAGAAGGCAGAGCAGAGAGCTACCTCAAAACTGCCTGTTTTTAAATGGGTACTCAAAAAATTTCACCAAAAAAGAAATTAAATTCCATTTGAAATCATTCGTCTTCATCATATGAATTTTCTCATTAGGCAAATGTAGAAATTTAGCTGCCTTGCACGTCCTATGATTGGAAGCAATTCCATAAATAAGCATTTATTCTGATGTAAATTCTTAGTTTCCTCAAATACTTCATTAGAAATGCAATTTTCTTGTTCATAAACTTTAACCAGATGAAAAATTTAATTGATTTACTCACTTTTTATTTTCCTCCTTGAGTTTACTAAACGAGAACCAGAAGATACAAAAAGTGCAGATTCTGACCGAGATGTTTTTAATGAGAAACCTTCTAAAGAAGAAGTCATGGCAGCTACTCAAGCTGAGGGACCTAAACGAGTGTCAGATAGTGCCATTATCCACACAAGCATGGGAGACATTCACATCAAACTCTTTCCTGTTGAGTATGTACTGTTTCTGTTGTCATAAATAAATACCAGTGTAAATGTATATATTTGAAGAAACTGCAACTTCTTGTTATTTTGACTTAAGATATTTTGAAAAATTGAACTGTTAGATAAAGCATCTTTCCTAAGCTCTCTGATAATTGTTACATTAGGAAATGTGAAAATTTTATATATACATAAACATATTTCACAGGTTTATTATTATGACAAATAGTAGATATGACAGTGCTAAATGTAAACTATAGATTGACACACAAATGTATATTACCGCTACCATCCACTACACATGCCAACTATAGGTTTTGTGGCTCACTTGTTATAACTGGCTTTCCTCTCAAATCTTTAAGGGGTGGATAATTACTTTTCCTTCCTGACATTTGAGTTTGCAGAATGCACAAACAATACCAAATACAATGCAATACGACTGGTTATTCTTGATCCAAAAGAAGACATCTTGTACAGTGCCTTGATTTAAAAGTACTTTGTTATTTTGATATGAATGTTTTATGTCCAATATTTTACCATATCTTGACACCAGACAAAAAACTAGGCAATTCTAGACACTTGGACTATCTCATTTTAAGTATTCAGAACCCATGCATCCACTAAGCCTATTCCCTGATGTGGTTGGTACAAGATTCTCTTGATTCTCTCTGCCATTCTCAGCATTGGGAGCTATTATATGATAATATACAGTATTAAATCATCTCATGAGATTAGTTAATATTATTTAGAAAGCGTATCTGAGTGTGTGACTATCATTTAAAGTTTATTAAATTTAGTAGCTGTCATAGCAGTGAATAAGTCCTTGGTCAGGAAATGTCACCATACTATAACATTGTTTTTATAAGAAAATTACCTTTCCCAGGAACTATATACAATGGGTTATGGTGCTATGGTTATATTTTTTAAAAATACTAAATGACTTTGGAACCTAAATACTCTCAAATTCAAGTAAAATAAGCAGTTGTGATAGAAAGATGGTGTATTATATAAACTATAAGAACAGGCTACTGCCTATATACCCTGTCAACTCTTGCTTCTGCTGAGATCAGAAGAAATTATGGAAAAAAAGACTGTCCTGAAACATTCAGAAGATTCTGAAAATACCATTGGGAAGCCAAACTACAAAGAAAACTTTCCGAAGATGCTCCATTAAATTTTCATATTTTTAATATATATCTCACTAGGTGCCCTAAGACCGTGGAAAATTTCTGTGTTCACAGCAGAAATGGTTATTATAATGGACACACATTTCACCGCATAATTAAGGTAAGTTATGCAAATTTTATATGATTTAAGGAAAAGTATGTTATTGTATAACGAGGTTTAGAACCTAAGGAATCTCATTCACACTTAGCAATTTATTAGGAATAGGAAAAATGGACTATGGAAGTCAAAAGAATAATGGGTGATCATGAAAATCAGATATAAAATCAAGGATAGGAACAGGTATCCTTGATTTTCTAAAAAGGTAGCTAGCAGGGTAGCCTTTTTAGAAACACTGCAGCAGTCTTTTGTCAGCAGTTAAAACGAAGGATCAGGTAATGAGTAAAGGGTCTTGCTGAGATAAAATCAGTAGCCAAGGTAACCTGTTTCTAGTAGCTAGATAAGGTCTAGATCTAGAAGATTAAGTATTAGAAGAGCTATGTTGCCACTTTTATCTGTGAAAACTACCACTAATACCTGATGAACAGAATGAATTCAGCCCAGGATTTTGTTGAGCGACATTCCATGAAATGTAAGGAGCAGTGAGGTAGTTCTTGATTACTGGCAGGTCAGAAATGGCAGAAGAAATATCAGAAGGAAAAATTAGATTTCAGAGTTCTGAAGGAATTAGTGAAGTGACTGACTAGGACATTCAGAGTGTCTAGGGAAAGGGGAGAGAAAAGAGTGGGCCAATTATGTAAGACCTAACACATTAAACAAGATCCTAAAACATATCTACACTATTAATTGGCTTTAGTTACTGAGTGAGATAGTGCCTGTCTATAAATGGAAAGACCTTTACATTTTTGTTTCCATCATCGAGATAAGGTGGCAGTTATGCAATGAAAATACATAATCTAAAGTATAACCAAGGGTTTACTTTAAAACCAGTTTATAGAATGACATATTAAGATTTTATTGAATATAAAGAACTCTTGACAAATATACGACTCCAAAGCATACATATATGTAATATGTGTAATACTACTTTGTCTACTTTCTGTTAAGGGCTTCATGATTCAGACAGGAGATCCAACAGGTACTGGTATGGGAGGAGAAAGTATATGGGGAGGAGAATTTGAAGATGAATTTCATTCAACGTTACGACATGACAGACCATATACACTCAGCATGGCCAATGCTGGATCGAATACTAATGGATCCCAGTTTTTCATAACAGTAGTACCAACAGTAAGTAGAACATGCATGTGTGTGTGCCAAGTCGCTTCAGTCATGTTCGACTCTTTGCAGCTATAGGACTATAGCCTGCCAGGCTCCTCTGTCCATGGGATTCTCCAGTCAAGAGTACTGGAGTGAGTTGCCATGCTTCCTCCAGGGGATCGTCCCAACTCAGGGATCGAACCCATGTCTCTTATCTCTCCTGCATTGACAGGCAGTTTCTTTTCTACTTGAGCCACCTGGAGGCATTTTCCAGGTGAATTTAAGCCAAAGATTCATGGGCTTTGATCTAAGAGAGTGAATTCAGTGGAAAAGAGAGCTTTATTATTCTCTATTATTTATATATTCTAGGATATAAAAATGAAAACAATTTAGAAAGGAAAATGTAAAATTACCTAACAAGACTTCACTTTATAATCAGTACTTTTGTAATTCAGGCCAATAAATAATAATAAATTAAATAACTTATTTATAATAAATACAAAGCTGAGTTTGTAATAAAGCTGAGTTTAAGTCAGCTTTGCACTATTTGTTGGACAATCCAAAACAAATTATTCTACCTCTGGGCTTGTTTCCTCATCTTTAGAATAGTAGGATGAGAGTATAAGAATTCCTGATTTTAATACAGTTTTTCCCACATTTTTCTATCTCTGAAATCAGAATGCATTTTCCAGCTCCCATTGATCTAAAAGATGGAGATATTAAACATTCAGCTTTTTTATTTTTTATTATAACATGGAACGACTCTTAAAAGCTTCTAAGTGAAAATATATCTTTTAAATTATATTTTAAAATGACGCCAAAGTTTCTTTTTAATCAATGACACTGTAGCTTTGATGAAATACATGTAAGAATATCTAGCTCTGCTGCTATGCAGTTCTACAAAATTACAAAAACTTTTATTTTTTAGAATTAAATAAAGAAAACAATTTATAACTACTGTCTGTCTTCCAGGTACATGATCTCATGTAATATTCACAATACTTCTAGTATCATTATGAAAGTGAAAGTGTTAGTCCCTCAGTCATGTCCAACTCTTTGCAACCCATGGACTGTAGCCCATCAGGCTCCTCTATCCATGGGAATCTCCAGGCAGGAATACTGGAGTGGGTTGCCATTTCCTTCTCCAGGGGATCTTCCCCACTCAGGGATCAAGCCTCAGTCTCCTGCATTGCAGGCAGATTCTTTACCTTCTGAGCCACCAGGGAAGCTAGTTTTAAAAAAATAGATGAGGAAACAGTGAGACCTGATGAACTTGCCAAAGGTCAAGTAAGTAGCAAAGCCAGAGTCTGAACTCCTATCTCTGATGCCAGAGCACATGCTGCCTAAAGTATTCCAGACTGCTTCTTGAGCAGGTAACGTTACTGCAAAGAAACTTAGCTTTAGCAAACATCTCCCAGCTCCCTTTGATCTAAAAGATGCAGATATTAAATATTTAACTATGCTTTTTTATTTTTATTATGACATGGAAACTACTCTTAAAAGCTAAGTGAAAATAATCTTAATTATATTTTTAAATGAAGCCAAAGTTTAATTCTTTTTAATTTGCTCATCCAGTGGGTGTGATTTAAGAATTTAGGATTTACCAAGATTTTCTATTTGTCCTCCAATACAGCCTTGGCTTGATAATAAGCACACAGTGTTTGGACGAGTGACTAAAGGAATGGAAGTCGTACAAAGGATCTCCAACGTCAAAGTCAATCCCAAAACAGATAAGCCCTATGAAGATGTCAGCATCATAAATATTACTGTCAAGTAAAATAGATCTGTCTCATTGTCTGTATAAATAAAAATACACATACATTAAACACAGGATTATTTTACATAAGGAAGCTCAAGATTTGCTGAATGTACAAATCATGTTTCAGGAATTCAGTATTTGTGTATTTTTCATTAAAGGCTATTTTTTAAAAGCTCTGCCTTTGAGTTTTCTTGCAGTATTTCTCATCATAAGAGGTGATAAACTCAAATGGACTAAAACTCAGGCAAATAGCACTCTTTATACATAATTTCTCAAGAGTCTTAAAAACCATATTAAATAATGAGAATGGTATGCATTTGTTCCTCAGCTTTTTAAAAATATGCCAAATAGTCTGCCCTCAAATGTTTCTTTTAAGAAACATGTTTTCTTAGCTCTTAATAAAGGGCAACTTTGGTGATGTACCATTTCCTTTTTTACAAGGTTTGTCTTTCAAGCCAAATAGTTTTGAGCACTCAGTCAGTTCAGTCGCTCAGTTGTGTCCAACTCTTTCCGATCCCATGGACTGCAGCGCGGCAGGCTTCCCTGTCCAGCACGAACTCCTGGAGATTGCTCAAACTCATGTCCATCGAGTTGGTGATACCATTCAACCATCTCATCCTCTGTCGTCCCCTTCTCCTCCTGCCTTCAATCTTTCCCGGCATCGGGGTCTTTTCCAATGAGTCAGTTCTTCGCATCAGGTGGCCAAAGGATTGGAGCTTCAGCTTCAGCATCAGTCCTTCTAATGAATATTCAGTACTGATTTCCTTTAGGACTAACAGGTTTGATCTCCTTGCAGTCCAAGGGACTCTCAAGAGTCTAAGTAAGTGGTAAGCAAAACTTCAATAAATAGGAAGTTCCTCTGGTCAAAAGTGTTAAATTCCTGAATAATTATGAAATATTATTCAAATAATAAGAATAAATGAATACCTGAGTCCATGGTTTTGTATAATAGTTCATTTACTATTCACATCGTTTTTCTAATGTAGCTAAACAATTTTTGTCTTTAGGTTATAATATCTCATTTTACAAAATATATCATCAAAAAAACTATATATTGAGTAAAAATGTTAATATCTGCTTAACAAGGAAGAGATTAGTAGAAATTAGAGCAATATGAGTTTAAGTCTTAAACTGATTTCTTCATTCACCCTCATAAATTACTTCATAACTATTCAGAATCACTGCTTCTACTTTCCAAACAAACTCTTTTAAGAACTTACAGGAGGAACATGTTCAACAGACCTGTTTAGGAAATTCACATTCTCATGCTTTATATCTAAGTCTATACTTTTCCTTCTACTGATCAGCAGGAATATTTCCTTTACCCATTTTGTACCACAAACTGATGGAAGAACATGCCTTAACTGTAATGTTGTGTCCTCCTTTACTAAAACCAGGATACAAAATAACACTTTTCACTATGACATTTACTTTTTTTCCCTAATTTTTGGTGTTTAGACTTATCTGTCAATTCATTCATAAAAGCTTAATCCTAAATTTCGGGTAATAACTGCCACCAAGTGGTGGTGGTGATGCCTCATCCTCCCCAAAATTCAATTATTTTTGCTTTGAGAGGAAATCATGTTTGATTAATCAATTTTTCCATTCCATGTCACAAATTTACCATAATCAGTAGACCCAAAAAACATACATTGCCACACGTCTATTTTAAAGCATGTTTTAAACTATTAGCAAGATACTGATACTCACTAGTCCTTTTCATTTATTACTCTTTATAGGGAAAAGTATAGCTATTTTCTTCCTTATTACCACCTTGCAAATTGAGAAGTATCTCAGTGTTACATAAAAAGTCTTTCTTTAGCAATATTAGCTCAGGATATAATGAGGTTTTCCAAGGCCTTCTCTGAAAACAGCTATTTAAAATATGATATTCTGTGTGAAACAAGTTAAATTTAAAATTTTAAAAGCAACTATTTCACTTTAGTCAGTGCAGAATTTTAGCTCTCCTTTAAAAAACACTACAGTTTTAATACACATTTAAATGTGACTTAAGTTGCAAATAATAACATTTCTAAATTTTTAATAAACTATCTCAATTTGACATTCAAGTCAATCCCTATCCCAATTTGTTTTGTTTCTCTTAACCACAGCACAAATACTTTAATTGGTTACTAGCAATACTACTATACAGATGATTCAGGATGATTCAAGAATTTTTAGAAAGATGATAGGATTTCTTTAAAGTGATCTTAACATTTTATTGCTATCCATACTGATGATTTATATAATGCAAATAATGGCTTGTGGTGATTATAAAGCATTCCAGAATTACAGACCAAGACTATACACTTGAAAAACCTGCTTTACATAAACTATACAATAGTATTTAGCTTAATACAGAAATTCAGTGCCAGGAGGCAAATCCAAGTAGACTATTTAAAACCTCTGAAGTGTGACATTTCCCAGAGGGAACTAGCGCAGTCTTGCTAATAATTAGTGAAAGTACAGCCAGAGATAGAAAATAAGAGCCTGAAAAAAACTTTTTAAAAAAATAATAAAATACTACTACTAGACACAATCAGGTCTAAGCACAATTTTTAAATTGTGTTGTAGACATACGTAGGAATGTGATTTAAAAGTCAAGCAAAACGGGTAAAATAAATTTACAGAAGAAAGCATGTTTACACATTAGTGTTAGACTGTTTTTGAATTACCTAGTAGACAAAACAGTTCAAGGGCTCACAGGCAAATGTAACACTTTATTTTTCACAGTTACTGCAATCAAATATTAATTTAATTCAGAAGTATTATATGCACAAACTACACTTGTAACAGCATGACCTTTTACTTGAAAAATAAAGGATGAAATATTATTTACTTATTTACACACTGCCCATAACTGACAGCCTTTTTTTTAATGCTTTGTTTTCTAAAAGTTTTATTGTTTTAAACGAAATATATTTGAAGAGACTGAACCAAAACAGTGCCACCCAGAAGTCACATCTTGTCATCAGCCATCATAAGGATTTAACTTCATCCTAAAGTATGTGCTCAGTCGTGCCTGACTCTTTGTGACCCCATGGACAGTAGCCCACCAGGCTCCTTTGTCCATGGGATTCTCCAGGCAAGAATACTGGAGTGGGCTGCCATTCCCATCTCCAGGGGATCTTCCCAACCCAGGGACTGAACCCGTGTCTCCTACGATGGCATGTAGAATCTTTATCAAAGAGCCCCCTGGGAAGCACTTCATCTAAAGTATAAAGAGCATTAAAAAAAAAAAACTATAAAACCCAATCTAGGTATTTTTAAATATAAAATTAGACTGCCATAATAAGGGAGTTTCCTTAAAAAAAGAAAAACAGTAAAGAGCACACACTTTAAATTTTTTACTCACAGACCTGTAATAAATGTGATATAAATTTTTTTCACATTTCTTCTTTTCCTTTTGTAGACATGTTTCTCTCAAACAACCTCTTAAGGCCTTGTCATGAAAATCGTTGATCACATTTTATTGTTTAAATAAATGCACTTATTTTGGGAAGACATTTTAAAGTAATCACTTCCACTGCTTAAATAACTTCTCTTGAGGTAGAGGTAATTTCTACTTAGATCTCTACCTTTTATGTAAGACCAACACTGGCTTCTGTATGTAACTTACTACATTTTACCTATAGTCATTCTCCTTAAGATGCAATATTATTTTTAGAAAACACTACTAGGTACATTATATTGAAAAATAGAAGGACGAATTTAGAACTCTGACCTTGGAAATAATATATCCAGGTACAGCTCTGCAAATCAGTCTTTTCATAAGTGCAGATCAACTAGAATATAACTGACTTTCACAGTTTTTTTATTAATTGTTCTTCAGTGTAGTACTGATCTGACTTCAGGCCTGGTAGGATTACATTTCATTCTAACTCACTGGGTTTTATACAAAAGGCTTTAAGAGAGCTTTAATAAAATACTGTATAAAATATTAATCTTCTCTAGCTTATAGTTCTTAGCATTAAAGATGTCTGTTATACTGAACATTAATCCTATTACCCAAAGATGCAGTTCGGATTTTATTTCATTAAGTCACTGCCTTTTTTGCTACTGAATACTGCCAAAATCCAGTCAAAAGGCACATTAAGAAAGCCATGCTCCACTTGCTTCATAAAAAGGTTCAATGAAACCGCTGGTTCATTAGACACTTGGTTGGCTATTCTTCCTTTGAGTGAATAAACCTTCACCTGCTTTTTCACTGCGACTACTTACTTCCCAATGCTGGATCGAATACTAGTGGATCCCAGTTTTTCATAACAGTAGTACCTACAGTAAGTAGAACGTGCATGTGTGTGTGCTAGATTATCTGTGTGTACACATGTAATCTGAAAAACTTAACAAATGTATGTCTAAAAAATGTATACCCAGTAAGTCCCTGTTTAATCCAATTTAATCTGCTCAATCAGCTATTTATATTTTACTGGTTTTTAAAAGCAATATTGTACTCAATTCCCAATCCAAGATTCCTTTTATATTAATATATACATTGTAAATTAACTATCTTTCAGATGTAGAATTTCTTACATCATATTATGTGCAAAATAACTCTTAACCACAAAACTTTAAACAACTGCTACATCTAAAATCAGGCAACGTCCAACACCCCAGCAGCCACAAGTTGGCGTGAGAGCCAGTCCAGTCCTTCATACAGTCCCATACCACTTCGAGCATCACAGCCCTGAATATACCAGCTTCGGCCACAGCACAATTTATGGAGACTAAGAAGCTCAGTGATTTCGTCTACTGACAGAGCTCCAGCAACATCCTAAAAGATATATACACATAAAAAAAAATTTTCATAAGTCTATGAAAATTAGCATTTTTGTAATTATTGTTATATACAATTCTGCTGGTATCATTTTAACAGAAGCCTAAATTCAACTTTCAGTAATTATTCAAAGATTAATGAGAATAGAAAAAGAATTGTTTTGGTTATAACAGTTTGTAAGAACAGTCTTGTAAAAAAAATATTTGGCTGCATGAGCTCACAGGATCGTCACTGTGTCACGTGGGATCCTTCGTTGTAGCACATGGACTCTAGCTGTGGCACACAGTTTCAGCTGCTCCACAGCATGGGGGATCTTAGTTCCCCACCCAGGGATCAAACCAGCATCCCCTGCACTGCAAGCCAGATTCTTAACCACTGGACCACCAGGCAATAGTCTTGCAATGAAATCAATGAAGGCTGTGCCCCCTGAATGAAAGATACTGAAGATACTGCCCATGTCATTATAAGGCATCTACTTAAAAGGAAATTAATACAGGTATATTGTAAGAAATGGCTCTTACGTAGGGTTTATAAAGAGTTTATTAAACTCTCCCAGGGAATTCTCTGACCGTCCAGTGGTTAGGACTCAATGCTTTCACTGCCAGGGACCCAGGTTCAGTCCCTAGTCAGGGAACTAAGATCCTGCAAGATGTGCAGCAAGGCCAACAACAACAAAAAACTCTCCAAACAGCCCTGAATACCCTTCTTCCCAGAAGCAACCAACAGTAACAACTGCTTTCATATTTTTCCAGAAAACTTCCATGCACACTCATGTAAATGAACAGTACACACTCTAGTTTTTTTTCTTAATACATATATTGAAAATAAAGATACATTTCCATTATTAGAACAAGCAGAAAAAAATTTCCACCAGTATTTTTAACTTCTGTATTGCATTCTACTGTAGGTGTAACATAATTTTCTTAACCAGTCTTATACTGAATATTTAAACTGAAAATATGTGCTTATGTGCTATTACATATACATACACATGGAAGTAAACATATTTTTAAATACATACACTTGCAAAATTATCTCTAAGACAACCTTAGGATACCTGTCTACAGAATACACTACTAGAGATTTACAGGGTAAAAGGGTATATGCATCTAAACCTTTGACAAAGTACTGCCATATTGCCCTCCAAGAAAATCTCACATTAATAACCACACCAGCAGTATATCCATGCCTGAGGATTATCAAACATTTTCATCTTTAACAAGATGATAAGTGGAAAATGGTATTTCACTCTGCCTTATTTGCATATCTTTAATCATAATGTGAAGTATTTCAGTTCTTAATAGCTTGCCTTTTTTTCAAATTAAGGGGAAAATCCTTACTGTCTATCCAACTCTTCCTGCGTATGACATCTAAGCCACTTTATTGCACTAAAAAAAAGCATTCTTATCCTCCTAGAAGCTGTAAAGAATCTTCAGCTGCCACAGTTCGAAAGTATCAGTTCTTCAGCGCTCAGCATTCTTTATGGTCCAACTTTCACATCTGTACATGGCAACCCACTCCAGTGTTCTTGCCTGGAGAATCCCAGGGACAGGGGAGCCTGGTGGGCTGCCATCTATGGGGTCGCACAGAGTTGGACACGACTGAAGCGACTTAGCAGCAGCAGCAGCACTGAAAAAATCATAGCTCTGACTAGATGGACCTTTGTTAGGAAAGTGCTATCCCTGCTTCTTAATAAGTCATCTAGATTTTCATAGCTTTTCTTCCAAGGAGCAAGCATCTTTTAATTTTGTGGCTGCAGTTATTGTCCGCAGTAATTCTGGAGCCCAAGAAAATAAAATTTGTCACTGTTTCCTGTCTATTTTGTCTTCCTGTTTTTCCCTATTTGCCATGAAGTGATGTTCTCAGTTTTTTGAATGTTGAGTTTTAAACCAGCTTTTTCACTCTTCTCTTTCACCCTCATCAAAAGCTCTTTAGTTCCTCTTTGCTTTCTGCCATTAGAGTGGTGTCATCTGCATATCTGAGGTTGTTGATATTTCTCCCATCAACCTTGATTCCAGTTTGTGAGTCATCCAGCCTGGCGTTTCGCATGATGTGACAACAACATACAGCTTGGCGTACTCCTTTCTCAATCTGGAACCAGTCTGTTGTTCCCTGTCTAGTTCTAACTGTCGCTTCTTGTCCTGATACAGGTTTCTCAGGAGACAGGTAAGGTGGTCTGGTATTCCCAGCTCTTTAAGAATTTTCACAGTTTGCTGTGATTCACACAGCAAAGGCTTTAGCATAGTCAGTGAAGCAGAAGTAGATATTTTTCTGGAATTCTTTTGCTTTTTTCTATGATCAAATGGATGTTGGCAATTTGATCTCTGGTTCCTCTGCCTTTTCTAAATCCTACTTGTACATGTGGAAGTTCTCGATTCACGTCCTGTTGAAGCCTGGCCTGAAGGATTTTGAGCATTACCTTGCTAGCCTGTGAAATGAGTGCAACCATACAGTAGTTTGACCATTCTTTGGCATAACCTTTCTTTGGGACTGGAATGAAAACTGACCTTTCCAGTCCTGTGGCCACTGCTGAATTTTTCAAATTTGCTGGCATACTGGTCTCCATGATGCTCTCTAAAAATACTCATGTTTTTATTTTTTCTGTCTGTAGTGTTCTTCCCTTCACATACTAACTCAAAGTATTATCTATAATTTCAATTCAAATCCTACTTTTTATAAATCTTAGAGAATACAACCTTTAGAACTACTCTATAATTTTCCATAATACTTTATATTAATATCACTGAAGTCACTTAGCCGTCTTCTTATTAATCTGCACTTAGCAGTCAGTATTAGAAATAAACACTTAACATGCAAACCTAAATACATATGAGTTTCTACCTTATTTCTTTCTGTATACTCCAAGGTACCAAGTATGGCACCTTCCATATAGACTGCATTCAAAATACAGCAGAAACTTTTTATCTACTGAGTTATTTCTCTCAAAATCTTAACAGTTACCTTATAATGAGGAATGCTAAAATAAATATTCTGAAATACAAATGTATTACCTGTTTGTTAGCAAAAATCAGGAGTAAAGCATCTCGGAGTTCTTTTTCTGTTAACAACTTTGCAAGTTCACTGTGTGCTTCACTAACTCTGTCTCTATGACTGCTATCAACAACAAATACAACAGCTATCAAAAAAAAACAAAAATATACATTTAGTCACTTGTTTAATTTCAGTAAGTGGGCTAAATATTTTAATGTTATATTATGGTGAGTCTACCATCATTATTTTCACAGGAAGGCTGCCTATTATAGGAGCACCCGGCAATAATTAATGATATGATCTCAAGCAGTTCACCTAACTTGTGGTCTATTTTTTCCCCATCTATAACAGGATTTACAACATTTGCACTATCAAACACATATTGCTTTGCATATCATTTAATATTTTTCTCTTAATGAATGAAAATGTACCTCTCATGATCTACGTACTGATGCTACTTCTTTGATTACTTTACTTTGATTACTCTACTTCCTTTACCAAAAGATAGTCTTTTAAAAATAAATAAATCACCAACTTTATCTCTCCAAGGTATTCTCTTTAGGTGCCCGGCACAGCACTTTCCATAATTTTTCTCAAAATACACAGCAGAAACTTCATGAATATCTACTGAATTAACTGTCTTTTGAAATCTTTCCAGTTATCTAATGGCAGCTAAACATCCTAGGCTTTCAACCATTCCTCATGTTCAAAATTCCATTTCTTCCCCTTAATCACTGGCTCATACTAACCTAATATCAAAAATTTCAAAGTAAAAATTATCTCGTCTTTCTTCTAGGTGGAAAACAGGATGATATATGGACAGAGAGTATGAACATAAGCTTTATGCTGGGGTATAGGAGACAAAATGTACAATTCATTTATGTGAATAAATGCTAAGTGGAATGTATGTCACATAACACAGTTTGGTTAAAATCAAACCACTATGGGTTCTTCTGCTGCTGATAACTAATTGTGAATGGAAGTAAAGGAGTAGAGCTATTGAGAGATTATAATGGGATAAATGTTGAGTTGAATTGAATTGAATACAGCAACAGAACTATACACCACAAATTCTACCCTATACCACAGTATTCCCAATGATTATACTCATATGAACACTAATAATACTCTTTGTTAAGAATACCAAGAGGAAAGTACCCTTAATTGCTTACATGTATAAGATAAATATTAAGTTATGGTTTTTCATGAAATATATCAGAGTATATATCCCAGTCTATCTAGCTTAATTTTCTTAATAGTGTAGGGTGTGCTACCAATATGTAATAATATGGTCATGTATTTAATCAACGCTAAAATATCAGCTTTATTAGCTAAATAAATGCACTGAAAACTGGACTGATATTCTAAAAATTTGAAAAATTAAGATGTAATTTTTATACTCTTACCTTGAGTATTAAGGTAATAATGTTTCCACAATGGTCTTAATTTGTGTTTTCCACCTACATCCCAAATGGTGAACTTTAGATTTTTATATTCTACCGTTTCCACATTAAAACCTGTTAAAAAAAAAAAAACAAACTTACTTTAATACTGACTTATGAGTGACACGCCAAAAACAGGCAACCCCATTTGTACCTGTGACTTACAAATCATCTTCATACAGTACTATCTAACCAACTCCACTTGTAATAAACATACAGGGGGAAATGTATACTTTTAACCAGGGCTAGCCCTCTAATCCAGTAGAGTCCTTAAGACCTTGACAGCTGAGTACCAGCTCTGCAACACTACCACCTCCTCATCCCTAATTTTCAGCCAGAGTCATCAATATTTTATTCCTTCCAACTGTCCCACCAATATTCTATTATTTCTTACTATCCCCCCTCAATCCACATTTCAATCCCACAGTCACTGAACCTCGCATTTTTCCTCTGAAATGCTAATGTCTTACAGCCAATCTCCACATCAGACGGGCATAAAGTAAGGCCCTGAGAACTCATCTGTAAGTTAGGGTTTTTTCCTATAAAATATTCACTAAGGTAAAAGCAATACGCATACTTACCAATTGTTGGAATAGGCTGCATGAACTCATCCTGTTTTAATTTAAACAAAATAGTAGTTTTTCCAGCACCATCTAATCCTAATGTAACAACTCGAATTTCCATTTTGGGTCCAATGTGAACTCTATTGTCCTAAAATTTTTTTAAAAATAAATCTTTTAATTTTGATATGGAGTAAAAGTACTAGCACTTACACTTTTATTTATAAAATACCTTTGTTAATTACTTTGTCTCCTACTCATTCCTCAATCCATTAAAATCAGTTCTATTCCCATATTAAAATACCCTGATTCTGATATTTACAAAGAGGAAATGTATCCTCACTGCTTTATTAAATCTTGGCTTAATAAAACTTATTACATACTATGTAAGCTAAAAAATACACACACACACACTTATTTTTCCCAGATTTTCTAGCTCAACTGAATCTTCTTTAAATAAGATTTTTCATGCTGTGCTAAATATATTAATTAAAAATAAAAAGTGATGCTTACTTCCTATAAATATTCACTGTTAACAATTTCACATGTATCCCTCCAGACATCTTCCTGTGCATCATACACTGGTTGACATACACAAGGCAGACACACTTAAAAAAAAAATACACACTGCAACTCACTTTTTACACTCAATAGTACCTTACGGAATCCTTTCATTTCAAACATATAAAACTACTTTTTTTCTTTCAATTGCTTTATTATATTCCATTTACCATTTGACCAATCCTCATTGACAAATATTTGATCATCTCTGATTTTTTTATATTATAAATAATACTGCAATGAACATACTTGTTCAATTTCTAGCTGCATGACTGCTCTGCCTCACTTCACCCATGTATAAAATGGGCATTAAAAATAGACTAAAGTCCTAGAGGGGTGGGATGGGGTAGCAATGTGGAAAGGAAGTTCAAGAGGGAGGGGACACATGCATACCTATGAGTGATTCATGTTGATATATGGAATAAACCAATACAATATTGCAAAGCAATTATCCTTCAATTAATTTTTTTAAATAGACCAAACTTACATAGGATTTTTGCAAGAATTAATTTTTAAAACATGGGTAATTTGGACTCATGGATTTGGGAGAGAAAACAACAATGAAGAAAAGTGAAAAGACCCTAAGAGACACATCGGACTGGGAGTCTCAGAAGGAGAATACAGAAATAAAGGGGCAAAGAGATCTTACTTGAAGATATAATGGCTGAAAACTTCCTAATCTGAGGAAAGAAATGGACATAAAAATCCTAGCTCAATGCATTCCAACTAGGATAAATGCAAAGAGACCCACATTAAGATACATTATAACCCAACTGTCAAAATTCAAAAACAGATAATCTTGAAAGCAACAAGAAGAAATGACTAATCACAGAAAGGGAGCTTCCATAAGACTATCAACAAATTTCTCAGCAAAAACACTGCAGGCCAGAAGGAATGGGATGATATAGTCAAAGTGTTGAAAGAAAAAGGCTTCAACTAGGAATGCTATATACAGCAAAACTGTCCTTCAAAAATGATGGGAAAAAAAAATCAAGATTTTCCTAGAAAAACAAAAGCTGAGGAAGTCATTATCACTAGACCTGCTCAAAAAGAAAAGCTAAAGGAGTCCTTCAAACTGAAATGAAAGGTTGTCAGCAATATGAAGTCATATGAAAATCTAAAATGGTAACAATAACTACAGGGACAAATAGTAACCTGCATTATTATAATTTGGGTGAATAAATTTAATTCTTCATGGAAATGAAATAACAAACACATTAAAAGAAACTATAAGCCTATGCTAATAAGTGTATAGTATATAAAGATATAATTTGTGACATCAATAACATAAAGTACAGGGGGTGGAGCTGTGGAGAAATAGAATTTTTGTATGCAGTTGAAGTTAAATTGTTATCAATTTAAAACAGAATGTTACAACTAAGATATTTTATGTAATTGTAACGGTAACTTTAAACACACACACAAAAATCTATAGAATATAAACAAAAGGAAATGAGAAGGAACTCAAACCATGACACTAAAAAAAAAAAATCAATAAAACATAAAAGGCAATGAAAGAGGAAAGGTAAAACAAAAAAAAGTATCAAGTTAGGCAGAAAATGAACAAAATGACAATAGTAAGGGTCACCTAACAATAATTACTTTAAATATAAATAGACTTAACTCTCCACTCAAAAGACATAGTGTGACCTAATGGGTGAAAAACCAAGATCTAAAAATATTCTGTTTACAAAAGAGGTTCACTTTATATCTAAGGAAACATACGTTTGAAAGTGAAAGGATGGTAAAAATGCTAATTTCTTTGGGATGCAAATCATACCCAAAAGAAAGCAGGGCTGGCTATCCTAGTATCAGACAAAATAGATTTTTAAGTCAGAAACTGTCAGAGACAAGTTCATTATATAATGGAAAAATGGAAGGTTTATAAAGAATATATAATAATTCTAAATATCTGGATTATAAATAAGTAGAGTAAAGCCCTAAACATGAGAACCAAAGCTATAAAACTCATAGAACAGCAGAAAAGCTTCATGACATTGGATTTAGCAATGATTTTCTTGGATATGACATAAAAAACAATCAACAGAAGCAAAAATAGATAAATGGGACTAGATCAATGTTAAAAGCTTTTGTGAATCAGAGGACACAATCAATAGAGTGAAGAAGAAAACTATGGGAGAAGATACTTGCAAATCATGTGTCTGATAATGGATTCATATACGGAATATATAAAGGACTCCTACAACTCAACAACAAAAAGTCAGATAGAAACAGAAAAACAGGCAAAAGGACTTGTAAAAAATTCTCCACAGAACTGATCAAGAAGCACATGAAAAGATGCTTAACATCACTGATCATCAGAGAAATGCAAATCAATACCACAATAAGATATCACTTTACACCAATCAGGATGGCTACTATCAAAAACAAAACAGATAAGAATAAGTGAAAATGTGGAGAAACTGGAATCCTCATGCACTTTTGGTGGGATTTAGATCATGTGATGCAATACTAAGCAAAGAGTATGACATTTCCTCAGAAAATTAAAAACAGAACTACTATATGAACCATTAGTCCCATTTCTGGTATTTATCCAAAAGAATTGGAAACAAAGCCTGAAAGAGATGTCTATACAATCATGTTCACAGCAGCACTCTTCACAGTAACCAAGAGGTAAAGTAACCCAAATATCCACTGATAGATGAATGTATACACAAAATGTGGCATATACAAACAATGAAATATTTAGACTTAAAAGGATATTCTGTCATATACTACATCATAGGTGAACTCTGAGGACATAAAACTAAGTTAAATAAACCCAATCACAAAAAGACAAATACTATCCACGTATACACTAAATTTAGAGTACTCAAATTTAAAGCAACAGAAAGTAGAACACTGGATACCAGCATATGAGGAGAAGCAGGGAATAGGGGAGTGGTCGTTTATAAGGTATAGTTTAAGTTTTTCAAGATGAAAAATTTCTGAAAATGTTTCACACAATGTGAATATACTTAACAATACTGAACTATACACTTAAAAAATGGTTAAGATGGTAAAAAATTTTGTTTTTTACCAGAATAAAAAAATGGACATACTCACAATCAAGTACCTTGTAGATGTAAAAGGGAATGAAAAAGGTCACTATATAGTGCTAAGGAGTGACCTTTAGGATGTACCCTCAAATTAAAATGCAAGGTGGAGAAGTGAGTACAGTACTCTACCTTTAAATGGCTGGAGCGTACATGCAAACATATTTCTCTTATTTTTTTAAATGATGAAAAAACTAAGAAAAATTCTTAATAGGTTTCTATGGAGAAGGGAAGAAAAGGATGGAGGGGTCAGGAATTTAAGTTAGACTTCACTGAATGCACTTTGCTTTGTAGATATGACTCCAGACCATGTGAATGCTTCACATAATTATAAAACAAGATTAAAAACAATTTTAAAGGCACTCAAAAAAAGCAAAATGAAACACATGTACCTTTTGAAATTAGGGGTATCCATTTGAAAAGAGACCAAAACATATCAAAAAATGCCAAATACAGTCTCAGACCTAAAAAAATTTATTTAACAATCTAGGAAATTTGAATACTAATTTGATAGTGGGTAATATTAAAGATGTATTTAATTTCTTAGGTGTGGTAATGGTATTTTGATCGTGTTTTAAAAATTATTTGATGTTGGGATGAAATATGTTGAGATTTGTTTCAAAATAACCTGGGAGACTGTAGGTAGAAAGAGACTGGGAGAAGTGTAGGTGAAATAAAAAGTTTTTAACTGTTCAAGTAGGTGGTGATGAGTACAGGAAGATTCATTACACCACCTTCTATTTTCCACTGATAAAGTTTTCTTTTTTAATCCTATGGTTCATTAATTTCTTAGTTGTCTCTTCAAGCTAATTACCATGGAAGGTAAAACAATTATGATTTAATTGTGAACAATTATGTGTTCAAAAACACACCTAAAAATGAAGTACAGAATGCATTACCTTTGTAAAAGTGACAGGGATGCTGGCATCCAACTGAATGTGATCTGCAATTTCTGTAAACTGCTGCTGCTGCTTTTGCAATGTTTCCAGTAACCTTGTAATTTCTTGTTTTGCCAAGACAACTCTACAATCATCCTAGAAAGGAGAAGATGATATTTCTTATAAACCTTTTAAAGAAACGAGGAAAAGAGATATCACTAAAACTCAAGAAAAGCTCATTTAACAGTATAGTATTCAAAGTTAGCTGCTGAAGACTCGATGCTTTTGAATTGTGGTGCTCGAGGAGAAGACTCTTTACAGCCCCTTGGACTGAAAACAGATCAAACCAATCAATCCTAAATGAAATCAACTGTGAATATTCACTGGAAGGACTCATGCTGAAGCTGAAGCTCCAATACTTGGGCCACCTGATGCAAAAAGTTAACTCACAGGAAAAGGCCCTGATGCTGGGAAAGACTGAATGCAAAAGGAGAAGAGGACAGCAGAGGATGAGATGGTTAGACAGCATCACTGACTCAACAGACACGAATCTGAGCAAACTCCGGGAGACAGTGGAGGACAGAGGATCTTGGCATGCTGTAATTCATGGGGTCGCAAGAGTTGGACATTTAACAACAAAAAAGTTAATTTATGTGTAAATCTGACTAAGATAACAATAGTCAGACATTAATAAATAATTTAAGAGCCCATCAGCATAAGAATAGATAAATAATTTTATACTCACAAATGCAACACTATCACAATAAAAATGAACTACAATTACATTTTGACAAAATGAATTTCACATGAAATAAGAGTAGACATGACATGAAGAGTTCTAATTGTATTAATTACAATAAAATTGTAATAAGAATTATTATTATACAATAATATTGTATATATTAATATTGTAATAATATTAATAATTGTATAGATAATTATATACAATAATAATTGTAATAAGTATTATTATACAATAATATTGTATATATTATTGATAATGTATTAATATTAATAATAATTATATATATAATTATTATATACAATAATTGTAATAAGAATTGTTATTATAAAAGTGGGTAATAATAATAATTGCCCACTTTTATTAATTACCAAAACAGGCAAAAACAAAGTATACATTAGAAATCAGGATAGTGGTTCATCCTTAGGAGGAAAGGCAGGTAGTTACTAGAAGAGAGTCTGAGGGGCTTCTGGGGTCCTGGTAATGCCCTGTTACTGGATCTGGATGCTGGTTACATAGCAATGTCCAGTCCTAAAATGCAGCAAGTTGAATGCATATGCACATAGTTCTATGTGTTTGTATAGTACTCCTATAAAAGTTTTTCACAATAATGAAAGATATACACAAATTGGTTCCAAAAACAAAGGACTAAAGGTCAAACTGTGATGTCTCTGTCTCACTCTCGAGTCCCAGGCTCTTTCCTTCCTGTTGATTAAATATTATTCCAGAAATATTCTATACATATGCCAATGTATTCTTCATAAGATACAGATTTTCCAACAATATATAAGCTCCATGAAAGAAATAGCATTGTCAGTTTTTGCTCACTACTGTATATTCGTATGAAAAGAAAGAAAGTGAAAGTTGCTCAGTAGTGTCCGACTCTTTGTGACCCCATGGACTATGCAGTCCATGGACTTCTCCAGGCCAGAATACTGGAGTGGGTACCCTCCCCCTTTTCCAGGGGATCTTCCAAACCCAGGGATCGAACCCAGGTCTCCTGCATTGCAGGTGGATTCTTTATACCTGAGCCAAGAACAGCTGACTCAAGGGCTTCCCTTGAGTCGGAAAGCCCAAGAACACGAGTGGGCAGCCTATCCCTTCTCCAGGGGATCTTCCAAACCCAGGAATCAAACTGGGGTCTCCCGCATTGCAGGTGGATTCTTTACTAACTGAGCTACGAGGGAAGCCATATTCATATGAGGTGATAGCAATCTGGTTGTTCCAATCCCCAGAAAAAAAATTTGAAGTCCTTCTTGTCTTCTCCTTCCTCATTCTCACATGTACTTGTTAACAAATCCTACTAGATACCCAAAATCTGGGTACTTCTAGCCCCTACTATCCAAGCTACTATTCTCTCTCACTTGGAATGCCACAATAGTCCCTAACTATTGAACTCCTTCCTTCTCTTTGCCATTTGTCATATCAGCCAGATCCTTTCAAGTAAGATTAAATCATTCTTGTGCTCAAAACCTCACAATGGCTTCTCCAATTCAATTAGTAAAAGTTCAAGTTCTTCCAACGGCCCAAAGGCTCTCCTTATATATAATTCCCGATTTCCTCGCATTTCAGCTCCTATTACTCTCTCCATCACTTATTACTATCCATTACGGCCATACTGCCCTCTTTTGCTGTTCCTCAAATACACAAGGCATGTCACCTTAGGGTTTTTGCACTAACCATTTCCTCAACTGAAATCTTCTTCATTAAGAAGAGATAGTTCCCTTCACCTTCTTCCCATTTGAGTCTGAGTAAATCTCACCTTCTCTCAATGATGCTTCAGTTCAGTTCAGTTCAGTTCAGTCGCTCAGTCATGCCCGATTCTTTGCGACCCCATGAATCGCAGCACACCAGACCTCCCTGTCCATCACCAACTCCCGGAGTTCACTCAAACTCACATCCATCAAGTCAGTGATGCCATCCAGCCATCTCATCCTCTGTCGTCCCCTTCTCCTCCTGCCCCCAATCCCTCCCAGCATCAGAGTCTTTTCCAATGAGTCAACTCTTCACATGAGGTGGCCAAAGTACTGGAGTTTCAGCTTTAGCATCATTCCTTCCAAAGAAATCCCAGGGCTGATCTCCTTCAGAAGGGACTGGCTGGATCTCCTTGCAATCCAAGGGACCCTCAAGAGTCTTCTCCAACACCACAGTTCAAAAGCATCAATTCTTCGGCGCTCAGCCTTCTTCACAGTCCAACTCTCATATCTACACATGACCACAGGAAAAACCATAGCCTTGACCAGACGGACCTTTGTTGGCAAAGTAATGTCTCTGCTTTTGAATATGCTATCTAGGTTGGTCATAACTTTCCTTCCAAGGAGTAAACATCTTTTAATTTCATGGCTGCAGTCACCATCTGCAGTGATTCTGGAGCCAAAAAAAATAAAGTCTGACACTGTTTCCACTGTTTCCCCATCTATTTCCCATGAAGTGATGGGACCGGATGCCATGATCTTCGTTTTCTGAATGTTAAGCTTTAAGCCAACTTTTTCACTCTCCACTTTCACTTTCACCAAGAGGCTTTTTAGTTCCTCTTCACTTTCTGCCATAAGAGTGGTGTCATCTGCATATCTGAGGTTATTGGTATTTCTCCCAGCAATCTTGATTCCAGCTTGTGTTTCTTCCAGTCCAGCATTTCTCATGATGTACTCTGCATAGAAGTTAAATAAGCAGGGTGACAATATACAGCCTTGACGTACTACTTTCCCTATTTGGAACCAGTCTGTTATTCCATGTCCAGTTCTAACTGTTGCTTCCTGACCTGCATACAGATTTCTCAAGAGGCAGGTCAGGTGGTCTGGTATTCCCATCTCTTTCAGAATTTCCCACCGTTGATTGTGATCCACACAGTCAAAGGCTTTGGCATAGTCAATAAAGCAGAAATAGATGTTTTTCTGGAACACTCTTGCTTTTTCCATGATCCAGAGGATGTTGGCAATTTGATCTCTGGTTCCTCTGCCTTTTCTAAAACCAGCTTGAACATCAGGAAGTTCACGGTTCACATATTGCTGAAGCCTGGCTTGGAGAATTTTGAGCATGACTTTACTAGCATGTGAGATGAGTGCAATTGTACAGTAGTTTGAGCATTCTTTGGCATTGCCTTTCTTTGGGATTGGAATGAAAACTGACCTTTTCCAGTCCTGTGGCCACTGCTCAGTTTTCCAAATTTGCTGGCATATTGAGTGCAGCACTTTCACACCATCAATTTTAAGGACTTGAAATAGCTCAACTGGAATTCCATCACTTCCACTAGCTTTGTTCGTAGTGATGCTTTCTAAGGCCCACTTGACTTCACATTCCAGGATGTCTGGCTCTAGGTCAGTGATCACACCATCGTGATTATCTGGGACATGAAGATCTTTTTTTGTACAGTACTTTTTTTGTACAGTTCTTCTGTGTATTCTTGCCACCTCTTCTTGATATCTTCTGCTTCTGTTAGGTCCATACCATTTCTGTCCTTTATCGAGCCCATCTTTGCATGAAATGTTCCCTTGGTATCTCTAATATCCTTGAAGAGATCTCTAGTCTTTCCCATTCTGTTGTTTTCCTCTATTTCTTTGCACAGATCGCTGAAGAAGGCTTTCTTATCTCTTCTTGCTATTCTTTGGAACTCTGCATTCAGATGCTTATATCTTTCCTTTTCTCCTTTGCTTTTCGCTTCTCTTCTTTTCACAGCTATTTGTAAGGCCTCCCCAGACAGCCATTTCGCTTTTTTGCATTTCTTTTCCATGGGGATGGTCTTGATCCCTGTCTCCTGTATAATGTCACGAACCTCACTCCATAGTTCATCAATGATGCTTACCCTATTTCAAAATGCAATGTGCTATATCTTCACATTTTTTCTTTTTCCCTTAGCTCTTAATCACTTTTTAACATACTATATAATTTACTTATTAGAAATGGTTATGGTTTATTGTCTGTCTCTTGCTAAGTTGCTAACTCCACAAGATTATGGCTTTTGGCCTATTTTGCTTATTGATGTATTCCATGTACCTAGAATTTACGTGGCACATAGCAGGCACACAAAAAAATGTCTGACTCATAAATAAATCCTAACCAAGCAGCATCACGCCTTGAACTTAGACGATGCATCAATTGTTTTGGAAGGGAGGGATGATTAAATTTTATCCTCAAAATTGGTAATAAATATGTGCTATTCCATCCATTCCTCGTTCAGGTATCTCTGCGGCAGGAACTTTTAAGACTACTGGCTGAGATTAGGGTTCTGTGGCCATAAATCAGAATAAAACTAATAAGTCCATATGAAGAATGAATCCAAGGCTCCAATTTCATTTGCATTAAAACAGTGAGATAATACCATGTCATTAACATTTATCAGTCACTGACAAAATGCTTCAGAAACTCTAAAATACTTCCAAATATTTCAGTAGCCATGAGCATACTTTTAACTGAATAAATATAAAAATATTTTAAAGTAGTCACAAGTATGATTTAGGACATGCTCCGTTTCCAATTTTGCTGTGTAGCTTGAGCTAAACAAGTGTTTATTAAGCTCTTTCTAATCAGATACAAAGAATTTAGATACAAAGATGCATTCAGCCAACATTCAGAAGGACAAATGTGCATAATGTATCATTAGACTCCAATCAGGAGACAAAAACCCCAACAATCATGTGAACAGAAAAACTAATACCAAGAACTGTTAACTAGGTGTAGTTATTAACAAGGCAACTGAAAGTGTAAAAAGAGCTCGGAGGTCTCATGCAGGAAACAACTGTAAGAAATAGCTACCACTCTCAGGGCTGGGGGAATAAAGGAGAGATGCTAGAATTATTAAAACTTAGACACTTATAGGAGGGATACCATGGAGCTGAAACTCAGATCTCTAAGGAAAGCTGTCTCCTCGTGTGAGCAGTGACATTGACATGAACCCCAAGCAATCGGGAACCCACAGGAAACCAGTCCGCCTTTCAGCCTCCCTCTACTGCCCCCTACTGGCAAAGCATAAAATAACATGGAACCAGCTGGCAGAGCAGGTTTTCAGCGTTCCAATCTCAGCATCACAAAGCAGAGGTCAGAATAGGACTGGATAAAGAAGACAACTTAATAAATGGCAAAAACATCAATTACTACAATTCAATGTGACAAGGACTAAAGGACGCAAGACTGATGTGGTTACAGCCTAGCCTATCAGATTTTTAAGAGAAAAAGCTTTACAATGGTAGAAAGTTTAGCTCTCTAATGATTTGTATCAACACAATCATAAGCAATATATCAAAAAATGAGAGTGTCTGCAGCATATTAGGATTCCTAGGGCAACAATTAGTCTTAAATTGCACATTTATGAAGACAGATCCAAAACAGTAATGAGAAAGACTGATATTTTTGTTAGAATAATCTTAAATCTAAATCATTTTAAAAGCATATTATCTGCAATATGGGTAACAAATTGCTTATGATACCTCATGCATCAAAAAAAACATGGATTTTCTGTGACACAAAAGAACCAATAACTTAGAGCAGAGATGGGTAGTTCATGCTACGGATGCACTCCCCACCTCCCCCCACCAAAAACCAATGAACAAAAAAGAGCAAGGAAAAGGAACTTCAAACAACAGTAAAAATTTGAAGAAGGATTTCCAATATTAAAAAAGGGAGACATAAGCCCACCAAGCAGAAAGAATAGTATATACATTTGGCAAAAAAGGGTTAAAGGGCTTGGGATGAATAAAGAATGACAAGAAGTTAAAGAGGTTCTAGAACCTATGGTTTTACGGTGGGGAGGACACAAAAAAGAAAGGGCATTGATATGATTGACTGGAGCAATTCGAGGTTAGAGATCATGTCCTAAGCACAGCCCACATTAAAGCCCACAATAACATAGAGTAATAATATAAAACTATTTATTAAATTAATAACTAGTATGTACTTCTGGTAATGATTTGATTAAGCTTACAAATTCTCCTTCTTAAACTATGTCCTAACCATGTTTTAAACCATGTACCTGTTGCAAAGTCTTTTCACAATGGAGACAGGCTGTTGAAACCTGAGATAACAAAATAGTCATATCTTCTTGTTGCTGCCTAAGCCAAATCAATTTTTCTCGAACATGAGCATCAACAACACTTAGAGCCATTTCTTCTTGACGACACAGAGTTTCATGCAGATCAGAAAAATAAGCTCGGACACACGATCGGGCATTCTCTGCAGTACCTGGTACCTTGGGCAATAAAAATAAGTTTTCAACAACTGTAACCTTAAAAAAGATTTTTTATGTGAAATAATGAAAATTTCAATACCATCTATAACCTTAAAAATCCCAAAATGTATATCTCCACACAGGACTTTTCCCCTTAAATACAGCCTTTGGATATCCAACCGTGTAAATGACATTTCAAAAAAACAAGGAATACCTAACCTACAGTCTCCCTCAGCCGCAAACCTAGTTTTCTCCATCTCAATAAATGGCAACTACAACTTCCAGGTTGTTCAAGCTAAAAAAACTGGAGTCACCCTTAACACTTCTCTTTTTTATCTCTCAACTAATTTCTTACTGAATTCTGGTGACTTCAAAATATATCTAGAATCTGATCATGCCTCACCATCTCTACCTCTACCAACCTAATCAAAGCCATTATCATCTCTCACTTAATTATTGTAATAGCCTTCTAACTTGGTTCACTAGATCTACCCCTGCTCCCTATAACGTATGCTCCATCCAGAAGCCAGACTGATCATTTTAAATGTTAAGTCAGAATGTTAATTATTACTATGCTCAAAACACTCCCGTGGTTTCCCACACAGAGTAAACGCCAAAATCCTTTATATGGGATGTTCAATGACAGAATCCCTGAGAAAGAGCCATCTGAGCTGAGACCTGAAGGAGGTAGGAGAGGGAACCACATGAACATTTTGAAGAAAAGCGTTCCTGAAATAAAGTAAAGCAAGTGCCTATAAGGCCCTTTCTGACATCAATTCCAGCTATGCTTTCCATTAATCATTCTGTTTTAGCTACACTGAGCCTCCTCGAAGTTTCTTAAGAAAACAAAGCACACTCCAACTGCAGGGCCTCTGTACTTGATCTAGAATGTTCTTTCCCCCAATAGTAGCATGGTTCCCTTTTCTCACCTCCTTTAGGTCTTTGCTCAATGCCTCTTCTCAGGGAGCCTGTCCAAAATACCACCTTCTCTGGATTTTTCTCCAAAGCAGCTAATAAAATACTTCCGCCATATTTTACTTGTATATTGTCTCTCTTCCCACAACAGAACGCAAACTCTGCATAGGTGGTATTTTTGACTTGTAGAGTGCTGTCTCCTTAGCTAGAATAGTGTTTAGCACTTGAGATATGTTCAATAAATATTTATTGAGGGCATAAATATTTCCATCATAGTACAACAAGATCCAATAGAATTTTATGTGGTGACAGACATGTTCTATATCTGTGCTGCCCAATATGGTAGCCACTAGCTACACACATATAAAATGTACTTCAAATGTAGCTAGTGAGACTGGGGAAGTAAATTTTTTATTACTTGGGATTGATAAATAATTTAAACTTAAATAGCCACATGAGGCTACTGGCTACGTTTGACAGAGCATTATTCTAGCCATTATTCCCAATGACTTGGCTTTAATTTTGATTACCAAAAAAACCCACTATACTTTGTCTGTCCCTGTGTTTTATATTCCTGTCTGAAAATATCCCTTTCTTCTCTATGCATGTGTGCTAAGTCGCTTCAGTTATGTCCGACTCTTTGTGACTGTATGGACTGTAGCTTTCCAGGCTCCTCTGTCCATGGAGTTCTCCAGGCAAGAATAATGGAGTGGGTTGCCATGCCCTCTTCCAGGGGATCTTCCTGACCCAGGGATTGAGCCCACATCTCTTAAGACTCCTGCACTAGCAAGCAGGTTTTTACCACTAGTGCCACCTGGGAGGCTCAAATGCTTCTCCTCTACAATTCAATTTTTAAAAGCAACTACCACTACTGCCTAAGTTCCTTCCTTCTCTTCATAGCCAAACTCTTAGAAGTTAGACACACTCACCTCCTAATACCCACTTACTCTGCACCTTACTGGGGGTTGGTTGGGGGGGGTATTTCCATTTATTTCACAGACATAACAAATTCAACATCCAAATTAAACTTACCACCTTGGTCTCATCATCCCCTCCCAAATTCTTCTTCCTCCCCGTTTAGAGCACAACCATCCGCCAGGCTGGGCAAGGTGGAAACCTAGGCATCATGCTTGACCCTCCAAGTTACCTATCAATCAATATTATCAATCAATCACTATGACCTACCTATTCTACTTCTTTAACATCTCAAAGCCATGTGCTTCTCTCCATCCTCAATACTGCAGTATTATGGGGCACAAACAATTCTCAAGTAGATAATTTCAGCAACCTCACAAGAGGTCGTCTCCTTGCTTCCAATCTTGTTGTTCCTCCAATTCATTTTTTATATTAAACAGCAACCTTTCTTAATGCAAATCTGATTAAGTTATTCCTATGACAATTCTTCAATGGCTCATCACTGCCTGTGAGATAAAAGTCCAAACTCTTTAACATAGCTAACAAGATGTTGCACAATTTGGCCCTTAATTTTCCAACATCTTTTCTTACCATCTGCCACCCCAATACTCAAAGCTTCAACCACAGTGAACTTAGTTAAGTTTCTACAATATGTCCAAGTCTCACTTCCAGGTATTTTAACATATGCTTCCCTCTCTGGAACAACTCTCTCCCCATCTTACTCTTCTCCCTGACTAAATTCCCTTAAATCTCAGTTTAGACATCACATCTTCTAGAAAGCCTTCCAAGACTTACCTAAGTTAATGCTGTTTATATGCACACTGCCAGGGCATCCTGCATTTCCCCCACAAAGTAAACAGTTACCACACTTGAAACTCTTCACGATGGATAATAAATTTCCTTAAAGACAGAGACTTTTCAAAAAACTTATTTCCACTGACTAATGCAGTACTCATACAATGGAATTGCTCAATAAATCCTATAAGGTGAAAAAGTAAGAGGGAAAAAAGGATAAGGAGGAAAAAAATCCATACATGTTCTGTGTGGGCCATTCCAATTCCATCTTCGACTATTTGTTCTCCTCCTTCAATGTGCTGAACGATTCCAACTAATTTTCTGGAATAATCTGAAATTTCCTCAGTGAAGGTCCGTATGCAATGAGCCATATCTAAAATTGATGCTCGGATCTGGTTAGCTTCTGGTTCCAATACTGAATGCTATAAGATGCAACATAATTATAGAAAAGAACTCATAGTATTGACTAATGATATAAAATGCTATTTAACTGGCTCCTATTAATAAAAAAAGCATTAGCTGCAAGTGGGTTTTATAACATATTTACAAAATCACAGCATTAAGAAATACTAATTTGCCTTCATTCCAAAATTATTGATCCTTCAAAGAAATAATTTAAAATTTGGAATTTCATATACTGCTAAGAAACCAAGAAATCTCTAAAATTTGATCATAAGCATTAGTTCATCAACTGATATATTATCAATACAATCCAGTGCTTTACAAAAACATGCACAGAAAGAAAAGGACTTTTTGTTTCCTGCTGGAAAGCCACTTTCAATAAAGAATGAATCATGAGGACTCCGAAATTTTTGATAAGTCATTATAAACCTCTCTTTTCCTTTCATGCTACCAAGCTCAACTCATTTATCATTTAGCTCTTCTTCAGTTTCTACTTTTAGTATAAAGAACCAAGTCAGTGAAAATAAACAGTAGGCTGGCAAAGCAGGCACAGTTATCAACTTTAACTATACTCATACCTTGTGACCTTGGTGTTTCCCATATTCTTTGCAGACACAACACATGAGCGGGCTAGTTTGACAGCCATCTTCCAAGCAAACAAACTCAATGGCATGCACTTGATGCTGAGAGCACATGGTCTTCTCATGAGGTTTATCAGCTAGAGGCACTCTCCTGTGCTTTGCTAGTGTCTTCGTAGAATGAGTAACTTGGGAACATTCTGAGCACAAGTGAGTTGCACATACAGTGCAATAGACAGATGCAACATGAGCTTCATCTTCATCACAACGAATGATGCTCTGATAAACAAAAAAGTAATGTAGTAAAACTTTATTAAACAGAAACTGACTGAGACCCAGAAAACAAACTTACCGTTACCAAAGCAGATACCAAGGGAGAGGGAGGAGAAATAAATTACAAACTACTATATATAAAATAGGAAAATAACAAGGGAACTGTACAACACAGGGAACTATACTCAGTATCTTATAACAATTTATAATGGAAAAGAATCTGAAAAAGAATGTGTGTGTGTGTATAACCAAACCATGTTGATGTATGCTTGAAACGAACATATTATAAAGTAACTGTAATTTGATTAAAAAAATTTTTTTAACTAAACCCCAATCATTATAACATGCCAAATTTTGAAATATAAAAGCCCATAATCTTTGTATATATAAAAATAAACTGATCATTAAATACAAAGGTCATTCACTACTCACTTCTATAGGTAAGTGAAAGCTATTTCCAAAACTGATCATCAAAATATGCTATGAATTTGAGGCCAAAAATACAACCATTGTTTTAGATTCACTGTCAGTGCAAAGTTATCTACTGCAAAAACCCCTCACTTTACACACAAGAAACGAACAACAGAGAATAGAAGTCTGTTTTTTTTAAGACTGAAAGAACTGATAGTAAATACTCCCCCCTGCTTTAAATATACTTGTCAGCATAATGTATAGGAAAAGAGAAGCACAAATCTTATTATTTAGATAACCAAGTGAAGCTTTTAAAAACATAGATGCTTGGACTCCAACCTGAGAAATACTCATTGCTCAATAGGTGTAGATGAAGTCCAGGCTGTGTATTTTTTCTAAGACTCCATAGTTGAGTCCACTGCACTATTCTGGTTGAAAATCATTAAATTTAAGAAAGAAATAAAATAAAACCCTATGTTACATGTAACCTTATAAATGTTTATTATTTTTATGAATTAGTAAAAAGCATTCTGAGTGGTCAATTTCACATGACAGATAATCAAGAATGCTTCGAAAACTTTTTCTGAATACTAAAAGGCCATAACTGGAAAGGAAAAGATTTGGTATAAATTTCTGCAGAAATAAAAATTAGAAAATATATCAATGGTATCATTCAGTATCACAGTAAATAAAAAATGAACCCAAAGTTAAACAATTTTGTTTGCAACTATGAAAAATGCATATGTATAAAATTAAAAAGTCATGTCTTCTGCTTTCTAGAGCTGACAAATTTGTAGGATCAACGTTAGATAATCCTCGATATCTTTCAAAATAAAGGTAAAAGATAAATCATGGAAAAGAACTGCAAAATTTTTAGAAAACAGTGCTTCAGTTTGAGATTACTTTCACTGATTCACTTTATATAGGAAATCATGTTTAAATAAAAGATAAGTAAAAAGTCAATCTGACATTTTCCTTGATACTAAATATGTGGTTTTCAAGGTGTTCGTCAAAATTATTAACTATTTACTAAACAACTATTCCTATATTCAGAACAGTCTATGAGTTATGTAGACAAATTTTATCCTCAAAATGTATTTTAACTTGTGTTAATGGCCTTCTTTCTAATAATTATTGGACACCAACCTGTCTGGATAAAGAGAGCACATCTACATACAATTTAACTTTTCATGAGGATATTTAATAGTAATTCCCTCAGGAGCTATGGCTACCTGTAAGGCATTTCGTCTCTACGCTAAAAGGTCCCTTTCATGGAGTTCCTCTCTCTTTCTCTGCGCTTTAACTGTTGAATGATTACTTTTGCATCCTCTGCTTTAAAGTAGGCTACATAGCCTTTGTGTTCACCCATAATCTTACTCTTTCACTTTACCCTTATGTAGAACTAATGATGATAAGGAAACAAGTTCATACCAAAAATATAGTTTGCGTATAGTATTTTCAGAGAATTCAAGCTTCAGTTTTGCTTTTGTTCAGCTGGGGATTCTGGTGACTTCAGAACTATAATGTAATGACAAGTTGTGTCTCTGGAACCCTACTTTATAGGGTAAGTGAGGTAACATTGTGCATATAATGGCAAATATTTTAAATTAAAAAAAAAATTCATGGTCACAACAAATATTTCAACAGTTCAATCGATACCTCTCCAGATATCCCAATGGCTTCTTCTGCAGCTCCATACTGACCACTATGTCCATTCTGTAGTCTTTCCAACAGCTCCAATAAAGCAAAATTTTTTTTCAATCCCCAGACACCTGAATCTCCTAGAATATAAACATATAAACTAAATATAACAAAATGGAATATTATTTATTTTACCCCATATCCTGATAGTAATTTCAATGTCTCACAGTTCAATCATTAATAATGTTTACATTTTGAAAATTCAAAATTTCTCCATTTCCTGTTAATGCTATAACAGCAATATTAAATATTCTCTTTAAAACACAGAACTCCTTAGCACTCTAAGTAGAAACATTTTTTAAAACTCTTATTCTTTTTCTATAATTTATTTTTTTTTCTTTTTCTATAATTTAACTTCAATATAATTTATAAATCCTATTTCCTCACTGACTTTTAGTGTATATACTAAAACAAGTGCTTTAAATATTTTTAACAGCAACCTACAGTAAGAAATACATTTTACATTGCAACCCAGTATAAGACACACACACACACACACACACACACCACTGAAACAGAAGATTTACAAACCAAAATTCACCCTCACAGTGTGCAACACACTGATTGGTTTTATCCTATTTCTTTTTAAAAAATCTTATTCACAGACAATTAAACTGATTTTATGACCACAAATATGGTCATAAAATATGATGCATGTTAGAAAACCACAGTATGAAAGATACAGTTAACCTAAAATAAATCCATCTCTAAACTGGAACTAGAGCAGCTACAGACATTTTCCCCATATCTCATCTAACCTAGAACCCTAAGGGCAATCAATAAATACATAAACTCCTTCTCACATACATACACAGAGTTTCACACTAAAGTCTGACGATACTCCCTTTTTGGTAGGTAAGACTTTAGGGCGCATGTGAGTGAGGACCAATGCCTCTTTTCCCCAGAACTGACCATAAAAGGCCACGCGAACAAACATACGTGCATGCATACGTGGCCACACACATGAGCACACACAACACAAACTCTTCCTAAGACTATAAATAAAAGATAGATCCTCTGGAAATTAGAAGGAGTATCTGTTACGCGGAGCTTCTATACAACAAATACCATCTAACACAAAGCTGCCATCTAATACACACTCATTGAAAAACAAAAGAATAATGAAGTCAATGGTTACAAGGCTTCCGTCCTTCTTGGCCCCTCTTTACTAAGGGAGGAAGGGAAGGAAGAAAAAAGAAAGGAAGAAGGAAAGTTGGAAGAAAAGGTAAGGAAAAAAGCCATTTCTAGTTATGGTTCCCCCCCAAAATTTTTTTAACTAGGCTAAATATCTTTACCCTCCTGTCTGATTTCTGTGACCTCCCTTCCCAAGTATCTTTATGCAGCCCCTACCCAGCATTTCCCCCTGTCTTGCCATCCTAGCAAGGCTTTCTCAACGGATTTAATTTTTCACACACATTCTACATCAAACTGAGTTCTATCCACTTTGTTTATAAAAGATTAAGAAGTACACTAAGTCTTTTATTTAAAAATATTATCTTGACAGTATCCAAATACTTTAATTATATATTAAACACAAACACATAAACTCCTGCTGCTGCTGGGGCTAAGTCGCTTCAGTCGTGTCCGACTCTGTGCGACCCCACAGACGGCAGCCCACCAGGCTCCCCCGTCCCTGGGCTTCTCCACGGACAAGAGTACTGGAGTAGGGTGCCATCGCCTTCTCCTCATAAACTCCTAGTAGTATTTAAACAGTATCTATCAACTGCCTAAGGTATCACTTAATCTTTCTGTGACTATCAAAATAAATCAACATCTCAATGACTTAAAACAACAAAGATTTGCTTTTTGCTCATATAACATCTCAGGGGTTGGTGAAGACAAGAGAGATTCTGTTCCCTACTGTCCATGATCAAGGACACAGGCCACTGAGGCTCCAACCACCTGTATCACCTCACTATAGCAGAGAAAACAATTTACTACAAACTATCATAAATCTATCCTTAACAGCTTCTACCTGGAAGTTAACTCTTCACTTCTACTCATAATTTCACTAGTTACAGGAAAATCACACAGCTCTGCCTACCTAATCATAAGAGAGCAGGGAGGTATAATTTTACCATGAGGAAAGAAGAGAAGAACCACAAATAATACTAACCAGTACTAATAACTATGATAAACAATTACTGATACTAAAGAAGAATTCTAATTTTGATTCTTTCATATTAACAGCAGTTCATGGGGACTGGGGTGGTAGAAGGGAGGGATGGGTTGGGAGTTTGGGATTAGTAGGTGTAAACTATTATATATAGAATGGATAAATGACAAGGTCCTACTGTATAGCACAGAGAACTCTATTCAATATCCTGTAATAAGTCATAATGGAAAAGAAAAAAAAAACAGTAACTTGATTTTATAAGCAGGAAATACAAATGATTTTGTTATATTTTTTAATAGATTTTCCAAGTTTTCTGCAATTTATATATATATATATAATTTCTATAATAGATTTTAAACACAAATTTAAAAATAATGACATCAAACTATATCAAGAGTCATTAACACATATTCCATAGGCTCGAATTAGAGTAAAATTCTAAGCTAAAAGGTATAGTAATTACCACACAACATGCAAAATGCCAGGCTAGATGAATCACAAGCTGGGATCAAGATTGCTGGGAGAAATATTAACAACCTCAGATATGTGGATGACAACATTCTAATGGCAGAAAACGAGAAGGAACTAAAGAGCCTCTTGAGGGTGAAAGAGGAGAGAGAAAACACTAGCTTAAACTCTACATTCAAAAAACTAAGATAATGGCATCCGGTCCCATCACTTCATGGCATACAGATGGAGAAAAAAGGAAACAGTGACATATTTTATTTTCTCAGGCTCCAAAATCACTGCAGACAATGACTGCAGCCATGAAATTAAAAGACAGTGGCTCCTTGGAAGAAAAGCGATGATGAACCTATACAGTGTATCAAAAAGCAGAGACATCACTTTGCCCGCAAAGGTTCATACAGTTAAAGCTATGGTTTTTCAGATGTGAGAGCTGGACCATAAAGAAGGCTGAGCGCTAAAGAACTAATGCTTTCAAACTGTGGTGCTGGAGAAGACTCTCGAGAGTCCATTGGACAGCAAGGAGATTAAACCAGTCAATCCTAAAGGAAATCAACCCTGAATATTCACTGGAAGGATTGATGCTGAAACCAAAGCCCCAGTAGTTTGTCCAGCTGAAGTGAATAGCCAACTCACCAGAAAAGACCCTGATGCTGGGAAAGATTGAGCGGAGGCAGAAAAAGATGAGATAAGATGAAGAGGAGGATGAGATAGATCCTCAACAGAGGATGAGATGATTGGATGGCATCACCAACTCAATGGGCATTAGTTTGAGCAAACTCTAGGAGATAGTGAAAGACAAGGAAGCCTGGTGTGCTGCAGTCCATGGGGTCACAAAGAACTGGACATGACTTAATCACTGAACAAGAACATAGAAATTACAACCTATATTCAAGGCAAAATTACTGGTTTGATTGATTTCAGCTAGGATATCACTAACCATTACCTGTCACGAATTCCTAGGTTATCACAGTGAGGGTAGTAACAACCCACACTGTGGTATTTATGTAGAGAAGATACAGTGCCCTTCAAAAGGAAGAAAGGGTCCATCTTACATTCACAAAGTATTACTACTTCTATACAGTTTTATATAAAGAAGATGGTATGATATATATAAATTACAGAATAAAAGGACAATAAAAACAATGTAAAAATAAAGACATCTCCCCCCGAACCTTATTATTTCTTGAGTAATGGTAAGTTAATGCTATCCATAATAATGCTAACACTGTCTTATATTAGCTTTCTGGCAAATGAGCATACTACTTAGTTAAATCAAAGACTACCAAAATCTTAAAAAACCCATTCTATCCTACCCTTATAAGAAAACATTTTACAACAATGTTTCTTAGCATTTTAAAGCTTTCTGGTCTAAAAATCTGGGTACTCATGCTTGTTTTCCTGGTGGTTTAATTTCAAATGTGTTCCACATGATATATAGTCTGAACAGTCTTAAACAGTACTACTAAACTAAAAATAAATGACAACCTTAAACTATTAATTTTGGAGAAAATTCCACCATTAAAAAGAATAAACACAGAATTTATGGTTGTAAGATAACTGTTCAAATGTTAATAAATGTCATTTCCAAATCTGGTATCCAATAGTAATAACTCATTTTGAAAACTATAAAGCAAAGTCTGAAAAGTATGCAAAAAACTGAAAAAAATCCACCAGACCTTTAAACACATTTTAACAGAGAACAAGAATAGTTAGTAGTTATCAAATGCTAAAAATTCTTCTGTCTTTGATATCAATAAATACCATGTTGAAACTCCAAGTACTTAACTGTATTTTCCTTAATGGCTATTCATGTCTAAGGTAAACCCTGTTTTACAGGAAAGTGGAAAAGATTAGCATATCTTTCTCAGGTGTCTTAAAACTATTGATCTATAAGTACTGAATATAAAAATCCTAAAAGATGAAATAAAGTTAGTCCCTAAGAATGGGCTAGTTTATAGCTTCAGGACTACTGCTTTTAAAAGAAAATGAAACCTCCTTGGAATTTTGTTTCTTTTTATTTTTTTGGCCACACCTTGGCATGTTTTCCGATCAGGAAAAGATCCCATTCGTCCTGCAGCAGAAGCACAGAGTCCTAACCACTGGACTGCCAGGGAACTCCCAGAATTTTATAATTTTTAAAATCAAACAAAAAGAAACTGTCTACCATGACATTTGTATTACAAGAACAATTTTATATGTATTTTTTTTTCCTACCTAGTTCTGTTACTTGCCGATCAAAAGGGCAACGGATTGCTCTTCCATGAAGAGGCAGCCGAGTGAGACAGTCATGGCAGACTGTATGACCACAAAGCAGAAGGCGAGGCACTTTGTCTCCTTGCAAAGAAAAGACATCTTCACAAACTCCACATTCCAGCACCTAATAATTGGAAAGAACATATGTGCTCCTTAAATGACTTTAAAGCATAAATATTTTAGGCTAAAAAAAAAGTCTGATCTTATTTAATGAATCGATCTTGTTACTTTATTCCTCCATGAAAAAAAACTGTCTAGGTGTAAAATCTTAAATCATCTTTTATCACTTCATCTGACAGATCTCACAAAAATTACATCACCGTGAAATCTCCTTGGAAGGATAAGTGTCAAGGACCAAAACAATGTTGTAAGTTAACATCTTAAGTTTTGAAAATTATGACATGATTCGTTATTTGTGAATACCTAACAGTATATAACTCTACTGAAGCTGGGTTCATAAACAATTTCTCTGCAATTAACTAACCCTCAGAACACCCATCATTAATTTGGACAAAAATAATTTGATAAATGTGCTAGAATGACAACTTACCTGGTAAATGATAAAGAAGTTGTTAAGACAAGAATATAAGTAATTTTCAAGTATCTTCTAACATACATTTACATCATACAATGTAAAGGTAAGAATGCAGTTAGACTTACATTTCAATTCCATGTTCTCAATTAATAATAATGCCCCTGGGTTAGAGAGCTTGTTGTTTATCTAGTTCCAATCACAGGTACCTGACTTGTGAAAGTACACGGAGTCAGTCATAGGAAAGATGACTAATCAACTATACTTCAAGTAAAAAAAAAAAAAAAAGGCATACTTCAATTAAAAAGAAAGAAGGGTGACAAGAATTGGCATATTCTAATTCTTCAGCCCATGAGTTTGTTTTATAATTAGCCAACAAACTATGTTTATATCAATGAAGGTTATTTCTTATATATTTGAAGTTTTCCACAATTTAATAATTTTTTTAAACATACCTACACTGAACTGTTTGATTGTAACCCAAATTCCAGAACCACCATCTGTGACCTGCCGCAGTATGGCTCCTGTTCTACTGCTTCTCTTCTTTCAAATTCTATTCTCAAACTGTATCAAATAACCTGCAGTTCACAGCACACACCAAACTGTTTTTGCCTCTTTCTTTACGTTAACACTGAAGAAACAGCTAAAGAGACATTTTCCTAGGGATTCTTTTTTAACATTAATAAACTAACAAATTCCTAAGTGAACACACTATCCTTAGGCTTCCCATGTTCCATGGATAAGTGTTGATCTCAATACCCAAAACACTTTTAATACTTTAATTGCCTTTCCAGCCTGCCTTACCCTGTTAGACCAAAGCCTTCAGGAACAAGGTATTCCAAATACCAAGCACCTATGTGCTTAGGTTAATAAAGTCCAACAAAATAAAAATTTTAAAACAGTTCAGCTAACCACCACCCCCCAACAAATACATACTACAAGGTTAAATAAAAAACCACACACTGAAAACCCAGAGTGAAAATCAGACTTAATCCAGTAAAACTTTAATATTAACTCTACAATCAAGTTGGAGTCAGCACATGAAATGTTAATGTTTTTCACTGAAAATAAACTGATAATTTATGACTGGCTTGCATCCCAGTATGGTCCAAAAGAAGCTTAAATGTAACACATAGTTCACAGAAAAGGCAATGAAAACAGATCTTTAATTATATGAAAAGATGTCCAATCTCACTCAAAGCATTTTGAAATCAGTTGAAGCTATATCAATATACTTTTTTCGGATTATATTTTAAAAAGCTGATAACACTTTCTACTGATGAAAGTGTGGGAGAGTAGATAAACTGCTGGTTGCTGTGAACTGTTTATTGACTGATATAGCCCCCATGGAAGGCAATTTGACCTACCAACAATGTGAATAGCTTAATAATTCTACTTTCAGGAATTTATCCTCTAAGTGTATCACATATGTATAAGAATATCTATATATTATCCCTTCAAGCATCTTTTGCATTAGCAAAATATTAGAAACAAAGTAAATATACACAGAAAATAAATTAAGCAATATTCATGTACTGCAAAACTATGCAGTCTAGTGGGTTAATTCCCAGATGGCTCATGAGTAAAGAATCCACTTGCAATGCAGGAGATGAAGGAGAGGAGGTTTGATTCCTGGGTTGGAAAGATCCCCTGGAGGAGGAAACAGCAACCCACCCTAGTATTCTTGCCTGGAGAAACCCATGGAGGAGGAGCCTGACAGGCTCCAGTCCACAGGGTCACAAAGGGTCAGACATGACTGAGCACATATGCACACATGCAATCTAGGGAGGAAGAGTCAGGAAACTTTTTATGTATACACAGTAAGATTCCGTATCAATAAAGCAAAGTGAAAAATGACATATAGAATATTTAACTTTTGCATAATGGAGAAGATATAAAGGAGGCATATATTTTTACATACACTGTTTTGCAAGTATATATCTTTGGGGAGCTAAAGAGAATATTAGTAGTTCAGTCCCTCAGTCATGTCCAATTCTTTGCAACCCCATGAACTGCAGCACGCCAGGCCTCCCTGTCCATCACCAACTCCCAGAGTTCACTCAAACTCACGTCCATCAAGTCGGTAATGCCATCCAGCCATCTCATCCTCTGTCATCCCCTTCTCTTCCTGCCCCCAATCCCTCCCAGCATCAGAGTCTTTTCCAATGAGTCAACTCTTCACATGAGGTGGCCAAAGTATTGCAGTTTCAGCGTTAGCATCATTCCTTCCAAAAAACACCCAGGACTGATCTCCTTTAGAACGGACTGGTTGGAGCTCAGAAAAATAAAGTCTGACACTGTTTCCACTGTTTCCCCATCTACTTGCCATGAAGTGATGGGACCAGATGCCATGATATTATTTTTCTAAATGATGAGCTTTAAGCCAACTTTTTCACTCTCCTTTATATATATTTATATATATATTGTTTTACAAGCCTACTTTCTTTCTGGCATGATACACAGGAAACATTACATTGGAACTGTAGTTCTCTTTGAAGAATGGAAACAGCTGGGGAATAACTACACATAAATCATATATATATGTACATTTACACACATATATACAATATACTTCATATTATCCTGCATTTTTTTTAAAAGTCAGTAAAAAAGCATCAGTTAAATATCTTCACTTAAAAAGAACAAAAGAAAAAAATCTTCCATATCAAATTACAGAAAAGATATTCACAATAGAAATTAGATATTACAAAGTAAGTGCAACATTTTAAATAAATGTTCTCACTATAGAGACACCATAATATATTACCATTATAGATGACAAAACTCCAAAGAACCAAATTAAAATTTTACTTTTTTCATTCAGATCCTGTATCTTTAACAGCATCATTATTCATGTTACTACCATAGTTTTTTTTCAAAAAGCACTAGCAAAATTCCATTGAATTTTAGTAAAAATTCTAGTAAACCAAGTTACTAGACTATTTTGCATCATCTCAGTAAATAATAGAGTAAGAAATTTTTTTCTTCAGTATTTATGAATAGGAATTGTGGCTAACAGCATAAGAAATTAAGTTCTAGATAGGAAAAAAGCTCTTAGTTTTACAAACTTCACAATATGCCAAAGAGGGCTTCAAACTTACCACATGTAAATTAAATTTTAATAAAGAAGGCCATATTTTCAAAGGACTAAGGTCAGGAAGCAACAGTTAGAACTGGACATGGAACAACAGACTGGTTCCAAATAGGAAAAGGAGTACGTCAAGGCTGTATATTGTCACTCTGCTTATTTAACTTATGTGCAGAGTACATCATGAAAAACGCTGGACTGGAAGAAACACAAGAATCAAGACAGCCTGGAGAAATATCAATAACCTCAGATATGCAGATGACACCACCCTTATGGCAGAAAGTGAAGAGGAACTAAAAAGCCTCTTGATGAAAGTCAAAGATGGGAGTGAAAAAGTTGGCTGAAAGCTCAACATTCAGAAAACAAAGATCATGGCATCTGGTCCCTTCATGGGAAATAGATGGGGAAACAGTGGAAACAGTGTCAGACTTTATTTTTCTGGGCTCCAAATCACTGCAGATGGTGATTGCAGCCATGAAATTAAAAGACGCTTACTCCTTGGAAGGAAAGTTATGACCAACCTAGATAGCATAATTCAAAAGCAGAGACATTACTTTGCCAACAAAGGTTTGTCTAGTCAAGGCTATGGTTTTTCCTGTGGTCATGTACAGATGTGAGAGTTGGACTGTGAAGAAGGCTGAGCGCCAAAGAATTGATGCTTTTGAACTGTGGTGTTGGAGAAGACTCTTGAGAATCCCTTGAACTGTAAGGAGATCCAACCAGTCCATCCTAAAGGAGATCAGTCCTGGGTGTTCATTGGAAGGACTGATGTTGAAGCTGAAACTCCAATACTTTGGCCACTCATGCAAAGAGTTGACTCATTGGAAAAGACTCTGATGCTGGGAGGGATTGGGGGCAGGAGGAGAAGGGAACAACAGAGGATGAGATGGTTGGATGGCATCACCAACTCAATGGACGTGAGTTTGGGTAAACTCCAGGAGTTGGTGATGGACAGGGAGGCCTGGCGTGCTGCGATTCATGGGGTCGCAAACAGTCAGACACGACTGAGCGACTGAACTGAACTGAACTGAAGGCAGCTCACTATTCTTTTGTGAACATAAATAATTTTATATCCAATTTCTGTCTGTTTTTCCTAACAAGAAAACTATCAATATCAACTCGTTCATAAAGCAGGAAGTCATTTTATATATGCAAACATTAGCATTATATACTTCAACTTTTACCTTCCAATAAACACTTCTTACTTTCATCTATAACAATGGCCATGAGATTTTTTTTTAATTTAATTTGTAATTTATGTTACAAATTATAGCATGAGGATCTTGCCAAAAAGGACTATCCTACTGCACACCTCAGTCACGTTTACATATAAAAATGAAAATTAACAAAAAGAGCCTCTAATTTACCAAACTCTATGCTTTAATAAACTGGAGTTACATCAGGTTTTGGCATATTTTTCAGATTTTAAGACAAACAAGGTAACAAAAGCAGAGACAGTAGTAACATACATTCCTATTACTTCTTATTTCAAGTTATTTCACAAAATAATCTTCAGGTATTCTCTACTTAGAAAAAGCACAATTCAATAAATAAAATCTCAACCATACAAGCCAAATAATGAGGGCACCTTCACATCTCAGACATGCTATGTATCTTCAAAATAACTTTATTAATATTTAAAGACGAATCAACAACCACCAATACTGATTGATAACACAGTTGAAGGCAAAAATGTATCATTCGTTGTCATGTGAAACCAACATTAGATGAAAAACCACAGGTGCCTATTACTCAAGATCTTAAAAGAATTTCAGATATCTCCTCCAACGGTTTTGAACCCTAGTTGCACATTAAAAGCATTCTGGGAATGCAAAAAAATATACTGATATCAACTTAAGCGTAACTGGGGGATTAAATCGTTTGTGTGTTGTTTTTTTTTAAGTCCTCAGTAATATGTAGCCAGGAATAAGAATTACCAACCACTATCCGAGATTACAGGGGATTCTGAAGGTTATTAAGATCAGTTCTCCCTTCCAGATCTATCTATATACGGAAAAGTGGATTCTACAGTTATTTCAGCTGAATTTTTGGTAAACCCATTTTGGAGCATTTAAACATGGCAGAATTTGAAACTTCAAACATAGGGTAATTCATATTCCCGAGCATTAACGGGGTTGTTGAACACCCGTACTAGCAAAAGAGGAGAGGGCAGGTCAACCAATAACAGAGGTCTGATTAAAAAGATGTAGTGCAGTAACGAAAAGAATACTTTAGAGCAGTCAACTCTGGCTCAGCTACAGTGTTAACCGAAACCTGAGTTTCCTCACTTGTAAAACTAGAATCAACAATTACTTTATAAATAGATATTGAAGAGGTGAAATATCTAAAATAGTATCTGTCAATTATAATGGATCAATTTCATAAAAATAAGCTTATTAATGTCTGCTGGGTTTAGCTAAAAACAGAAGGCCTGGGGAAAGATCAGCCCAGGTCACTCTCACAGGCCCATAGGCTCCTTTTCACAAAAGTCCCCGTTGGCGACTACAAAGGACTAGAATGACCAGGAGACCCGGTAACCTCAGGCCTGCAGGGATAAAGATCCGGAGGGGAAGCATAGGCTTGTAAAGCCGAGAGGGACCCGAGTCCGCGCAACCCGCCCAAAAAAAAGCCAGATCTCCGGGATGAACCGAAGGGAGGCCGATGGCGGAGAACAGAGCACGCAAGGTCCCTCACCTTCACCACGGCCGTCCCCCGGCTGCCCTGACGACCACTGTCTAGTCCCGCTCCAGGCTTGTTTACAACCAGAGCAGCCATCCTAGAAGGAGCCTCGCCACTGAAGCAGCCGAGAAGGCCTTCACATGAGGGGCGGGGTAAAGCCACCTACCCAGAAGCCTCGGCGCTTGCCGCTGGCGCACAGGCGCACTACGACGCCGGGCGTCGCGGAGGCGGCTTCCTCGCACCTCTTCACGCCAGCACAGGCTTGCGAGTGGGAGCTTTGTTATTTTTATTGAAGAGTCTGGAGATTTTCTCCCTCAGACTTCCATCAGATTGATGGGAGGAGTAAAATTAAAGCAAAAAATAAGGGGCTAAAACAGAAGTAAGGTTTTGGGGTGAAATTCTTGCTCCACTTACGACCTTTTCTCCCCATTTGGAAAATGGACTGGACGAAAGGGGACTGCATCTCCCTGCATGCCATGCGGCTTTTGAACTACAAATCCCAGCATGCCCCATCTACAGCATTTACTGAGCGATGAAGGTATTTGCAGGGCCTGTATTGTCTCCGAGGAGTGATTTCTTGAAGTCGCGGTTTGTGATTGTGGCTGGAAAATAGAGAAGTATTTTATGTATAAGTCGCTAAGAGGCAAGAGATGGCTTTGGTAAAAAGAAGCCATTGAGTCGCTAAAGGACGTGGTAAGAAGAGAATTTAAGGTACCACCGGCAGAGAACAAACGATTGGGAATGTGATGCCCTGTCTTCCGGAACGTGCGCTTTCTGTTTTCTTCCGAGCTAAGTGAACCTCTTCAGCCTCCGTAGGCAGTGGGTTCAAAGTGCCGGTCAAAATGGAGGTGAATCCCCCCAAGCAGGAGCACCTGCTGGCCCTGAAAGGTAAATTTTTGCGAACCCGGTTCTCTCTACACTGTGTTCTCCCCTTTTCTCACTAGTTCTTGCAGCTTTTGGTACGTAGACATGACCCCTGGGATGTAGACCTCGTCCTTCTTAAACAGTCAGTGCTCGCCCTCCTGTTCAGTTTCTTGCCGTGGAGCGAGAGGAAGCTATTTTCTTCTTCGCTTTTTAGGTTTGAGACCCCCTCTCCTCCCTGCGACTGGATGGAATATGCGTGCTCAGTCAGCCAGTCATGTCCGACTCTTTGCAACTCCATAGACTATAGCCCGCCAGGCTCTTTATCCATGGGATTTTCCAGGCAAGAATCCTGGAGTGGGTTGCCATTTCCTCCTCCACTTGGAATGAAATAGATACCTGGTAAATGTTGCTGAAGCCACCAAACAGATTTTAGCCGCAGATGCTGAAGTTCCCACTCTACCCGGGGAGAGCCCTTTGTGAACCGAGATGATTAATCTAAAGTGGTTTTTCCTCCTGTCTCGTCTCTTCATTCGGCAGTGACAAATTTACCAGGCTTCAGCTTTACCTGTGAAATTAGACTAGTATTGTGCCAAGCATTTAGAAATGCGTAGTACTACAACATATAATTTAGGTTTGTTAAAACTCACTGCAGTTTACTTCAGAGTATTGTGTATGGGAAAATTCGTATCAATTTTCATTTTCTGTATACAGCATACAGTTTTGAGTAAGTTTGATGATTTGATTGGATTATTATTTAAGAGAACCAGCAGGGTATACTTTCTCCAAAATTCCTGAGATCTTAGATTGTTCTCTGAGATCTTTTATTTGGAATGCCTTTAGCTTTATTTTATCTGTTTTCTACTACCACATATGCACTTATTTCTTGGGCGCACTACTTTGTGGTTACCATTATCTTCTTGGACTGAACTGAGAAGATGCTTGGTAGACATGTGAATTCAGCTGAACTGCATTTAACCTTTCTTGTGGTATTCATTTTGAGGGATTCTTACCCCCTAACTTATGCTGTAAGCATCAGACATTCCAGAAGCTCACCGGTTTCATTTATACGAAAAGCATGTACTGATAGTTGGGGTTATCAGAACTGTCTCTGACTATGGAACTAAGAATTTGAAATGTTAACTAATAGCAGTAAGACATGTGAGCTTAGCCTGAGCAAATGGCCTGGACTAAAATGGCTTATTTCTGAAAGAAAGAAAGAAGAGAGATTGTCACGTTTTTTAGCTCAGTATATCAGATATGTAGAATATATATTGCTTCAGTTCAGTTCAGTCGCTCAGTCGTGTCCGACTCTCCGCGACCCCATGAATCGCAGCACGCCAGGCCTCCCTGTCCATCACCAGCTCCCGGAGTTCACTAAGACTCACGTCCATCGAGTCAATGATGCCATCCAGCCATCTCATCCTCTGTCGTCCCCTTCTGCTCCTGCCCCTAATCCCTCCCAGCATCAGAGTCTTTTCAGTGAGTCAACTCTTCGCATGAGGTGGCCAAAGTACTATATTGCTTAACTCTCAGTTAAACTTTTTCCAGATCACAAAGCTAGTAAGTGATTGAGGTGGTATTTCAACATAGGGCCTTCATCTTTCCAAGACTCCGTGTTGTCTCCAAATGAAGAAAAGAGCATTTTCAAATGCTCCTATTCCCTTAGTATTTTGATGGAAATTTGGAGAAGTTCTGTTAGCTACTAGATGTCATTTTATACACATTCAAGGATAAATTCCAGTGATGTGGAGGCTAACTGCCATTGTCTTTTCAGGCTGCTACAGTGGTCTTTCCCAGGTATTTTTTATTTTCAAAAACAGAAGGTTCCTGGGAAGGAGTATTTTGGCAACCTAAAAGGACAAGTTATTTGAAAGTCACGTCAGTTTCAGCTTTCTTAAAGCTCTTTGGACCCATTTTCTCCATTGTCCTATTTATCCAAGAATTTTCACAAGTTCTAATCATTGAATGCCAAATATATCAGTTTAATATGTAAAATATTAAGGCATTCTCACAACTTCAGTGTCCCTGGAATACAACACTGAGTAAGTTCAGACAACAGTGAAAGAATTCTCAATGTCATATCTTGAAATGTAAAAATGGAAAGAAGAAAAACTAAAAGCATTATTAAGTAATAAAAGAATATGCTATCTATATTTAGAACCATGTTGAAAATGGATGTTAAGAATCACAGTCATTTTGAATTTAACAGTTGTCAAATCTGTTAGTGAACATTAACAGTAGAGAAAAGAATCATTATGAGATTGGTTACTTTTGACTTTTCAGAACATTGGTCAAATGAGTGTTGTGACATCATGACATGGAGCCTCCACTCACAGTCATCGTGGCAACGGGAGAACGTCATCAAGTAGTTCTCTGATGATTTTTGGAAGAAATGATTCAACCTCTTTTTTGTTTGTTTTTAAAATTTTATTTATTTATGGCTGTGCTAGGGCTTCCCTCATAGCTCAGTCAGTAAAGAGTCTGCCTGCAATGCAAGAGACCTGGGTTCAGTTCCTGGGTGGGGAAGATTCCCTGGAGGAGGAAATGGCAACCCCCTCCAGTATTCTTGCTGCATTATTGAACCTGTGTGTTGTGTACTGGCACTTACTTTTGATGACTTAATTTGGTGTAACTTGAAGACTTCTGTGTTCTAAGAGGAAAAAAGTAAAGCTCTAGCCTTCTTGTTCATCCTCCCAATTGGAATTCAGGAGCCAAGCTACTAAGGTTTTGACACTGCTTAAATGCCCCAATTATATAGATGAGACTTTGTCATGAAACCAGTTCCTACCTAGTCTGATTAAAATAAAAGGTTAAACCATTTTCATGTTTTCATTTGCACTTCAAGTGTTTACTTCTGAGAATGAAATAAAATCATTTAAGTATTATATTTGGTAGAATTCATGTAATTTTAAAGTATGAGAGGATCCATTTTCTTCAAGGTAGATTAAAAATTACAGTGATTTTCATTGTCCTCAATTCACATCTCAGATTTTTAAGTACTATTGCATTTTTGTTCATTATCTTCATATGACTCTGCTGCTGCTGCTGCTAAGTCGCTTCAGTCGTGTCCAACTCTGTGTGACCCCATAGACGGCAGCCCGCCAGGCTCCCCTGTCCATGGGATTCTCCAGGCAAGAACACTGGAGTGGGTTGCCATTTCCTTCTCCAAAGCATGAAAGTGAAAAGTGAAAGTGAAGTCGCTCAGTCGTGGTCGCTCAGTCGTGTGCGACTCTTAGCGACCCCATGGACTGCAGCCTACCAGGCTTCTCCTCCGTGGGATTTTCCAGGCAGTAGTACTGGAGTGGGGTGCCATTGCCTTCTCCTCATATGACTCAAGTATTTTAAAAATCTTAATTTACTTTTTGTTTTTGCTATAGTGTTGATTATATATTAATATGTTAATATCAGTACTTCCAAATCTGTTACATCTGTTCAGTTAAATATGTTGATTGTTAGAACTTTTAGGCTAAAAGGATGTTAAGGGTATGTAATCCAGATTCCTTATTTTCTTGAGAGAAAGGACTTCCAGTTTTGTGGACTGCATTCACATTTATCAGTAGCACTCTGATAAATATCATATTAGAATTGGTTTGTTTTTTTTCTTTTTTTCCCTGCCTATCTGTATATAGGCTCTCCCTACCATATCTTATTCTTTGTAATACTTCTACTTTAGGTCCTGTTTACCTCTGATTTGGAAAGAGAGAGAGTCTTGTAATTATAAATTACATTCTAGCTCTGAGGAGCTCAGCTAAGAAATTTTCTCTTCATTAAGAATAGAAGGATTACTGCAGAATGACTACAGAAGTAATATTACATTATCGACCATATGAGAGTGATCCCACACAACTGCCAAAAATTGCAGAGAAAGCAATTCAAGACTTTCCTACACGTCCGCTATTGAGATTTATTCCTTGGTTTCCACGTGATGAGTCCAGACTTCCACTCAAACCTAAAAGGTCACCGCCTGGGATTTCTGAAGAGGCAGCTGAAGATGTGAGACAGTACTTAGCCATTTCAGAATGTAGTATTAAATCACAGAGTTATGATTGCACAGTAGATCTGTTGGAGTTTCAGCCTAATTTGAAAAGAAAGAAGCACTTAATCCAATCACACACGCTGAATGAACAGGCTAATTCTGAAAGTCTGGAGAAACATGCAGAAAAAGAAAAACGGCACAAAAAAAGGTCTTGGAGTGTATCATCACTTCCCAGCAGTAACTGTACTGAAAATGTTTCTCCTTTGTCTAAAAAACTGCAAGATAATCTAAAGGCACTAAATTTGCACTCATTTTATAGAGCAAGATGGACAATAGAACACACTATTTGTAACAACCAGACTCTGGAAGACATTTGGGCAAAACTCAATCGAATTATCAGGAACAACGAACTTCCATCTTGTAATGCTACAATTCAGAGACATTTAGGCCAGATATGGGTGTTCTGTGATATTATGTACTGTGAATATGTGGGGAATCTTCTTAAAGGAAGATTAGCTCTTACTGGGAAAATTAATTTATTTGTGCATAAATATGGTGTTATTTTTAGTATGTAATGAATTACAGTGATTGTCAAAAAAAAGAATATTCTGAATGAACTGAGTAATAAGTGAAACAGATGAATAAGTTTTTAAGTGTGTGGTTATGTATACAATTTGTGTCCCAGAAGTAAATATCAGGTGCATTCCTAGGTTTTCCAATTAAGTCAGGAACTTTCTGGGTTCTGCTTTGAGCAGCTTTCCTTTAAATGAATTGTGATGGATTATTACTCAAACTGAATTTAAAGGTAAAATGTTCTACTCTTTTTGTTGTGTTACTGCTTTTCCACTAGTTCTATTAGATATTCCTGTGAATTATAGTGAATAGTTTGGATTTTGATAAATTCACAGAATCTAATTATACAGGATTTTTTCTTAACTCACCTGAAGTGTAATGATTTTTTTTTAATAAAACTAAAACCAATTCTGTTGGGAATGATACTCATGTGACATAATGTAATTCAAATTGAAAGACCAGCCCATATTCTGCTTATTATGACCAAAGATATGTAATAGACGATAGCTTATTTGTTGTTTTGAAACAGAAGTACAAAATGTATAATTTGTCTAAGACCGTAATATATCTTTAAGGCAATAAACATTTTTTGAAGTGAAGTATCAAATATGGATAAGAGATCGATTTATTCTTTGTTTAATACAGATAATTCAGTCTGATATTGGTAATGCTAATCACTAGTTCTCTGGTTCTTGGATTCACTGTGGGTTTCCCATAGCAAAATGTTAATGGGTTTACACATCATTTTATAAAAATGTCCAAAGTTGTTATATAATAAAAGTTTTGTTAGAAAGTACATTTAACAAATTTGAATGCCTACCATGAAATAGGTGCTAGAGTAAAGTGGAGAAGGGACAAATGTGGACCCTGCCCTCAGAGCTAACATAGAGACACTATTATTAATATTTAAACTATCCGTAAAAAAATCAGTAAGACTATATTCATTAGGAAGGCAAAAACATGCTTGCCTTGTGGCACAGTGCCTGGCAAGATGAATGTGCCCTTTGGAGGGTTTCTCATAACCCATTCCTCTTGAGGCTCCTTAAAACCTGAGGAGTCTACCAGTTTTTACCTGAAGAGGTTATCTTTTCTAATTAGGTTTCACGCTGTTCAAATACGTTTTTGTTTTCAACTATTAGCACCTTTTTTATTGTCTCAAATGAGACTGCTCTGTAGAAAATAATCACCATGTACATGAATGCTTCCAAAAATCTTTAATTAAAAAAATCACCAGGTATAGAGGGAGTTTCCAAGATAACTTCTTCAGTAATTACTTCCTCTTTCATTCATTAGTCATCTTTGCAGTCAAAACTGCTGGTGAAAAGTCAGAAATTATTCATTTTTACCAGTGAACTTTGCAGGTGGCTCAGTGGGAGAGAAACTGCCTTCAGTCAGGAGAACAGGGTTTGATCCCTGGGTGGGGAAGATCCCCTGGAGAAGGAAATGGCAACGCACTCTAGTATTCTTGCCTGGGAAATCCCATGGTTAGAGGAGCCTGGTGGGCTACAGTCCATGGAGTCACAAAAGGGCCGGACCTGACCTACTGTCTAAACAACAGCAACAATGTTGTTCAGTTCAGTTCAGTTCAGCCAGTTGTGTCGACTCTTTGAGACCCCATAAATCGCAACACGACAGGCCTCCCTGTCCATCACCAACTCCCGGAGTTCACTCAAACTCATGTCCATCGAGTTGGTGATGCCATCCAGCCATCTCATCCTCTGTCATCCCCTTCTCCTGCCCTAATCCCTCCAGCATCAGGGTCTTTTCCAATGAGTCAACTCTTCACATAAGGTGGCCAAAGTATTGGAGTTTCATCTTCAGCATCAGTCCTTCCAATGAACACCCAGGACTGATCTCCTTTAGGATGGACTGGTTGGATCTCCTTGCAGTCCAAGGGACTCTCAAGAGTCTTCTCCAACACCACAGTTCAAAAGCAGGCAATCATAAACAATTTTTTTGTTGTTGTTCAGGTCTTACACAGCATTAGGTTGTTAATCAAGGGTTAAAAGTTAAGTAATCATAAGACAGGGTCACTTACATAGCCCACAGTGTTTCTTTTCTAATACATTCTTATTTTAAAATGACGATACACAGAACTGAAAATATTCTTAGGAATATTTTCTTATGAGCTTCTTATGAGCAGCTCTTTAATTCAAGAATCACATTAAAAAGAGCTTCTTTGTCTTCATATGTGGCAGATGTAAATTTCTCTAATTTACTCTATATAAATGGCTTTCTTCCCCTTTAGAAACAATGAAAAGGTGAATCAGAACTGGGAAAATGAATTTTACTGCAAATAGTGTCATGATCTTAAAGGAAGAAGCAATTCATGTCTCATCTTCCTAGACAGTACTTAAAGAATTGAGAGTCCACTGCCACATCTTTGAAGCCTTCTTAAGAGTATTTAAAACCTTACGACTGATGATTCTAGCACTAATAGTAGGGCTCAGCAATATTTGTAGGTTCCACTGTTAAGTCATCAATGTGAATAAATTGAGGGAAAAAAAAAACATGTACAGGAAGGTGAATCTGAGGGCATTTGGTGAAATGCCAAAGCATTTAGGGCTTCCCTGGTAGCTCAGCTGGTAAAGAATCCACCTACAATGCAGGAGACCCTGGTTCGATTCCTGGGTTGGGAAAATCCCTTGGAGAAGGGAGTGGCTACCCACTCCAGTATTCTGGCCCGGAGAATCCCAAAGCATTTACTCTAGGAAAGAGGCAACAATACCATAATTTTATTTTTCTCTGTCAATGTTATAAATGTTAATCCATTCCAAGAAAACAGATGTGAAGGGCATCACATGAATTTCTCAGATGAGTTCCTGCATAATGATTCACTTATTTAATCTGCTCAAAATATCCCAGATTATTCCACAGTTCACAAAATTGAATGCCTTAAGGAACTAGACAGGTAAAACTAAATATGGTAAGAACTCTTAAGGATTCGACATAATTTTTTTTAATGTTCTGGCCAAGATAAATGTATGTGCAAGTTGAACTAGCCTCATTCATTAATTAATAACATCAAGCCTACCTTTTTTAATATTTTAATTTATTGAAGACTTTAAAAAGTTTTTTTTTTTTTTTTTTACAAAATTTTAGGTGAAATCTGAATTTCACAATCAAGTGTAAATCAAATGCCTGTATCCTCTTAAGGTTTTACTCTGTTTTCCTAGTTAAAAGTAAGAGTGAAAGAGGTTTGAAACACTTCCCCATTCACTTCTTTTCCACGTCACTGATGTGCAACTGGTTAATGTTCTGAGAGAGAGATGGACTTTGAATTCCCATGAGATGTTTCTAATAAAGCTTGACATTCCAGGTTTACGACCCTGGGCTTATAATAAATAATAGGGAAAATTATTTTTGAGCAGAATGAAGTCATCAGAGTCTAGTTCTGGCATCTATCTGCTTTATAATCTTTTATATATAAATTACCTTCTCAAGGCACCATCCTTATCTGTTATAATAGATAATGATAATTATCTATTATCATTAGAGGATAATGAGGAGGGTAATGATAATTTCAACCTTATAGTTTTGAGAATTAACTGTGTCAGTACTTGTATTTAGCATAAAGTCTGGCACTAGTAAATGTTCAGTAAATATCAACTACACAAGTGACTTTAGAAATTTTAAGGTTAGCTTTTTTTGACTATCTCAGCAGCCATCTATTCACTATAACATCGTTTAATGGCCTCAGTTCATGAAAGTTAAATCTTCAAAAATACCACACTTGAGGATTAGGATGAGGTGCTAATTCTGCCGGAACCTGTCTCAAGTGGCAAGGCTACAAAACTGAACATGATACATAAGAGCTTAAACTACAAGGAGTTTGAATAGGAGTGCTATAAACTAAGAAGTGAATAAACATATTTTGTGATAAATATAAGGTGCTATGAGAGGCGTGCAGAGGCTTCAGTAGTGGCGGCTTCAGTTCTGTCGAGCACAGGCTCAGTGGTTGTGGCACACAGGCTTAGTTGCTCGTGGAATATGGGATCTTCCCAGATCAGGGATTGAACCGATGTTTCCTGCATTGGCAGGTGAATTCTTTACCACTGAGCCACCAGGGAAGCTCCTACGTCATTAAAGTTTTGGGTTTTAGATTTGAATGAACATTTTAATAAAAGTTCTAGGATTCATTTTCTGTAATAGAGTTTGTATGATTTTTACTTCTATATGTTTGTCTTTATTTTGATGTGGTGAAAAGTCAATCTTTGGAAATAATTGAAAAAGATTTTTTAATTAGAATGTCCTATTCTTGCTAGATTAGGTGTAATAAATTTTCAGTTTTTCTGGTTCTCTATTACTTAATTTTTGTCTATTATTTGATACATAAAGTATTTGATATTTGAAAGATAAACTAAATTTCATTTTTCCCAGATAGTGAGCCAGTTTCCTAATACCTTATAGTGTTGATTGGTTTGGCTTCTTAAAATTCTCTAACATATCTGTATGGTTTTATATTAATAAGCCTATTAGTTGATTATTGACTTACATGTTTTGCTGTCTGTTATGTCCAGTTTTTTCTCATTGTTTCCTATGAATTTCTATAGCTTATTTTTGTTTTTCTAGATAAACTTTAGATACATTTTGTCATTTTCCATGAACAAATACTAACTAGTTTTGGTTGGAATTCTATAAACCTACACATTTACTGGTATTTTCATAATGTTTACGGAGAATTAATATTACTTAAAGGGCTACTTACTGAACTTCAGTGATCCATGATTATAACACATGGATAAAGTTTACAAAAATCCTTTTTGCATAAAAGCATTGTTTCATATTCAAAATAGCACATCCTAACTTTTTTCCCCTGTCAGACTAATATTGGTTAATAATAATTTGTTGGTATTGTTTACAATGAAGTTACTCAAGATCTTTTTAAAGTCTAATCTGCTACTATACCTTAAGTTTTCAAATTTTATTTTCTACTTTTTGTATAATGAGACATATTACATTTGTGTATGATTTTTATAATTCCTTGGATTGTAAGTAAAAGCAAAATTGTTCTCTTTGTCATATATAAAATTCTTATTGTTACATATTAACATTTTTAGTAAATTATTGCTGTATAGTATTCTTGGGAAATACTTAATATTATACTAATTTAGGTCATATTTAGATTATATTTTACCGTAGTATAAAATTGATTAACCTCATACATTGAACTTGGGAACACTGGCATAAAATATTAATATCTTCTTTCTTTTTTTCCCTACTTTTCTAAATGACAGTAATGCGGTTGACCAAACCTACTTTATTCACCAATATTCCAGTAACATGTGAAGAGAAAGACTTACCTGGTATGACACATGCTTTATTCTTCTTGTACCTAGGAAAGAGTTGTATTACCTTGGGGATAAGCCTAGCCTTGCCAATCTTACACTAACTATTTGCTGTATCCTTCATTGTTTGTTTTTGTACATGTAAATATGGCCATCTGAGCAGTAAGTCTCACTCATAATCTATAAATCAAGACACTATTGATATCCCATGGCAACAGAGACTTTTAGTTTTAGTAAAAACACATTCCTTGTAATAATACTATTAAAATTTTGTTTATCCTCACATGTTCCATCAATGTATGTTAGCATTCCCTTTATTAAAAATTATTGGAGCTTCTATATTTTATATCTCATGACCTACATTTTCCTTTGTCCCTAAAGTGTTCATTTTCTGTAGAAACAGAATTTTTTGGTGTGCATTGTTGTAATGAAGATTAGAAATTAGATTTTTTTAAAATATAATTTTTGCTCTGAGATTATTTTTTTTAAATATCTCTCAAAACTATTTCTTCACATAAATAAAAGTTATTTACAAGATCAATGTTAGAATTTGATGTTTTTCTCTTTCTACAGGAGATCTCTTTAACCAACTTATGAGAGATGATCCTTCAACTGTAAATGGTGCAGAAATTTTAATGTTGGGAGAAATGTTGACCTTACCACAGAATTTTGGGTAAGAATCGTATGCTCACGTTTGAAACACAATAGCACTCTGAAGCCATTACAGATCATGTTTTCAAAAGATAACTATAGGATGGAAAAATGCTCATGATACATTTAAGTGGTTGAAAAAAAAAATTTAACAGAAATTGTACTCTTTGATTCTGGTTGTTGTTGTTGTTGTTGTTGTTGTTTAAATAAATGCATACCAAGTGTTAATAGTGGTTCCTAGGGTGGTAGAATTTTAACTTTCTTCTTTGGTGGTTGTGGTTTAGTTGCTAAGTCATGTCTAATTCTTTGTGACCCCATGGACTGTGGCTCCAGGCTCCTCTGTCCATAGGATTTTCCATGCAAAATATTGGAGTGGGTTGCCATTTCCTTCTCCAGGATATCTTCCCTACCCAGGGATCAAGCCTGCATCTCCTACATTGCAGGCAGATTCTTTACCAACTGAGCCAGCAGACAAGCCTATAGATCTTTTTAAATGCCTGTGTATTCCTTTATTTTAAAGGATTCAGTCTCAGCGTCTTTCAGAATCAGCTCTTTTCTTCACCTTCACAGCCCTTTACCATCATAAGTTATTGGACTTGTCAGCTTATTAGGAACTCTAAATGTTTTATTCCTCTCTTGCTCTTAGTTATTCTCTTATTCTAGATTATTACTGAGGTAAAAGCCCCTGGTCCCACTCTGTTTGCAACCAAGATAATTTTTAAAGGTTTATAGAATGTGGTCATTGATTAGTGTCTTGAGAGCTTAGAAATATATTCATGTAAAAAATGTTCATATTAAAATATATTTATATAAACCTACATACATTTATATGTTAATATGCATTATATATAATATATACTAGGCTTCCCTGGTAGCTCAGCTGGTAAAGAATCTGCCTGCAATGCAGGAGACCCCTGTTCAATTCCTGGGTCGGAAAGATCCGCTAAGAAGGGATAGGCTATCCACTCCAGTACTCTTGGGCTTCCCTGGTGGCTCAGCTGGTAAAGTATCCACCTACAATGCTGGAGACCTGGGTTTGATCCCTGGATTGGGAAGATCCCCTGGAGAAGGGAACAACTACCCACTCCAATATTTTGGCCTGGAGAATTCCATGGACTGTGTAGGCCATGGGGTCGCAAAGAGTAGGACATGACTGAGCCACTACTTATAAAGTAATGCCACTAGTCATTTTGATTAGAATAAGTTAGAAAAGTAAAATAAATTGGTAAAAATACTCTGAAATCAATAACTTGATCCCTTCTAGATTCAGGGCATAAGTTATTTCAAATATTGCCTTTTGTAGCCTCCTTATTAAGACTTTTAACGTGGATCTGATTTCAATGACTTATTTTTAGGAGGGCTGTTAGTTTTGCCAGTAGTTGAGGGTCAAGTTATATAGCATGCTTTATAGATTAAATCTGTATTTTGAATTGCACTAGATAATGAGTGAGCAGCCTAGTGTAAACAAAGAAATACTGAAATAGTATTTCACCTGAGTTACGGAAGCCACTCTGCCATGACAAGGCTGTAATCCATGAAGGGATTACTATCCTTTAGTAACTTCTCTATTTGATATTCTCAATGGTGCATAAATAGAATATTTGTGATAAAACTTGAATGGATTTCTGTCTAAAAATTTATTTTATTTCACAGGAATATATTTTTGGGAGAGACCTTTTCCAGTTATATCAGTGTCCATAATGATAGCAATCAAGTTGTAAAAGATATATTGGTTAAAGTAAGTGGCATTCTTTTCGGGGATAATTTTTTTTTTTTTTTACTTTATAATTTCTATTCTTAATGTTTTGAGACTTCATTAAAATACATGTTCGATACTGACTTTTTAATTGTTATTATTAGCAAGTATTAATTGAACACCCTAAGTTATAAGATATGCTTTGAACAGAATCATTGTTCCTTATCCTCAAAGTTTGTGATAGCTTGGATGAGAAAATATACCAAAGGTAAATAGCACTTAAATTTCTGTTAATGATTTATGATTAACACAATAAAGGCTGAATTTCAGAGGAGAGATCATCACTGGGGATTGCATCATTCAGGAAGGGCTGTTGAAGGAGAGGGAACACAGAAAGGTCTTGAAAGAATGGCAGGGTTTAGAAGGAAAGACGAAAGAGGGGCGTGGCGATTGGAAGCAGGAACATAGGAATATGTAGTGTGTTCTTGTAGCAGTGAACAGAATTCACTTAGTAAAAGCAAGTAAGGTTGTATAGATAGGTAGTAACCACACAGTAAGTGAGCATCTTGAAAGCCAGACTAAGTCTGAGGTTATTTTAAGACAGTGTGCAATCAGTGGAGAATTTTGAGCAGAGGTTCGTGTTGGAAGGCTAACACAAAAGCATTGTATGGGATGGTTTGTAGGAAATAAGCCAGTTAGAAGATTCTTACAGTTTTGAGAATCAAGAGATAGAATATGCTAGCTCATTTAAACACCTTGGATATATTCACAAAGAAAAAGAGCTTGAAAAAGAAAAAAATTCATTGTCAAATCTGTATTCACGTGGCATTTATAATAACAAATGAGACAATACTAATAAATATCCTACTTTGAAGTCTTTGCGTTAGGAAATATTAGGTTAGAATTTACTGCAGAAAGCTTGTTAACTGATTTCTTTTTTAAATAAAATCTTTTTAAAAGTTTTAGTTCTTACAGACAAAACCACTGCCACTCCTCATGACTTAATGTGATCTTTGCTTTCTCTGTATTTTTCTTGACATTTGCTTTGAAGTTTTATCACAATTTCATTGATTTCATTATTTGACAAACATTTATTAATTGCCTACTGTGTGCCAGGCTCTGTGTTACAGTGGTGAAGAAGAGAAGACATCCCTTTTTAAATCCTGCTCATCCAAAAACCAATTTGGAGCATGAAACCTACCCTGTAATTGTATTCCCCTTCCTCAAGCCAGCCAGCCATCCCTCTTTTACTCTGTATTATCTTCCCAAAACATTTAAATTCCATAGGGACAGAGATTTTGGTCTCTTTTTTTCACTGCTTTATCTCCAATTCCTGGAAAAGTCCTGGTGGTAATTAGGAAGTAAATGTTAAGTGCAGCAGTTATAACATGAAAAAGGAAAAAGGTATAAGTGTTTAGCTATATATATAATACATACTGTAGTTATGATTGATGTTTAACAGGTAACACATAGGGAAACAAACTGGACAGAAAGCCCATGGGTTTGACTGTTTTCTTTTCTTCCCCTCCTCCTTCTCTAATGTCTAAAATGTTAAAGAATTTTGAATTTTAGTTTCGTTGCTTATTAGTTGTATAACCTATGGAGAGTTGTTCTTTCTGTGTTCTCTCACTTGTATGTAAAACAGGGATGGTACAATTACCTGCTTCAGGATTTATTCAGTCACTAAGTCGTGTCCCACTATTTGCAACCCATGGACTGCAGGATGCCAGACTTCCGTGTCCTTCCCTCCCTCTTGGAATTTGCTCAAACTCATGTCCGTTGATTCAGTGATGGGATCCAAACATCTCATTCTCTGTCGCCACCTTCTCCTCCTGCCCACGATCTTTCCCAGCAGCAGGGTCTTTTCTAGTGAGTCAGCTCTTTGCATCAGGCCAAAGTGTTGGTGCTTCAGCTTCAACCATCAGTTCTTCCAAAATGAATATTCAGGGTTCATTTCCTTAAGGATTGATTGGTTTGATCTTGCTGTCCAAGGGACTCTCAAGAGTCTTTTCCAGTACCACAGCTTGAAAGCATCAATTCTTCTGCATTCAGCCGCCTTCATGGTCCAACTCTCACATCTGTACATGACTACTAGAAAAACCATAGCTTTGACTGTACAGACCTTTGTCGACAAAGTGATGTCTCTGCTTTTTTAATACTCTGTCTAGGTTTGTCATAGCTTTTCTTCCAAGAAGTAAGCATCTTTTTAATTCCATGGCTATAGTCACCATCTGCAGTGATTTTGGAGCCCAAGAAAATAAAATCTGCAACTTTTTCCCCTTTTCCCCATCTATTTGCCATGAAGTAATGGGACCAGATGCCATGATCTTAGTTTTTAGAATGTTGATTTTTAAGCCAGCTTTTTCACTCTCTTCTTTCACCTTAAGCAAGAGGCTCTTTAGTTTCTCTTCACTTTCTCCCATTAGGATAGTATCATCTGCATATCTCATATTGTTGATGTTTCTCACAGCAATCTTGATTCCAGCTTGTGATTGCTCTAGCCTGGCATTTCACATGATGTACTCTGCATATAAGTTAAATAAACAGGGTGACAATATACACCCTTGATGTACTCCTTTCCCAATTTTGAACCAGTCTGTTGTTCCATGTCTAGTTCTAACTTATGCTTCTTGACATGCATATAGATTTCTCAGGACACAGATCAGGTGGTCTGGTATTCCCATCTCTTTAAGAATTTTCCACAGTTTGTTGTGATCCACATGGTCAAGGCTTTAGTATAGTCAGTGAAGCCTTAGTAAATATTTTTCTGGAATTCCCTTGCTGTTTCTATGTCCAACGGATGTTGGCGATTTGATCTCTGTTTCCTCCGCCATTTCTGAATCCAGCTTGTACATCTGAAAGGTCTCAGTTCCTGTACTGTTGAAGCTTGTCGCAGGCATCAGGTGAGTAAAGTGCTTAGAACAGGGCCTTGCGCATGGTAGGGGCCCAGTGTGAGCTACTACTACTGTTTAGTAACTGAATATAATAACAAAAGAGAGGGCACTAATAAATATCCACTTTGAAGTGCCTGCATTAAGAATGTTAGGTTAGAATTTACTGCTAAAAACTGAATTTTTTTAAACAAAATCTTTTTAAAAGTCTTAGCTCTTACAGGCAAAACCGCTTCCACTCCCTGTGACTTAATGTGATCTTTGCTTTATCTGTATTTTTCTTGACACTTGCCTTGAAGTTTTATCATAATTTCATTATTTGACAAACCTTTATTAATTACTTACTGTGTGCCAGGCACCATGTTATAGCAGTGAAGAAGAGAACACAAGAGGTTCCTACTTCAATGCTGCTGCTGCTGCTAAGTCGCGCCAGTCGTGTCCGACTCTGTGCGACCCCCACAGACTGCAGCCCATCAGGCTCCCCCGTCCCTGGGATTCTCCAGGCAAGAACACTGGAGTGGGTTGCCATTTCTTCCTCCGATGCATGAAAGTAAAAAGTGAAAGTGAAGTCGCTCAGTCGTGTCCAACTCTTAGCGACCCCATGGACTGCAGCCTACCAGGCTCCTCCATCCATGGGATTTGCCAGGCAAGAGTACTGGAGTGGGATGCCATTGCCTTCTCAATAGACCATTTTTGGTAGGGGAGATGGAAAGAAACAGGTGGGCAAAAAATCATAAGGTAATTACAGGTGGTAATAAATGTTACAAAAGAAATTAGCAGGGAATGTGGTAGAAAGTAACTTAGTGGGGGCAGGTTGCTAAGTTAGAGAAACTGGTTCTTTCTTAGTTGATGACTTTAATGTTGATCTCTACTTCTGCAAATCAGTTGGTTTCTGACTTCTAATGTTGTTTTGAATGATTGTTTACCTTTTAGTGCTATATACTAACACGTGTACACATCTGTATATGTTTCTGTAATATCCATCTGTCTATATATAAATTTTAAAACCATAGGTTCATATGGATGCCCCAAATTCCAGTCCAGTACCAAAGGTTTCATTGTAGCCTTCTCACTTTTCTTATTTGTACTTTTTTGTCCCCAAAGGTCAGAAACCTGTCTCTTGCTACCCATAATGTATATGTTTTTTGTTTAATCCTGGTATACACATAGAAGTTTTAAAATTGCTAATCTGTACCCTTGCCAAAAAGCAGATGTTCAAGAGTAAAACATTTGTATGCCATTCTTTTTGTTTTTAGCTTTTGTTTGCCAAACGTAAATTGGTTCTTACTTTTCCTTTGCCCTTGGTATGGTTGTGTTCATTTGCAGTAGTTAGGTTCATTCGATGCTGTATGGATTCCATTTTGGATTCCCCCTACTTCATGGCTGATTTATTTATTTTCAGATGTGCGTTTGTATGAACCATTACTCTTTTCTAAGCATCAGAGAAATGTGACATCTCTACAGAGAGATGTGTACAGAGAAGTGTCACTCTCCTTTCATCCCTACTGCCTTGCTTGCTCCTGTTCCCCTATTCCTTCTACCCATACTCACCCACAACCTGTAGGTAACCAAGTTCACTTGTATTTTATTCTCTCTTTCTTTCAAGGCTGATCTTCAGACAAGTTCTCAGCGTTTGAATCTTTCAGCCTCTAATGCTGCAGTGGCTGAACTTAAACCCGATTGTTGTATTGATGATGTCATACACCATGAAGTAAAGGAAATTGGAACACACATGTAAGAATTAGTTTTACTACATGTCAAAGGCTTTTACTTATAACAGCCTTTATCTGAAATTTTTGCTTTATTTCCACTCATTATCAAGCCTGAAAAATTACTTCAGAAGGAGTTTTATGTGCCATGTTTACATGTTTGCCAGAAACAGACTTTAAACAAAATGTTTATTGTGTAAGGGGAAAAAAATGTTCATTTATCTCTAGTTTTATTTTTGCATCTGCAGTCTGACTGAAAAATAAAAATCCATGCTGCAAACCTTTAAAACCCAGGTGGTACTCTAAAAATACTTTTACAGTATGTTTATTCTTTTGAAATGCTAACAACTGATGTTAATAACATTTATTTTTAAATTCACAGCTTTTCAGTTCTGGGTTTAACTATATAAATACACTCTATCCTGAGAGTTCAAAAGTAGAGAACCAAAATAAAACAAACTATGAGAGGAAAAAGAAATGTCAAATTCTGTATCCCTGGCCTGTGTAGGTATTTGAATGTGAATGCTCTGTTTTTCTTTGTCTGAGAGGCAAAAATGAACAATTCAGAGCCACCTAAAGTAATTTTAGATTTCTCTATCTGCCTTACCACTCCCACATATAGTTGATTCTCAAAGTCCTATTCTTGTTAATTATCTCTCAGTAGCTTCTCTTCATCTCTTCTTACATCACCATTTCTGTTTCTCTTTCTTGTCTTAAAGAAGTACATATAATATTATCTATCATTTAATAATAAAATAATAATTTTTATTTATATATATATAAATTTATATATTTATTATAATTATAATTTATTTATATATTTTATATATAATTATATATATAATAAATATATATTTATTTTATAATATAATAATATTTATTATAAAAGTGCCTCTGTTTAGGCACTTTTTAATGTATATTCTGGGCTTCCTTGGTGGCTCAGATCGTAAAGAGTCTGCCTGCAATGCAGGAGACCCAGGTTCGATTCCTGGGTCTGAAAGATCCTCTGGAGAAGAGAGTGACAACTCACTCCAGTTTGCTTGCCTGGAGAATCTCATGAGCAGAGGAGGCAATCCATGGGATCCCATAAAGTTAGACATGACTGAGCAACTAACACTAATACATATTCTGTGGTTGGTATAAGCTTTGGTGTCAGATTTTCTGGAATTCAGATGTTAGCTCAATCATTTATTTAACTATGTGGTCTTGAATAAGTCACCTAACACTTCAGTGATCTCCCATTACCCTTAGGAAATTCTGACTTTATATAGTTTTTGCAGAGCTCTCCATACCTAATCCTTAACAAATAGTCTCGTTCCACCTTTCATCATACTTCGCTCCCACTTTACACTGCGGTTATATTGGACTGTTTTACCTCTGAATTCCTCCACAACTTGAAATGTATTCTTCTCTTATAAAGGAATGCCTATGTCATTTTGTTTAGTTTAATTTTACTTCTTCAAATATTTTTCTATGTCTTTTGTACTTGAAATTATTCACTGAGTGCCTGCTGTTCCCATTAAAGTATGAATTCCACAAAGTTGGCTGTATCCTCAGAATTTAGCAGAGAAATAGTGGTCAATATTTGTTGAAATTGAGTTTATTGAAATGATAATAAATGTGTAAAATCCCCATTTTACAGAAAATGAGACTTTTGTAGAATTAAATAGCCAGTAAATAATGGCATGGAGCTCAAATCTAGCTTCAAAATCTGTACTTTGTTTCCAACCGTGAATACTAGGAGAGCAGGTGTTGAGTTTTGATCAACTCTAAATCCCTAGCACCTAGTTTAGTACCAGGTACAAATATAAAAAAGAAATTAAATTACCTATAATGTCACCTCCTAGCATAACCACTATTAAGATATTGGTATACTTCAGTCTTTTTATGTGTATATATAACAGATATGTATAAATAAATAATATTTTGTAAAATTGTGATAAAATTACCCCATGGCTTTATCTTTTTTAATGCACCAAGAACATTTTCCCACTTGAGTCAGTATTCTTTGAAAAGATTCTTAAAATGATTTTATCTACACAGTTGGACCATGTACTGTAATTTGTTTACTCTGATGTTAAACTTTCCACTTGTTCAGTTATAAATAACACAGTGATGAACACCTTAATATTTCCTGTGATAGATTACTTGAAATGGGTTTACTATAGGAGCATATAAGCATTTTTAAGACTCCTTTCCTGAAGGATTGTTTTCTCAATTTTTATAACCAGTAGCAGTATAAAGAGATTCAGTTTCTCTAAACCCTCAACAACCCTGTTATTTCTTGGAAGGAATTTTTGCCAGATCTTAAGATGGGGAAAAATCTTACCTCATTATTGTAATTTGTAATTTGTTTTTTCAACTACTTGTAAGGGTGAACATTTTCATATTTTTGTTAGTATATCATGGTACTGTGATTTATATTCTTTTCTCCTATTTTGAGTGAGATACTAATGTTATGCCTACAAAGCTTGATATTGTTAGAAGCCTTTTATCCCAATATGTTGTCCTTTTTTAAATTTTGTTTTAGTGTCTTTGATTTATCCAGTTTGTAAATTTGTAGAGGTCATCCTTTCCATTGGATTTATATTAAAAAGCCTTTCCTCATCTTGGAATTTTTTTTTTTAATTTGTTATTTTCTTCTAGTTTATGTGAACTTATTTTTAATATTCAACTGTTTAGTTATCCTGGTGTTTATTTTGGATCATGCTTCACTTTTTGAAGAAAAAGTTTCTGACTCTGTCTTTAAAAATGGTATATCTTATTTTACTAATCATAGCTTTCTTGTTCATGGAAATATATCTATATCTACTGAAACTTTTTTTCCTGCTCTAGGCTCATTTGACTACACTTTCACATCATTGGTATATTTTCAAATTTGTTGATAGAGTTGAAATGTAGTAGATTAGGTATTAAAAAACAAAATTGAAAAGATTCAGAAATCATTAAGACATCTTTCTGTTTCAGCTTGGTGTGTGCAGTGAGTTACACGACTCAGAGTGGAGAAAAAATGTATTTTAGAAAATTCTTCAAGTTTCAGGTATCAAATCTGATGGTGGGAAATGGTGTTTAGGTGCCTTCCCCCTACCACCTCAGCCCCCAGGAAATTACAGCTATTTATCTGCAATAAAAACAGACTCCAAATAAAGCAAATACTCTTAATGTTTTTGAATTTGTCATGTTACTAGCAATCTAAAGTCAGACTAAGTTAAATAAAAACAGAAATTATCATTGGCAGTATAATGTTTTTATTTTTAAAAAAAATTGTTTGGTTTTCATGCCTTGACAAAACATGCAAGAATCCAGAAGATGGATAAAATGACTATAAAGTCCAGACAAAATAAGTGTCAATAATATCAGATTTCTAAAGAAATATTTAAATGAAGGATTATTGATTTGGGTTAAGTGGACCAAGCTTCCTTCAGAGAAATCATGAGTCACTGAAATTGCAGTTAGAAGTTTTTATTAATACACAGTTTTCAAAGTCCATAATCAAAGAATAATTTAAAACCACTGTTTTAACGCATCTGTGTGTATGGATAGGGAAATGAGATGACCATATACAGTTATGTAGATTTAGATATGACACTATATATATTTTTTACTCCTCTGTACGTGGAAGAAAAAGTACTATCGATAGGAAGAAAAAAATTATTATTGCTTTGTTGTTATTGCTTTTGTTATCACTCATCTGTTTAAGATTTTGCATGTCTTTTAAAAGAAAATAAAAGGTTTGATTGTTTATTTTGATAAATATACTTAGTGAAATATGTAGAGAAAAATACACAAACATATATGTGTTCAGTTTAACAAAATACTGTGAAGTGTAAATCCATATAACTCATGTAATTGTCACCCAGTAAAGAAATTATGGTAGCTTCTTTTAAAATGCCTTTGGGATTGTTTTTGTTTGTTTTTGTTTTTACAAGAATATTGCATATCCATTTGAAAAGTCTATTACAATTAAAATTGGAAAATGCCTTTGACAAGCATAAACCCAAGATTTAAAAAAAATAAGCAAAATAAATGGCCAACCAGCAGTGTAAGAGGGTTCCCTTTTCTCCACACCCTCTCCAGCATTTATTGCTTGTAGACTTTTGGATCACAGCCATTCTGACTGGCGTGAAATGGTACCTCATTGTGGTTTTGATTTGCATTTCTCTGATAATGAGTGATGTTGAGCATCTTTTCATGTGTTAGCCATCTGTATGTCTTCTTTGGGAAATGTCTATTTAGTTCTTTGGCCCATTTTTTGATTGGGTCGTTTATTTTTCTGGAATTGAGCTGCAAGGAGTTGCTTGTATATTTTTGAGATTAGTTGTTTGTCAGTTGCTTCATTTGCTACTATTTTCTCCCATTCTGAAGGCTGTCTTTTCACCTTGCTTATAGTTTCCTTTGTTGTGCAGAAGCTTTTAATTTTAATTAGGTCCCATTTGTTTATTTTTGCTTTTATTTCCAATATTCTGGGTGGTGGGTCTTAGAGGATCCTGCTGTGATTTATGTCGGAGAGTGTTTTGCCTATGTTCTCCTCTAGGAATTTTATAGTTTCTGGTCTTAAGTTTAGATCTTTAATCCATTTTGAGTTTATTTTGGTGTATGGTGTTAGAAAGTGTTCTAGTTTCATTCTTTTGCAAGTGGTTGACCAGTTTTCCCAGCACCACTTATTAAAGAGATTGTCTCTAGTAAGCCAGAAAGAAAAACACCAATACAGTATACTAATGCTTATATATGGAATTTAGAAATATGGTAATGATAACCCTGTATGCGAGACAGCAAAAGAGACACAGATGTATAGAACAGTCTTTTGGACTCTATGGGAGAGGGAGAGGGTGGGATGATTTGGGATAATGGCATTGAAACATGTATAATATCATATAAGAAACAAATCACCAGTCTAGGTTCGATGTAGGATACAGGATGCTTGGGGCTGGTGCACTGGGATGACCCAGAGGGATGGTACGGGGAGGAAGGATGGAGGGGGGTTCAGGATGGGGAGCATGTGTACACCCATGACGGATTCATGTTGATGTATGGCAAAACCAATACAATATTGTAAAGTAATTAACCTCCAATTAAAATAAATAAATTTAATTAAAAATAAATAAACAAATGGCCAAATGATAATAATCTTCTTTGATTGGTATGCTTTATTCAACTAGGTTCTCAAACCATTGGATGTGAAAACCAAATTTTACAATGCAGAGGTAAGTGTGAGCACCTAATGGGATTTCATGTTCAACATTAAGATCTTATCTGACTAAAATTCTCATGTATTATATTTCTTTTCATATCAGAGTAAATTGCTGATATGACTACAAATTACTTGTGAAAAATGAGCATAAAGTTAAATCACAAGTGATTAATTTCACTGCAGATCTCTTTTAATCTGCTGTTTTCAATTTACATGGAATCAATATGCCTTGATTATTATTCTCATTAACTTTGAGGCTTTCACCTCCTTTCATTAAATGATGACCCTATGCTTCCATTTAATAGTTGTTGTTCCTGTCTAAAAACATTAGCAATCTGTTAAATATTTATAAATGTTGTTGTGATATTGCAAAAATTGAAGTAGTAGATCTAAACCTGCAAAAAATATTTAATATTTATATAGAAAAATATTAAGTAGAACTCAATACATTAAATTCTTTGTCCTGAAAAGTCAGTGTGAGATTGCTAAGTTTAGTGAATGATTTGAATTTCTCCTTAGGAGAAACAAATTTGGCAAAAATATAGAAAAGAGTAACTTTTAGAATAGAAGATTATCTTCTGTTCTAACAAAAGATATAGAATATAATTTGTTATAAGGAAAAGGTTTAATTCTTGAATTTCTTTTACAAAATTCTATTTTATCCTGGTATCTAGAATTCCAGAAAAAACAGATTTCCTATTGGGCCTCTTACTCCCGAAAAGTCATGTGTTTCAGATCATAATGATAAACTCAGAGATATTCAAATATAGCATTTTGAAATGCAAATTATGTCTGTTACTCCAAAACCAGGTGATAAGAAATTTGTAGTCACATGTCAAATTTGATAATATTATTTTTACCATCAGCATCTCAGAGTTTTTATTCACTATAAAGTTTGTGCTACAGCTGGGCATACCAAAACATCTAAGATAAGGAACCTAACCCTGAAGTAAAAACCTATCAGGAGAAAAGAAAAAAGTGCATAAAATAAAAAAGTCACTAGTATAGTATATAGTGAGACTAGAAAGACTGGTACAAAAAAATGTGCTACAGGAACTCTGGGAATGAGATTCTGGAGTAGTCTAAGAAAGCTTCATGGTAAAGAAAGAGAACTGCCTCAGAGTCCAGAAGGAATAGGTGCTGGAAATGTAGTGTCAGAGCAGTGAAGGCATTCCAAGCAGAGGTGCAAGTGGAACATTGAGTATGTAGTGAAGAGTATACATATCACTATTTGATGGCAGGATTCAGTCTCATCAAGGAGATTATTAGATGTTTAAAGAGTTGATGTTTCTTTGTGGGGAGGGATAGGAGAATTGGGATAATACATATTTGTTCTACCTTTTTTTGTTATTAGTAATATATGTACTTAAATAGTCTTAATTTATTATTTCGCTGGAAAAGATTTCATTCATAGTATGAGGGGAGATTGGTAACTATTCTATTAGAAAAAATAGTTTGGAAAATTAAAAACAAATATGTAGGTGGGTCTTTTTTTTCCTGTAACTGACTCCTAGGAAAGCACATACTAAACTATTTTAAGTTTCCTTTGTTGAAATATGGTGGTACATGAGGGTACTTGTCAAGTAGTTTCATCACACCAATATTAAGGGTGAATTGCAAATTTTTTTAATTGCTAATAATTTCATAAATAACATAAAAGTAACATACTCCCCAAGAAAAAAGGAAGAAACCCACAAGTTTACCACAGCAAAAAAGTAATTGGTTCTTCATTAACCAGTTTTCTCTTTCAGTCTTTACTCATTTGTATATAATATTCTGTTCTTACAATCATAGTAACAATTTTGCTTTTTCAATTAACATTACATATAGACATGATCTTTAATGTAGACTTTGCCAACAAACTTCAGCTAAAAAATTTTCATAAAATTCTGAATTTTGAAAGTGACATTTCTTTAAAAATGAGGAGTGAGCAAATAGCATTTAGGATCTTTCTAATACATTAGGTATTACCTATTAGGCAAACTAATACTGTCCTGCCTGTGGCATAAAGCAGATTCTTTTAACCCCAACTAGGAAATTTGGGAGTTAGTTAAGCATACTAGTTTCAATAGTTTATTACACTATTCCATAGACCTTACCTGACAACTATTGTTAGCCCCACATTTGTCGCAAACATGTTTTTTTATGCTGCATCTAAAAATACTATGTGAATTACCAAAAGGAAAACAAGTTTAAGAAAGCTTTGCTAGGGAAAAAAAATGATATAAGAAGCTAGGCTTCAAACCTTTGGTTACCTGCTGAGTATAGTGCTCTATGCAAGGTACTGAAGAGAAATAAATATAAACTGAAATCTTCCCTATCCTCATAGCACTTAGATTTAGTGGAGGAGACATAACAGTGCTTCCCTGGTGGCTCAGGCGGTAGAGTTTGCCTGCAGTACGGGAGGCCCAGGTTCAATCACCTGGGCAGGGAAGATCCCCTGGAGAAGGAAATGGCAACCCATTCCAGTATTCTTGCCTGGAAAATCTCATGGACAGAGGAGCCTGGTGGGCTACAATCCATGGGGTCACAAAGAGTCGGACATGACTGAAGTGACTTAGCACTTGATATGACTTGATATCACAGTGTAAGCACCCCCACCCACCCTGATCATGAAGTGTACTTATACTCTGGGAACATAGGTGAAAAATGATTTCCAGCTTGATGTTTGATGAAAGAGCTGACATTTGAGATGGCCCATGGGAAATAAGCAACTTTAGCTGCTGCTGCTAAGTCGCTTCAGTTGTGTCCAACTCTGTGCGACCCCATAGACGGCAGCCCACCAGGCTCCCCCGTCCCTGGGATTCTCCAGGCAACCCAACTGGAGTGGGTTGCCATTTCCTTCTCCAATGCATGAAAGTGAAAAATGAATGTGAAGTTGCTCAGTCGTGTCCAACTCTTAGCAACCCCATGTACTGCAGCCTACCAGGCTCCTCCATCCTTGGGATTTTCCAGGCAAGAGTACTGGAATAGGGTGCCATTGCCTTCTCCAACTTTAGCTATATATATATATATATATATATATGAAAAGAAGACGAACTATGAAATCTGTTAACTCTCAATTGTTTGAAGTGGTCTAGTTCAGCATTCCCTGAAGTGTAACATCCCATTATTAGATAAATTTAGAAGAAGCTATATAGTATCTGTCCTGAATGTGGCAGATATTTGTATACCCATCCTAAGTAATCTATGAAGAATTACAAAGTGGTAAGAATTTAAAGAATTATAAAGGCACGGGATATGCCTCTCTCCCCTAAAGTATGCCCTTGAGTATTTGCTCCTGTTTAAGTGTTCACCTGCAGTGTTCTTTCTATTCATTTAACCTTAGCATTTTCACCTTTTTAGAAAAATGATTTGTCATATTTCTTTGTGTTACTTTCTGTTTACGTCCTTGTTTTACTAATGCTGTCTTGTTTAGTAAATTTAAAAAATGCAGAAATGCATTTAATTTTAAAGTTATTCTTTTCCTTTAACATTTAATCTGATTTTTCTAATTTTTCTTTTTATTTTTCCATTAGAGTGACCTCAGTTCTGTGGTAATTTGATTTTTTATTATAAATTTATATGCTTTTCTTACTTACCACTTTTTGACTTTGCCTAATTAATCTCTCCATACAAAACATAGTGGAAAAACAAAGTTAGTTGTGAATATACTTATGTGACTTTGAAAATATGTATATAATTTGTACTTTTTATATTATATTGATTGTCTTATTATATGAGAAAGTATACGTCAAAGACTAAATTGTCATATTGAAACAATTATATTCTTATATTAGTGTGTTTTCTGTAGTATTTTTTAAAAGAGGCCTTGTTAGCCTTGTTTAAATAGCCTTCGAATTTTCAACGTCTTAACATAAAATATCCTGTGATCCTTCACATCTTTGAATGAACTGTGTAGTTGAAATTCATCTTCAAATGCACAGTGGTTTTAGTCTTAATTCTGGGTCAGGTAAAGATGGCCCTTTAACAGTAAACTGAAGAAAATTAAATTTTCCCAAGTTGGTTAAAATCATATTTTCAAATTTCTAATATAAGCAACATTTGCTTATAAATTATATACACAATAAAAACTGTCTTAGCACTGAATTCTTAATTTTTTAAGTGTCAAGTAACTTTATACTAACTGTTCAAACTAACTTAATTTTCCATTATGCTGCTTGTTTTTCCTTTCATTTTATCTAAGCTCTTCTAAACTTATGCAGAAATTGAATTTTTAAATTTGAAATGTGGGTCTATGGTTATTTTTTTTAAGCAATGGATTGATGGGATATATTTACTTTTTGTTTTTTTGAGAAAAAATAAAATGCTGTTGAATGTGTACTTTCTTTTAAACTGATAAATCATTGTATTTCTATTTTATTAGGGCACATGTACCCAGGACAAAATAATAATATATTAAATTATAATTCCATCATTATAATTTGCAAATAATTTCCATTTTTATGGATTTAGTGTTAAAAAAGCCAAGTGCCAACATTTTTTGGTCATAGTTTATTTTATTTCTGTATATATATTACTATGAAACTTTTTGAATAAAGTAATTCTAGAATATCCTTAGTATACCATTTTATATATGTTTGTATCAAAAAAGAGGCAAGTTGTCTGTTATCCTGCGATTATATACCCCCCAAAATAACAAAATAGCATAAAAGAATGTTTAGCATAATTAGGGAATTTTAAAAATTATGTAAAAGTACATATGTAATTACCCCATGACTGAAATACTGCTGTATCTGTCAGTAAGACTACAAAGTACCTTTTGATTTAAAAACTCAAAGATTTCAAGTATAACTCACTTTTTTTTTTGCCCTGAATATACACTTAACAATAAACTGGGGAATCACTAATGAACACTAAAATAATTGCTTTATAAAGTTAAATCCTATAAGATTATAAAATAGATTATTCACTATACTATCTAATTTGAAATAATAATGAAAATTAAGTTAAATTATGCTGAAATAGTATAACAAAGACCTAATTATCTTAACACATTTCTGAAATGCTAAGTGCACAGGTGTATTCATTATCCTAGATTGCATTTTCACATTTGAATAACTTACCAGAAATTTTAAGATATATGTGAATGAAATTCCAGTTAAACATTTTTGGATGTCAATTCAAAAAAATATTATAGTTATCCCCCATCCATTGTTTGATAACTTATCAGTTGACTAACACTTGACTTTGCCCCTGTTAATTATGTTAGGATAAAGATTTCTTTTCTTGCATTAATTATGATAACTTTGATTTGCAGGCATGAACTAATCACATTTATGGTTAATGTTTTTTCTTCAAATAAATTAGATATTGTTGTTGAGGTAAATACTTTAAACACCATCATACTTTGGTGGATTTTTTTTTTCAGACTGATGAAGTATTTCTTGAAGCCCAGATTCAGAATATTACAACCTCACCTATGTTTATGGAGAAAGTTTCATTGGAGCCATCTATAATGTACAATGTAGCAGAATTAAATTCAGTCAACCAAGCTGGAGAATGGTAAATATGAATTGTGAACTATTTGTTTTTATTTTAAAAGACATGAACTTTTCTATCATTGTTACTCTTGGGTGATTTATGATTTTTTTAATTAACAGACTTTATTTTAGAAGAGAATTTTTAAATTTATAGAAAAATTTATCAGAAAGTGCAGCGTTCTCATGCGCCCTCCCCACTTACAGGGCCCCATACTGTTTATATTTTAACTTGGTGCATTTTTTACAATCAGCGAATCAGTATTGATAACTTACTATTAACTAAAATCCAGTTTACATTCGTGTTCACTTTCTGTGTTGTGCATTCTATGAGTTTTGACAAATGTAATGACATAGCCATCATGACTTTACCTTTTAAAATAATTTCACTGCCCTTAAATTCTCTCATGGTCCATCAGCTCTCCCTTCACATAAAAATAAGATCTTTACCATTTGTACCTGGAGCACTTATTCTTTCAATTTTCATAGTAACTCAGATAAATATGGAACATTTCATCCTTTATTCTGCAAATGATAGAATTGAGACATGGGAAGGAACGATGGAAAAGTTAGAGTGAACAGTAAGTTTCAAGATGGTGTATTCCCTCAACATCAAAAGGAGCGAGCATAGGAATAGATGATTTAATTTTTTACAAAAATGAAATACACATCTATGAGTAATTTATAAAAAGAATAAATAAATGTAAGATCAACATTAATATATATAAGAAGGTAATAGCTGGAGAAATACCTGATTTTATTAATCAAGAATGGAAATTTTACTTTTATTATGTTAGAATACAGTAAAGTGTGTAGCCTCTCATACCCCCACAGAGGAAAACAATATTTTTCCCCTCTTTGCCTGATCCTTTTATTCATTTGAAAATGATTCCTTAGTTTAGGGTATGTTTGTTTATTTTTGTTCATAATTTTAGAGAAAAGGGACAAGATACTGAAGGTTCTGATTTCTATTGCATTTTTTCAGTTAACTGATATACGTCCAATACTTTAGATAATATATTGCATTCTATTATAAAGAATCTGAAGATTTTCCTATCAACTGAAAAAAATTAAAGAAAAATAAGTCCTCTCAGTTCAAGTTCTTTTCATTTGTATTGAAACCACTGACCTGTTGTATTCTAGATCTTTGGATGGTAGATCATTCAGGTCCTATCCAAAGGAACCATCACAGCCATGGTTTTTCTTTTAAAAGATTCTAGAGAATTTTTCCATCTCTGTCTTCACCCCTCAGTGTAACTACATTTGGGTCAAGAGCATATTTGCAGCCGATGGATACACGCCAGTACTTATACTGCCTAAAACCCAAGAAGGAGTTTGCAGAAAAAGCAGGCATCATTAAGGGAGTAACGGTAATTGGAAAATTGGATATAGTATGGAAAACAAATCTAGGTGAAAGGGGAAGATTACAGACCAGCCAACTTCAAAGAATGGTGAGTCTAGAGAAAACACTGAAGGGGGTTTTGGCATGTTGGAGATTCAGATAGTTAGAACAAGTTAAATTCCCCTAGGTCTGTCACTAAAATCAGAGCACTATAAAAGGCATTAATATTACCAGAGAATAAAAGACAAATAATTTCACTGATACCTAGGTAGAAAATTGGTATTGATATGAATAGGAAATGTTCAGATGTTAATTTATCCATCGTACATGGCTTTCTACCATGTAAAGAACTTTTTTACTTTACCAAACAAATTAAAATAACTATATATCAGTTGTTTCCTCATATGGTAATTCATGCTCATTGTTTGTTTTTTTTTCTTCATTTTTTTTCATGCTCATTGTTATCTGACTTCCACTATATTAGAGTTATCTCTTTCTTTTTGCAATGTTTTGGAACTCTTGGATTTATACTGTATTTACCTACTCAGTTCATTCTTTTTTTAAAGATGTTTAAAATGTCAGTTATCTGAAACTCATGTGAGTCCCACTCAAATTATCTTGTAAACACTGGTTGGATACTTTATCTAATTTCTACTCTGAGAGTATGGATAGCGACCAGCCTTCTTTTTCTTGTGCTAGTGAAAATATGCTACAGAATCCTCTATTTATACTGAATATTACCTGCTGAGATACGTTCTAAAATTTACTTTTACTATTTGAGGTAAAAATTGAAAAAAGAGATTACCACTGGGCCTAGTTTAAAACATAGCCATTAGCTATCATGCTGTCATGGCATTTTGATTCTACTGTCTGTCCATATCAGTGAATCTTGTAGAACAGACATGATTTGCTTCTTCAGTGTCTTCCATTTATTTCAGTGTCTTCCTCTACCTGTTTAGGCAATAACCTCACCTATGCAGAGTTATGTTTCTTTAAGCTACAGTAAGTATCTTTGGAACAGCTTCCCCTTAGATCAGACTCCCTGAAATTGCTTTACTATTTGCCTATGAGACTCATTTCAACTTTACTAAACATGGAGTAATTATAACAAAAACAGTCAGAGTCTCTAGTGCTATTTTTCAATAGTAGCAGCAAAAGAAGTTAGAATGGATAACAGTAGGACTGTGGTACTCTTTTAAAATGGAAAGGTTTTTATAATAGATATAATAGATGTATATTAACTATATTTCTTTTCTCATAGGCTCCAGGTTATGGAGATGTTAGGTTGTCTTTGGAGGCAATCCCAGATACTGTAAACCTTGAAGAACCTTTTCATATTACTTGTAAAATAACAAACTGCAGGTAATGCCAATATTTGTGGATGGATATCCTTTCATTTTTACCTAAGAGACTTCTTAAAGCTTTTTTTTTTTACAAGCACATTGTTTTATTATTATTTTTTTGAGTTGCCAAATGGTTTTTTGTTTTTTTTTTACTTTACAATATTGTATTGGTTTTGCCATACATCAACATGCATCCGCCACGGGTGTACACGTGTTCCCCATGCTGAACCCCCCTCCCACCTCCCTCCCCATACCATCCCTCTGGGTCATCCCAGTGCACCAGCCCCAAGCTTCCTGTATCAAACCTGGACTGGTGATTCACTTCTTATATGATATTATACATGTTTTAATGCCATTCTCCCTAATCATCCCCGCCTCCCTCTCCCACAAAGTCCAAAAGACTGTTCTATACATCTGTGTCTCTTTTGCTATCTCACATACAGGGTTTTCGTTACCATCTTTCTAAATTCCATATATATGCGTTAGTATACTGTATTGGTGTTTTTCTTTCTGGCTTACTTCACTCTGTATAATAGGCTCCAGTTTCAAACATCTCATTAGAACTGATTCAAATGTATTCTTTTTAATGGCTGAGTAATACTCCATAGTGTGTATGTACCACAGCTTTCTTTTAAATATGCTATCTTCTTGTAAGTTTCCTCTTGCCACGTAGTCTTCTCTGATATTGCCATTGAATACTATAAAGTTCTTCATCTGGTAGCTAACATTACATATATTAGAGGTCCTACCCTATTAGGTCCTACCCTATTTATTTCTGTACCTGTGAGGTAGGTATTAATTATTCACATTCTTTGCAAGAGCAAGCTAACTCAGAGCTTGTGGCTTATTCAGTCTCAGAGAGCTAGAAAAGATGGGATCAGAGTTTGAAACCAGTGTATTTGACTTCAAGGTCCGTGTTCATTTCATTGTTTACACTCCTTTCATACTTCAGATTACTAAACATGAACTAGTAGGTTCTTACGGAATAATACATTATAGATTTACTGTAATAAGATAGATTTTTCTGAGCCATATTTATACCTGAGCCGTATCTTTAGTATTAAGAAACTAAAAAGTACTTATGAATTTAATATAAGGGATAGCCATAGACTGGAAAACAGGACTTTGATAATAGAGTATAATCTAGCTATTGGGAAGCAAAGAGCATAGGGTTTTGAGGCCAGAAAAACCTAGGATTAAATCCCAGTCCTATCACTGCTGCTCCTTGTAGTACTATTTGGTGCGTTCACGCTAAGTCGTTTCAGTTGTATCTGGCTCTTTGCAGCCCTATGGACCTTAGCCCGCCAGGCTCTTCTGTCCATGGGATTCTCCAGGCAAGAATACTGGAGTGGGTTGCCATTGGGGCATTTTGATATCACAGTAATGAATCCAAATCATCATAGTCTGAATGTATAATCCTTTTTAATTCTATATCCCTTTACAACTTTATGGTATTAGGAAGATAAGCATTTATCCTTCAAAATTACAAAATACGTACTTACCCTGTGATGCTTCCTAGACCTTCTCACACATAATCATAGCAAATTGTAATATAGTTTTTTTGTGATACTGATATATTTCTATAGTTAATCACTAGTCTCTTCTGTATTGGATTGCAAATAATTTAAGGGAAGAGATCATGTCTTACCAGCATTATAAGTGCAGTGCCTGCCACATCATAGGAGCTCAGTAAAAAACACACACAGGATAAAGAGTTTGTGCTACATGTACCCTTTATGGGTCTGCTTTTGGATTATTTGTTTTGTGTTTTTTGAGTTATAAAAAATCAGTTATTCACCAAATGACAAAATGCTGTAACAAATAAAGAAATAACAGTTTGAGTATTCACTTTACCTTTTGGTAATTCAAAAAAGTTTTCTAAAAAGCATTTATTTCTTAGATCTTCAGTTTCTTCATCTATAAAAATGGGATTACTACCAACCCACAACACACACAGACACATACCTGGGATCTGCTCTTACTGGATCTTTGTGGAATGTAATGAGGAAAGTCATGCATTGCACCTAAACTGGGCTGTGGTGCACACTGAACATTTCAAATTTTAGCAGGGAGACAGAGACACATAAAAGCTAAGTATCGTTAAATCAATACATCTAAAGTTCAAGTTTAAATTTAAATTTTAAATGAGTATTTTAAAATGTGGAGCCAACTAAGGAGAGAAAAAGAGTTGAAAGAGTTGAAAGTAAGTCAAGCATGGTGGTAGAGTAGCAGACCATTTTTCATTATGAAACTTTTGGTTTTAAGAACAATGCACATACTTTCACTAAAAGTGTTTTTTTAACTTAACAAGTTTAATTGAACTGGTGGTATAAATTATAAGGAGAAGTAGTCTTTTTCATGTCAAGTGAATACCTGAATAGTTTTACTTGTAAATCTTGCCCGTCATTTGCTATGTTATCTGCGTGGTAAGGGCTTCCAAGGTGCCTCAGTGGGTAAAGAATCTGCCTGCAGTGCAGGAGACACAGGTTTGATCCCTATGTCAGGAAGATCTCCTGGAGGAGGGCACAGCAACCCACTCCAGTATTTTTGCCTGGAGAATCCCATGGACAGAGAAGCTTGGCAGGCTACAGTCTATAGGGTCACAAAGAGTCGGACACAACTGAAGCGACTGAGCACACACTGCATGGTAAAGGAACGTAGATTAAATAGAAAAAGCACTGGACCAGCCTCAGTTTTTCATTCTCTTTCCTATGCTATGCTAAGTCACGTCCGTCGTACCCAACTCTGTGCGACCCCATAGACGGCAGCCCACCAGGCTCCCCCGTCCCTGGGACTCTCCAGGCAAGAACACTGGAGTGGGTTGCCATTTCCTTCTCCAGTGCATGAAAGTGAAAAGTGAAAGTGAAGTCGCTCAGTTGTGTCCGACCCTCAGCAATCCCATGGACTGCAGCCCTCCAGGCTCCTCCATCCATGGGATTTTCCAGGCAAGAGTACTGGAGTGGGGTGCCATTGCCTTCTCCGATTCTGTTTCCTACAGAGTATCTAACAGAAACAGGAAGGATGCATAGCAACAAGATTAGACACAGATATCTGGAAGTCTCCCAGAGAAATGGCAAAACTCTTTTTAACAGATCAGCATCAGGGAGCCAGTGTTCAATACAGAACCAGAAGGCCTCCATCCAGACAGGCAGATTAGTCTCAGTGCCACTGTAAACTCCAGAACAAAACCGTGTCCTTTGATTTTCCTGATTCTAAGTGAAATAAAAACGATATGATAGATTTTCATTTCTGTTCCTGGTTTGCAGCTGGATACATGAAAAGAAATTCACTGGCAATAGTGATTTAGAAACATTGCAGTATCCCCTTTGTGAAAAGAACAAGATTTATTCCTGTTTTTCTGATTCCTCCAGCAGTGAAAGAACGATGGATCTTGTTTTCAAAGTGTGATTTAGAAATATTGCGGTATCCCTTTGTGAAAGGAACAAGATTTATTCCTATTTTTCTGATTCCTCCAGCAGTGAAAGAACAATGGATCTTGTTTTGGAAATGTGCAATACCAATTCTATCCACTGGTGTGGCATTTCAGGAAGACAACTTGGAAAGCTCCATCCAAGTTCCTCTCTCTGCCTTGCCCTCACACTACTGTCTTCAGTACAAGGACTGCAAGTATGCTATCTCTTCAGTAATTTCAGTATTTAGGGGCTATTAACCCATAGTCATTTATTATATCCATTCTTTCTCTGGTCATTACCAATGAATGAAAACTTGGGTCTGTGTTTTTCTCTCAATAGAGCGTCTCCGGCTTAAGACTAACAGACACATTCTTAAAGAGAACATATGAATACGATGACATCGCACAAGTCTGTGTGGTATCTTCGGCCATTAAAGTGGAAAGTTGAAGAAAATGTCCAATGTTACACTTTTCATTGAGTTGCCCAGAATTTTCTGTATTTTTGTCACCTTTGTAAAATGATCAACAGTAAAAATAAGTATGTTATTTAAATTTCTTTCCTATAAAAGTTAAAATATTAAATATTTGTTTTGAAAAGAACCATCTACTGATTTTATCTTGTGAGTTATATTCCAAATGAACATTTGTATATTTTCTGCACATGTGATTTTGTTTCACTTTAAATGACGATTGGACTTTATTCCCCAAAAGCTCTACATTTGAGGCCATGTGTCCCTAGCAGGTATCTTGAACAATGGTCAGTAAACTTTTCATGTAAAGGGCCAGGTACTGCATATGTTAGACCTTGCAGGCCCCGAGGTTTCTGCTGAAACTACTCTGCGGTTGTAATACAAAAGCAGCCAGTAGGCTCTAGTGACTCAGACAGTAAAGAATCTGCCTGCAGTGGAGGCGACCCAGGTTCAATCCCTGGGCAGGAAGATCCCCTGGAGAAGGGAATGGCTACCCACTCCCGTATTCTTTCCTGGAGAATTCAGTGGACAGAGGGGCCTGGTAGGCTATAGTCCATGGGGTTGCAAAGGGTCAGAAACAACCGAGCAACTTTCACTTTAGGCAAAAATTGTACCACAGCATTTGCAAAAACAAGCAGCTGGCCGGACTTGACCTGCAGGCCACAGTTTGCTGACCTCAATCTAGAAGATACAGTTGTTTTTTAAAACTTGAGAATTCTCATCTTACTTTATTTAGGAGTATTTTCGTTAACACCAGCTTTTTCCTCAGTCAACAAAAAAAGTTTAAAACAACTGTGGTGGTCCTCATATAATCTTGTATTTGCTAACGGTATGAATTTTTCTAGTTGTTTTCAAAATTATCATATTGACATCTGTATTTTTGTGTGCATACAAACAGAAATGTTTAACTTTCAGTTACTAAAAGCAGATAAGAATTGGTTTTATTTCTTAAACTGTCAATTACTCAGATAACTCTAAGCTAAGAAGCCTGATCATTTTCTAATTCTAAGCCAAGAAAGTCCTGTTTTTTCCCATTGAAAAATAAACCACTTTTTTTTAAGGCATACTTAAAGGATTTCCAGCTTCTGATACTTGATTTTGAACTCTACATCATGTATTATTATTACAAAACTGTTTCTGCATGTAATCACATTAATTTACTTACGTCATATACAAAACAGTGAGGAAATTAAGACTATAAACAACTTTGCAACATGGATGTAATAAAAGTTTCAATACTTTGAAACAAAAACTAATGCTGTTAAATAAAAACTTAAGTTGAAATTCAAGCGTGTGTATATAACTGCTTAAATGTAAATGCATTAAGTCAAATACAAAAATTGTTTTTTCTTAAATGCTTAATTATTTATTGCCATGACAAATTGTTTGGTCCAAAATGAAAGCTGTATTCTGAATGAGATTTGCCCTTAAATTGAAGAGGTAATTAATGAAACGTCCGTGCAAAATAAAGTGCAAGCAGTGTAAAATTGTCTTTGTCCAAAGACAGTCTTTTCTCCAAAATGAGTACAATTGATTAAATGATGAAATAAGACTTTATAGCCCTGCACTGGATACTTCAGTAGCTTTCAAGGTGTCTTCTCATGACTGAACCTTCTGTTTCACTCCATTCAAATTTTAAAAGTGACATGATGGTCACTTGGGATTCTGCTATATAATTTGACTTAGTTACAAAGCCTCCTTTTTTTATAAGCAATAACCTAGACACATATTGTTCCTTCGTTAAGTAAAGGTTACATAATGTCATCTTAGAAAGGATCTGTTTAAACCATATTATAAAAATTAGATAACCAATTTGGTACATTAAGTAGAAATGTCATTTGCATACAAAGGACATTGTAAATTTTACATTTACAATGGAAAAGACCCTGATGCTGGGAAAGATTGAAGGCAAAAGGCGAAGGGGGCAGCAAAGGATGAGATGGTTAGATAGCATCACCAACTCAATGGACATGAAGTTGAGCAAACTCCAGGAGACAGTGAAGGACAGAGGAACCTGGCGTGTTACAGTCCATGGGTTCACAAAGAGTCAGACACAACTTAGCGAATGAACAACAATAAAAAATTTTACATAGCATCATAACAGTTACAGCTACTATAATGAAAAGTGGTTAATGGAAACCAATCATTCCTAAGTAGAATGTATATAAAGATTTACTTTAACGCCCTCTTGTTTCAGACAAGCAAAATAACATTTGGAGCATTCTTTATAATTTTAAGAGTAGCTAACATAATACAGCTACACAAAACCTTCTTGAAATAGCGTGCAATGGAGTAATTTCAAAGTGATGAAAGTACTTAAAAAGCAAAAGTGGCTTGAATAGAATGGAAATCCAGGTAAGTGGATAGATTATCTAGATGTGTTATGGGAGATACATTAGAAAAGAAACAAACTAGAAAAATGAAATGGAAGAAATACACCAATTCACATTACTTCATGTAAAAAGAACGGCTACTTTAACTACAGATATTAGTAAAGACATTGTTTTAAAGTAGTTTTGCTTATAATGTCTTTGATTTTGGATCAAAGTTGGCAAAATAAAATGAAGTTGGGAAGTGTTTCCTCTTCTGCTGGAAGAAATTGTGTAGATTTAATATTAAGTGTTTGGTAGAATTCACCATTGAAATTGGGCCTGTGGTTTTCTTTTCTGGAGGTACCTTATTTCTTCAGTGAGTTATGGTAGTTTGTATCTTATAAAGAATTTATCTGTTTCATGGATGTGGACCTACAGTTGATCACAGTATTTTCTAATTATCTTTTTAATGTCTACATGGTCTGCAGTGATATCCCTTCTTTTGCTTCTGATACTGTTGATTAATATTCTATTTCCCTACTCAGAGGCTTACCAGTTTTACCAATTTGAAAGCATCTGTAATGCATTCAAGATAATTATGCTAGGAACCTTTTCTTATGCAACACCAGCAAGAATTGACTTTTTTTTTTTTTCCCTCGCCGTAGGCTGGTAGAATCTTTGGAAGTATGGCGTCTTAACCACTAGATCACCACCCAAGTTGATTTAAGTGCAATATAGGAGACAATTCAGAAGGCTTATCTTAGACTTAAGTCCTACTTTTCTCTGGAAAAGAACTGTAGGTTCATGTAGCTCTTCCTTGTATCCTGAGCCCAGGCATTTTAGATATTTGCTGACCTAAAAGAGGAGAAATCTCTAACCTAGTGTTGCTTTTAAATTGAGCCCTTGGGACCTACATCAGAACCACTTTGTGTGCTATGTGGAATGGTGATTCCCAGACCTTATTACAGGACCTGATAAAGTTGAAAAGTATGCCCCTGAATCTGGATTTTTAACAAATTCCAAGGTGAAATTATTCATTATAGTGAAACGAACTGTTCTAATCCAACAAAGGGAAAGAAGGGAAAGTTGGTTTTTAAATTTTAAGATACCAAATAGCCTTTTGAGATAAAGAGTTATAGTAATACAAAATTAAATCAGTCATCAGTATTACTGATTTAATTTTGTATTACTGTTTCAGTTTTCTTTCACAACACTTGTGAAATTCATTATGTGTCCACCAGCTTTACCAATTTTATAATTAACAAACCAAAGAAATTCCAGCTGGAATTAGAACAGTCTCATCCATCACTCTAGTTAAAGCCATTCCAACACTTAATGCCACTTCTCTTCACTAACTAATATGTATTCTAATTTCAGTACAATATTTCAAGTCCCCTGTTTAAGCTGCATCAAATTAAGAAGCATAAAAGTGACATGCCAAGCCAAATTACAGCAGAGGATGAACATGAACAAGAAGTGTTAATAACAGATACTTTTTGTAACCCATCAAATAATTACGAGTTTAAAAAATCAGTGTCTGCAGGCACATAATTAAATGCCACTTAGGAAATCCTTAAGGGCCAAGCTATTGGCTTATTTAAATGTAGATATATTTGAAAGTTTCCATGGTAAGGTCACTAGAAAAATTGTGCTAGTGAAATTGAATAGTTATACAACTGACGTAACCAATATTATTAAGGATTTCTAAATGTATTTTATTATGTACTTAGCATAAGTGGCCATGCTAATGTTATCTATACCAAACTGTAGGCAAGATTAGTTAAGACCTATGCAAAAAACCTGAGCACCCTACATTCACTTTCTATACATTCACAGCATCTATCTTTTTCTTTTCTAAACAACACCGAATACTGCTTTCCACCATCTCTTAAGATTTTTGTCACCCAACAAAATAAGCAGCATTAAAGACAGTACTGGCCCCTCTGTCATATCTTCACTACTGATAGCACTATCAAAGCTAAACCCAGAAACGAATTTCTTCTCTCCAAAGATGCTACTCAGTGGCAAGTATATTTCTCCTAAATCAGCATGAGAATCCTTTCCTCTTAGTTATCTCCCCTTTCAAAAAAGTTTGCTTATGGGAATTTGGTGCTAGAGAACTCACCAGTAAACAGCCCTACTGTTCAATAAATATACTCTGCTATTAAGTCTAGTATACAAATACAATGAAGATTTGAAAATGGAACCATGTCCAGTTAAGTGCTATACTGGCACTTAACAAGGCTACTGATCACCTGCTTACAAAGGAATCATGTTATGGTCAAGTCAACATAACATAATCATGTTATGTTATCTGTTTGTGATAAACCTATTGTCTAGACAGATTTATTTTTTAGATTTGTTTTTGTTTTGGCCACTATCTACAGCAGACACTTGAGAGCCATCACCAACTGCATTCTGGGTGAGGGGCCCCAGTCAAGTCAGGA